>NC_136817.1:16317874-16917874 GCF_951394365.1 Tetrao urogallus
CCTTCCTAAAAGGTAGATCGAATTTAGAATTTAGCAGTCATAATTGCTAGGCTCTGCAAATTAGCAACTGATTACCTTAGTGAGAATTTTTAAGTCCAGATCTATGTATTTTGGGGAAAAAATAAATACCAACAAAACCAAACAAAATGGAAACTAAACAAAAACAAACAACAACAAAAAACAAGCCTTTTCTGGCAGGCAAAGTGGACACTGCACAGAGATCTACTCATCTGTGTTTTGTGGTTAGTCTCAGTTGTGGATTCTGATTCCTGTATGTCACATGATTCACAGCTTATCAATTCCATTAAGTTTACTTCATTGCAATTGACATTAGATCAATTAGGATTCAAGGATTGTGTTATTTTTACTTTTTAAAATTCTGTTGTACATTAATGCAAATTGATGCAATGATATTTTCAGGATGAGCAGGGAATTGGATAATAATGAATTATTAGATTGCTTCTGACTTTTTCTCTTCAGACCTGCCATTTAGAATATCAACAAATAAATGACATGACTTTTCCACACTCCTGGTGGGGCTGTGTGTCTCTGAGCAAGCTTTGGCTATAACAAGAGTTAAAACTGCTTCCAGGCACCTGTCCAGTACCCTTCTGATACAGAAAACAGCTAGACTTTTTACTGCCAAAGTACCAGTGTAACCTAGTGAAAGAAATTGAGTTATTCTAGAAAAGACTGAACCCTGACAGGAGAGTTTTCTTCTGATCAACCGTGGTCAAATTCCAGGCTCTTTGCAACATCCTAGTGTTGCAATGTGAGTGAGGTATGTTTTTAAAAAAAAAAAAAAAAAAAAAATCACCAGGAAGTTTTAAAAAGCTGTCATGTCTGCTGCCTGAAACTGAACTTTTGGTTTAAAAAAAAAACAAAAGACAAAACAAAACAAAAAAAAAAAAAAAAAAAAACAAAAAAAAAAAACCAGCATGTGGCCATTAATTTAAAGATATCATAAAATAGGCATTGGCGATATTGATTTTTAACAATATTTCTTGTGATACAAATATCTCACAAATGCATTTTTGTCCATGCAGCATATGTGCTATAAGTTTAATTTATTTGATTTGTTCAGTTCATGTGTTCTAGTGCAAACTCATCGCCAGAACATTACTGTCAGTTCTTGCAGCATGTAACATCCTTTCCAAGATTGCCCTCTGTGTGCCCCTGATGAGGACAAATCAAAATCTGACATGTTGGCTCTTGCTTTGTGCTGCTTCAAATTGCCAGAGAAGCCTGTTGATAGAGCCTGATGTTAAACACTTGTGGAATGTGTCAGATGAGGAAATTTGGTTTCTTTTGTGCTCGGGTTTGGGGTCAGCTGTTC
The DNA here is from genome assembly GCF_951394365.1 of Tetrao urogallus. Lineage (NCBI taxonomy): Eukaryota > Metazoa > Chordata > Aves > Galliformes > Phasianidae > Tetrao > Tetrao urogallus. The sequence goes on from NC_136817.1 coordinate 16,319,211, forward strand.
CCAAATCCTTCTATTTAGTTTTTGGAGGTCGCTCAGAACTTTTTCAGGCCTTTGATCTCATCTTGCTTAGAAAGGAGATGATTGACTGTTTGCACTTAAGCCATGACAGCTTCATTTTTTTAAGGGACTTTGGAAAGGGAACATTACAAAATTCTGAGAAATCTGGGTTATTTTGTTTCCTGGATCTTGCTTATTTTCATGTTCATTTCAGTTATCAAGCAGCCTTACAAGTTTTGCAAGTTGTAGATTCTGTACACAAAAATCTCATTGATGTTTCTGATATGGTTTTTATGAATTTCATGGAGGTCAGCTGTTTGGTTCTGCACCATCCTGAAGCACTCTGGAATCCTTTCAAAATGTTCCACTGTCTTTAGCATTCTTCATCCACAGATCTGTTTTGGACAATAGTAAAGCAAATAATCATGGAAAGATCTACTGCTGACGGAAGCACCTTTCTGTTTTGAGTTATAAACCCTTAGCACAAAAGGAGTCTTTAATTTATCTTCACACTGGCCAAATGCAGATTCTGCACGCTTCCCATGTCCAGCAATGTGGATTCTCATCTCTGAGTTTACAATTTAGGAAGTTGCTGCCTCCTTGCTGTCCATGAAATAACAGCTGGAGAAATGTGATCATGGACATGTGGAGCTGAAAGGATACATTTCTACTTTTTTGGGATATGCCAAATGAACGTTATGGTTCTTGTAATCTGGACCGCAGTGTTTTCCAGTTGCACAAGGGAAGTGAAAGACCATTTTAAATACAGCCAACTTTTTCCGAAGTCTAGTTGTTTAGCAGTCCTCCTGTGACAAGGGACTTCTTGTGTGTCATGATGAAAGTGTCACATCAAAGTTACAGTTTGCCTTCCAGAGCATCCCCCAGAAGAGCTTTCATTAGCCAGTTTCACATTTAAAGAATAGGTGCTTTATTCAAGTGGCAGACATAGTAGATTTGGGATTGTCAAAGATAAATGCATTGGCTGCTAATATATGGCAATAGTGCCAGTGGAATACATGCTATCGCAGGTGTTCTTCACCAAGAGGTTATGCACTGTGCCTTCCAAGAAGGTGTCCCTAACTTGGCTGAGGAAGAGGAGTGTGGCTTCCCATCTCTTATGACTCTCTACAGTGTCTTTTCCTTTCTCTTCTCCTTCTCTTTGCATCTCCTCATTAGACTTTTTGGAAGAATATATATGTTTTTAAAAGTTGTATCTCAGGGTTTTTTTTTTGTTTCAATCTTTTTCCTTATAAATGGCTCAATAGCTATCCTTAAGGATGAGGGACTTGTGCAAGCTTTCCCTGTGGCTATGTGTCTGCTTTAGGATGCAGAAGCATCCTAAAGTGTACAGTCTCTGAGGAGTACACAGTGTACAGGCTCTGAGGTACAAAGCTGCAGTTGATGTATCTTCATCCAAAATTAGGGTCTGGTCTTGCAGGAGTGAGTACTGTGGGTGTGCTGTGCTCAGCCTTTGCTACTGCAGCATTTCATGCACATTTTAATAGTAGTGATAATGCAAATACAACTCTTTGCGCATGCTAATTTATTGGCACTAACCACATTGAGATTAAATGTACATAATTAAACTCTTTATCGTTCTACTAGTCAACATGATGGTAGCAAGGTTCGTGTGTCTCGCTCCAATTTATAGGAGGGAGATGAGGTTCTTTTATTATCTATATACCCGGCGTGAGATTAAGAAGCAACGGTTCAAATGTTGGTCCGACCAGTTTACTACAAATCTTAATCAGGGAAATGGGGAAGTGGAGGACGGACACTATTATGAATTAGGGTAATGGGGGAAGGGAAGGAGGGCGATAGGAAAAAATAGAAAAAGAAGAAGCAAGGAGTCTTTATAGGCAGCAAGAGGGAGATAGTCACCACCATGGATCCAGCGTGGTCCGTAGTTCAGTCTTTGATCTTCAGTAGCGGTGGGTCGTCAGGCAGAGTTGTCCTGTTGCCAATGACGACGACAACCATGGTGATGATGGCCCTTTTTCAATACTTCAAGGTGGTTGAGTCAGCTGCTTTTGGAGTGACAGCTCAAATCCAAAGTGGTCGAATCAGCTCTCCTTTGAGTGACAGCTCAAACCCAAGGTGGTTCAGTCAGTTCTCCTTGCGGTGGCAGCTTCTGGCTCTGGGATCTCAGCAGGAACCTCCTTTGTTCTTATCTTTCTGGCCTTGCCAGCAGATAAGAGGAAGCAGGGAGGCACCAACTTGCATCTTGCCTTTGCAAGATACAGTGGTATCATCCCCCAGCCTTCCATACTTAGCTGGAGCGGTTTGGCCACAGGCCAGATCTTCCGCCAGTGAACACTCCTGAGCACTCTCTTCCGCTCTTCTACAGAGCAAGCAGCTCTGGGGGAAGGGGCTTGCAAATGTTCCCAAAGCGATATCGATTGTCACACAGTTAGCACCCATCAGTTGCCTCCTTGACAAGTCACTCAGAGTCTTATCACAAGAAAAACCTCAGGAAGCAAGCTTTGAGCCAAAAAAAACTAAGAAGGATTCTCACATCGTGAAAAGAAGTTACTCATTTTCAGTAATTTGTAATGTTCTTTTTTTTGTGTGAAATATAGTTCAAATATTCATGCACCTGTGGAATGTTCCATTTATTAGCTTCTGACTCATCTCTATTCTCTTGGCATGTGTTTAATTGTCCTGACTTTTTTTTTAGAAGTTCTTGGACTTCTTGAAAAAAGCTTCTTTTCCAAGACAAATATCTTTCAAACTCTGACCCACAGGTAAAAATTGTTCTAACAATGAAAAAAGGAAGCCAGTCACAGTCCAGCTGAAAAACAAAAGAGTATGAGTAGGGAGATTAAAGCTATGTTTTTCACTGAACTGTGCTGGCCCTGAGGTTGGCAGGAACTGCTCTGAGAAGCAGAATCTGGGTGCTGCTTGAACTCAACCTCTCATTAAATGAAATAAATGAGTTGAAGGATGAGCACGTTTCCATTTCAGCAGCTCCAAACCCACTCTGGCTTGGGCTTCTGACACAAGCCATGCTCAAGGCAGCATCTTGCAGGTTCCACATGTACTAGTGGGGTTATAGTCATGGGTGTCTCATGTAAATGGCTTGTATCTTCTGAATAATTCCTGCTGTAAAGGAGTTCCCTTTACTATTGCCCATTAGGCCTTGGAAATCCCTAGACATCATCAGAAATACTTAAGGGATATGTGATGTTCCCACTGAATGTCAGTGGTGTATCCTGTTTCTCTGATCCTCTGCTGAGTGTACCCATCTTTTCATCTTCTCTGACTTCATCTGCCTCATAATGCTTAGTCCTGATTTCAGCTGGGACCAAGTTCATTGTCTTCATAGAAGAAAACTTCTTTACCCAAAGAAGTTGTGGGTGCCTCATCCCTGGCAGTGTTCAAGGCCAGGTTGAATGGGGCCCTGGGCAGTGGATGGCAGTGAGGTCTTGATCTAGTGGTTGGCAGCCCTGCTCACAGCAGCAGGCTTGGAGTTCCATGATCTTTGTGGTTCCACCCAACCTAAGCCTAATTCTGTGGTTCATAGTGTCTGCTATGGTGCTCTATTTTGGTTTTAGTAGAAAAAAAACCAAACATATTGGTAACACACCAATTTTTAGTTGTTGCTGAGCAGTGCTGTACAGAGCCAGGGACATTTCAGTCTCTCAACTTCTGGTACTGCCCTGCCAGTAAGGGGGACTAAGGATGCACAGGGAGCTGGGAGGATACAGAGTAAGGACAGCTGACCTAAACTGGCCAAAGAGATATTAGATGGATATTACATGCCATATGGCATCATGTGAAATTGATAAAACTGAGGGGATTGGCCATGGGGGCGGCTGCTGCTGCTCTGAGCATCAGTACGTTATCATAATTGATGATATTTTTCTATTCCTTTATGTGTGTGTGTTAAGAAACAGTTTTAATTTCAACCCATGAGTTGAGTTGAGGGAGTTCTGTTGTTTTTTCCCCGATTCTCTCTCCCATCCCACTGGGAGGACGGGGAGTGAATGAATAACTGTGACACTGAGCTACTGCTACTGGATTAGAGCACAGCACACCCCCGTGAAAGCATTTTACAATGTGACTTAACTTTACACTAAACTGGGTGTGTAATTTTTACATAGCCTGAGCCCAGAATGGTGGGGAAAGGTGAAGATTTATGTGAAGTAATATAGGTAGTTGAAAATTGCAATGTTCTCAGTTAAATGCTTGTGTTTCGGTGCCACAACAAACAAAGCAAGTGCGTCTGAAAAGCTCTTTGCATTTTATTGTAGTTTAATGAATGTGAAAGGTATGTTCAATTTTTCTTCCTGGTTTCCCTATTAATGTTGTAGGGCAGGAAGAAATTATGCTCTTTTGTATTCCTGGATATAATGTAAATGAAAAATGAATATTTTATTGCTAATGGCTTTATAAAATGCTCTTCAGATCTCCCAGCAAGTTTAATATATAACACCACTGCTAAACAAAAAAATATGAAAGCAAAATGCAGAGCCAGGGCTCCGAAAATAACAGTAACACAATGCCTAAGCACTAGTACAGGCAACATCAAACCCACCATACCACTGTAAGTTGCTTCAGTTTCTTAAGTAACATGCTGTGATTTCCCCAAAGCATACTGAGTTTGGTGCTGGGAAGCTGTGCTGTGTGGTGATTCCCCTGACAATTTTCTGACTTGAGGTATTTGAGCGGATTGATTGTATCTTTCTTGTAGTAAACCAGTTATATGGCTGTTAGATCACAGCAGTTGCAATAGACATTCAGTCATTTTTGTGTGTTTATACATATACACACATATTAGCCTGTATTTATGGGCTGAGAGAGATGAGCGTAGGGCAAGGGACAGAAGAATAGAGAAGGTGTGAAGACTTTTTAATTTGGATTGGGACAAAATAGGAGTAGTGGTAGTGATGGATGCAGGAGTGGGAAGTACTATGAAGATAAGCCACTGTGCAAGACAATACTGGTGGGAAGAAAAGCACGTATTGGAGCTGAAAGGGGAAGAATAGCTAGTACAGCTGGAAAGACTTTGGAGATTTGACTGCAGAAGGGGTAATTTCCATTGAAGCTTTTTCCATTGTGGGAGTTTAATGTCTCATTGTGCCTTTCCCTTTTTATTCTTTCTCTTAAGAATTACAGCTGCTGTCAGAAGGTAGAAGCTCAGTGTCCCACCTATTTACAGAATCAAACAATATTTGTTGTACTTTGACGAACACATCCTTGGAAGCTGCTGATGAACCAAAAATTAGGCTCAGCATGCTTCATAACTGTGTCAGTGGTAATCAGTAATCCTGTATTTGAAGAGCAGAGGGATTGCCTCATAATATACAGACCTTCAGAAGACACTAGAGAACTTCTCTGTTAAAAACACTGTGATTCAGATAACATGGCAAAACTTACTTGCTAAACATTCACCTTAGATTTCTACAAAATCATACAAATGAAGACTTCTGAGCACAGAAGCACACTTCAAATTGTGAAATGTCATTTGGTTCTTTTCTTGCAGCGAGAAAAACTCTGTCTGCCTTGTTCTAGCAGTGGACAAGTACAGATATTTGTTTCCTTTAAAATTTTGCTGGGGAATTCAAGACAGTTTTGAGAATGAAGCATCTCATCTAAATAAGTTAAAATACTCTGTCAGAAGAGGTTCCATACTGAAATTGTAAAAACTCTTTTGAGAACTGATGATGAAGTGAGAATAATTGCAGTCACAACATTTAGCAAGTGCAAAGTGGCTTGTTAAAACCTCAGTGAAATTCATAGCAATTCAGGGAAGCTAGTTCTTTTTAAAGAGAGAGACAGAAAAATAAAACATAACCTTGTATTAAAAACACCAGTGTGAAAGTCTGGCAATTTTGTGCTTCATGCTTGCAAATAAAAATTAAGGTGGAAAACAGACAATTGGACTGCAAATTATTAATGAAACTCAAGCTGACTTAATTCAAATTTAGATTTAGAAAATAAGGTTTATTATCATTATGAAACATTATCTTAATTCACATGAAAACAATGTCTGGCAGGGAAACTGTAGGCAGAAGACAACACTGTTGAAACTGATACCATATATCCATAGGTATGTGCAGGTACAGAGATGTACTGAACAATAAAGCTTGTCTAGAGTTTTGGAATTAGTGCATGAGAAAATATATGTATTTTTAAAAATATCAAGTACAAGCATTCTTTTTTTTTTTTTTTTTTTAACTGGAGGATTCATGCCTTTATGTTTTAGACTAAAAAGATGTTACATGGGCTGAAAGAGGAAGATCAGCATATTTCAGAGCTTCATAGAAAGCATTTAATTGTGTTCATATGTGAACATATGAAATGTTTTTTTGCTGAACTTGGTACCTAAATCCATGTCTGTGTTCAGTAGTGCTGATCTGCACTCTCACTTCAGAGGAGCCTACAGAACAGCTTGTTTTCAGAAGTGTTTGTTTCCTAGCTTGTCAAGGCAGTTATTTACTCATATCCGTAGCATATAAATGTATATCCTGTGTGTGATTTTATTCTCTTTAATGTAACTGTAGTGCATCTATTCAAACTCTTTATCTGGTGGTGTAGTGACAGGAAAAAGAGTAATTAAACTGATAGAGCATACCTTTATATTAGATATAAGGAAGAAATTCTTCTCTAAGAGAGTGGTGAGATGCTGGCACAGGTTGCCCAGTGAAAATATGGATGCTCTGTCCCTGGAAGTGTTCAAGGCCAGGTTAGATGGGCCCTGGGCAACCTGATTTAGTGGTTGACAACCCTGGTCATAGCAGGGCGGTTGAAACTGGGTGGACTTTAAGATGCATTCTAATCCAAGACATTCTGTGATTCTATGATCTGCTCCATTATGTTTTCAACTTGTATCTCTGTCCTGGTATGAAATGACACATTAATAATGTGGAACATGCATGAATAGAGTATCAGAAAGAGATGATTCTTTCACTAGATTCGGTTTTTCTCAGTTTAATTAATCAATTACTTCTTTTATAATCATTTTGCATGGAAGGGTAGAAAAATGATGAGTCTGGATGTCAAGAAGTAGTAAGAACCTGGGAAAGTCCCAGACTTGGATATTTTGCTGATATGCTCTTCTTTTAGAGGATGCAGAGAGTTCCTTCTAGATTCAGGCTATAGATATAACATGGGAGTATCTGTTCTCTTAGTGCTGTAATCCAGGTTTTAGAGAGAAAATGTCTTTAGGACTGGAATAAAAAAAAAAAAAAACGCAAACATTGCTGAAGCTTTGTGTTAAACAGCCTTCGTATTTGCTGCAAAATTGATTGCAGTTTGAGGGAAAAAAATGCTTGTAGTTGAACCTGAAGGATCTCCTGTAAAGAAACAAAATAGGCAGCCTGCAGTTTAAAAATCTCTGGAGAGTACTTGGTTTTCTCAATTGTCTGCTGAAAGATCACAAAAACTTGTTATATGGTATTATTATGGAAGATATACAATAGCACAGTTTCAAGGCTGGATAGTATAGTCAATGAAGTAGGAAAGGAACAATAGAAACCGGGAGGGGTACAATTTTGCTCAAGGAAATCAGTTTTCCACTGTGTCATCAACAATACGTTTCTGTCTATGAAAACAACCCTCTGTTTTTTGTTTGTAAGAGAATATGACTTGATTTACTTTTAATATGATATGTAGTAACAATCCCAATTCATGCAGCTGCAATCACTGATGATACTACGGAACATTTCACAAAGAGATGTTAACCCTAAAATCATCATCCGTGTTACTTTCAAAACTACATTTCACTTGCAGATAGAAGTCAATGGTGTTTTTAGATATTAACTAGGTACAGTTTTTCTGTTTAGGAAAATAAATGTGTTTCTTCCCTATGAATTAATGAACAGGTAATTGGACCCTTCTTCTCTAAGCTCTAGGTGCTGGGAAGTAATCTGTCCAAGGAAACTTGTGTTTCTATTAACTAGGAGTGTCTGTGGAGGAAAGCAAGGAAAACGAAATGAGAGGATGAGTAATGAAAAATAAAGATGGAAATAAAGAGAACAAATGAGGGTATATTTGTTAATATATAGCTATTAATTATGTAGTGATCTTTTTGTTGTTGTTATTATGTAAAAATATTTTGTTTCTAAAAACAGACATTTTTTTTTCCACTTCATTTACTCAATACTAAGCCAGCACTCTCCAATTTTTGACCCTGCTTTAGAGCCTTAGTTCATTTCAGCATTCTATTTTGTTTACAAATTGTACATGTTTAAGTTGACGTTCTCCTGCTATCAACCAGGTAATATATATGTTAGGTATTTTCATTTCCTCTTCTTTTAGCAATTGAAAAGCATGATAACTATTTTTCCCTGGTACTTTGGTATCCTTATAGCTCTGTATTTAATATAGGGAACATGGAGATAACTAAGTGAAATGTAAATATTTTGAGTAAATTAAATGTAAATTAAACTATATGAAAATTTAATCTGAATTAAACTATTTAATTAACGTACAAAATATCACTTTTAATGTGTTTGTCTAATATTGCTGAGAACTCCAGATCTTCTAAAATAAACAGTACTAGTTATACAAATTCTGTTAAGTGACAATTCAGCATCTTAAATGAGGTAATATTTCCCACTAACATTTCACAGCTCAGTTGATTAGCTTTGCCTAGGTGGTAAGACAAATTGTTCCTAATCTATCTGCCTGTATCCAAAATGCTGGTTGATGGTTGAACCACTGAGAACTTGTTTGTTTCCTTATGCCTCACTTCCTGGTACAAAAAGTTGCAAAAAGTGGTATCAGCTGTTGTTTATGGTTCTCCCTTGCTATGGGAACTAAGATAACACAGGACAGACACAAGACACATACAGAGCTATGGGAGCAGCTATGTACGCTGGTAGGCAATGTGCCAGCCAAACATCTGAAAACAACAGTCAAATACCTCAGTTGATAACTGCAAGTGGTAGTAATCAGTTAGAATAATTGACTATAGCTACTAACAAAAGACATGTGAAGTACAATTACAAGCAACCGCCCACATGGTATTCAAATATGATAGGAAGTAAATTTAGACACATTTTAAGTAAGCGCTTCCATTCTTTGTCGTTGAGTGAGATGGGAAGTGTGGGGGAACCATCAAACATGGAGGAGGATGAAAGTTGAAAGCTTATTTCACATGCCTGATGCTTTTTCTTACCAAAACTGATTTTGTTTGTAGTAATTTTATTTGCATTAAGTGTACGTATCAGTAAAAGCTCTTAATGATGTTAAGTAATTTGGAAAGGGCAGATATCATAGCAGTCCAAAAGCATAGGGGGGAGCAATGCGTGCTCTGGATGAATAACTAGAGCTCTTGGACTTGTGAATTCCTGATTCCCATCTTTGTTTTTAACAGCCTTGTCTAGCTTTAAGCAAACCTCTTCACCTTCTTTTTATCACTGTTCTTCATAGAACAGGATGATAATATTTAAGCACAATATTTCATAAAGATACTGCGCAGATCCATTAATGAATCCATTTACAGGCCTTTGATTACCTTCAGTATATCAAAATGTCACTGCTGAGCTTGCTGACTGCACTTATTTCAGTTCTCAGTTGTACTCAGCTTCTAGATTATAAAGTTGTGGCGTAACTCATGATACAACTAAAACTATCACCCCAGAAGTAACATCAATATTCATCTACTACTCCTTAGAAAAAGCTATAAAGTACACAGGTTGACTTTTCTTTTGTTATTATAAAGATTTATTTGCTCTACAGTGGTAATATCCACAGAAAGTTTTCTTCTCTGTCAGTATTAACTTCTTAGATCAATATGTTGTGATACTGATCTCTAGAGAAGTTAATGTCTGCCAACTATCATTGCAGTGTTTACCCTTGTTGAAAAGCAGTTGTAGCAAATTAAATTGGCTTCTGTCTGTGAGTGATATGCATAAATTTTATGATACAATTAACTAAGGCTGATACATAAGCCTCTTGCTAGAGAAGATCAAATTAAATACAGGGCTCTGTAATGGGAAAAGTCCCAGTTTACAAGTGAGGTGAATCTGTTCTCATTTAAAGAACAGTGTCTGAAGGCTCAAAGACTGATGTTTTTAAAGGAGTATGGCTTTAACGATGTGTCTTTGTATATTCTTCAACTGCTGTATTGCTTGAAAAAACTGTTTGCATTCTCTAATTTGCCATTAGACATTTTATGTTGACATAAAGGATTATGTTTTGTTTCTCTTCTATTTGTGCATACCTATCTCAAAACATCAAGCTTACCGCTACTTAAAAGCGGATCCGTGAAGACCCTTCCTTCTCTTTCATCCAGCTGAAATGGATTCTGTCCACAAGAGGGTTCTGATCTTCAGTCACCAAGTAGCGCATACATAAGGGAAATGTTTGTTTTCTGAAATTTATTTTCTTCCTTTTGTTTGCGTTATTCTAAAGAAAATTCCTGATAATTACTTTCTTTAAAACATTTGTCTTCAAATAAAAATGATTACCACAGCCCAGGAGCAACTCTCTTCTACCTGTTCATTTTGCAGTGAGGATGATATATATTTAGGGCTGATCAGTTGTAGAAATTGAAAAAAAACAATTGAACATTAATGGTTGAGATTGGAGAATAGAATAGCTACTGGCAGAATTCTGCTGATATCCATTTGCTGCTTTTTAACACCCTGCTCCAAAAAAAAAAAAAAAAAAAAAAAAAAAGGCAAAAAACTTCAAGCACTTAAACCTACTCAAAATCTTTTTTTTTTCTTTTTTCTTTTTTTTTTTCTTTTTTTTCCACGTGGGCAAGACAGTACTTTTTAAACAACTGTACTCAGGAAATATCTGAATTGCTTGATATTCGGATATCTTTTGTGTAGAGAATGGATTTTAGACGTTTAAAGCTTTGCAACATTCTGTGCTCTTCAGGGTACTTGGGTTGTGATACTGTCTCACTCAATTCTTTGGTATAACAAACTGTGTTAATGACACTGAATTTAAGTAATTTATACTGCAGAGAAGCTTTTCTGCTGCTTTTCTTTTGTTGGAGAAAAAATTGCTAGAGTTGCTGGAGGGGCTGCTGAGGGTATGTATGCATGAATAGTTGCAGTCAGACCTAGTCACTTGTGCCAGTATTCCAGTCTGGCAAGACTCAAAACTGCCCAGAAGCCATACAGTCATCATGCCCATAATATTGTCCCCTGTCTTGTTACAGTTTTGTTAGTCCAGGCACGGTGCTATGTCAGTATGCTGTCCAGACAAGGGCTGTCTCATGTCCATTTTGCAGGAGGAGCTGATGGTCTTCTAAGGCCAACGTGGGGATGTGCCCTGGGAAGTCTTGTCAAAACAACCTCAGCATTCTCAAAGTTGTTTGGTCTTTCTTGGTTTATTAGCTACTGCTGAAGAATTTGCAGCTCATGCAGTGTGCAGGGGGGTCAATCTGCATTGCTGATTTTGATACTGAGACAGTTTCAGTGTTGGACTGTCTTCCCATTCACTTGTAATTGGAAAATTAGGGTGTATGATTTGGTTTGGAAAGCAGTTGCTTAGTTTGTTTTTTTTTTCAGTACTGTGTTAAACACAAACTGTCTACCTTAAGACAGAGTATTCTCTAAGAGGAGGTCTCTAGTTTTGACTTTACTTTGGATTTAATCTAAAAGAGCTCTTCTTCCCTTCTGTTTAACAAATAGTCGTTTTCCTTGATGAGCAATGGCAGGAGCCTGTTAGTATTTGTAACTGTACTGAAAAGAAAGTGGTGAATGTGGTAAAGATATTGGCATTCTGATACAGTACAGTCTCTCTTATTCCCCAACAAGCTCTCTGTGTTGCATGGATTATAAACTGCCTATTTCTCTCTCTCTCTCTCTCCTTCATAAATAAACACTGTGTCACACTCTTTCCTTCTTTACTTACATTTCCTTTATTCAAGAAGCAGCTGTTGTCTTTTCTTTCAGATATGGTATAACATACGTATCTATTTAAACTCAATGATTTTCTCAATAGGTGTCAATTCTGAATTATCTGATATCAGTTATGACATAGGGATTTTGTAACAAGGTTTTCTTTTTTTTTTTTTTTTTTCTTTTCCTAGCTGGCTGAATAAAATCCAGTACCTACATGTGTGTGTGTGTATGTATATGTGTATATATATATATATATATATATTCATACGTTAGTGAAACTTAATGGGGTCCAGCAATATTCTTTACTTTCAGATCTTGTGCCTATTAATGGGTCCCATCATAGTGATGTGAAAACATATACCTGATTAGTTAATTGCGTAAGATAAATTTATTAAATCGTGGCACTCATGGACTTGTTTCCCAAGAAGTACTATGCATTCTAGTATTCTTCAGAAAAATTTTGTATCATATTTGCATTTTCTTAAAGATTTTGTTCTTCTGTCATTATTACCATTACAAATGAAAAAGAGTCCCCATGCTCCTCTTTTACATGACTTATCTATTCAGATGAGAACTATGTCAATAGCCTTAAAAAGACTGGATTTTTGCATCGGTCTATTAGTCATTTTGCCTGGATACATTTACGGACTTCATTATTAATTTTGCTGTTCACTCTTTAGTTTCATCTACTAGTGCTCAGTTGTAACATATACTAACTCATCGGAAAGGGATCTTTTTAAAACATTAATTCAGATGCTTTTCTGCAGTATGTTTTCATATTAGTTTTGCCTTCTAATTTCAACATCTGACCATCAAATCAATAATTTATATATTGTTGTCTGTTCTGTGTGAGATTTTGTTTTAATTTTCATCTTGCATGGACGGTTGGACTAGATGATCTTGTAGGTCCTTTCAAAATTTGTGATTCTATGATTCCATGATTATTCTTTGTAGATGTGATACAGTTACATGTTTGTGCATGTGTTTCAGTCTTCGAATGAGGATTTTGTTCAAAATAAAAAAATAAATACTCGTTGTGAAACACTCTTTTACTAATTAATGATCAGTATTGTATAGACGGCAGCTGCTTTCTCAATCTAATTCTGTTGAATTTTAAGTATAGTTTTTGAGCTCTTTCTTCCCCAAAATACGAAGAGAGATTTGTAAAACTTGATTGCCAATGTGAATTTCTGTGTGTTTTCTTTCAGAGTACAGACATGAGTCCAGCTAGCAGCACCACCTCACTCCCTGTTAGCCCTCTTCCCGAAGAGCCGTTATTTTTTAAGGTATAGTTAATTCATTCTTCTATAAATACTGTATATGTATTTTGGCTTCTGATGTATTGTGAAGTGCTGTTACTACTGCTTCCTTTCCTTTAAATTACTGCAATGTCAGCAGATGGTCTTATATAACACAATACTGTGCAGATTTTAAGAAGTAACTATAATAAAACATTCTTAGTTTTTGAGAGGGCTACTCTTTCAATAACAGAATAGACTGGAGCTATGAACTGTTATTTAAGAAAAAGAGGAATATGTTTTAATATATCTCATCTGCTACTGATTTTTTTCTGATATATGCATGTATATATGACTGTATATTTCTGAATGAGATCCTCTCAGATTGCCCAGGAGTTCAGAATAGTGCTGTCACTGCAGGCCAAGAGGTATCATTGCCAACTGTTGGCTGAGTCAAGGAGGAGACTCATATGTTCATTGCCATTGTCTCAACTGTGTGACACCAAATTAAGGCTGAGGAAATAGAATTAATGAAATTTCATAATTTTTGATTTGAACCTATTCTGTATGTGCCACCAATGCAGGAAATAGCAGCCTCTCTCATACTTGCCCAATTCCATTTAAAAAAAATGGTTTTCTTTTTTTGTGAACTGTCTCACTTGCACTGTCCTGTTAAAATCCTGCTTCCAATTTCAGTGCCAGCTCAGCTTCCTGTATCTCTTTTCATAGTTTCACTCCTGTCTTTTTGCCTTTTTTTCATGTCTGTAGAAAAGTTGTACCCTAATGTTCATAACCAGCTATCTAGTCAGCAGATTCCTGTTACTGGAATGGTGCAGCTTTCTCTGTGGTTTCATCAATGGAAGTACACATGCATCTTCATGGTCAACTCTTTTCTGGTGTTTAATGCTTTCAAGACCCTTAGCTCTCTGTCAGATTTGGCTGAAATGGAGCAATATTTTGCCAAGATACTGGAGTGTGTACTATCTTTTTTTTTTTCCCCCCCTGGGAAATCACATGAAATGCAAATGGAAACATTCTGAAAATTATGAGGCAAATCTTGTAGTTATCATTTCTCCCTCTGCCTGGGGAAAGAGTAAGATATGCCTTCGAGAAGCAAGGGACTTCTCAGCTAAGATACAAGGTGTAGAAATCTGGCATGAATTACTGAAATCCTCAGCTGAAATAAGTGCACTGATCTGTTTGCATCAAGAAAGCTCTGACACAGTGCCTTTATTTGGTTTTAAAGGAAATCATGCTTGCATAGCTGAAAATGAGCTACAAATGGCTTATTTGAAGTGGAAAAGTTATTTCGATAAAAAAAATTAAGATACTTGTTCATATTAAGAGCCCTTTATATTTTGCATTAAAAAATTGTACAAGAAACCAATGAGGGAATACATTTTGCTATGAAATTCAAATGAATTGAAATCAAATACATCGCACAGCGAATTCTCTTAAGTATAATTAAAAATAGAATAAAATGTAACAGTTTATGTTACTAATTCCTGACTCATTCCAAGAGAGAGCAATATTGTTCCAGAAATTATGTGAATGATTGGTTTTACAAGCCATGACCTTTTCCAAAAACTGTCAGCTTGTAATATTGGCTTTTGATGCTGGAATGATGCATTTCTCTTAGAATTGTTATAATAACTCTTCTCACCTCCTTTGCCCTGTGTAATGAGAAGACAGAGAAAAGATCCACTCAATGATTCTGGAAACACAAGTGTTACAAAGTGGGATAATATAAACTTTGCATATTTTTAGGGCAGCTGAAGGTATGTAAGCTTTTATACTAGACTGTGAAATGAAATCAAACTCTCGTCTCAATGATTCCTGATTTAATACCAAGGAAGTGAGCATCCGACTTGACCAATGCAGATGCTTATGATTCTTAATCCTGAAGGATATATGTGCTCTATAAATGTGATGGAGAACTCAGCTTCTTCAAATGCCATTGTAAGATTTTGAGTTCAATCTAAGGAAAGTGGGAAGCACAATTCCCATGGGAGTGCTTGCATGTTGTAACTCAGTTGTAGAGATAGCTGCTCAGCTACCATTTTCACATTATGCTGTGTGTGCTATGACAGGTAGCTCTACCAGAAAGATCCAATTCTGGTGAGACCATACCCTTGAAATAGTTGGAGGGAAGTTTTTTCCAGTGCAGTATCAGATCACCTGTGTTCATTTTATATATATATATATATAATATTATATATATATATATATATATATATATATATATATATATATATATATATATATATATATATAAAATATAAATATATAATATAAATTATAATATATGATTTATATAATATATATAAATTATATATTATAAAATATATTTATATTTATATATATAATATTATATATATAAAATATTATATATATATAAAATATTATATTTATATAATATATATAATATATTGTTCTTATAGAATTATTATGTTACATTTATTAATTTATTATATTTATTTATTAATTTATTTATTATTGTTACATTTATTAAATTCCTCCTTGTCATGGAATGTAACAGAGGAACAAAAGAAATTGAAAGCATTTCAGTACTGCTGGGGGTAGCCAAACCCAGCACTGCTTAAACCTAAACCCTTGAGAAGACTATCACTTCAACGCCTTCTAGCAATGTTCACTTCTTAACAGCTGCAAATAGTGATACAGTAATGGAAGCTGGTTTTGCTTGAGCGAAGATCAAATTTGCACAGTAGCCAGAAGTATAACCAATTCTTTGTTTGGCATCTGATTTCCTTCTCCCTGTTGAGTTAGAGACACATTGCATTCAGAGCCTTCCATAGCTATGCTCTTTAAAAGCGTATAGAAAAATCCTGTTCAGACATGCATGCAGACAGTGCACTTTCAAAAAGCTTTTCTAAACCAATTTTTGATGAAACACTCAAAGGTATTCCTTTTCATTCAGGGTTATTTTTGTGTCAAATTTTGTCTTTCTGTTCTCTGCTGGTTTTTTTGTGGTTAACATTATTATTATTTTTTAAAGAGCTAGATCTCTCCCTATATTGTGGTAAAAGCTTATCCTATCACAGAAGAAAATCTTTTTGTTGGTGGTGATTTTGTACTTAAACTTTTTGGTAGGGAAATATCTTCCTTTGAGCAGAAGTTTATCCTTCTGCTTCTCTGTCATATTTATTGAAGAACTGGAGTCGTATCTCAGGGAGAAAAAGGAAGTGATGCCACAGTTGAAATATTTCAGAATTAAGAATCTGAAATGCAACAGAGCAGAATGGCATTTGTCATACCTTAGCTAGATTGATATTCTACACTATAACAGCAACAGTGCAGCTTGCTCAAATGCAAGAAGCTTTTAATTATGACTATGTATATCTGTACTCATGATGTGTAATTAAAAATAATGTTGCTTTTCATTTTGGAAATCAGTGAAGGAGGGGGTGTTTCTGGCATGTCAGCTTAGAAAGCAGTCTTCCACTTTTTACAGCCTGTTCCTTTCTCCTACTCATTATATCGTGCTTTTTTATAATAGTATTTCATTATTTTAAAAAGTATTCTACAGTATAGTGGCAGGCACTTTTAAGAAGACATCCATGTAGTCCATCAGATATATTATCTAATTAAACTTTATCTGTTATAATGAGCAACAGTCTCATTGGTTATTAGCCACAACCACATTGTAAATACTAACTGTAGTACTTATTATAGCAGTGCTTAGTTGCATTTGAACTCCATGTTGAGTCTCAACCATGCTTTACTAATTGGCATTAAACATGAGGGAAAAAAAAATTACTTTTCTTTCTGCTGTGGGGGAGCTAAGAATTTTCTTCAACACTCATTATTTTAAAGTGTTCTGATTTCTGTAATTAATAGTAATGCTAATTGTCTGAGTAAGAAATGGAAGTGCTAACACAAGCATTAAAAACTAACAATCCTTAGCAGTGTTATCACTGTTATAGGTCTGGTAAGGTATGGGTTGATGGTCAGTTAGGTCTGTTCTAATATTTTGTCCATTTACCTCACAGCTCTGAAGGCTTTGTGACCCCAATTTTTGTAGTTACTACGGGTCATAATTCTGGCAGCTTATGATATTTGTGCCCACTACTTTATTAAGAGAGACATTTTACATCTGGGCAGTTATCAAAGTAATAGTCTTAGTGCAGATGTTTGGAATAATCAGTATGACAGTCACCATGTTATTCCCTCTTATTTAAGGCAGTTTATCTTTCAGAGTGTGACTTAACACACTTGGCTATAGAGTAAGTTCTTGTCCTTAAAGCAAAGTTGACAGTTAATTAGACTTTTACTTCATAGGGCTGCTTATGAAGGAGGACCCTTTAACCTTTCTTCTTTAAATGGAGATTTCAGTATTTTAAGCATTTACTTGCTTTTCTTTGAATAGACCATTTATTAATGTATTGTTTCTCTTTGTTTTCAAAACACAGAAATGGTCTCATAGTCATTATGGACTGTGAACTGGTACAAATTTGGTGTTGATGACTCTCACTCATAGGCTGTGGAAGCTCAGTGAGCTCGTGTCCCTCTTTTTCCAGCCTGTTCCTGTCTCTCTGCCTTCATTGAACAACAATAGAAACTATGATGCACCTTAGTTTGTTGGGGGTTTTTTTGTTCTTGGTGGGTTTTTTTGTTTGTTTGTTTGTTTGTTTTTGTTTGTTTTTGGTGTGTTTTTTTTTGTTTGTTTGTTTGGGTTTTTTTTGCTGTTTTGGGTTTTATTTGTATACAGCTTTTGCAAAAGTAATGCCTTCTATTTTATTATGTTGGTCCATGACATCAGAAGCAGCTTTAGGTTCTGTGACAGTAGAGGTTGAACCTTTCTGCCAATATTCCATTACATGTTGTTGTCATGTGACAGATGGCAGCAGTGGGACACTGTGACAGAATGGCATTTGACTTGGAAGTTCATATGAAGCAAAGTTTTCTTACAGAATTCCTACACACTGAAAGCATTACAGTCACTGACATTGAATGATGCTTGCTGAACATTTATGGAGACCAAACAGTGGATGTGAGCACAGTGAGGCAGTGGGTGGTGTGTTTCGGTGGGTCACCTCTGCAGATGAGGATTTTTCTGAGTGTGGCCTGCAGGCTTTTGTGTTACTGTGCTCTTTGTATCTGTTACAGTTTCCATGGGTAAATCAATGGGAGACATTACTTTTGGAATAAGATACATAATATTTTTGTTTATGTTACAGAAATGAATCAAACATGAAGATAATTATCCAAGTGTTACTAACTCAACCCCATCCCCCCTGAACTGCATCTCTTGAACTCCAGATTATTTCAAATGATTCTCTCATCTCTAATTCACTGGATAAATTGATCTCACTCTTTGCTTTCCTGCATCAATATTCCTTTCCTCTAAAACTCCTTATGTCTTACTGGTGTTGCTCATACTATCAAAGGCCTTGATGAAAGCCTTCTGTGTTGTAACTTGCAATTTCGGAAGATGCTGATTTGACTGTGGGCGGTTGCTAGTTGCCCACCCATTCCTTTTCCCATTCCCAATCCTTACCCATTGTAAACCCAATGTACTGAGACAAGATTTATCATTGTTTGGTTAATGGCATCAATTAACGAATGAAATTGTAATGAACTGTTAAAAAGTACAGACTGCAGAAGTGAGTGAACATCAAGATCTGCACAGAAGATACTCCTTTCTGAGTGGCTGACTTACTGTTATAGAAGAATATATCACCTGGATAAATGGTCTTGAGTGCCTGTGGGTGATGTACACTTGTCAGGCTTAGACAGAATTGGAAATGACCAGAAACTACGCCTGTGTTTTCCTGTTCTCTATCTATACCTTAATCATTGCTAACCTGTCTTTCCCAGGTTTTCTGAACATACATTCTCTTTTCTTCTAGTATTTCTCCTTAATTTATTGAAACACTCTTCATAAAATGAGGGTTAGTTGAAGATTTCAAAATTGATTATTATAGGCTAAGTGAAAAATACTGTTCTTGATGCCAATCAGCCAAATACATTAAGTATGGAATAAATATATTAATGAAATCTTCCAGAAATGCAGAGCATGCTTCAAGCACAAGTATAATGCTTCCACCACTAGCATACAGAAAGATAATCATTACTTTTTTCTACCTGTGAGTTTTCAGCATACCTTAAAAATGAATATATTTACTACTACAAGGCTAAATATTAGGTCAATTCTTGTTCCTTCCCTCAGGTAGACATGCTATCACACAGTGAATTCCGTTATACCTACAGGGTAATTTTTTTCCACTGAGTAAAAAGAAAAAAAAAAAAAAAAAAAAAAAAAGATGTATAGCATTACCGGTTGCTGAAAATATATCACTAAGATTGTGTAAACAGAGTTTTTGAAGCTCCAAGGGAGAATCCTACTATCTCCAGTAAGAGCTCTCAAAGTTCTTCACACTAATTGTTTTAGTACAGATAGTAAAACCACCCAAATTCCGTTGGCTAGGGACTGATAGGCATTGGTAAATTTGGAGGACCACTCTGGCATTCAGAAAATATCAGAGTATCCTGAACTGGAAGAGACTGACAAGGATACTGGTTCCACACAGGACCACCCGAAGTTCAAACTGTCCGAGAGCATTATCCAAACACTCTGGCGGCATGGGGCTGTGACCACTGCCCTGGGTACCTGGATGCCTGACCATACGTGGTGAACTTTTTTAGTGATCAGGATTATTCCAAGTGGTTTGAATGAAATTCTGTTCAAATCAATGGCTTTGTGCTCATTGATTGCAAAAATGTGTTTTTGGTCCATGAATGAATGATGAAAGTGTACTGACCACTCCAATCCCATTGATTAAGGATGAAAATGTAAACTTACATTGACAATTCCAAAATGGAATCTTTTGGAGTTGTATTGTCATCAATGCAATGGAGTGTTTTCATATACTTCCTCCAATGTAATTAAAATTTAGGACTACTAGTAATAGAAGTATACATTTAATAATTCAGTTGTCAGTATGTGTTGGAACAACAGATATTTTCTTCATAAAATAAAGTAAACAAACTTGGAAACTTGAAAATGGGATTCCTATATGTTGCGTGAGTCTTTTCAGAGTAGCAGATGGTCGCTCTTCTTTCTATTTAATTTTTCTTTTCTGGCCAATGATTGCATTTTCCATTCAGAAAACCTCTGAAACATGCTTACGCACAAACTAACATGTAAAGTAACTTTGGAATGAAAAACATCTGGTAACATCTTCTTTGATTGTTCTATTAAAACAGATATAAACAGTTTTCCCAGGATCTTAATTGGTAATGATAATGACCCAATCACAAGTATTCAAACATAATTCTTTACCGGAGTAAATACAAAGTTGTCATTTAGAATTCTTATCAAGTTGAATGTCTGATAAGTTCAATACTAAAAAAAAAAAAAGTGATTGATTTTTAAAATGTTTTTAAAAGACAGATACTTTTGTAATCAATTGAGACAGCCATTATGGACAGTGCATAAATATTGTTAATTTTAATCACCTGAAATTAAAGGCAAGGTTATATTGCTGAAATATAAACACTTTGTGCTACTTAAGAAACCAGCTGTTTCCTGGCTTTCTTTCAGCTGCTCCCCCTGGTAGAGCAGGCAAGATACTGAAATATGATGAATGATGTTGTGTTGTAGATTCATTCGTGTTTGTTGTTACTTTTCTGATCAGATCACAAGCAATATTGTTTGTTCACATCTAATTATAAGTAGTAAAACCTTTTAACTGTCTGTGTCATAACTACATCTGATCAGAATTTTACTTGTAGTTTCTCAGTATCTTAATCATTTTGCGTTATGCTGTGGTGTATTCCTGAGGACACTCTCACAACTGCCAGTTTGTTTCTTGTATATTTATTGCAGTAATTATCAATGTTTTGAATTAATAACGTACAACTTCTGAATGGTCGATTCCATTAGTTTTCATCTGATTTCCATAATTATTCTCAGTGATGCATGAGAATAAGCGCAAATTTGTCAGTGAAATGATAATTCCTTGTCACGACAAGAAAAAAAAAGGATGAATTGTCTGCCCATAAATTAAAACATAATTATTTCTAATGTATTTTATAAAGTATTTATTAGACAAGAAGTCTTTTGAGTAAAAGAAATTATTGGAAAAAGTAACAAATGTTATGAAGCTGTCATTTTTTTTTTATGTACCAGTACTGCAATTGTATAAATGCTGCTCATATATCACATGACTACGTTGTAGTTCTAGTAAATTTGAGGGGACCGATCATCATACATATTTCTTCTGAGGTGCTGAGGATCCTGAAAACACTAATCCTTACAGCATTGCTATAAAATTCTTCTAGGTGTTGTTATCTACTTTTCAGTGAAATAGTTTCCATGGTATTTCTGCTGCTGTCTCCTGTCCTAGTCTCAGAGTGGGCAACAGATACTGCTGTTCCTGCTTTCATGCTCTAGTTGTTATTTATTCTCCATTGGCCTTTCTCAAAGGGCTGATCTCTGCTCAAAGCAAGGATTCTGCAGCTCTGTGCTTGCCAAACTGGGGAGCCAAGCTAGATGTGCAAATAGATCTCCATTCACAAACAACTGGGAAATTATGATTTCCCTTTAAGTAGAAAAACATTTCAGCATTTATTATGCTTTAAGATGACTTCTGATTTAATAAGGCTTAAAGAGCCAAGTGATTAATACTATGTGATGCGTCATTTCTCTGCACAGTATTGCAAATTCTTTGTTTATAGGGAAGAGAAAAATAACTTGAAAACATGTTTTTCAAGATGGCATCATACTATCTGATGGGAAATACTGAATGGTTGATATGTTTGTTCAGTTATATTATTTTTCTCTTCAGACAGTTCTTCTCATATCATATGAAGTGAGTTTAACTGTAAGTTGTTTATTGTCTGAGAGTCTGTATACAAAGGACTTAGAAAATTTCTGAGTGAGGAAACATAACTAGCAGGCGCTAGCTAAAATATTGTAGTCACTTAAAAGTATAAATTATCTTAGAGGTTTATAAGCCCAATTCTACTCAACCCCTTCTCTAGTACTTTTTTTTTTTTTTTTTTTTTTTTTTGTAATTCATGGAAATTGTAACTGCTCACCTGCTTTCAAGACTGGTAAGCATACCTCCATGAATCGTTCAAGGCAACAACACAGTTAACATAAAACTTTACTCCTGTAAGTGTCCAAAAGAAAAAATCAAGCAAGTGCATGGCTCACCAGGAAACAGATTTAGTTAAATTGACTTGTGATTATGATTTCAAGGACATCAAATGTTCTTTTGTGATGCATCTGAAAAAGTTGCTGTTTGTCCGATTGCAGCAGCTTCATTCCTTCAGGCTGTATCGACAGGGTGAAAAAGTATAACTTAACACGATGTGGTGAACTGGAGAGCAGCTTATTGCTTTGTCAGGTGCTTATGGAGGGAAAAAAAGTAAGAGAGAGATGAGTGCAAATAAAGGTGCCTTTTAATGTTATTGCAATCCTAATGATAAAGAATTAAGTAGTCAAGAAAGAAAGATATAACTCAAGTCAAACAAAAGATAAGAAGCAAATGAAGTGCCTGTTTTATGTGTTAGGAGAGCTTTTGGTACAGTGATTCTTGCTGTGTGAAATAACAAGCTCCAAACCTCTGGGATTGTTATTTCACACAGCAAGAGCCAAAGGACGTCTTAGCCCTGCATTTTCACTGTTTCTGGGCAATCAGTAACCCCAAAGGTTGTCTGCTGCAAGGTGGTTGGATGGAAGGAGGGACGAAAAGGTGGATAGAGGTAAAGACAGAAGGATGGATCATGTCAGATGAACTAATCCTTTCTGTCCTGCATAATGAAGAAATGATGCTTCCTCAGGTCCCTTTCAAAGCATAAATGTGCACTTTGGGGCATCACTGACCTACAGTTTGAACCAGTGTCTGAAGTATTAATTAAAATGACATCCTAATCAGTGTGACCGATGTTCTACTTTGTACCTGCATTAAGTTATATTGAAGGTAGATTAATGTAGAAGAGATACTTTTAACCTGACTTTTTCTACATGACAAAATGTACAGTGTGCTGCCAAGGAAATTCATCAAAGGGTTCAGCTGAAAAGATATCTTTGCAGATATACAGTGTGAATAAGCTTCTCTGCCTATTTTTCAGCCATACAACTCTGTTTATCAGCTCTTCTTTGTTTTATTTATATTTATTTTATTTACTGTTGGTATGTAGTTTTTGGAAGATCAAATTAGAGAACTTAATGAGAGTTTTTTCTTACATGAGCAGATAGTGATAGGACAAGGGGTAACACTTTTAAACCACAAGAGTGGAGATTTAGTTTAGATGCTAAGAGGAAATTTTTCATTCAGAAGATGGTGAGGCATTGGCACAAGAAGCTATGGTTATCCTGTTCCTGTAGGTGTTCTAGGCCAGGTTGGATGGGGCCCTGGGCAGCCTGAGCTCTGATGCTTGATAGCCCTTCCCATGGTAGAGAAGTTGGAACTGGGCAGGCTTAATGGTCCCTTCCAATCCAAACCATTCTGTGTTTCTGTGAACTTTGTTTAATCATTTTAAGACTATGAATCCTTTGGGTTTTGAAATTACTTTTTATTTAAGTGGAATCAAGTAAAAGCTTAAATCCTTGGTGTAGTGGTTTTATGGTGGTAAAAAGCCTGACTCTGACATGCTGTGAAAAATGGGGCATTATACTTTTCAGTAACTATCAGCATAGCCAGAATGTTTACAACCAAGATGCCTAGTGTAACTTGCTAGTTATTGGGTTAAGTCAACAGAAATCATATTTTCTTTGCCTTGTATGAGTTCAGTTTATCAGGCGATTCTTTCCATCTGCTTTTATTTTCCATCTAGTCTTAAATAACAGCATGTTCATCATTTCATCTTCTTAACTGTTTTATTTCTGTGATACAAGTTCTACAGCACAAAATTATTGCACATAGAAGTATCTCACTCCTGACACCAAAAATTCTCTCATCTATAAATATTTTACCTTAAAAAACAAACAAACAAAAAAACCTTTTAAATACAGTCTTACAGTCTGAAATGTAACAGTTGATGTTAATCCTGTTTTTAAATAAAAATGCACCTATGGTATAAGATGTGAGATAAACACTGATAATATGAACATAGAATTTGTTCTGTGCCATTGCAAAAATGTCAGAAAAAATGAGTGACATAGGTGATTTTTACTGTGTCGTACCAGAATCTTGTTGATTGGTTCTTATACCTTTCCACTTCTTTGGGCAATTGTGTTTTTAAAATTAATAGCTTGGGTGAATTGTGTTTTTGTTTCTTTGGTGTTTTTTTTTTTAGGAGAAGTGATTATATTTGGGAATTTGGTTCCTTTGTCCACTGTGTAATCTTGCTCCCAGCATCTCCTACAAAGGTGGATGAACTTCATTTGTCCTGCTGCTGTTCAGCAAAAAGGAACATACTTAATTCTGTTGGTGAATTGTGATAGCTGTTTCTGATATTAAACTATCCTAAGCATGAAAATTAGTATTTACAGGCATCATGGTGGATAAGGAGCACAAGTGACACAATATGCTTCAGAGAAATGCTTTACCGAAGTTACTGACACATAAGCTGTAGCCGTAATAGAATTCAAAAGCACCAAATAAAAAATCTGAAGCCTAGTTAATCAGGGATAAAATGATACAGCCCAAGTAAAATGTTAAAATGTATAGGAATGACATACTTGAACAGATAATACATGCTTTTATAAAAACTATCATCTTAATATGAAGAGTAAGCTGAGTATGCCTACTGACATTTAAGAATTCCATTTAAGAGGATGTATTGTGAATTATTTCATTCTTCATCTTAGAGGAAAAAAAAAAAAAAAAAAAGAAAGTGTAATGTCTGGTGTTTTTTTATTTTTTAATTTTTTTTACAAGTATCTGTTTTCATATGTCAGGTGGGATCATTGAAAGAGCAAGTATAAGCCAAGAGAAGCATATTCAGATGGACAGAGTATATAGTCTCCAGGAGAAATGTCATGATCAAGTCATATTAGCTAATGTGATGCTCAACAAGTTTTAAGTAAAAGTTCATTTCTGATTTGTCTTTACATGCTGTGTAGTCTTATTTGGTATAACTCACTAACTTACTGTACTTGTCAGAAGACTGGAAGAAGTCTGTATTTAATGAATCGTCTATGAAAGAGAATTATCCAGGAAAATTAAAAGCACAGAATTTTAAGGCAACATATTCCTTGCCTACCTGGCTCCTAAAAGTATATTCATTCCATATAGTTATGGTGTAGTGAATTTCAAAAATTGTTTGGTTAGAACTGTCTTAAATATTATTAGACTCGAAGTCATTAGTTATCTGCTTTAAACCATCCACTTAAGAAATCTTGGCATGCTTTGTGATGGTCCATGGTTCAAGACTCTTTGAGCTGTGTTCATTGTGGATTCTTGGTATGTGAACAAGGATCTGTGGTTTTGCAAAACATCTATACTGTTTTCCCATGGAGGTGAATCTGGCATCTTTGTGTGATGTATTCTTGAGTGGTGTGAAAAACACTGTGAAATGCGAATTGATAGCATTAATTATAATTTGTACTGGGAAGATTTTATAATCCCGAATAGGGTTTGGTATTCCAAAATGAGTGTTTTAATTTATATATATATAAAATATGAAATATATAAAATAATATTTATATTATATTTTTATATATAATATTATAAAAATTAAATATTATATATATAATTATATATAATATATATATATATTATTTTGAGAGGAATGTAGAATACATGTAGCAGATGACCTGCAGAATGAGTCATATGCTTGTCAATCTTCATTGCATGTGTGAAATTCTTAAGAGTATTTACAAAGTCACTGTAACAATGTATATATAGTGCAGATTGGCAGGGGTGCGTGCTCTTATGTAGGCATGGAGTTGTTGGGTGGATTTCTCAAGGTCATAAACAAACAAGGAAGTATGAGCTGCCCAAGTTTTGTTAACGTGTAGACTATCATAATTCAATTTAATTAAAAAAAAAAAAAAAAAAAAAGTTTCATAACTTTCCAATATGAAGCAAAAAAAGAAAAGGGAAAATTGTAGTGTGGGGCCTCTGAAATGGGGACTTAAATTGTCAGTGGCGAGAAAAATCCACATCTCAGGATCCTCCACTTAGTTAGTCCTTGTCCAGTTGTGGTTTAGACTCTTACTGAATTTGCTGTAATCTCAAATTAGCAGGAGAAGTGACTTGTCCAGTTTCACTTCTCTTCTGCCTTCCCACCTTGTTTTGATTTGACTCGGTGTACAGGTGGAAAAAAAGAAAGTTGGGGTACAAAAGAGGGCAAGACCTTTTGGTGCAGGATCTACTCATTCTGATAAATTACTAATTGAACTGTAATTCCAAGACAACGTGTACATGGTATGCAGTAACTGACAGTAAACTATGGTTTTAGTCAAAACTTTCTTTTTCATTATGTAACAGGTTAGAGCAACAGTCTGTCAATGTAACACTTTCCAGTAAGCCTATGTGTATATTCCAGGGGGAATGGTTTTAAACTGAGATGGGAGATTGAGGTTAGATAATAAGAGAAAGTTTTTCACTCAGAGGGTGGTGACGCACTGGAACAGGTTGCCCAAGGAGGTTGTGGATGCCCCATCCCTGGAGGTTTAAAAGGCCAGGCTGGATGTGGCTCTGGGCAGCTTGCTCTAGTGGTTGGTGACCCTGCATGTGCAGGGGGGTTGAAAATAGATGATCATTTTGGTCCTTTTCAACCCACACCATTCTGTGATTCAGTCTATGTGACATTGTTTTGGCTTGGTCAAGAGCATGTAAATGTTCCGTTTTAACTGAAATAGAAGTAGAACCAAAAAAGATCCAAGATGCTAGAAATGAGAATGTAGTTTCTCAGATAATGTGACTTTAGTAAATAAAAAGAAGTTTCAAAAGATTTACTTGAAAATAGATCCTGGGTGACAGGACTGGAATAGAGAGAGTCCAACTTTGTTCTGCTGTCACAAATAAATCCAATTTAATCATACAGAGCAGAAGAGAGTATTGTGTAAGATGACTGACTGCTTTCTTCATAAGCAAACGAACAGTTCTTATAAGTGAACTTTTTCCGTATTTATTTGTCCTTGGGCTCTTCAATTGGAGAATCAGCTGATGAATGGGAATCAGAGGAAATCCTGGTTGGTGCAATTTTGCCACTGGTGCACTGATGTGATAACAAACAGCACCTGCTGTTCACAACAGAGGGGTCCTCTCAGAGACTAGGTAAAGTAGGCAGCTGCTTAGCATCCTCTATGTCTTGTTCTGGTTGTTATTCTATTTTTTTGTGCTGAAAAAGACCCATTCTGGAGATGGGGGTGATGACTACTGCCTTTGAGAGAGTTAGCAGGCCTGCACTACGTAAGAGTCTTCACTAGTGTTCCTTATTTAAAATCCTAACAGAGACTTCTGGGATGTATGAGTGAATTCAAAGGCAGACATTTTAAGTGTTTTTAGAGAGCTTAGTATAACTTCATTTTACTATCAAGTTTACTAGCAAGCTCACTTGAGAGCTGTTTTTGCCCTGATATAAATAGGTACCTGCAGATGATTCAGGTATGTATTTCTCACAGAAATACTTACTATAAACGTGCTGTCAGTTCCTATGCTGCTCTTATTCAGAGCTGCATCTGTGTACCTCCTGGTGGCAGCAGCCTCACTCATCCTTCCTTTCTGCTTTGTTTCTGAAGGGAAAGGGTAATAAATGAAAGGGAGGGGAAAGAAAGTAAAACTAATGTCGAAGTGAAGCAAAGCTTTTACCTGGTGATTACATTTTTCAAATGTAACATTGAGTTTTTCTTTGTAAGTTAGTTTGTGGATTTTTTTTTTTTTTTTTTTTTTGTGTGTGTGTGTGTGTGTGTGTGTGTGCGTGCGTATGAAAGGAAACAGATTGCAGAGGTGGGATTTTATTTTTTTTTCCTTTTATAGGTTAAAAATGATGTGCTTAAATTGCAAACGTTTGCTAACTTGTGCTATGTCACTACTTTATTTTATCGGGAAAATGGCTTTAGGTTTAAGTTAGGAAAGTAGATACTGGAGGATACAGACTCCTGTCTCAGAAGCTAAATGATTTTCATAGGGGAGCTAATGTAGGTGTTACGAATTCTATCTGCAGAGCTTCCACAGTATATTTATTCTTTTTAGTGGCACAGTGAGACTAATTTTATTAATCTTTTGAAATGCCTTTCACATTCTCAGTAGGCAGCTGTGGTAGATGTGCAAAATATTAATACTTGCAAATGTTCTAGATGCTAAAATACATAAGAATAGGGCAGTGAACGTGATACTACAGGCTGCATACCAAAAACCATCTGAGTGCTAATTGGGAATAATGCTATGAAGCCACATCAAGTAATCCACACTACCATTTGACTCCCTGTTATAAATGTTATTATATAATTACTACTTCTTGGCAGGTGTGAGGATGTTCCATCATCATCTGGTAAGATTAGATCTGGTATGCATGAAAGGGATGGGGATGTCTTACTTAATACAGCTATGTCTTAATTAATCTTTCTCTGTTATGAATGTAACAAAGCTTTGGAGGATCAACACTGTTACAGGAAGCACTTCAGAGCCATCTTGATTTAGTTGGTTTTTTTAAAATCTTATGCATATGATAACATGTCTATTTGACAGACTCAATGAAAATTAGGTTCCCCTGTGTGTAGCATTGTCCTCCACTGTTTGAATCAAGAGTGCTGCTGTGAATAACATGAGATTTTGGAAAAGGTTGCCAATCTTTATGTACATGAAGTCTGTAAGTTTAAAAGTAGTCTTCATTGTTTGATAATATATTCTGTTCTACACAATGTTTCCACTACCAGTTTTCCTCTTTTGAAATCTCTTCACCTCACTCCGTATCACAGAGAGAAAACTAACCCTTCTTTATTAACAGATAATGAAATGAAAATAATAATGAATATGTTGTTAGGAAAACATTTTCATTCTTCTGTTTTTGTGAAATCTTAGTGGATGGGAGGTTAGGAACGTTTGGCAGACTGACACAGTGGGGTAAAGAAGTTATGTGATGGTAAAGATGACGTATAGTCTCATCTTTCTGATTACTTCATTTTAAAAACTCAAAGCCCTTAGTAGGATGCTGTCTTATTTTGGATGTTTTCAACAGAAAATAAGCTTAAAGCTGATCATTTACTTGAACATTAGCGAAAGATTAGTTATAATTCCTATTTGAAAAACAAGAATATAACATGACTAGACAGTTAG
The DNA here is from genome assembly GCF_951394365.1 of Tetrao urogallus. Taxonomy (NCBI): domain Eukaryota; kingdom Metazoa; phylum Chordata; class Aves; order Galliformes; family Phasianidae; genus Tetrao; species Tetrao urogallus. The sequence goes on from NC_136817.1 coordinate 16,348,455, forward strand.
ATGAAAATTGCCTGTGAATACAGCTAGATCCACATTCTAATTCTGTTAGAGCAATGGTAATTTCTTGCTCCTAAATATACCCATGAGATTTCTGTAGCTATTAGAGCACGATAACAATGTCTCAGTTCATCAGACAAAATTAAATTTTAGTAAAGCAATGAGCAAGTTGGAAATGTATTGTAATGGAAAGCTTGCAGTTATGATGTCACTTCATAAGTCAAACATTTTTCTGAAAAAGTCAGAAAGATAATAAGTAGCAGGAAAGCCACATGGCAGAGAATCTACCAAAATTGGTGACGTAAGAGCTGATGAGTCACAATGCACCTTCAGGAAAAACTGAACAGGGATAGGGGAAGAGAAACTGATAGTTTGCTACTTCTCTAATTTGTTGGCACATCCTAAAGCAATTAGCAAGGTCTAGCTCTTTACAGTTCTAGTTTAACATATATGTAGTTGATTCACAGTTACAAGGTTACTTTTCTGATGCAAAATTTAGGCTACACTGGAGATTAGCTGGCTTTCACTTGCCAAATTCCCTTTTCCCGGTTCTGTTGTATAGTTATGGAAAGGGGGCTATGCTAGGCTGAGACTTTCTCATGCAGCACAGACTAGATTTGGAGAAACTTGGTGTCCTTATATTGTGATTGTACATTGTGCTGTTGTTTAGGTGAGCAGGACAGGCTCTGCTGCTGTGAACTGCAGGGTGACATTCCTTCTCACATGATGGAGGAATGGATTGCACCGTCCTGTGATAGAATTATTCTAGTTTTTAGCTAGTAGGAGACTGCTGGTGGGTTCTAGGACAGCATTGCTCCCAGAAGTGATGTGGATGCAAATTTACTTTGGTCATTGCTGTAGGGCCTTTGACTACATTGGAGGGCTCCTGCACAAGGCACAGGCTTGATCCAGCTGGAGCCTGTGCTCTCATGAGAGTTTCTTCTAGGCAGAATTTTGAGCAAGGCCCTGTGATTGCTATGAGTTGCAGGTTGTCTCACTGATGCGTCTTGTTGCTGCCCGCCATCTGTTCACTATCTGTGGAAATGAGAAGATGTCCAACACTCATCTGAACAAAAAGCTGATTCCAGAACAGGTGTTGACCAGTCTTGATTTAAACAATCAAGCTTAAAGGACAGAGATTACTCAAAGTGAGCTGTTTTGCTAACTACAAAGCCAGCTGCTCTGTCTTTCCTGAGTAGATTAACTGTGTATTCACAGCTGTCTTTTTCAATTCTCTTCTATGTGATGATATTAGCAGAGGAAAAGTACAGTTTTTTTTCACAATAGTAACTACATGTTTCATGTAATAAATCTTTCTGATGAAGAGCGAGTTCAAATTATATTTCTTCTCTTTATCCATTCCATGTGAAAATATTTGGGGTAGTTATTCCACAATAAAAAAGTAAAGATTTTTCTTTGAGTGTCTTAATTCTTCAGAAAAAAGATGAATTTAGTGTCTTTTGGGTTTTTACAGTAAGGAACATTCATTTTCTTTGGCTCTTCAGAAAGCATTGTGCGTGCTGTTCAGTGTAAACCTTCACCAAGAGCATATAGCTGAGCTGCAAGTTCAAAGTTGTCAGAAGTATAAGAAATGGTTGTGTTTTCACTTTTTACCCTCTAGCCCATTACTGAGTGTCTGTAATATGAAAGCATGTAGTTTGCTGATTTTTGAGGAAGATCTTTCTTTTTTTTTTTTTTTTTTTTTTTCCAGGGGTAGCTTTTCCAGATCTAGTGAATACGTTGTTATTTAAAACCAATTGTTCTTAGCTAAGTTCTCAAATTGCCCACTGATTGAAGCATCTTTTTTTTTTTTTTCCTCAAGGATTTGTATAGGGTAGCCAGCACAATATGTAAATCATTTTCTACTTTTCACTGAATAAATTTATTAACTGAAATAAGAGGGCTGCTGAGAATTGCTATAGAACCTTAATATTTTATATTAGAACAGTGATTTTACGGTAGTTTTTCCAAAAGTATTAATCAAGTACCCTTCAGTTTTTTTTTGAAAGATGGCTTCCATACTTCTTAAGTCTTTTTTGAATTAAGAAGTTTCCTGCATGAAGTCTTTGAAGGCACTTTGAAATTCTGCATTTTTTTTGAATTAGTACTTAGTTGGAAACATGTAACTTCAACCGCAAAAGCTTTTTTGTATGATCTTAAAGTGTAAATTTAATGTGTGTGCCTATCTTTGCATGTGTACTAGGGTTGACCAATGCTTTTATGTGCTGGAGAAATAGAATGTGAAGATGTTCTTGAAAACAACAGCAACTATGCTGAATGATGGTATCTTCTTTGGGAAGGTACCTAATCATTGCAGTATAGTGCATAAAAGTAGAATTTCACTCAAAGAGTTTAGTAACTAAAAATGTTTTGCATTTGTTATGAAAATATTCTGATTGTAAGTGTTGTAGCAATAGTAATTACTTGCTGAAAAATCAGTGATTATCTAGCATTCCTTCATCACATTTTCATGGCGGTTTGAGAATAAGATAATCTGCTATTTTTACTGCCAATGTTTGTAGCTGGGGTAAAAGGGTATAAAAGTGTATATCTATGGTACAAACAGTATATATATTAAAGAGCTAAAGTTCTACCATGCTCACAGATACATAAGGAAATAATTTACACAAACTTGATTTTTCAAAATGAATAATAACTGCATAACAACTGGACAATTCAGATATTGTGCACCTTCCAAGAGAGTGTGCAGTAATGAATGGCTGCTATAGGAAAGCACAGACCTGTGATACCCAAAGGAATATTTGATATGTATCAAGACCACCCTGTTTGAACAACTTATTTAACCTTTATGATAGAAGTAGAGCTGTAGCATAATATTTCAGAAAAAGATACATGCTTATTCTAAACTGTAAAAATTTACATAATTAATAATTTTTGAGATACATTATTATTTAATTTCAGTGATGCATAACATGTACAGAGATGAAGGATCTGACAAATTGTAATTATTTCTAATGATTTCCAAAATCAAAAATTAGATTAAGGAAATGCTTGATTTGTCAGTCCAAATAAGCATAGATTGTCTTCATTTGATCCTAATTAGCCAGGCTACTTTGAATTTAAAAACTTCATGTAAAAAAATCTAACTTTTTTGAAAACTACATCACTAGAAATCACCTCCTGTTGCAATTTTTCACCTGTGTGATATGTCGTCTTCCTATTTCACTTGTTTTTGTTATGACTTTTCATCTTCCTGTTTCACTTGTTTTTATTATGACTTCATTAGCTAATGTATGCATTAATGCTTTTTGGAATGTTGAAATTATATGTAACATTTAAGGTGTTTTATTGCACAGCTGAATTAAATTGCTTTCTATCTGCTTTTTTTAAAACATTTTTAGTTGTAGCCCAAATAATGGTAAACCACTTGCAGCTTTTAGTAATTAATTATCTGATTACAGCAGACTGTAATCCAGAACACCCTTTACTATGACATCACTCCACTCAATCTGCACATTTTCCATCAAAGACTTACAGAAACCAACTCTACCTTCACCATCTCCCTGAATCCTACTCGCTTCTGGTGAAGGATATCTTGAGCTTCAAAATGTAAAATCTGCATTTTCCCTCCTGTATCCATGATGAAACATCAGAAATATCATTGGTCTCTGCTTTTCTGGAGTCAATTCCAGATATCTGTAGTCTCTTATCCTTTTCACTATGGTAAAAGTCACTGTATTTTTTTGTTGGATGGGAACCAGGGAATTGTACCTGCCTCCCTCTGGCATTTTAGAAACCCTCATTACCAAGCCATCTAAGTATCTCCAACATACCGTTTTCTTGGTTATTGCTATTTTTGAAACCTGGATTCATATAAATTTCTTTCTGGACAGAGCTATAATAATGTGGGTTTTTTTGTATGTTTGTTTGTTTTTCAGTCCTGGGTTACTAGCTATCTACCTAGTCCTTTCCTGAAAGAGAAGGCCACTCTTAGGGTTAATGTCTTCCTTTGCCTTCCCGCTCTTTGTTGCCTGTAAGTTTGTCTTAGCTGTGCTCCTTTCAGTTTCTCTCCCTTGAGCTTCTGCTCTGGATGACAGTGTTATTTCTCTGGCTCTTCTCTCTCTCCAGCAGACTCCTGCTGGAATTTATAGCTGTGTGATTCTGAGTTTTGGAATACATTACTTGAGTCTGATGGCAGCTAATGGGGACCTCTTCAAATCCCGTAAATGCAATGAGAATAATCCTATCATTGTCCCTAGAAGTCTCAGTAAAAAGTCCCCAAAGACATAGTGAACACTTGACATTTTTGTTGCTTCTAAATATTTGCTTTGTAAAAGTTAAAAAAAAAAAAAAACAAACAGTAGTTTGCAGAATTAGGTGTTCCCTTACATTTTCCGATTAGTAAATTAGACATTTAAGTTATTGATTGACCTGACTAGAAAATATCTTTAGTAGATATTTGAAGTTAAAAAGTATAATCTGTCAGTTGTCCTGTGCTTTTTAAAATATCCAGCTTTTATCTGGTTGTGAACAGTGGGATGACAAAGAATGGAAAGGAACGCCTTGCAGTTTAACACATTGAACTATTTTGGATGGTGGGAGAGAAGATGGGATTTTTTGCCTTCTGACATATTGAGTTAGCTGATTACACTGGTGAGAATACGCTGTACCATACCATCCTGACTGTGGGTAGACTCTGAGCAGTGGAAAGATTGAGAAGGAAATAAAGTAAGGTTTAATCCTGTTCTTAGGTTCTTTTGGCTTTGGCATCTATGCATTTTTGTCGTTAACTCATGGCACTTCAGGCATTCTGTATTAAAAATAAACCAGATCTATTCTTGTAATAGTTTCACCTCCATAAGAAGGAGGAAAAAATAATATCCTAATTTACTTTCAATCATGAAGATTATTATAGTGACATAAAGCACAGACAGTATGTTTTTGTCAGTAAAAAATAATACCATCTGGTATTTACTTTCAATTTTTATATTAAGCTTAAATTTTTATTATTTTCTGTCAAATCTGCCTCAAGATATATACATCTCTCTATTAAATCACATTCATTATGATTATCATTCTGTTGATACTGAAATAGGTACAATATAAAGTTATAAAACATTTATGAAATCTTCACTACCTAAGCTGATTTGAAATGATTTATCGTTTCTGTCTGAGGAGAATGAGCACAATGCACGGCTATTTTGAGACATAGCTTGAACTGAAGAGGCATAGGTGAAGAAGTGCCCTGCCAGCCATGTGTAGGCTTTTATCTGAATCCAGAAATTGAATATGATACAGAAATGATGTACAATGATCACAATATTGTCTGGGGAAAAGAAAAAAAGCAATGAGCCATTAGGCATATTTGCCCTTCAGTCAAATGCCATACTTCTCAGTATCCAGAGCTTTGGCCTCCTTACCTTCTCACATTGCCTCATTTTCTCTGGCCTATTATTCTCTATATCTGTAGTTCTCAGCTTCCCCCCAGGGGAAATGATCCTTAGCTTATGTGTGCCTGACAAGACACACTATCTACTCAAGGTCCAGTTGATCTTTTTTTTCTTTCTCTTTTCCCCATTGAAGTCTCATCTCATATGGTCTGTAACATCAAAGTTGTCATTCCTTTGCTGATTTTTTACCAATTTGAGGTGCTTTTTTTTTCCTTCTGGTACAGCAACTTTCTGCTGGGATTGCCTCTTTGAAAATTATTGAATGCTCAGAATTTTTGAACTCAGGGTGCTTTAGGTGCAACTCTGACTTCATTCCTAAAGCCATTATTATTTCTGGATGATTTTCATAGGGTTGCCTTTTTTCAAAGGCAAAAATGAGAGATTAGTATTGCCTCCAGTCTTAAAGCAAATTAATTTCTTGCCTGTTACATGTTCAGACATCTGATAAAGCATTCGTTTTAGGTTTTTGTAGAAGAAAATTATATTTGTACATAATTTGATATTATTTAGGTTACTTGATCTGTTTCGGTAATGTTTAGTGTAAAATGTCTGACCAAGTTGAATTGAGATTTTCCGTGACATTTAGTCTTTCTCTTTTGTTTTTCTATGAATTTTTGTTTCTGTTCAGAACTTAATTTTTCTTCAATTTTTTTTAATACTTCAATTTAATTTTTTTTTCACAATTTTGCTTACATATTCTCTCATATCATCTTCCCTGCCTTATTTAATTCATTCCTTTATTGCACTGTGAATTGACACTTCTTTCACATTATATCCTCACTTTATATGATTACAGAGCATGGTGTTATGTTTTTCACTGCATACACAAGTCCAGGTTCTGCATCAAGCTTTCTCAAAAGCCAGGTCTAATAAGCAGGAAATAAGTTGTCACTTCAAATAAGCTGAGCCCCTTTTTTTTTCTCAGCCCAGTTTTGACACTGAGATCTGAGATCCTTGTATGTTTGGTTTTTTGTTGTTGTTGCTTGTTTCTTTAAAGATAAGCAAACATTGTGAGTTCAGTACTATGCAGAAATTATTGGATAAAGAAATTTGCTTTGTTCCTATGCAGAAAGCCCATCTCTGTGTTTGGAAATTTCATATTTACCCATTTCTGACAGTCAGCCAATTCCACTTCCTCTTTCCCCTGCTGTTGGCCATATCAACCTGTAGTATTTCTAACTAGTAAGCTTTGGATGTCTTTGGATATGATACTGTCTGAACTGTGACTGAGGTTAATACACAGTTAAAATTAGCTATTTGTGCAGCTGATTAAGGATTTATCCTTAGTGCCTAGAAGCAACTCTACTGAGAATGCATTCACATACTGTCCTCCTGCATTAGGAAGCAGCATCACTGTGGAAAACCCAAGACAAAGTAATTGGACATGGTGTCCAAATATAATGTTGACCTCTGTATGTAACTTCATTACTAGTAGAATGGAACAACATCAGATAGCAGAGGTGAGAGTCCATAGATGAAACTGGGGATAATTCTGAATCACAAGGGCAATCCTTACTTGATGCATCATTTATCACCCGTGTCCAGTAAAGAACTGCACAGACACATTTGTTTGGTAAGCATTGTTTAATTGCAGTTACAGCTACTGAAGAGAGTTGTATGTTTTGGGCCTGCATTCAGATGCATAAATTTGTATTGTAAATGAAAGGTTATGCTTTCTGCAAATAAGCTTTTTTGTTTATATTTTCTTGTTCATTTTTTGTCATATTTCTTTCAAATTTGCTTGAGCACCTTTCTCAGCACTGAGAATGGCAACTAAGTGGAAAAAACTCTGGTCTTTTGTTTTCACAGCAGTATAAGAGTAAGTGGCTCTTTTGCTATTAAATTAGAATTCGGTTTGGATTTTGGTCATTAAGAGGTTAATGCTGTCTGCTCTCATTCATACTTAACATATATAGCACTTTGCTTTTATTGGGTTGGATTGCAAAGGCTAATAGCATTCATAAAACATTTTCCAACAGTTTATTTATATCAGGATTTTTTTAGTTTTGTGAGGTTTAGAGGAAATTTAGCTTAAACAATGAGTAATTCATCTGATGTTTTGTGAGGAATTAAGTAATTTCATCCTTTTGTTTACATGTTTGTCTGCGTACCGGGAACTGTAAAATTAAAGAGAGTAACAAAAAAAAAATTCTAAAGCAACTGGGCAATAAGGTGCCTAGCAGAATGCACGTTGCTCTTGTATGGAGCAAAAGGTGTGCCCAGATTTATCTTTACGATACCATATGTCATAGCTTTTCTTTCTGAAGTTACTTCTTTCCATTGAATTAAGAAAATCTATGCCTCTACTTTAATGGAGTTCTATTCTACAGTTTTCATTCTGTTAGAAATCTCTGCAAATTCAGTTCAACTTTTTCTGTTTTCTGAAGTCTATGTGTATCTCTCTGCAGGGTACAAAAAATTATTGCTCACTCCCATAGGTGTTAAACACAGGCTTACTAGTTTGCATAGTCCATTAATTTTCATAACACCATAGTCAGTACAAAGCCCGTCTTCCCTAGTTCACACTCTGAATGACTCTGAAGTCAAAAACAGCTCTTGGGAAAATATGTTGAGCGAATCTTCCAACACCATACAGCTGTGGGGATATAGAGAAAATGAGAGTCTTGTTCTTGGAATGTAGCAGTGACTGTCTTTTAAGGGGAGGAAGGATGGATTTTCTGCTGATTATTTTGCTTTTTTTTAATTGATCATATATGTAGCAGCGTTCACTTGGACAGGACTTGCTATAGCATAGATGGAAGGAAGGCTGTGCTGTTACATCACTGATTTTTTTTGTGGAGCTGTGTCTGTATCTGTTAAGTTTACAGGCAAACTTGTTTAATCTTGAAGACCGTCAAGCTTAGAACAGTGAGAAGATGGAGTCCATGACCTTTGCTTTGTTCTGCATTACTTAAGCTTAGCAAAGTGACAAAGTTCTCTAATGTTTTGCAATTTGTTTCGAGGTATGAGGCTGTGTTGGATATAACTGGCCTCTTTATCGTGGACTACAGATTTGTTGCTAATATTTCTGCAGTCTGTTCTGTGAGTTCTTGCTATACGTACGGCAGACAAAAGAAACAAAGCAATATCTTTAGCATAGAGAAGTATGCTTTGGCAGCACCTTTTAACGTGATGAAAACTTGCCATGGCAATGGGTCATTCAGTGGACAATGAGAGTAAATGGTGAAGTTTGCTCTGAAATTTTAACTCATGAAATGGACTGCTTAATACCATCTTTAAAGATGAGGACATCGTTAAGGCAGGTTTTTAATCATGTATATAGATGTGGAAGTCATCTCTGTCCCAAGTTTATAGCCGTAATTAAGCTCCTCATCCACAATTTGAAAGGCACTGAAGGACAGAATCTCTGGGACAGTCGTTTTTTGTTTCATTCTGTACTCAATACTTGTGAAAATCTTATTTCACATGCTTAAATTTCCTGAGAAGAGAATGGGAGAAATCAGATGAAACCATGTGTACTTCCAAAGCAGTGTCACATTCAGATGATTTTTCTCTACTAATTTTAGTTCTGCTCATTTAATGCAAAAATCAGCTATTTTGTATTTTCAAGAAATAGCATTTGACATTTATAGGTCTTAGTTAATTCCAGTGGTACTTAAATATAGCAGCCACTGACAAAGAATACTTGAGTCAAAATTTCACTTGGTTTACTACAAGGCCAAACATCTTTGTATGACAAATGTATGAAGCATTGACAACAGCAGATATACTCTCAGAAAATGTGTCTGTAGTTGATATAAATCAGCTGGTGTTAGCCCTGGGAGCTATCACCTTCCTTTAGGTTTTACTTTAGTCTCCAATTGAGAAATGTAACCTAGAAAGAAATAATTTGCTTTTCAATTTCCAACCTGCCAATATAAGGGGGTTTTTGTATGAAATTTGAATCAAGCAAGAAGACAAATAACCTTTTAAATTCAAAATCACATTATTAGTTGTACACGTGTGAGTTTAATCGCTACTAACAGTTACTTAAGGTGTGTGTGCCAGCAAAATCAGGGTCCATAATCTGCTTGTGATCTTTAATATTTCAGATTTATTTTGCTAATTAATTTCTGTTGATTTCCTTCGTTTAGATCCTATCTGGTTGCTGTTCATAGACTGAGCTGTTGCTTGTGGTTTCTTGTCACCTTTTTTAAAAAATGTGTGTATAAAGAATGTAAAATAGGGAGAGGAAGAAGTGCTTTTCCTTTAAGCAAAACTAAATGACACATTTTTTGGACTGGAAGTCTCAAAGGCTGAATTTGAATGTATATGTTGATACAGATCAGAGATGTTAATTGGATAATAGAGTAGTTATTTGTCATGAACAAGTTAAACTGATGGAAAACATAGTTGAATTTTTCCTGAGAGAACAATATGGTTGTTAACCTATCTTCTAATATAGTTTTCGGAAGAATATTTTTGAGAAAATATAATTAAATAGACTACTATGAATACACTGCTAATAACATACTGAAATTCTCTATTACCATGTTTAGTGGACTGTTTTTTCAAATGTTTGGGTTTTTTTTTTTTTAATTATAGTAGGTTTTATTAATACAATTGGTCCAAACACTAAAAGCTGTCATAGCTTTCACAGACCCCAGCTTAATCACATTGCAAGTAGTTTTTTACAAGTGTTGTCTGTAAACTGGAGACCCATTTGGATTTTCATGTCAGGTACTGCAGAACTGAAGGAACCAAAGTTGTTTAGTTTGAAAGTGTAGCTTGTATGTTTCTGTATGTCTGTAAGAGTATAGTTCTGAATATCAGAAGTATTCTACTGTTTTCAGTTTAAGGAAAAAAAAAACATTCTTGCGTATCTGGCCAAGTTCTTCAGCAACGGCTTTTTTGTTAGTACTAGCAGCTCACAGTGAGTAGTAGAAGTGTGATTGTATTCTTTCCACAGCCAAACTGTGGATATATAATATATACTTACATATATTACGTACATACAGAGATATTCAGTGATGACAAGGAATGTAATTTGCAGATTTAGTTATCAGTTCAACTGGTATTTTCAAATTATTCCCTTCACAAGTAAACAAATTATTTTCTTACTATGTCATTCTTCTGTACATCACAGTAATTTACTAAACATCTAAACAAACCAGACAAAATAAAAATAAGGGTGAGAAGAAATGGAAAATTAGTTTGAGTATTGCTGAATCTGCAGAAGTCTCACCAAATAATGGGTATTGTCTTTTTTTTTGACATTCAAAGGCTTAGTACATACGCATATTCAAGGCGTCCTCATCCTGAATAAGATGGCATAATGGCTGATCTCTGTACTTTCTGTTCAAAATAATCATGACTACTTAAATTGTTTTGCTCTAAATTTTCTTGAATAGTTGTATTTTGAATACATTATTCAGTATTATCATGCTCTGTAGACTTTCTATAGTTAGGTATTTCTTTAAATAAATATTGTAAGGGATTATATATAAATGCACCTGTCTTATTCATATAGAATGAAAGTGATCATTGGTTACAAATGATTTTTTTTTTTTGCTAATTTCACAGAGTTGTTGAACTGTTTATTTTATTTTGATACGTGTCACTATTTCCTTACTCCTTTACAGGAGCTTTCCCCTCAGCAAACCTGGTTCTAGGTTGAGTATGACACTGTTAAGCCTGACTTAGGGCAGCAGAACCTGATTGTCTGATCTATTTGTTCGTCTGGTTTCTGTCATAAGTATGTTGCATGTAGGTATTGCAGATGGAGAGTTATCAAAAAGAAACAAAGTGCCAGCACACAGAGATTTCTCTGTTGTCTTCTATAGGTCTATTTGCTGTTACTGTAAAGGTACTCCTTGCATTGTGGCTTATGGCACTAAAATAAATTTTTCAGTATCTGACAAAGATTGCTACAATCTTATGGAAAAAATAGCTGAATGCAAAAGACACAATGAAAAATCCCAGAATAAAACCCAGATGTTCTTATTTTACATTTACTTCCATAACCAGTTTCTTTTGCTTGTTGCTGGGTCTCTCTCACACGCTATAATATGTCAATAGTGGAGGCATTTGAAGTCAGGCTGGATGTGGCTCTGGGCAGCCTGGTCTACTGGTTGGTGACCCTGCATGTAGCAGGGGGAGTTGAAACTGGGTGATCACTGTGGTCCTTTTCAACCCATGCCATTCTCTGATTCTGTGATACCCCTTAGCCTCACACAGTTTCTGAGTGAGGCATAACTAAGAACTGCATGTGTTTCCAAAGCTACGTTGGTCCTGAACCTAGGACTTCATATGCCTAAAAGCTTTCAAATAAGATAAGATTGGTTAGAGTGAGGCAATATTGACATAACTGAAAGGATTCCACCAGTAAGATTCCTGGGTGTGTTTTCAATGACTCAAACGAATGGAGAAATTGTTACGGGTGTTTTGGCAGATGTTACTAATACCAACATTTCCCAATAAGTATTTGCATAGTATTAATGTTTTTTTTCCTTCCCATTTTGTTATTACCTATTTGAAGGGAAAACAAAAACCAGAAAAACCTAGCAATTGAACTGAAATACCTAGGAAATGGAAATTTTACATTCTATGTAAGGAGAAATATTTTCTGCAGCTTAATTTGTGAAATAGTGAAAAGAGAAACAAAACAAAGCATACACCCTTCCAATGTGTATGGGAAGATTTGAGCAGATACAGGCATAGTTGTCTCATGATGTACATTTTGGGTTTATGGGAGCTGCAGAAAGAGTAATTTCAGCAATGCAAGGTACACCAAATTCATTTGTTCAAGTAAAATTTGCTGAGCATCAGAATTGTTTACTTACATAGAATAAAGCACTCTGCAGCTTAGCTAATCCACGCAGACTGATCATTCTGCACGTTTTGGAGACTGCCAAATTACTGTCATCTCACCTTGTTCTCGCTTATATTGCACACTTATTTGCAGTTTTCTGGGAGCTGTGGAGTGGAACTGGAGTCAAGAATAAAATCTTAAATAAGGCAGTAGCATAAAAAAGACATGTCAGAGCAGCTCTGTTTTGCTACTTTGAATTGATTTTCATTGAACTTGAAGTATAATTACCCTTGATAACATAAAATTAATGTAAAAGCTGTTTTTTTGTTAGTTAGTTTGAAAAGCCATTCAATGTATTAAAAAGTTATGGTTGTCCTTGAGTAAGACATATTTTATTTGATTTCATAATTTTGTTTAGCAAGGGGATAATCTTGCCTTTTAACTGAAAGCCTTTTCACGTATCAGAATAAATCTTTGGGTTTGATGAGATGAAGAGCAAAGAGGATTCTTCTATTTTGGATTTTTTTTTTTTTTTTTTTTTTTTTTAAGAGTGGAAAGAGCTTGGGAAATGCTAAATACTAATGTTCAGCTTCTCTGGAAAGCTTCATTCTCTTTGCTAAATGTGTTTTATTTATTGGCATTTGTTACATAATGCTGGTGTAGCACCATTTCAACATTGTTCCCTGAGATATACTGTGAGATTGAGTTGTATGCTTCCCTTTTTTCTTTTTTTCTTTTTTTTTTATGACTGCACAACACAATCCATTCACGCAGTTAAACTTCTAGATTATTTACAACTTCACTTGTCAAGCAGTGTGTGAAAACACATTTGCTGATTTTGGGGATGACTGGGAAAAGAGGCCTGTATATTTCTGTAGAAACTCCAGTTACCAATTAGCATTTTCATTAGAATATTTGAGTCATGGTTAATTTACACTAAAATTTATTATCTGAGTAAACCCGACCTATTAATCCTTCTAAATCTATTACTGTCAGCTAATGTTGTGATTACAGAGAGAGTACATGATGTGCCGTAGCAACACATCTGCTCTACTATTTTTTTTAACTTAAGATTGCTATTGTGCTGTTTATCACTGAATTATCAGGCATGATAAACTATTTTATGCTAGCCCCTTTCTTATCCATCCTTTTAATACCTTATTTGTCATTATAAGAGTCTTTAGCCTTAAAGAGTAATGAAAGGTTCTTGTCTCAAGCCTGATTACTACTCTAATGTTTTCCAGGCATGCTTGGTGATGAGTTTGGCATATGAGACAATTTCCTACAGTAATAAAACTAATTAAAGTGGGCAGTCATCCCCACATCACTCTTTAATGAATTATAATGAGCTCATTAATCTACCCATTCTCATTCGCCACATCTATTGGCTATGTTTCTCTGTGAGTATGTTGGGATGGAAATTTTCCGCAGAAGAAATGGACTCTGAAAAAGCACCTGTTTTCCTTTGTTTGACAAAAAACAGAAGAAGGAGGTAATCTCTAAGTGGAATATGCTTTTTAATAATCAGAATTGTAAGAAGTAAATAGAATAGCTAAGACCTTGTAATGATGACAAAGGAAGAGTCATGTAGGAACTTGACTAAGTGTAATATTGGGTTGCAAATGACAGGATAATTAATGCCTCTATGATTCTCACAATTCACTTCAAAATGTGACTTAGAACTTACGTTTTAGTAACTGGATCTCTGAGAAACTGCCTAAAGAATATAACATCAAGTTAATTTTGGTTGAGTTTCTTGACGTTTTTCTTAATTCAGAATGTGCAGAAATGAAGTTGCAAGGTTACACTTCCCAATTCTATAACAATGAATGTTAGACAATTAAATGGTAGTACTTAAGTGGAAAAAGGAGATTATTCCTATGAGTACCCATGTAGAAGAACCACCTCATTTTAATAGGTTTTCTTATGCAGTTTTCTTCATGTGTGATAAGTGAAGTTTAGTAATAGATAATTGCAGCATACTTCCTGAAGTGTAGTATTCTTTTTAGGATTTGGATCCTTTTAATTCAAATTCCAGGGAGTTGCACATTAATCTTGAGTTTACGTACAGTCATTGTGCATATTTCAATAAAAGAAGTTTGCAAAGTGTTTGTTTCCAGTGTACATAAAGGGAGTAATACAAATATGCTGTTCTGGAGCACAAGCAGCAGCGATACTCAACTGTAAATTTCCATCGATGTCTTCTCCACCAAAGACTCAGTACTCTTGTTTTTAAAAAGGAAGCTGGAATAATTTTTATGCAAACTACTGAGGCTTTGTCTGTCTTTTCTGTAGAAAGAAAAAGTGCAGGCTGCTTGAGAATCTCACTGAGTCTGTGGTCAGGACATTCACGTTAAATCCAGGTGTCCTGGGTTCATGTCCCTGGCTTGAGTGTGAGGATGCACACACTTCAGAGTGTCGACTTCCCCAGAAGTGACCCCAGCCACTGCGGCAGTGCTATTGTCTTTTCTTTTAGCTGCGAAAAAAAATTTAACTGCAAAAAAAAATTTTGCTGACCAAAGGCTATTCAAAACTGATTAATTCTTTTCAAGGGTTTTTAAAAATGAAATAAACACTCTAAAGTAACAGCTATGTTGTTAAAAATCCCAAATTCAATTTAATCTTAAAAATTAGACTAACGTACCATTCATTTATGAAGAAACAGACTGGATTTTTTTGCTTCGTGACCATTACTCTTTCCTGTGGTGTCCTGGCATTACTGAAGTTCTTGTTTGTTTGTTTATACAGAGGAAAACTTTATGGACTCTCATCACCAAATTTATGGAGTCCCCCTAAATGTATTTCAGTTCATTTTTAAGAAGCTAACAGTGTATTTTAGCTTGGTTCTCCAAGACTTGCATACAGATGTTCTTGAAATATTCAGGTTTAAAATGTGCTCTGTAGAGGCAGCTAAATATTAGGAAAAATAAAATTTCTCTATTTTTTTTTATATGTGGAAGTTTATTTCTAGTTGGTTTAGCATAGTGATTTATCTCCATATGTACTATCTCAAGAAGGAACTGTATTATTGAGTTGATTATGCCAACAAATGTTATGCCCATTGAATGTACTGTTTTCTATGCTAGCCAAACTGGTATTTCTGGTTGGCACTGCAGTAAAACAATCTTCTGGTAGCTGGATTTTGTTTTTGTTTAAATTTTTATTCTGCATATATGCAAAGCTGATGGTGTAGCTGCAAAGAAACTCCCAGAAAACGTTGCAGTAGCTGAGCAAGGGTTTACTCTTGAATAAAAATAGATTTTGATTTGAGGTTGATAAGTTATTGATGTTGTAGTTTGTAAAGCAGTTGCACTGAATATATAGTTTAGTTAAAAACTTTGTTTTCCCCTGTGACCTCCTGCTTTTAACATCAGTATGGAATATATCAAGAATTCTTAGTATCTCTCATAATTATTCATATTTTTCCCCCCTTGCCCTGAAAGATCTCTGGAAGAAAATAAAAGAAGCTGATGGAGATGTAACCTCACGAAGAGGAAAATACAAGCAAGATATTTCATTAAGAATATCAAAATAATTAGTAGCATGAATGGCTTTAGTAACTAGTTTAATAGGTTATTAAATAATAAAGGCATATAATTATCCTTCTGATAAGGACACAAATTGAAAATTACTTCTTTTCATTACCTTCAATATATATGTAAGGGGTCTGGGCTTATGAGTAAAAAAGTATATACAGTTGAGGATTTATTCTTAATGGTACTTGCAGGGCACTTGATGAAATAAATACAAAGATATTCTTCCCAAACTCTGTTTATTTTGAAGCTTGCTATTTTGATTGTAGGTTTGTGAAGAAATGCATGATTGATTCCAATTTTTTTTTCTCAGTTCTGTAGAAATAGTAGAATTCACCATGTTTTCTAAGTATATGACCTCTTAAGAATTACTCTGAAAAACTAGAGGAAATACCAAACGCAATAGATAAAGCGGTTGTAGGAATGGGTCATCAACCTGTTGCTTGAGTGCTACGTGTGTCATGGTTTTATGATTTTTGGTCATCAGTATTCCACACCATAACATCATGTAATGCACTGGGGGTGGGGTTTGATATCTGCCGAATGTTCGTCCGACGGAGAAGAACTGCATTTCCCCAGGAGGCTTTGCGGTCAGCAAGGGGATATAACTCCATGCAAGGTCACCTGATCCTTCTTCTTCGCCTGCGCTTCGCTGTCTGCGCTTCGCTATCTGCGCTTCGCTGCCTGCGCTTCGCCATCTGCACTTTGCCGTCTGTACTTCAGTCACTCAACTGGACTGCACTTCTCACCCCAGCATTGTGGTGAGGTCTATACAATTCAAACAGATTCTCTCTCTCTCTCTCATTGTATTTTACTAATACTATTTTAGTAAAATCATTTGTTCCACCTCAGATTAGTGCTGTTGTTTTCAAGTATTTTGGGGTCCCCTGCTTCCCCTTTCCCAGAGGCGCGGATCCGCAGATCCCTCCGCCCTGCTGGTCACGGAACTGGGCCGGACCAGCCCATAAACCGTTGACAACGTGTAATTTGGGTTACCCAGGTCTAATGAATCATATAGCACAACTAGAAAAGGTAGATCACAGATTTTGATCAGATCTGTGAGGTAGCTTATGTAAGAAGGGTGATTATATATACAGATTTCTGAGCTTGAAAAAGTTGACAGAAGTTGTGGAGTTAGTGTAAAGATGTGTAAGAACAAGGAAACATGAATAGAAAGTATTCATATCTTTTTTGGGGTCAAAAAATTACATTGTTAAGCAGCAAGTTTGAAAAAAAAAAAAGATTGGGGTTTTGGATTTTTTTTTTTATTTGTACATTTTCATGAATGTGTTTAGAGGATATCATCAAAGGAGGCGTGGTCCTGTGTGTATTAATTTAGGCTAACGAAGTGCAAAAAAAGAAAGTAAAGGCAGTGGTTATGTCAGGAAAAATACAATTATATGCTGTTATATGTTTCCACTCCTGGCTGCTGTTTTTGATTTCTGCTGGTTAGACGCATCTTGGGCTTGACCTGGTATCCTTATTTGATTTTATATTTTGCAGTTTATTTATCAAGAAAGATTCTTTTAAACTCCATACTGTTTATTTTCACTGATGCAGAGGGCAAAATTGATATGAAAGAAAAAACAAACAGCAAAAAAACAGCATGACAAAACACATTAAGTTGCTCAGTCTCTCATTCACAATTCACTGACAATTGGATCAGTGTGAGGAAAACATTGTTTATTTAACTTTGTGTTCATAGGTGTCTGAAGTTAGTAGCATAGCCTGTGTAGTCTTTTTATGTGTGTTACCTCATAGTAAAATACCATTTGAATTCTAGCATTCAAATTAGGGCCCAAAATTGTTTCATTAAAATATTTTTGACAATTGAATGGAAGTAGAACATGGTGTAGAATCACAGAGGGCTTTATGGGTGTTAAATTACTGTTATTTATCATATTGGAGTCATCCTATGAATCTCAGACTCCATTTGATTTCATGATCAGGAAATAGGGAACCTGCTTTAGCAGATGGTTTGGACTGGATTACCTCCAGAGGTGCCTTCCAACCCCTCCAGTTCTGTGCTTCTCATAATGAAATGTAGAGCTGTTTCTATAGAAAAGTCATTTAAATGCTGCAGTTGCATCAAAATATGACAAACACAATGACAACTGTTTCTGATATGACCTTCCAAATGTTATTGGTTTTGTTTCTCCTGAGCAAGGGAAGGGCACCTCATAGTGGGACTGATGGTGTTGCAACAGGGTGGTTTCTGGGAATGCCTCTGAGTTGCATTCTCCTTTAAAGCTGTGAGTTTACTCTTATCCTTATGCTGTGTTGCTTGAGCATCTGTTGATGGAGCCATGTAAAGTGCAAAGCAGGAGAGTAAGCATGGCCATTGCCTGCCGTGAGTTGTCAAGGCTCCAGCCATTGCTAACTGCCCTGACTCAGACTGCCAAAAGAAAAAGTGAGCCAAAGAAACAAATTCAGTGTGCTTTACACGTGGAAAGGATTGCAGCCTTCCAATTCACTTGTCTGTCTTTTAGTAGGATTGAAAGGAATTGATATGACAGATGTAAACTAATACAATGCATAGAACTAGAGTGAATATAGAAATATAGAAAGGCAAAATAACACTGGAAAGTGATGCTGTATATGTACCTAGAAATCAGACTATAAGTACAGTGTGGTATAAATAATTACGAGGGGGTTACTTAAAAGGTGGACCAGATCTGTGAATTCATTTTGAAATATATCTGCAAGAAATGAAGTCTCATATTGTCTGCATTATGTCAGTCTTAATAATTTTAACATAAATAATGAAAAACAGTTATATAACAATCAGAAAATTATTAGAGGGAAAAAAAATAGCTGAAAATGCCATCTGCAATATCCAGAAGCCTGCTTCCATATATCCAGAAGCCTGCTTCCATGAATAGTCTTGAATGAGTTGATGCTCTTCCTGTTAATAAATGATGTGTGCTGACTTGCTATGCGTTAACACAAATGGAATCTCAGTCTGAAGGCAGGTCATGGTGCTTCTCTACAAATTTAAGATCTTCAAAAATATTTGGTGTTTTTCAGATGCCAGGTGGTGTAAAGGATATTATTAAAGACATCCTGAACCCTGTACATAGTCTAGATCTCCAGACTGTTAGCATGAAAATCCTGTAAATGTTCAAGTAACCAGTTTTCTCAATCCTTACTCAGAAATGTATTCAATTTGTTACATGAATCTGCTACAGAACTTAAAAAAAAACAAGCAAACAAACAACAAACAAACAAACAAACAAACAAAAAAAAAAAAAAAAAAAAAAAAAAAGCCCTACAAATTGCTTCCTGGACCTGACCTGACCTGACATTCAATTTTAAAATTCTTAGTTCAGAGTTACGCTTCAGGATTATATTCTTAAGAAAGTATAACCTAAATAATTTCTGATCTCTGCATTACTGTAAGCTGATAAACAATCTGCTTAGCATCTGAAATGCAACGCATTTATCAAAGGAGTTTTATGATATTCTAATTTTATGGTGCTATTTTGGCAGCATATTCATTTTGGTGTAAAGTAAAATTGCAGTAAATTTATCTTCCAATATACTTGGTTAGTTTTGTTTATAGCTGTCTGTAATTACAACAAGCACAATAGGCCTGTTTGTACCTAAGTATAAAGAGGTATAAAGTAACTTTTTAAAATGTAAATGATTGTTTTTTGGCACTTACGCATAACATGCTGCAGCTGTCTTCACACATGCAGTACAATTTGTCATCCTGTGACCTGATCTGATGAGAAACAGTTTTGCTATTGTTTAGCACTTTCCCAGATAGACAGAATTAAACTAAATAGGAAAATACTAGCAATGAGATACACCTATTGCTGTCATAAGCTATGATTGAAAATAATGTTACTTTGAAGAGACAAAAATAAGATCATTTGAAGAGCATTCTGACCATAATCAAGTACAATAACAATGGTAAATCCATGTGAATATGAGCTAAATCCTGGATTTCTTTTCTTTTTTTTTTTTTTTTTTTAAGCAGTATCAGTGAATGTAAGTGAAGAAAATACAACTGATACTTTTCAAAAGTTTTTTCTTTTTTTTTTTTTAAATGAGATGTTGCTGGAAGATACTTCATGTGTAGTACAAAATTTACTAAACTGAATAAAATATCTTTAAAACAGTAGTGTATCCAACTTATGAGCACATGCATGGAACATGGGATTCAATTATTTGAAATGTTAACTAATGTTTTCACAGTGTCCATGTTCTTATTGGACTAGAATTCTTGATAGCATGTCCAGGTATAAAATCTTCATGGGAAGGTAAGGAACCAGTGTGTCCAAGGATGGCAATACAATAAATAGAAATGGTAAATGTTACCTAGCTGAATTTTAAATCTGTAATCACTTAATTGATTCTGGTTAGCACTTGAACTTGGCTATACTTATATGCAGATCTCTTATTCTCTTTGGCTCTTTGTTTATATCTAGGCCACCCCAAAAGTAATCACAGAATCACAGAATTGCAGGGATTGAAAGGTTCCAACCTCCCTGCTAAAGCAGGTACTCCACAGTAGGTTGCACAGGTAGGCATCCAGGTGGGTCTTGAATATCTCCAAAGAAGGAAACTCCACAACTTCTCTGTGCAACTGCTTGCCACTACACACTACCAAGAAGAGCCCAGCCTCATCCATTTGCCTCCCACTTCCCTTTAGATTTTTATGTATATTAATCAGTCGCCCCCTCAGTCTTCTTTTCCTTTGGCTGAAGAGACCCATGTTACTCAGCCTTTACTCGTAAGGGAGTTATTTGGATACCCCTTACTCCAAAAATATCAACAATCCATGTTATTGGAGCATTAACTCTTTAACTCCCAGTGCACTACGTGATGTTACAGTGTGGAATACTAATAACAAACAATCATAATACCATGACACCAGTATTATAAGCAGCCTGATTTTTCTAATCATTAAGAGTACATGATCCACTTTTTACATAAAAAGCCCAAACAGTATAGCTCCAGAATATTCAAATTGTATTTAAAAAATACACTCTTTTTCACTCTCACTCATAGCATTATTGTTTGCCTTCTAGACTAATAAATAATGCAGCATCCTACTACTTTCTGCAGTCACCAAAACTTATAGCTACATATTTTTTTCTTTGATACCCCCCATGCTATCCTTAATGAAACAATGCTGACCTGTATACAGGATGTGATTTTTGGAGTGCTCTCCTTTCCTAGATATCAATTTCTGGAGGAACTGTATTCATTATTTTGATGACAGACCGTTGATTTCATTGCATTTTACTTCTGTTATTAATACATTCAGGCAAGTATATGTATAATATACAAGTATATGTATATTATGTATAATATATACATAATATATGTATATATATATTATGTATTGTATACTATATATATATTATGTATTGTATATTATGTATAATATACAATATATGTATATTATACAAGTATAATATGAGTTATGGGAAGTACACAAGTCTTTCTACAGTCTGCTCTACATTTTTCTTTTTTATTCTTGGATGATGTTTTCTGTCTTATTCCGATTTTCAATTTGTATTATAGCAGAAATATCCTCAAAACATGAGAGATATAGAAACACCAAGCACCATTTTTTTCATTTTTCTCTTACATTTCTAGAACAAATGAAGCCAACAGAAATACCATGCAGCAAATTAGTATTACCAAATCTTAATTCTAGACTGTGCTCAACTGCTTAGCTACTTGCAAATCCCATGTGGTGAAGAGTGTTTGTTAGTACTTCTTTTACTAAGCAATGACATAAAAATCTGGGAACTGCTAGTGCTTCTCTTTTACTATATGCTTTTGGATAACATCTGTGAACACAGTGATGTGCCTGTATATCAAATTGCAGGGAAGAGCCTATGCATAGACTGTCCTTCGTGAGATGCATGAGTGGCAGATGAGGTCTTTATTCTGCGATGATTCTACAGTCAAGATATTTGTGATTGGGAAACTGAGCAGATAGCAGGGTTAAGTGGTGTTTTCCTTTCAGTTTTCAAGAAGCCATGAATATTAGTTTCCCTAACTGCACTTTATATAGGGATCACTAGCCAGACATGTCATGCCATAGAATTTCTTACCATTAAGCGTGTTCCATGTTGATAGATAATATTGAGACAACTCCTTTGTTATCATTTCTGCATTTGTTGTATGTTCTTGACAATCTAATACACTTAAACTCAGGTATATTTAGAAGGGATATGACTGAGCACAGTTTCTCAGCAATAGTTTATTTTCATACTGCCATACTGCCAACAGCTGTTCTTTATAATCCACATGATGTCAGGACTAATAATATCTACACAACTATGTGAAGTGCTTTAATATCCACAAGAAGTAGAATTTGTATTGGACAGTGAAGCAGCAGTAGGGGCTGAAGGTGTTGAAACATACACTATAGCCATATAGTCATTCTGGGGTCAATGGTTTGGAAAAGAACTTGTGAATGAATTCATAATTAAACAAAAAACAGTGAATATTTAATTTTATTTTTTATTTTTAGA
Source organism: Tetrao urogallus (assembly GCF_951394365.1). Taxonomy (NCBI): domain Eukaryota; kingdom Metazoa; phylum Chordata; class Aves; order Galliformes; family Phasianidae; genus Tetrao; species Tetrao urogallus. The sequence goes on from NC_136817.1 coordinate 16,370,644, forward strand.
ATCTTCACTTCTAGTTGATAATCATTTCTGGGAGAGAAAATTAGGATCTGTCATAGATCTGAGGGAATTGAATAATAAGCCTCCTGACACTGTTTTTCACACTGCAGTCTGTCAACTGAAAAGTACCTAGAAACAAGTTTTAAGTCTGCAATAGTTTTCAAACACATAATTACAGGGATTGGTAGTGACCTCCAGAGATTGTCGAGTCCTGATGCCCTGCTAAACCACGTTCCCTAGAATAGGTGATACAGGAAGGCGTCTAGATTGGTCTTCAGTATCTCCACAGAAAGAGACCCCACAACCCCTCTGGTCAATCTGTTCCAGTCACCATTACCATAAATAAGTTCGTTCTTATGTTTGTATGGAACTTCCTGTGTCTCCATCACACAGTAATGCTCATAGAAAGTCGCTCCCTTGTGTGGATGAGAAAGATCCAACTGGGTGTTTGCATTTTGCCAGGAGAGATGCACTAGGATTTAAAGTCCTTGGAAGCTCTGGGAGCCAAAAGATTATTCAAGTTTTCACTGGTCTGACAGGGGCCCGAATTACCTTCAATACCACTTTTAGTGCTAGAATAATCTCAAAAATCTATCTTACTTACATGATTTATTACTGCATTTCCTTGTGCTTGCTTTATATAAGCTTGTTTTTGTAATAGTCTTTTCTTGCTCAGTCATGTGACCTTGTTTTTCTTCTTCTAATATATAATCTGTCAACCCGTTTTTTCAGTTAAAAAGGGGAAAATCAGGAGATAACAGAAGGTAATGTGATAAGCTGCTGGAAAAAGAATTCAGAGTAGTGCAACTAGACATGGAGGTGCTATAGCTAATGTGGCATCATTTTTAAAGCATTTATTTTCCATAAATACTGATATCATAAATATTGATAAATTTATAGTTCAGTTCTCAATGCGTTATTTTTGATAAGCAAATATTTTTGATAACTAAATACACACTGATAACCTTTCGGAGCTGAGGGTAGAAAGTTTTGGGACTTATTACTAGTTTATTTTCAGCTAGCATTCTTAGACATTGCATCAGCAGACAGAGCAAAATGCTGCTGTAGCCATATCACTAAGAAAATTACCCATGATTTTTTTTTCCCAAAGGAAAATAGTGCAAATCCTGACTTCTTTTTTGAAATTTGAATCTTTCATGAGATCTCTACATAATGCTGAAATAATATTTAAGTACAGTCATTATCTTCAGCCAAAAATAGGATGTTATAAAGGGCCAATGTAGTTGTAAATGTCTTGAGTTTTATGTGTGAGTATTTTGTTTCTTCTTCCAATTAGTCCGTCACAGAATAAAGTAATTACTTTGAAAGGTCATTATTATAACAACATTTTACTGAGGAAAATGGACTTCAGTCTCTACATTTGTCTCGTTTTTCTATTTAGTTTTGCAAGCACATTAGTACTGCCGGAGTTCAAGCATATCACATAGGTTATGTGCTTTTGAACCCCTGAGAAGTTAATGGTGTAAGCAAATCTCATCCTTTTTATATTTGTTATCATCCATTAGTTAGTGATACACTGTTCTCTTTTTTAAACTAAGGGTAAAACTATGGTGCATATGAATATTTATATTCCCAGTAATATTCTTTATGTTTTTGTTGTTTTGGTTTTGAAGGTAGTAATGCTCCAAAGTATCGCATGTCCTGAACTTTGTAAATATATCTCAGTAGTAGAAGAATGTTGAGATTCTTTTCTTCATTTATAGTTGTAAGACGAATTTGTTTTTTATTGGCTTGTTAGTTTGTTGTGTTTTTAGTTTTCAGTTACTCAGTAATTTAATTTGAATTTATCCTCTTGGCTGTTTACCAGCACAACACACAAAAACTTGGTTGGCATTTTTTCTCCAAAGGTGTTTAGACTTGCTTGAATTCACAGGATTGTCTGTATCTGCATTTATGTGGATCTGTGTTTGGTGACAGCTTGGCTACTAGGTTCATTTTTACGCACAGTAAACTGAGTTATAATCAATGCTTATATCACTAAGTGATGACTAGTACCTATTTTGTTTACTCAGTTAATATCCGAATTGCTGCTGTTGTGATGGATGCAGGGGTAAAAAAAAAAAAAAAAAAGCATGAAAAGAGCAGTTTAATTTCCTCTGAATATCTGTTTTTTTGTACTATCAAGATCAAGAGTTCTACAAAAATTTCATAGACATACCTTAACTGAAAAAAATGACTTGTTAGGATCTTAAATTTAAAAAAAAAAAAAAAAAAAAAAAAAAAGCTTAGAAAAATCAGAAAATAATGAAATGGACTTCTTTGTGGGCTGTGTTATTGAAACTGCAACATATGACAAAGGAGATTTGAGTTCATTATTTAAAAATAATAATCTGACACTATGCAAAACAGCCTTTTCCAGTTAAGACTGAAGTAAAAGCATGAAACCTGTTTTAACATCTATTTTGATATTTTTGTAGGATGGAATAAAAGATGAATGCTCAGTGCTGAAGCTGCAGCTGAAGGAGAGAGATGAACTCATAGCCCAGCTTCGTGAGGAACTGGTAAGCAAGAGAAACTACTTATAAAAAAAGTTTGCCTGATAATGTCATTCACTAATACCAAAACTCAAGAAATATATTTTCACACCCACTGCAGAATAACTAGCCTGAGGCTACATTAACCAGATAACACTGGCTGTGCACTTCTAGAGACTTGTCTGCCTCTGAACTGGCTACTATTTAGAGACACTGCTAGTAGAAATTTCCTTCAAAAGATTGTTTTGACAGTTGTCTTACGGTATCAAAGAGGCATTAATCAGTGGCAAAGAAGTAGCACATCAGTGTATACATATGGTAGAAATCTTGAGAGGCCATGTATATTTCCTGGTAAATTGGAAATATTTGTCCCATGAATTGTTTTTCGTGTCTACAAGACTGTCCAATAAAAAATGAAATATTTTTTTCACTCTTAAATAGATGTGGATTTTAATTTAAATGAAATAATAAGTGTTCCCATGCTTACTGATTTTTTTTCCTTGCATGAGCTAGTAAGGTTGAGTACTACTATTTTAATGAAAGATAGAATACTGTTAAGCAGCTGAGTGAGGTAAAATAAGCGATATAGCAATTAAAAATACTAAACATATAGAAATGTATTTTCTTCTGCTTGTAAGACTGAGCTAAATTAATTTTAAAAATCTGGTTTTGACAGAATATGATTAAAAAATACGTCTTCATTATTCTTAATTAAAGGATGGGGGAATTTTCCTCGTCATCTTTCAGATCTAGGGAACTTACTCCACAGAAAAAGCATATATGTTCAACATATTCAAGAAGGTGTTCAGTATGTATGTTACCACCAAGGAACTTGCAAATGTGGACCAAGGATTTTGTATAAGCACCCTACAGGAGGTGATGTTATTTCCGTAATTAAATCTAAATTTTCTGACAGCACTAAGGCTTTTGTACCTTTCTGTCTCACACCTGGTGGCTACCCACAAAACTTGAGCAGAATGAATTCAGGTCCATCTGTAACCAGGGCAGTCTGTGAAACTGAATGGACAATGTCAGGCTTAGACAAGTCATTAGAAGCACTAGCCCTGTGACTATGGCAAAGTTACACTACATCTTTCATAAATATTAAGAAAAAATAATGGTGTTTTTCTATCTGTGGAAACAACTAGGTCTGAAGTTGCATGGAAAAATGTAATGCCACACAGAGATGAAAGATTCCTTTGTTATATTAACATCTGCAAAATAAATGCAGGTCATCAATATTCTTTGTTTCGCATTTGGCTACATTAAAAAATGATGTATTATGTAATTATTATCTAAAATTAAATGACAAAATGGGACACTGGGAACATCAAACTTCAGCACAGTCTCAGAGCATTAATTTTATATCAGCCTTTCTCGAAACATATGTTATTAACTGGCCTGACAACTTTGTCAGTGTAAAATTATCCTGTATTGATACAGTGAGCTGTAGCTCATTTGCTGTTAGTTGTTGTCAAAGTTCATTTGTGTACAAGTCAGTTGCAGGAAAAAGACCCATAGGGACTTCAGTTCTTCTATCACATAATAGGCAGAAAAGTACATCTTTCTGTAGTCGTGAAATAAGAATTTCCATGATTAAAAGTGAATATCTTGTGTTTAATTCATGATTAACTGACTTCACTTTTTATAGTTTAGAATTGTATATAAAACAAAACAGAGAGAAAGAGCGAGAATAGAGATGGGAGTTCTGAGACCACATTTAGTCATTTAAAATTGAATTTGGAAAGGAATCTGTGTATCTCATTTACTATTATTGAACTAAATAAAGCATGATGATTCACTAAAATGAAATCCAAGTCTGTTTTTCATTGGACACAGAAAGATATATGAAATAGCAAGTGATCAAGTGTCTGCTACTCAGCTCTACTCATTTATATATATATATATATATACTTTTAAAAATCAATCTTTTTTTCCACTGTGATTTGAGCACTTAGAACTACTCTAAGTAGAAAATATTTTCATGGTATTGTGGCAAAAAAAACCTGAGTGCTGCCTATGGTAACATCTATTTTACTGCTGTCATTGATATGGAAGCATTAACACTGAAAAATGAGTGTTAACATTATTATCCTTTCAACTTTGATGTCCTTGTATAACTTGAGTCATACATGTTGTCCCATTGAAATAAAAAATGTAGTGAGGCAGCTTGGCTGAATTCTTGACTAGATCTGGAGGCAAAGTTAAGTAAGGTGATGAATGTCCCTGATCGCTCAGCTCTTGGAGGGTATTTTTCTGCTGTGGAGTTGCCTGTATCAATTTTGTTGTTGTTGTTGCTTCTTTATCAAATGTAAAAAACCAAAACCCAAACTCTTCCCTTTTATGAGCTGCCTAGACTAGCTAGTGCTATCTAACTGAGCTTTATCCTAAGCTGTAGAAGTTAATGCTTTAATTCTAGATAATCAGAATCAGCTAAACAAAAAATAACCAGCATCTTTTTCTTTTATTTTTGCAAATTATTCTATCTTCAAAACTTATGTTAAATAATTGGTGTGGGGGTTTTTTTATTTGTTTGTTTCTGTGTGTGGTTGTTCGATCTGTTTTTCTTCTAAATATGCATAATCTATTTCTGGAGTGCAGATTGATGGCAACCTTGGTTCTTTTCTTTGGTCTCATTTCAATAATGGGCAATTAGCCAGTTGTCTGTAGTCATGAAGGATTGTTATTTTGAGTTATCAATATTTGAAGTGTAACAGAAAGCGTAAGATGCACTTGAATCCTGTTTACGAGCATTTTACAAAAGGCACGACACTGAAGTGCAGAAATCACCTCACAATATGCTTGTGCAATGTAAATGGATTGGTAGATACAGTCCTGCAGTCACAAGTTGTTTTGACAGGCCAAGAGTGAGATTTGGAAAAATGAATTGATGAATTCATGATGAATACAGTTTTTGGAATTGTTAGCAAAAATAAATTTTTAGGCCTATCTATTTTCAAAACTTTTAAAATATAGTTTCCAAATTTTAAAGGAATAAAGTACTTCTTATTTGGAAAGAATTGCCTTAATGCTTATGAAAAAGAAAATAACATTCTAGATTAATCTTTACACTGATTATCCACTTGCTCTATGTTCTGTGGGTTTATAGTATTATTTCATGTTGGCTATTTTATGATGGGCTATTACATACTCATGGATAATTTACATAAGAGCAGACAGTTGTAAGTACTTTTGAATCTTTTTTCTTCGACATATTTAGGAAATATTAGAAGCAGAAAAGGAAAAGATTAGGTTTACTTAAACGTTATTAAATGTCAGATTTCTTTCCTACTTTTTACAGGAGAATTAATTGTGTATGTTCCAGAAAAGGCTTATCTTTGCGGTAATTACTCTGTGAATCAGTTCCACAAGGCAGACACAAAGTGCGAAAGTGGCAATATCCTATGGCACACAATGGGGATTAGCCTCTGGTTCCTCATCTATGTCAGTCCCTTGATGAGAAGCTGCCAGTAAGATAGCATCTTTAATATTCCTTGGCACTTGAGAAGATGATTCTGCATATCAGTTTAAGTCCTTATCACAAACCATTGTCATACTGTGGTGCTTGGCATAGATAAATGATTATGTCATCAGCGTAGAATAGCGTCTTGCTAGTCTGGCTGAAATGCTGCTCTTCCAATATTTCATAAAAATGATTTTGCAGAAAAGAGCAAATCTGAAATAGAGTTTCAAGTCTCCCCCAGACACAATGCTGAAACTTTCTTTCCTTTGGTAATAATGCACCACACGTGCTTGTCTTCAGCACCAGTGTCATTCATAGAATGACGATTTTGAGACATGCAGTATTTTACTGATGGATCTTTAAGTAAAAGGAGGCAAACGTATCTTACTTGACTCTGGAAACTTCAGCTTTTGTAGGTCTTAGTTCTGCTTTTCCACTTAATTTTTTTTTTAACTAATTTTCATTAATCAGCCTTTAACTCAAAGGAAAATATCAAGATAAATCAAAACACACAGCTACAATTAATTTTAGGACAAATTGAAATGGCAGCTTCTTGGAAACATGCTGGAAAGGAAAACTTTGTGTTGCACTTGATCACTGTTGTGTATTCCATGGTGTGAAAGGACAATGTTTCATACTTCTGACTTTTTGTCTTTGGATTTTTACAAATTCAGATTTCACTTTAAATGAATGGTGAATATTAGATTATAATTCCTATGTAGTGTCTGTCCTATGCCACGGTTGTGTCACAGTCCAGTGATCTTTAAGTTCTGTGGAGCTGAGCAGCTGTACCTCACCTGAGGAACCAGATGGGGGCAATCCTCACCAAAGGAGCTGTGGTGGTGCAAGGCTGGATTTGTACCAAAGCTCACAGGGTAACTGAGGTAAATCTACGTTGTTAGAAATGCTAGGAATGAAGGACATGAGGTCAGCAAAACCACAAGTGTGATTTTTATATAGTTTTGATTACTTAATTGCCTTGACTTTTTTTGTTTTTTAATCTATATGAAAGACAGATGACAAGCATTGTGTGATATCACACATCCATGCTGTCTCTACTATTCAGTCTGTTTCTTGGTAGTTACTTACCGCTACAGAATGACGAACATTTTGTTTCCTGAGCTGCCAAATGTGGAAATGTACTTAAAATATTTTTCCTGATACAATCTCAAAACATTACATAGTTTAGTTTACATGAATATGACCATAAGATATAACTTTCTCTTGGTATCATGTATTGACATAATACCGAGTCATATATATTTATAAAAGAATGGAGAGAGGTAGTGTTGCTTAAAAACAAATACACATATGCTGGAAAGCTTGTTTTGCTTCTTAAGATCAGCAGTTTAGTTTGTATGTTAACAGTTTCAGTATGTTGCTAAAGGCATCTGTGTGACACATTTTTACTGCAGTCATCTGATGTGGATGAGTTTCAGATTAATAAACGCTTTATCTTCAGTGCTGCACAGCAATGCTTAATGAATCAACCAGGACTGCTGTTCTTCCAATAATTAATTTTCTGTTTGAGGAAATATTTTTGCTTTTGAAGAAGTAAGGGTGGCTGTCTGTGCAAATTTACAAAAGACAAATATATGAAAAATGTTTTGGTTCTCTTTCAATTATAAATTGTCTTCTACAATTTATAGGTAATACTTCACACAGATTTCCTTGCTGTATGAAGCATGATTCATAGATATGTCTCAACATACATATTGGCATAGCAAACATCAGAAATGAAGAGTCCTTGGTGCTTTAATAGCAAAAATTTCATTTTTGATTACGTTCTAGTGAAGTCCTGTAAGGGAATTATACTGTGTTTGTAGAATTATCTGAATTTTTTTATTCACAATGTATTCCAGCATTTTAAGATTTGGCATATTTTTATGTCCCTAAATTAGACATTTTGTCCATAATGAGAATTTTCAGGGAGAAAAAAAAAAAAACAAATTTTCTGTTTTCTCGTCACTCTTATTTCAGTTTTAACAGAAAGGAAAGGGTGCTTTTTATGTTATTTCAGATGCAGGAAAGTTAAGAAGTTTCATTTAACCTTTGTTTCAAAGACTAATCTTTTTCTCACTGTGAAAATACTTCTTGTTTTATGACATCGTGCTTCCAAAGGTGGAAACCCCTCTTCATGTGCTCTGTGTTCTTTGATACAACTCTGCAGCAATTTTAAGTAGTGGTAGAGCTGTAATGCTGTATGTGATATTCTGCTGTAACTTTCACAGCAAATATTACTGCTGCTACATATATCAGTGTGAAGTATTAGCTAAAAAATTGGTATAATATTTATTGTATTTATTAGTATAAAATATACTCTCTTCCAGTGTTTGAATAGCAAAAATGTCCTTTTCCTATCTGCTTTCATTGTTGTTCTTTGGTTGGTTGGTTGGTTGGTTCAGAGACTAGGAAGGATAGGGAGAAGAGATTAAACTTTGCCATGCAATTCTTTCATCCTTCGGTTAAGTGAATGAATGGAATCAAGTGTCATTGATCCAGATTTGAGCAGCTAATCTATTCCTGGGATGTTTTGTTTTATTTTTGCTAGGGTGGAAGAGAAGGATGCTTTTCTTAGATATGGTGCTTATAATATTTATTTCACATAATGTTGATAAAATCATTTTTTCTTGGTCATAGTAAAGATTTGACTGTAAGTAGATTTTGGTCGCAGTGCAAAGTATCTTTCTTCCATCTATCTCTTGAACTGTTCCATCTTTGCAGTTTTGGGTCTTGCTGTTGCTCTTTTGATTTTCTTTCTTTGTCTTCTGAAATATTGTTCTCTCTTCCCTTCTATAGTAACCAATATGTGCATTTCTTTTGGGGTCCTTTGTGTGTTTTATCCACTGTTGGAGAAAATGGACTCGCAGCCTCCACGCAAAAAAAAACAAAAACAGGCATCATTTATTTTCAAGTTCGGTATTCTGACTGATGTTCACCTGTAATTCCTTTGACTTTGAAGAGATTTCACTGCAGTCCCAGTACAATAAGTGGGGGATGTATTCTCTGGAAAGCTTTCATAAATTATCTGCTTCTTAAAGTATTTTTAAGCTGGGGGGTGTCTTGAGTTAGCGGTTTATGCAAACCTTCACCCTTCAGAAAGGAAGCATGTTAAAAGAACTGTACACACAAACCTGGCTAGTCTCAAATCAAAAAGTTGGCTTATGAATTTGGACTTTGGTAAATTCACTCAGAAATATACTGCTCACGTAATTCCAAGTTTTAGCTCTTTTGGTCATGTAACTGGATAAGATGTTATATTTCTCTATACTGAGAGTTAAAAGAAAAGAAGTTAATATGTGGTCATTAAAAAAAAATGAAGAACAATTACTAATTATTTAAATTTCAAGGAGAAGGTAAGTTACTGGTTAATAATAATTCGATAATTTGTTGTTCTAAGGTATTACTTTTTTAATACCGTGTTAGGTTGCTCTGTAGGGCTAATAAAATTGAAAGCAATAAACTTTGCTTGCTAGTCTTTGCTCAGTTCAAAATGTAGGATGAAAATATGTTTTTTCTTTTTTTTTTACTCAGAGCTGTTGTTTATGAATTATTCAATATGTTTGAAATGTATTTAACATATTTTTGAGTTTTCTGGCAATAATGCAAGACATTTATCTTACATTTCTCAATTTGACTTACAGATGATATTGTTTTTCTTGAAGGGAGCGCTCATGATTTACCAGAAGAGTTATAGAGTTTGCAGGCTATATTATTTATCAGAATTCACTGATTATCAGCACAGGGCTTTATAAAACCAGGCTTTCTCCATGTGATGTTTGTGCTGCAGCTTGCAGATGAGTGTTTCACCAAACAATGCTAGTTGGGCAATAGGGCGCTGTATTAAAATTTCAGAAAGAACAAGTGTATCTGTTATACTAATCATGATGGTGAAGTGAAGAGAAAAAAGGATGTCTTTTAGTAAACTTGTTTCAGCATGTTTGGTGAGCTTGTGGAGGAGTTGAGGTTAATAGGCTGGAAAAATAAGAAGTTATACAATTAAAGGATGATTTAAAGCAGCAGGAGAGCTCATTGTTCAGCCAAACTGTATATTAATCAGGTTACTTGCAAGAGCAGGATGATAGATTCTAAGGAAGAGCTGTTTAAAGAGGACTGAGGATTTTTCAGATTGGCTCTAGATCTACCTTCTGATATCAGTGCAGACAGATGTACTCAGCTTATACAACTTGCTATACAAGTCCTCCTTCCTTATTAGTCAGTGTGAATAAGTTAGCTCAGATCAGTTTCTGGCATCTTGTGGAATTTATTTTCTTACATCTTGTTTAATTTATGGTAATGGAATTCAGTTCCTAAAGGACAAATATGTTTGCTTTTTATCTCCTTTTGGATCACAATCTCTAGGATGATATGGTTCATCAGTTTCTTTCTTTCTATTCCACAATAGCTTATTGAGATATCTTCTCCAGTGCTATTCGATCCTTATTTGTCAGATTGGAATTAGTAACTTCTCTGTTTCTTTTGATTTTTTTGAATTTTAAAACATGGATCATTCTGCTTAGCCAGCAAGATTTAAGTACTAACCAACCACAGGGCTTTTTTTCACATGTGGTTTTTATTACTAAAACCTGTTTGTTTTTTATTTTTTTCCTGCAAAATCACAAAACCAGAGAGAAACAAGGTGCAGGCAATCCTAACCAATGAGATGATGATGAAGTGGAGAGTGCATAATATGCGCAGCTTGTAGGGAATCAGGAACCTGAATATTTATGGACATGATATTATGTATCTGCACAGAAAGGAAGGAACATGGTAAGAGTGGCAATGTCAAGGTTATGTCTTCAAAAATTGCTAGAATCAGTATTGAAACAGAGGATCTCAAGAAGGTGTTTTTTTCTTAGTTCCACTTGGGCTTTGTTTTTCCTTTTTTGATAATTCTCGTTATTTTACTTTCACTGTTCATGAGTTATTAAAATATATCATGTGTGTGAGGTCTCTCATATTGAGTTTGGTGAAATAAAGAGAATGGTCTGATGAGGAACACACAAGATGCATCAAGAGAAGACGAAACAGACCGAAATCTAGCATTTCTTATTTCTCAATGCCTAGCTATTGAGATAAGCTGATGAGCTATTGATATAAGCTGACAGGGCAATTCTGACAGTGTGATGAGCTGAAATCTCAGCATTTTTATTTTTTTATTTATTTTTCCCTTTCCCATGCACTATTTATATGCTCACTGTGTTTGGATTAATATCAATCCCTATCCAAAGATTAAAAAATAGATTTGTATACAACAATTGCCCGGTAAGACCAGTTGTAGAGCATAATAATAAGAAATTCAAGGTAACATACTAGCGCTTGCATTTCTGCAGACTCTTACCATTTTTTAAGGTAAGAAGTAATCTGCTGTTTTGTCACCTGCAACCCCATTAGTTACTGGAACACTGTGCTATACAGCTGCTAGTGTTCTAGTATTAGTTAGCATAGATGCTGGCAATTATATTTCAGAAATATGCCAGTAGGTATATGCAAATAAGAATTGTGTGGCCTATCAGGCTTTTTTTCCTAATATGTTAATGTTTACATTTGATTAGAAGAAGGAACTATTAAGCGAGGCTAGTAAGGATTAAGTAGCATGGTCATAATAATCGGATGTTTAAAAAAAAATTCATTGTATTTACGTTCAGGTGTTTCATATCAGTTCTATAAAACAACTGCAAATCATAGACTTCTCTACTGGCAAATGTCCTCAAAATTCTTATCTGTGTATTTGTCATGTTGCTACTTTGCTTATATGCAACTTGTACTGCTTCAAAGACTCATTGAGTCATTCCGTCTCTATGTTCTTCCATTCATTTTTTTTGGTGTTTTTTTTTTTCTTTTGTATTCCCTACATATTAGCGATTAGAAGTTATCTTTTATTTAGTAGCATTTTTTGCACTGATACATTCCTTTGTTTGCTCTTGGTGCTTGGGAGGAACTGCGCAGCAAAAGTTATGGCAATACTAAGTTGTGGTCTGATAAAATAAAATATTGCTTAGCATGCAAACTGGCATTGGTTAACTTTTTTACATTCATAGATAGGAAAAGACTATCATATCAAAGAATTCTTCAACAAAAGAGCAAGAAACATAAAATCATGGGTAGTTGAGTTCAGAAAGAACTTGGGGTAACTTCAGAGGTAGACTAGCTTGTTCAGGGACTTTTCGAGCCACACATTGAAGTTCTCCAAGGGGAGCATCTGCAGTCAAATATGGTGTCGCATCCAAAATGGTTGAGGATGCATTCTGTCTTTTCATCCAGGTCACTGAGGAACATAGCAGTTACTGTTTCTTTGTTCTTACTTTATTATATTGCTTTGCATATATTACAAGCTGTCAGAATAGGAACTGTTCTTTCTTTGTTAAATTTCTGATTTGGAAGTCTGAATAAAATCATAGGATTTTATTTACATAATGATATTTTAAGAACTGCTGTGCTTATTATAAACATGATACTTCATATAGGCGTTACCCAAACATCCAGCTGATTATCAGTTTCCTAGCACGTATTCTAATTACATCTGATGCCAAACTATTATTTAGGAACCTGTTATTGAAGATGTTGTAAAATTTAGACTCAGTCCATGATAAGGATAAGGGACCATGTGGGATGCACTGCTGAATAATATTCTTATAGCTGAATAATATGTTAATAGCTTTTTTGCCACCTGGGAAAGATACCAACACTCTAGGTTAATGTTTATCTCTAAGACTGAGATACTGACATCTCTTTTGCATTCCACAGCCATTTGTACTACGCAAAGTCTAGTAATTCCTATATGGTACTATAAATAGTGCTATGCTTCTCAGAAGATTTGGAAGGGGAGTTAAAATTTATGACTAGTTAATGCAATTGAAAATGATCAAGGAGACATCTTTTCCCAGCTCATCTGCTTTTATGCTGAAATAAATGAAAATATGCATCCTCCCTTTTCTTATGAGATGTTGACTGCTTTGAATTTTCATATGTATTTATTATGACAGAATTGCACTGGCAGTCTTATGCACAACTTTTGCAGATCCAAAAAACTAACATTTAATAATTTTTGTTGTCAGCTGTGCATGGTGTTGGATTTGATTCTCCATTTTGGATGCCTTAAACTTAAAAGTGATATAAAAAACAAGTTGACAGCATCCCATTTGTGTCTTAGTGCTAGAGCCTTATAGTCACTCATTCCAATGTAGGACTTTTAGTATGCAGTATTTTTCTCATTCAATTGTGCTAGCCTAAGAGTAGCTGTCATCTATACCTCACACAGGATAGGGAAGTACATTCAAATGTGTTGCAAACATTTTCACTTCATGGCAAGTGTCTTAGGTTTTATTAATGCCCACGTGTTGTTTTTAACTGAAATAAGAAGTCTTAAAAACAAGCAAATACTTGAACTAAAAATGTAAGTATCTTATTGTCAAAGACTTCAATTACTGCATACTTACTGTCATGATGTTCATTAATTTGTGCATCTTCGCTCCTTGTAACTTCCTACTTCTTTTCAAATCACTGTCAAGAAATATCCACCATGGCAAAGCAAAACCCTATAAATTCTTTAATGGAATTGTGTAGATAATTGAAACGGAAATCAGAGCTGACTTCGCTCTTTTCTCTGTAAAACTTCAGTGTGAAAATAAGAGGAAAGAAAGCTCTCATTTCTGCTCATTGTGATTTATTTGTCAGTAAGTGCTAGGTCTGTAGCTGGCAGACCTAAGTGTAGCTACTCGATGTGTTGATGAGCTGTGCTGATTTACAGTAAGTCCTGTCATGGAATGCCTAGAGGGGAAGAGTGTAAGTATCTATTTTGTAGAATAATAGAGTGCTTCGTATCCTTAATAACATGCTTTTGATGGACAGATATATTCATGTATTACCTGACATGTAGAGATTGTTGGCAGCTTACTTTGTTATTTGTTAGATCATATTGTGCCTTTTGATTTAAAGAAGATTTATATACTGCAATGGAAATACAAGAGTGCAACAAAGGTCAGTGTTACCTAAGTTGCATGTCTCCCTTTGATTAATGATATGACTTCCTTCAACAAATAAGCAAAAGAACAAGTGAAAAAACAAAAAGGTTAACAATAGGATGTGCATCACACATGCACAACTCCCTCTACCTTTGAGTAGAAATTTGAAAAACCAAGCAACCGTGTTCATAGTGTAAAAATGACCAAAAAAAAGAATAAAATTATTTTGAAGACTTATTCGTGTTCTTTTTTGGTTTGTGGTAGCTGAAGAACACAATAGCAGCTATGAGTGGGCAATCTCAAAATCAATCACAATGAGATGCCCCTTAAGGAAGATTTGATAAAAAAAAAATTGTTCTTGAATCCTAGGGCAAATTTCTGTTCATAAAGTCATCTGTTGGAGATTATTATTACTGTCCTTTTCACTCCAACTGCTCTGAATACTTCAATATTTTTGTCACCTAGAGGAATCAGAAATGCATTAAAATACATTTAAGCGTTTGGGAAACTTAGGTAGGAAATAACTTTGTATGAATTGTAGGCACTTGCATCAGCTTAAAGGTATGTTTAAGTTGTCCTGAAAGAAAGATTTTATTCAGTCAGAATATGTTTTGACAAAGGACTTTGTAAAAGCCTAAATACAGTGAGAGATTTGTATTGGAAAAGATGAATTGGACGTTCATTTTTGCAGACTGTTCTGATGATGCAATATTATATGCATATATTATATCCACCCAGGTACTGGGAGAGATGAACAAGAATGAAAGGATAAAGGCGTTTATGCTCTTCTTTATCTCTCATTTTCTATGGACATCAAAAGTAGCCTCCCCCTGTCAAAGCTGCATTATTATATTTATGAATTTGGTAGACTACAATATTGCTGTCAAGAAAAGAAAGCTGTATATTTTCTCTTGGGATAGAGGCGGTTAAAACACTAAGAACAAGATGCAGTTTTATAGTTAATAAACAGAACTATATACAGAATGTACTGTAATGAGTACCTAGAGAGTTATAAAGCTAGCTTAGGAAGGAGAGATGTGCAACATGTTGTCACTGGGCTTTAAATCAGTACATTACTTTTTCATCTTTAGAAGACTCTACATTTTATTTAACACAAACTTCTTTTTTTTTTTTTTTTTTTTTTTTTTTTTTTTTTTTAAGCATAGTTGAACATAGCATGTCACTCTGGCCATTATTTCAAAACACCTTTAAAAATAATCATAAACTCCAATTAAACCGCTCTGAACCTTCATCATTAGGACTGAAAGCTCAGCAGTCCTAGTTTTTTTGTGTGCAGTCCTATAAGGGTTTGATACTTTTCCACAGATGACTTCTAGAAGTGAAAGTGAGAAGTTTTATTTCCCTATTGTCAGGATATTTAGATTTTAAATAATTTAATGCTACTCTTTGTGTAGTAGATAATACTTAGAACAAATGTTTTCTGGTTGTTGTTGGTAGTGTTTTCGAAAGAGCTTAGTTTAACTCAAATAGGACTGGAGAGGCCTAATGGTGTACTGAGTCTCTTCTGTAAGGCTATCTGCTACACAACCGGTTTTTGTTTTTTTTTTAAATGAGCTTTAGAACATGCCGGGTTTTTGAATCTGAGCAGATGAAAAGTAATGAGAGTACCTCCAGGTCAGCAATTTATGGCTAGTGGTTTGAAGCACTTTTGATTTCACTTATACTACTAAATTAACACACTGTTAACTTTAAGTTAAAATTATCCTGAAGGTCTCAAAGACCTAGACTCAAGCTTGTCTTGTTTCAGGACAGAAATTGGGTTAAATTCATAATCAGAGTCAAGGAAATACACGATTATGTGTTTAAAGCTCTTTGAAAATTTCAGAGGTAACTTCAATATCACTGTATTTTTTCTTCTCATTTTGAACTTTTTTTTTAATTTTATTTTAAAACCTGACAAAAGAAAAACAATATTAAGATACTAAGATTTGTTACTATGGGCAAGGCTCTACCCAGTTTATACTAGAACAGTAATTTGTTGCTTGATAACTTGTCTTTGTTGGTTATATCTTGGATACTATCCAGTACAGATTTGTGAGCATCAATAGGAATGGATCTGAACATGACAGTTGGTTCTGATGATCCAGTACACACCCTGTGCATTGTCATGGGATTTTACTCCAAAGTCTCATCTTCTGGATTAGACCGTCCTTAGGAGTTGAAGCATTGAGTATATTCACAAAAACACTTTTTCATTCACTTTGATCTGAGAGGCCATTAATTGGTATGAATTAAACTGGACATTTTAACCTCATTGACAATATTCATTTAATTTCCAATTTTCATTTCTAAAACGTGTCTGAACTTAAATGTCAATATGAACACATTTCTAGACTGATTGAGGTTTTAGTGACTTGTTCCGTGGCCTAAATGGCTTGCATATGTGTCATGGAATTAAATGGAAATAGACTTCTCCTTACACTTAAATGTGAAGATTCTACAGTTTTTGCAAAAGATCAAGAGATAATGATCTCTATTCCTCATCTTGGAGCTATAATATGCATTGGATGTAGTCAAATGATACTTAGAGGAGCAGATATATAGTTTCACATGTGCTTGTATTTCGTTTTTAAGGTGATCTGAACTTGATTGTTTGCTTAACTTAAACTCATGATGTATAATTTTAGTAAGCACTAAAATATTCTTCAAATATTGGAGAAATAAAGGCTATCAAGTGCTCTGTTGGCATTTTGAAGTTTCTTTATTTCCTAACAAGGTGACTGAAATGAATTTCATGTTTTGCTGTTTTTCAGTGACTGTAAATGACGGCTAGATGAAATCCTTCCTTGCAACATCTGTTCAGTTTATAAAAATCCTGTTAGTCATGTTATCTTGGCATTTAAGCTATTGTGATTTCATTGGTGTAGATCTAAAGGGAGAATGAGACCTTAAGTGTAGGGTGATAACATAAAATTTTGTTAATCAATGAACTAGCAAGGAATTTATGCAATTCTTTTTTTATTTTCTCTGAATGATTCATCATATTAAAAACCTCTGTAGTTCTACAATTTCAAGCAAGCAAATTCCAGATATTAATGACAAAATTTCAATGTTTGATTAAGGAAGCTTTGTCACATGTAATTACAGATACTAAGAGGACAAATTTGCTGTCAAAAAGGTATATGCTGCTATTTTGTGATGATGATTGGACTCTACTCTAATTTAAACTCCATTGCCTTCAAATGGCTCTGCCTTTTATCTCTATCAATGTTGTTACTCATTGCACATTTCCTCTGTATACATGAATTAAATAAATCTTCTGTATCTTTATAATGTTTATGTCTGTCAAAAGTTCAGAGCCAAAATCTGATTTCTGTGCTCATACTGAATAATGCTTAATTCCAAGAGTGATGCTGTGTATAGAATAAGTTGCTAATCAGCATAAATTTGGGAATGTGTGTGTTTTGAAATGTTAAGCTGAAATAAGAATAATATTCAAAAAGCTTGAATAACTGAGAATTTCTTCATTTTTGTAGGGACTGCTTCTATTAGGCAGTGAGGCATCCACATACAAACATCTATCTTCAGTCTTTGAGTTGCAAAGTGGAAAAAAGTCCTTAAGACATGGACATATTTGAAAAAATCCACTGTAGTGTCACCAACATGGTCAAGATATTGCAGCACCTATCCTTTGAAGAGCGGTTGAGTGAATTGGAACTGTTCAGTCTTGAGGAGACCAAGGAGAGTTCTCATCAATGTATATAAATACCTGCTGGGTAGATGCAAAGAAGACAGAGGCATTCTCTTCTTAGTTCTCCCTGCAAGAGCAGGAGTTTGGACCAGAGGTGCCTTCCTACCCCAATCATTCTGTGATAAAACACAGTTTTAGGGAATTCACTGAGCTCTTCAAACCTCTAATAAGCTTTTATTCATTAAAAACTGCTGGAAATTGGGCATCAGGTGGCATGGTTTATTCCATTTGTGCATCTTTTACTCAATTTGCAGGCAACTAAAGAGCTGTGTCGGGAATTTGTCTCTTAATGAATCATTTGCTGCTCTGAAATGAGAAGTTGTTCTCTAGAATTTCTAGTTGAAATTAGAAATCTTCAGTTATGCAGAAAGTGAAATAAATCATTTGTGTCTTTGGAGACAGTTGTTTTTTTGTTACCAAATGCTGCATACCACTGAAAGAGCCAGATACACTTTTACACTGCTTACTGATAATCTTACTGATAATCTTAGGAAGACTTTGTGTTTTGGAAAAAGCTTCGCAACACAGTTGCACGTGCTTTGAAAACGCTGAAATAATTATGATGTTCATTTATTTGGAGTACTATTATACAAATTCATATTAGCCTTTATAAAGTCAAAGCAGTTTCAATCTTCATACTGCCCTATTGCTAAGAAATTGTTATTTTTCACATTGCAAATGTACTTGTGTACTTGTGAATTATTTTTCTTATGAAAGATTGAAGAAAATTGAAACTTTTCTCCTTATTCCCCGTGTGTTGCATGCCTTTTACTCAATGGTGTGTTTTCTTAATATTTCATTTTCCTTGAAGTTTGCTGCTTGGAAAGTACTTAAATAATGTGATACTATGCTGAAAAAACAGATCTTGAAAGAAATCAAGTTTTCCAGCTTTATGGCAGGGGTTTTAGCACAAGTTGCCTCTGCATCTGGAACACTGGAAAGGGAAAAGGTATTCTTTTTTTACAAACAGAGAAGAGAAATCCAGTGAAATTGCAGTGTTTTTATACAGCTGACAAGGGATGAATGAGTAGCTGAAAAGCATAGTTCTGTGTTGGAATTTGCTTAAGACAGGCAAGCATAATATATAAAATCTTAAATGAATTCTGGATTGTTATAGGATTTTCTAAAATTATTATTTTTGGATGCTATACAAAATTATTATTTGTCTGCTCACAAACAAGAAATTTGGTTACAGAAACATTATTACATGATAGTGCTTTTCTCAATACCATCTTTTCAAGGTCTTGTTTCAAAAAGCCGTTCACTGAAAAGAAACGACATGAATAAAACTGTGAACAGACTCTATATTTTATGGAAAGGTTGAAAAAGCTGTCTGTGTGATGTGAAAGAAATGATGTTAAGTAGTATCACAAGCAGGAAATGTATCATTTTTTAACTGGCATAATGTGGGAATTTTTTAATGATAATTGATATTAGATGTGTACAGTGGTAGCGAATTACTGCAAAATGAGTTAGTAAGATTGAAAATTGTCTCCCATTAAGGGAGGTTTTCAATTTAGCCAATGGTTACTAAGCAGGCAACTATCCTCATGCTGTTCCAGCGTTTAAATCAATGTGTAAAACACAAGAGTCTTATTTTTAAGTTAATCTCACAAATGTTTGCTTTAAGATTACAAATCCATTTCTTTTTCTTGATCAGAGTGGAAAAGCAACATATTTTCAAGTCTTTGAATGGAACATTTCATCATTAAGGAACATTATTAAAATGTATTCACATCTGTAGATTACTGGACATGGTTTTAACCAAGCCAAAGAAGTTGAAGGTGGATCAGTGTGGATCTAAAATATAACGAGCACATGAGACTACCTTTGTCTTCATGAATTGAACAGATCTGCTCCTATTCCTCTGTGAATTAGTTCCATGAAATTCAAACTGGTGTACCTTATATCCTTTGAGAGGTATTTTGTTATACAGAGAGTATGTTGCTTTGAAACTTTGTTATGCTCATGTAGTTTGTTTTCTCCGCAAAATTATTTAACTTAATTTTATGTATTAAGACTTCTAATAGGGTTCCAAGTACTGCCATTCAAAAGCTCTTATGCCAGCAGAGTTTGCTCTTCAAGCAGAATGGTACTTGCAGCAGAGCTTTTGTTTCACTGTGCATGTTCAGAAATATCTAAAGGGTAACTCTTGAAAGGTGGATCTTCGCAAACGCAGCTGACTTAAACTTAAAGCAGCAAACTTAATATGTGATGTAAAAATAACCATTGTTGCTTTAGGTTTTGTGTAAGCATAATCTGCAGAAGTGCCCATTCTGCCAGCAGGGATGGCCTGCTTGTCTCATGATGGTATGAGTTTGTACCAATGCTAACTACTCAAACTAACAAGTTGGCTTTTTTAAAATCAGGGTCAATCCAGTCATAGCAAAGGTCATGAAGTGGGTCTGTCTGCTTCAGTAAGAATTTGCTTTCATAAAAACATAGAATGGCTCAGGTTGGAAGGAACGTCAAGGATCATCAATCTCCAACCCCCCCACCGCAGGCAGGGCCACCAACCTCCACATTTAATACTAGACCCATCCAACCAGGCCTTGAAACCTCCAGAGATGGGGCATCCACAACCTTTCTGGGCAACCTATTCTACCACCTCACCACTTTCATAGTAAAGAACTTCCCCCTGACATCCAACTTAAATCTTCCCTCCTTTCCTAACTAAAACACCATGTGGATGAGGAAACAGGTAGGTTAGTTGCTACTTGAAAAACTGCTGAACTCTTAGCCTTGAAGGTCTTTTATCTTCCATGTTCCCAAGCCCTTAGACTGCAAGTGGGATTTCAGAGAGAGCCGTTAACTAGCATGAAAACAGAAAGAACTAGACTGATTTTAAATTTATTCTTTGCCTAATGATTTTACTGTTTTTTTGGGTGTTGAAAGAAGTTTCCCTGTTGCAAGAAATGTCTGAAAATAGCAGACAGTACAGACTGTTTATAGGACTTAAATTCTTTCAGTGGTGATTTTCTTCTAATTCAAATAGGAGGAACATAGTTGGAGCAGTGGAAAAATTATATTTTTAAGGACAATTTCATAGTAAAGTATCATAGTGATTTGTTAGACTGGAATTTTGCGGGCACTTGATCTAAGTCGCTGTTGCCAGAGTAACAAAATTCTGACTGCATTATTTGGCAGGCAAAGAAGGAATTCTGTCAAGTATTTTTTGTTTGGGTGTAATTACCATAGATCTATATGTTGTGGTTTGTTATGGTGTTTCTTTCCTTTTTTTTTCTTTTTTTTTTTTTTTCTTTTTTTTTTTTAAATTTCCTTCCTGTCTGGGTTTTAACTAGTGTCTGGATGAATGAAAGACTGTAATCAGTTGCAAATATTGTAGAAGTTAGAGCAAACATCTTGCATTCACATAGTACTTTACTGTTTACTATTACTGTGAAATTATAGTGTGTGACTGAAATTACACAGATATGTTTATGTAAACATATGGCTTACATTAACTTTTATTCAAGTGTTTAGATGAATTTCACTTTGTAATTTTGTTATTGGAGATCAAGCCAAGTACTCAGCACAGGGTTTCACTTCAAAGATCCTTTAAACAATTATTTAGAATGCTAGAAACTCTTACGCTGAGATTTAGTGATGATTAACCCCAGGCGACGCTACAGGCTTGGGGCGGTGTGGCTGGAGGACTGCGTAGAGGAAATGGACCTGGGGGTATTGATTGATGCTCGGCTGAACATGAGCCGACAGTGTGCCCAGGTGGCCAAGAAGGCCAATGGCATCCTGGCTTGCATCAGAAACAGTGTTGCAAGCAGGAGCAGAGAGGTGATTGTTCCCCTATATTCAGCACTCGTCAGGCCGCACCTCGAGTACTGTGTCCAGTTTTGGGCCCCTCACTGCAAGAAAGATATTGAGGCCCTGGAACGTGTTCAAAGAAGGGCAACGAAGCTGGTGAGGGGTCTGGAACACAGGCCATATGAGGAGAGGCTGAAGGAGCTGGGAATGTTCAGCCTGGAGAAGAGGAGGCTCAGGGGAGACCTTATTGCTCTCTATAACTTCCTGAAGGGAGGTTGTAGTGAGCTGGGGGTCGGCCTCTTCTCTCGTGTCATTAGTGATAGGACCAGGGGGAATGGTTTCAAGCTACGCCAGGGGAAATTCAGGCTGGACATGAGGAAGTATTACTTTTCAGAAAGGGTGGTCAGGCACTGGAATGGACTGCCCAGGGAGGTGGTGGAATCACCGAGCCTGGGGGTGTTCAAGGAAAGACTGGATGTTGTGTTGAGGGACATGGTTTAGTAGGAGCTATTGGGAATAGGTGAACGGTTGGACTGGGTGATCTTTTAGGTCTTTTCCAACCTTAGTGATTCTATGATTCTATGATTAGTGCTTTTGATTTTTTTGTTTGTTTTTTCCCCAAGCCTGAAAAAATTTTTGAGCGTTGTTGTAGAAATCATAAATTTGTTTTATCAAGTCATCTCCTGTTTTTAAGCATAAATATAAATCTTTTTTTATAAATATAAACATGGAAGGGTATCAAAGAAAATGTAGTTAAAAGCAACAGATTTTGTACTTGCTTTCATCCTTCACTACATCTTCACTATTTTTAGTCACAAAAATAATAGTAATCAGCTTTCAAACAGAATAGCTTTCACAAATCAATGAACCATTGATGAAATTGCCAACAATAAGCATTAAGAATTGAAATATGATAGGAAAGGAGAGTGCTGATGAAAATGAAGGTAGAGAAATAAAAATGGGAATCCATTTTATCTATGTATTTAAAATCTGTGGGACTTATTGGTTGTTAAAGTTGGAGAGCTTTTCATTATTTGTCAAAATAAGGAGAATTTTGTTGATCAAAAGACATAAAACACCAAAAATAGTAGAAGCATGATCTTTTTTTTTTTTTTTTCTGTGGTAGGAATATTTATATTTTCTAGTAAGGGAAGCTGCACTAACAGAATAAATCTACAAAATCCTTAATTTAATAAAACAAAATTTTCTATAGCTTCCTGCCTTTATGTAGGTTCTGTGCTAAAAACATTGATAAGGGGATCAAGCGTACCTCTGTTCTGGAGCTTTACTCCTTAAGGCACAGCCTTTTATTGGAATCTTGCAGCCCATGACCAGAAGATTGCAGTAATGCAAAGCTCTTATGTTTTGCTGATGTTGTCTGTGTGTTCTGGCTTTTACAGAAGTTTGCTGATTGAGTTGTAACTTAAAAAATTGAAAGAGCTATCCTAGAATACCAGAGCATCTTAGTGTCAGTGAAAATCAGCTTTCTAGTTTACTGGAGGAACATAAGTAGGAGTCATTGATGACTCTTTCTAGCTGGAATTTTTGTTTTATGTATCCTTAAACAATCAGACATACATCTTAATCTTTTTAAAAACAGTGGACTGCTGATAAACAAAATATTCAGCTAGTTAATGTATCAAACTACTGATATCAATATCAGTACTCTGACTTTTTACAGGTACTTTCTAGAACTGTAGCCTGAAATTTGAAATTAGTTACATTAGTTTTCATACTTGTTGAATCTGATATGTAGTCGATATTGTAGGTTTTTTTTCTCTTCTTTATTAATGTCTCAAAACATTCCCATATTCCTTAATCATTCATAAACTGTTATTTCTTTCTATTATTATACATTGCCCCTGTCAAGAGCAGTATAATGGTTTAACCATTGTTGGAGGGAAATGTCATATAAGATTGATAGCTGTAAAGGACTTTTTTTGGAGTTTGTTTGTTTGTTTTTCTTCCTCTTGTTATTCACCTCTGTGTACCATATCTGTTTGGACAAAACATCTGCTAAAATTGCTGCATAACAACAGAAAACTGAAGACTACTTCTACTTCTGGCTTTCTCACAAGTGGAGAAACTCCACTGCACATAATGAAGGATAAAATATAGGAGTAATCTAATAACACATTAGACCATAAGGCTTCAGATATATGTATTCATTAAAGGGTAGAACTAGTTCTTTTATTCTCTGTAATATACATTTTGTCTGAATTGCTTGGGCTCTTTAAAGACCCAAAGTTTAAATGAATAAATATGCACCGAGTAAAATGTGGGGAAATTTGTAACCTTTTTGTTACATATTTTCTAACTGCATTTAGTAACATGAAATATCAGTTATTCTCTAAGGTATTATGTATTTGTAGATCATAAAGTTTTAGCTTAAATTAAACATCACAGCTGGTTGCTTTAATTTAATGCATTATAGCACAAATGTTTCAACAGCTTGACTAAAATGAAGCATACTGCAAATTCAAAGGAAGAGCGAAGGTCAATGCACATGGAGCCTAGTGATTTGCAGACTTTTTTATTATTATTATTATTCAGATATATTAAATTTATTTTGTAGAATTTAGCTTAGTGCAATGGAATTTGACTAAATAGTACAATTTAGCAAAATATCTTGAACAATTTTTATTTAAAACAATGTGGTATGCTGTAAAAGTTCAAAATAGTATAGCTGTCTCAAATTTTCAGAAGGAAAGAAAAAACTGAATACCTTCTGGATAACCAGATCTTTTGGATACTTTCATATGCATAAATTATGTGATTACATAAAGTATACATTACAAAAATTATTTATTTTTATGTAATCTGTATCAGTAATTCATTTATCCTATTAAATATTATTGCTTCTTAAGGACATTTTAGTCAGTATGGCTGCTATCTCATCTATATTGGGGGTTCCTTAGACAAACAAGTGAAATTGAGGCATCTAGATTTCGTCTGTTTCTAGTTGTCTAAGAAAATGCATCATTTCATATTCAAGAAGATGTTCAGTTCAAAGCAGCTACCGTTTCTACCCACCTATTCAATTTAAGTATAGTGTTATACATTAACTTTGAAAATGGGTAATGGAATTTTGTGAAGACACTTTTTCCAGTATGTACCCCAAATTCTTGTAGATGAACACTTCGCTATAACTGTACTAGGTATACATATTTCAATATGGAACTGAAAAACATGGCCCAGCACTTTTAACTCAGTTAAGCAGCAAGTAATTCTAACTTTGATGTGCTTTATGAGTTTTATTTGATTCATACCTATGATAATGCAGAAAAATAAGCTTTATGGAGTCTTTAAATTGAAGATACACTAGCAGAAATTTGTTGCTTCACTTCACTTTTTTGTATTGCTTTGTTTGATTACTACATTGCTTGCCTTAGTAAAAAATGGGAGCTGGCACTGGTGTAGCAGAATTACTGCATATATGAATGCAGACCACCAAACCAGGATGAAGAGGTAGATGAAATACTGTATAAGCAGCGGAGAGAAGTCTCCCAATTGCTAACCCCTTGTTCTTGCAAGGAACTTCAACTTAGCAGATGTCTGCTGGAAATACAGTACAACGAAGAGTAAGCACTTCAGGGAGTTTCTAGTTTGTGTTGAAGAAAACTTCCTGACACAGCTGGTGAGTGAGCCAACTAGAGAATGCACCCATCAGGGAAACACTTGTGGGTGATGTAAAGGTTGGAGGTCATTTTGGGCGCAGAAGGATAAAAAGCTGACTGAGTGTCTGGGCCCAAAAAGTTGTGGTGAATGGAGTTAAATCCATCAGAAGCCAGTCATGAGTGGTGTGCCTCAGGGCTCCGTATTAGAGATATGCTTCTAATATCTTTTATCTCTTTAATATCTCTTTAATATCTTTATCAGTGTTTTGGATGAGGGGATCGTGTGCACCTTGAGAAAGTGTGCAGATAATCCCAAGCAGTCTTGATCTTGTTGAGGATGAGAAGGTTCCACAGTGGTGCCTGGATAGGCGTGTGTCACAAGGCTGTTCTTGTCCCATACAGTGCTACAGGTTTGAAGAAAAGGGGCTGCAATGCTCTCTGGTGGCCTGCAACTGAAATTTTGTGGCCATCAGGTCTAGGGGAGAGATCGTCCCGCTGTATTCAGCTCTGATGAGGCTGTACCTTGAGTACTTGTTCAGTTTTGGGCCTCTCACAATGAATAACACATTGAGGCACTGGAATGTGTCCAGTGAAAGGCAATGAATCAAGTAAAGGGTCTGAAACACAAGTCTTAAGAAGAGTGCTGAGGGAACTGGGATTGTTCAGTATGGAGAACAGGAAAATCAGGGGAGACCTTATAGCTCTTTACAAGTCCCTGAAATGAAGTTGTAGCAAGGTGGGGACAGCCTCTTCTCTTCTCCCAAGCAACAAGTGTTAGGACAAGAAGAAAAGGCTTCAAGTTGTGCCAGGGCAGATTTAAGCTAGGTATTATGAACAGTTTCTTCACTAAAAACATTGTGGAGCAGTGAAACAGGCAGCCCAGGGAAGTAGTTGAGTCATACCAGGAGGTGATTCAAAGATATATAGGCATGGTGAATAGGGAAATGGTTCAGTGACAGACTTGACAGTGCTAGATTAACAGTTGGTCTTGATATTAAAGGTCTTTTCCTACCTAAGTCATTCTATGATTTTCTGATGGTATGTTCAGTTGTAAACAAATATATCTGCTCACTTAATTTCTCATAAGGCTCTTGGTATTTCCAGATACTTATTTTATGAATTATTTTTGTTTTTATTATCATAACTTAAAAACTACTTTTTCCTTTGCTAATTCTACACTTGATTTCCACTTGCCTGTTTTTTCGCTTTTCCGAAACTAAGTAGATTTTTAATACTAAATTAATATTCTAAGGCAGTAATGCATTAAATCATTTACGTTCTACCATTTTAATTATGGAGAACTTAGTTGAAAGTTACTGTGTTAATGAGAAATAAAAGCTCCATTCCATAAATTTAAGTAAAACCTGATTCAATTTAGTTTGTAAAAGAAACGTTACACATCTCTAATAATACTTGGTAAATATTTGCATACATAAAAATAAACAGACATGTTATTGGAATTATGTTTTTTTTTTTAACAAAGCACCTGTTCTTATATCTCCATAATACAGTTTTCATAGTATTTTCAAAAATATTATCCACTTCTCACAACTGAATTTCTTGCATACACGTTGATTTTTGCATTCCTTAACTTCTGCATTAATGCTTGAGGTTTTCATTTAATTTGTTTTTACTTGACAAGTTGACAGCAACAATTGTTTTTCACTGAGATTTAAAGCTTAATTCAGTTGATAATGGTATGTTCTCCTGCAAATAGGTAAATGTTATTTTAATCTGCTCGTATAGAAAGTAAGTTACTTAACTCCCATTTCTCCTCTGTTTTGGTTTAAAAGCATTAATTTTAAAAGATTAATTCAAATAATCACGTTTTGGAGACCAAGTGTTAGTTTGGTTTTCTTCTTTCCTTCCCTCATTAAAGTTAGACTTCTAACTCCTTACCAAGAAAATGATGTGACACCCATAAATGCAATCAGAAATTGTATCTAAAAGTTAATACAAACCGTTGGTTGCTTACAGCATTTGAAATACTTGTTGTTCATAGACTTAAAAACTTGGATCTACGTTATATAACAAATAAAATTTTAGTAAACTCATTTGCTAAAATAAGTGCTTTAGAAATACTGGTGCAGTTGTGTTACTTCTTTTTAGAATGAGATATTTGAAATATAGGGCATCCAATTATCACATGGATTTAAGAAGCAAGTTTTTACACTAAAGTGAAAATTCGGATCTGCTGTTTTTGTGGGATAGAATTAGGAAATATCTAAATTATAGTAGTATGTGAATAAATTGTGAAAACGCGATTACAAAATGGTCACGGAAATTGGAGGCTGAAAAATGAAGAACTCCTTTGGAAATCACTGTCATGAAGATTGACTTAATTTCTAGCAGCAGTAGCAATTCCAGTGTCATGAACCTTCTTCCTACCTGTTCCCTCCCCATCCAAATCCTCAAAAGATAGAGGAATTAATCTACCAATGAGAGTTTAGTGCTTTTAGTTTAGCCATTCTTTGTTACACAATTTAGATATTATTTCTTCTTTTCAGCCAAAATGTTTTTTTTTTCTGAGCTAAATGTCATAAGATATCCTTGGAAGAGCATATTTAACCCATAGAAATTGTCACCTTCCTGCCAGATGTTGCTCCCAGAGTAATGAAGGCCCAAGAAATGAATAAGTTTCATTTTATGTGGATAACTGTGTGGATAACACATTAAACACTTTTCTAGAAGTCCCAGGATAAAATGTCTGTTAAGTGGTCCAACTGAACTTTGGCCATTGCCAAGGGAAAGCAAGCTTAGAAAAATATCTACAGTTTCAAGTTAAAAGGCAAACAGGAT
The DNA here is from genome assembly GCF_951394365.1 of Tetrao urogallus. Taxonomy (NCBI): domain Eukaryota; kingdom Metazoa; phylum Chordata; class Aves; order Galliformes; family Phasianidae; genus Tetrao; species Tetrao urogallus. The sequence goes on from NC_136817.1 coordinate 16,398,453, forward strand.
TTAAGAGCAGTTATCTTTATCTCACACAAAACCAATCTTCTGACATTTACTACTATGTTAGTGAAATCTATTTAATTATGTCTTCTCTGAGACATAATTTTCTGGGACATTTCATGTGAACTAGTTCGCTTTATTTTCCACAGGTGCCAGGATATTCTAAGGTGTATGTTTCTGTTACCACATCGGTATAAAGGAGTTTCAGAGTAACTTACAACACCTAGCAGCTAATTTTGAAACATTATGAGTTGCATAAGGACTATTTTTTGTTTAAGCACATCAGGGAATATTAATATTTCTACAGATTCTCTTTGCATATGATTTGATATTGCAGTGAAGTATTCTGTCAGTTGTGCTTATGACTAAAACGCAATGAAATTTCTGCTCGTGGTTCACACCAGCAAAAGAAGTCTAAAAGGTGATTCTAAATCTTCTATTCTGGACAAGGAATTAAGTGATAATCTGGATACGACAACCTATCAGTTTGTAATGACATAGTACAGTTGGGGTAATCAGAATTATTGGTCTTTGCAAAGTACCATCCTGATACTTAGTAACTGTTGGAAACATAAGTAACCATCTGTATAGTGCAGTCAGTTGAAACAGGAAAGCAGACATAACAACCAGGAGTACATGAACTATGTGACCTGTACTAAATAAAGGGCAATTTGTTAAGAAACATTGGTAGAGAGCATTCCTTTCCTGATGATTATCTTTTTGATCTACAAAATGAGTGGAAATACAAGAGGAAAAGACATGGGAAGAGAGGTGCAGTACAGCATGACTGCCCCTCTCCCTTTTGACCTTGAATCTCTTGCTATGTCCAATTTAAAGATTTCACTGGAAAGAGTATCCAGTCACTAACTGTGATTCAGAGCATATTTCTCTTCCCCTGCAAACTTATTACTAAAACCTTTGGACATTTCATAGTGTGCAAAAGATGTAATTATGCTATAATAGATGTAACTTCCGTGGTTGAAATAGTTGTGATATTGACTGTTACTTTTACATACGCTTTAATGTTTCTTTGAACTCACAACTCATTTTTCCAAATGCCTCACATGTACCGGTAAGGGCATAGTGCAGCAATACACTTCTATCCTGTTTGTACACTCAAAATTCCACTCCACTTTTCCAGAAGCACTTAAGCTGTAGAACATGTGTTGCTGGCTCACAATAGCTGAGTAATTAGTGACCCCCTCCCCTCCCCCCCCCCCCCCCAAAAAAAAAAAAAAAAAAAAAAAACCAAAAAGCATCCCTCGATTAGGTTGAAAAACTGTTGCAAAGCTACAGTCATCTTGCAGAGAACAGTAGTACATATGCAGCTGTATTCTCCCATGACACATTTGTGGCTTCAACTGATTTGAACTGGAAGTTTGAGAAGATTTTCATCTTGGTGCAGAGCTTCAATTGCTGCAAGACTACATAGAGAGAGGGTTTTTTTTTTACTTATATAAATAAATATATAACATCAGAAAATTTTTAAAAGAAATTAGTCTTAATTTCTGTTCTGTTTTGCACTATGCAAGGTTAGCACGCAGAGTAAATAGAGTTATCATGTTGTAACACAACGACAGCAGAGTAGCAAGGTTCTAGGCTGTAGCAAGTGAGGATTTGCTCAAATGCAATAACTGTGGATAGAAAAACAAAGGAAATAAGCTACTTATCCTCAGAAAACCTCAGTGTACAGAGGGATCCCTAACAATCTTACCTTGGCTGCCAACCCTTAAATGAGGTTTGGGAAGGGGTGGAGCCCAAATCCACCCCTTCCGGTGACTCAGGTACATTGCATGCACCTGAGTTCCCCAGGGTTTGCCCTGCCTTTTTGCCAGGTGCTCAATTATTGCTTCAGGTTGTGACTTAGCATTTCCACAACACTGGTTTTGTGGAGTCCTGTATATGGGAAGATACAGTTATGGTTTGGCTGTTAGTTGCAGTGTAGCTGTCTCGGTTTCTGCCAAATGGAAAACCTGAAGTTTTCTCTATTTAACAGCAGTTGGAAGATCAAGCAGCAAGCAAGGCATGTCACCCCACCCTCTGGAGGCCTAATGATCTTGACTTAAAGTCTAGATGTGCATTAAGGTTTTGACATAGAGCAAATTTTTGTAGTGGGTATATTTTCTGTGATGGAGAAAACAGCTTCTCCCATTGCTCTGGGGGGAAAAAAAAAACAGCAAAATGTGGTAAAGAGGATAACCAAGATGCTGTGTGTTTATATGTATGTATTCTTACATGTTAGGATGTTTGAAGTTACGTAAGTTTCAGTTTAGGGATAATTTTTGCAGTGAATTGAGTTCCAGTTTGGTTCTTAGTCTACTTCTCCAGAAGTAACTCTGAAGAGAGTGCCCATCCTGGCATTTTTGCAATCAGTTTGTTGTGCCTGCTGCTGATGCTGAAATTCTTTCAGTGAGGAAGGACCTCAGATTTAAGGGCCACGTGTGTTGGAAGCCAAAGTTTAGAGGGAATATCAAAATCTCTATCCCTGGCAGAGAAAGTATAAATGATCTTAGTTATTACGTAGCAGGGAAAGAAAGGAACACAAAAAGGTAGAAATAGGTCCAATAGGAAAAAATGTATATGTTTCAGAAGGAATTCAAGAGATCTAAATCTCACTGAGTGCAAATTTAAAAAAGTAATTTCGACTATTCTGAGAATTTTATTTCAAAAGCTTAACTTTGTTGTATCTGTATCTGATTTTTATCTATCCCCCTCAGTAAGAAGTTGTATGGACACCTTCTTCTTCCTAACAAAATTTAATATTTTCTGTAAGTAGTGTACTACCTAGCTGGGCAAGATCTGCAACTACATCAGCTGAAGCAAGCTATGCTTCTCAAGTAGCACCACTTGTACCTCTGTGTGATGAGCCGTTGGAAAAAAGGTGTTTCTCAAGTGTCTAATATTCGCCTTTATCTCTTTTTCAGTTCTTGTTTTATAAGACTAAGTTAGAATTTATTTCACTTTTGCATGAAAAAGCACTATGAGCTCTGTAAGCGTTGTAAGAGATTATTCTGTTAAGGTCTGTGTCTCAAAGCTTGTGTGAAGGACACAGATGAACAAGTCCAGGCAGGTCCTGGGCAAAGGTTGTGAGATCCTTTGTCTGCGGGACGCAGATGGATAAGGCCAGGGGCAAGGAGAGCGAGATGAGCTGCAGCTGAATAGCTGTGAAGTGCTCCCTTGTGAGGACCTATCTCAGCAGGATGGCCATCTCAGGGGTACTCAATGACTTGCTCAAGGCCCATCCTTGTCTCCTAGGCAGGAGAACAAGGAGGATAAAAGAGGAACTTAAGACCATGAGGAGAGGTTTCTATCTCATGAAGCAGAACAGAGGTTTCTGGCAACAGATTCCTCATGAAGAAGAACACAGGATTCCTGACTATCAGATTCCTCATGAAATGACACCTGCATGCTGACAGACTTTCCTGGGCCTGCTGCCTGAGCCTTGATACTTCCTCCGCTACCTGCTTGCTGCCCAAGGCCGGCCATGCTGCTGCTCCCCGTCCCTCGCTGCATCTGCCTCGGACCTTCAAGCGCCATGAAACAGGACCGCTGCTGGATCCTGCTGGTGACTATCCCCGCTTTACGCAACTCTTGCTTCTTTCCCATCTCTTCTATCGCCCTCCTTCCCTTTCCCATCTCCCGGATTAGGTTTTGTAATAAACTGTTTGGACCAACATATGAACCGTTGTTTCTTAATCTCACACCGGGTATACAGATATTAAAAGAACCTCATCTCCCTCCTATAAATTGGAGCGAGACAAGTGTCAGGACGTCTCTTAAGAATTGCAAAATATAATTATCATATATTTTATAAATTCATTAGATTTTGAGTTGTTATTTCTCCTTTTTGAGCAGCAATTTTATGTCACAGCTGCTTGTGGTTATGATTATAAGTTCTCTGTGTTGTCCCACTATAGCAGGAATCTGGGGACCAGTACAACATATCTTACTGGTAACATATGTCATTGTGAAATAAAAGTCTAGTCACTATTTGCATAAGTGATGAGAAATTATGTTTTAAAAGGGAATATAAAATGAGAAATTTTGTTTCAGTGCTCCTTCCTCCATTTGATAAAATACTCAGAAAATAGTAAGGGAAAATCTTGTTTCAGTTTCATAGTCTTGGTGGTATTGTTTTCTTGTGCACATGCATCATAACAAAAACAAGATTGTAACTGCTGCTTTCTCTGTACAGGATAAGTACTTAGTCTTCAGTACTTTTTTGGTAGAGGTTTGAGGAAGAAAATTTATCAACGGAAATCAAAACTTCAGCACTATAAATGCACAACTAAATTCCAGCATGCCAGTATTTTGATGTAAAATTCGTAAGTCTTACAGATTTCATGGAATCAAACTTTATGTTTAATTAAAGTATTGGGGGGAAAAAAAAAAAAAAAAAAGACTTGGTAAGCTACTCTTCCATCTTGTTCTGTAACATTACTGTGTCAAAATCTGACAGGTATTTTTGATGATACAGACTGCTTTGGATTGCTTTCACATTGTGAAAGCAAGCACTGAGATATTGATGCCTAATTCAAACTATTCTGCTTTGGCACATGCAGCAGAAATGATCAGTCAGGGCCCAAACCAGTGACTGAGCACCTGGTGGAATGCAGGGCCAACCCAGGGCAGCTCATGTGCATGCAATTTATCTGAGTGAGCAGAAGGGGTGGAGTCAGAATCCACCCCTTCCCTAACCTCATTTAAGGGTTGGCAGTGGAGTTAAGGATTTTTTGCTAGAGATTCCTGCCTACCTGAGGTTTTCTGAAGGTAAGCAACTTATAGCCTAAAGCTGTGACGTATTCTTCATAAGCCTTGAATAGATATGAATAAAAGTCTATTTGAAAGCATGTAACTAGTGGTATTTCTAGGGGGTTGAGTGATGGTACTGAGTCCAGTGTTGTTGAGTTAATTTGCGGATTAACTAGATAAAAGGGCAGCATGTCTCCTTAGTAAGTTTGCTGATGCTTCAAAACTAAGAGGAGCAGTTCATACTTCAGTGTTGTGCTGTTACTGAGAAAGATTTTGATGAGAGCAATGAGCAGGGAGATACCTGTTGTACTTCAACAAGGGCAGAGTCCTGCATCTGGGAAAGAACAGCATTTCTGTTTCTCTGATAAGTTCTTATTGCTAATTGTAAATTCAAAAAAATATACTGGGGATGATAGGAACGTGATTACTTCCAGGGCATACACGTGAACATGCATGTTTAATAGTCAGCCTATGGGTGCAGGACAAAATTATGTTATGTTGCAGTGATAAAGCCGAGCTTTTTGTGTTGCAAGTTCTATGAACAGTATTTGCTGAACTCTCCAAACAACATATTGAATAATTTGGGAACACAAAGGGAATAACTCAAGAACTGGAAACTGCATTGTTTTTGTATTGCTGGATGTAATTACAGTGGGTCATGTTTTTCATAGCAATTAATAAAATCAGGCCTTTGTTTATCACAAGGGTTAGTACATATTTTGTTGATTTCCATGGTGTCACAAAGAACATGATTTATATGATCAATTTTTTTTTTTTCTATTCATTTGACAAACATTGGTCTAACTTTTTTTCTGTGCTGTAGTCACTGGAATTAATTGGAAATTGTGCTTTGATATGTTTATAGTATACCTTTTAATGCTGCAGTCTTGTATCACTTTTTTCAGGGCAGTGATCTGTTAGATCTGTAAGCACTGCTGTGAGGTTTAAATAATGCCAGAAGCCTTCAATATACATTAGTTGCAGTTTATAATATGCTAAGTGCCACTCATATTAATCGCATCACCCTCGTATCCCTACATGCATAGAGGGAAAAGAGTCAGGAGAGTACCAGGAATGTTTGTGCAGTGTACTTAAAATCTCCATTTAGAGGTCTAAAGGACAAAGTGCCTAACACTCCACCTGGTAAGAAAGAAGCACAAAAACAAAAAGATGTTTTGATACTTTCAAAAGTGAAGAAAATAACTTCCCCAAGTAGTGCTTCATATTAAATGTGTTGCAGAATCATCTGTTAGTTAACACTCTGGAGTTTTCATAGTGATATTAATTTGTATTGTTTGTTTAGCTAGAGAATTTTTCTTGAATGTATACTGCTAGCCGTGTGATATTCTCTTCTTGTACCTATGCAGAACATTTTTGGATTGGTTAGCATTTGACATGTACGTAGTAGTCTAAGAACAACAAACACACAAGGCTGAAAGCTGTGTGCTTTGTGTGTCAGCAGAACCATAAGTGGAGAGCATGCCATCCAAAAGCTATGTTGTGGCAGTACATCTTAATGAAAACGTGGAGGAATAATCTATTAAATCTGTTTTTACACTAATCAGTTTTTGTGTAAGGTTCCATTCTTGCTACACTGTAAGAAGGTTAGCCTGCTAATTCTGCTAAAGAAATTCTTGTAACAAATATGTTTATATCCTAATGTATACTCAATCTGAAAGGAACTCAGTTTCAGTTGAAGTAGTTATCATGTTGTGAAATCTGTTTCTTTTTGCAGTTTATAAACTAGATAGAATAGATGTTGGGGAGCACTTTTTTCTGCCGCTTGTTATTGTTTTGCTTGCACTGCCTTCCTGCTGCTGTTGATTAAGTTTAATCTCATAGCACATCAGAATTAAAAAGCTTTGCATTTTTTGAGTCATTTGAAGAAAGCTTTTCTCCCCAGGCCCTGAGACAAACATAAGTTGCTGTTCACAGTGGTGTAAAGGCCTGAAGCAAGGGAATAAATTGCATGTAAATTGTCGATCTGACCACACTCCTAATGCTTACAATGGTAGGCTGATTGGTTGTATACGGGGAGGAAACACAAATGAAATAAAGCAGTAAAATAATCTGTACAAACTGTGAGAGAGATATTGAATCGTGAACATGAAGAGGTTTGAATACAAAAACTTTAATTGTGAATGTATATATTTTTAATGTAAGTGACAGTAAAGGTGGAACAGCTTTTAGTTAAAATATGTTTGCTAAAATAAGTGATTTAAGATGTGTCAACTAGACAAAATAGTTTGCTTAAAGAGAAAAGCTGCAGCTGTATAGGTGAACTCATCCAAAAAAGGTGGTCTGTTCAAGGTAATTTTCACTTTGGAATTTGCAATTAGGCCAAGCACCACAAGTGGTTACTGAACTCTCACTGATACAGAATTGGGTAAGGGGATTTTGATAAAATCTTTTAATATTTTTCTGTTCAAAAGAGAAATGCTGTTGAAAAAAGTATAGTTTCAAGATATATCATCCTGTAACTCTTTAAATACAATTCTTTCTGTTGTGTATATTCATATATACGCAACATATAATAATATATATTATCTGTCTATATAAAATAATTTGCTCTATTCTTTGTCAAGTAGTAGTTTTGCAGCATATGCTTTGTAAGTTCCTATCCCAACTGATTGAATTAGCCCTAGACTCTTTTCAACATCCTGACTGAAATCCCATGTGTTTCAATTCAGAACGAGAATTTGGCTGCCAAACTTCCATTGGTAGAAAAAAGGTTTTGTCTCAATATTCGTTTAAGCTGAATAAATTTAAATCATAAATATTTTTTCACAGTTGAAGGATCTTGGCTAGTCAGTTTTTGTTTGTTTAGCCAGTACAGAGCATTTGTAATTTCAAACATTTGTTGAGAGCATGGCACAAAAATAGACCTGGATAGTTTGTCATGTAAGATTTTAAGTACAGTTGGGTACAGATTCTTCTGTTGTGAAACAATGGCAAAAAATTATCAGCCATGAGGAGCTTCTAGTGGTACTTCATGCTACTTCACTGTATGTAGCATACAACGGGAAAAAAAGTGGAAACTGTAATAATAAAATGTAGCTTTTTTTAGTATCCAAGATAATTTTGGTATGTCCAAATCTTAAAATAATTTGTCAGTTTGTTCCAAGGCATTTTCATGTCCTGTTGCCCCAGTCATGTCATTTTAAAGGAGGTTCTTGATGACTTCATAGTAATTTCCCATCAGATGAGTAGAGATGTAAGTATGGCCACTGATCCATTTATGTTAGCCATTGATCCTTCTAATTTATAAGTCTTGCTCAGTGTACAAAGCTTGATGTCCCAGCTGTTTGTCTGGGCTCCTGCAGGAGCAGCACAGGTGGAGAATTTCTCAGTTCAAGAATGAATTCGTGTTATGAGGCAACTTCTGATGGCCCCTATGACTGCTTTGCATTACATGACTGTTGATGGCATGTGAGCATCTGCTTAAATGGGGAGCTGGAAAATAGGTAGCCTGTATATGAGGCAATCTACTCATTTGAGATCAGATCTATGCAGTCATAATCGATATTTCTTGCTGGCTTGCATGACCACTCATAAAATTTTGGGTTTGAGAAGTATGTTTGGAGGAGGTAGGGGGAGAAGTGTTTTTGAAAAGCAGGTAATGATTCCCACACGTACTTGGGTAGATTTTCTGAAACTTCTTCCCTTCCGATGTGCTGTTTTATCTGGTGTTCTGTCCAGTCATTATGAAACAGAAAAAATTTATCAGCCAAAGATTTCCAGCTTAATATGACAAGTGTTATGGATAGCATAGTAAGAAGTAAAGTAATTGGTTGATAAAATGCCATGGCAAGGACAGGGTGTAGATTGATGAAAGGTGGAATGTTTGTTTCATGAGATGTTTGATATCTACCAGGAGACTGGCTTTCACTGTTGTATTCTGGAGTGGGCAAATGGTATAATTTGTGCTAGTCTGATGAGGAGCACAAATTTTAATGGAGGTACTGTGTTTTTTTTCTTCTGATAGCGTTAACACATCTACGTAATATGTCCAAAAATTCTTAAGAAGCTTTTGCTGATAATTTTTAAATCACACATGTTTAGAGGATATATCTTATAAAAAGCACTTTTTCTTGTCTGTTTTTAACACAAATTTCACTCTTTACCATCACTGTGACTGTAGTAGTCTTCCTCATTTCTTGTCTTTCTGGGAGGAAACTCGGTTTGGTCAACAGCTTGGTGCTCTATTGTGACTTTAGCAATGCTGGTCTTTTGTCTTTGTTTATATCCTTTTGCCATCTTACAATTTTTTTTTTTTAAATATATAATGTTTTTATACACTTGGGATCAGCTCATGCCTGTTATTTTCCTTTTACAGCACCTCTCAGTAGCTTACTGCAAATATAATAGAAAAAGTATGTAAGTACATGGTCATGAGACTGATTTTTTTATGATGATTGTTGCTGGCAGTGTTGCTATGAGTTGCTATGTGACTTCAGGAGTGCCAACAGCTGTTCTTGTGTTAGTTTTTTTTTTTTTTTTTTTTTTTTTATAATTAGGATTAACCTAGTGAATGAGAACTTTTTTCTGCTGGTAGTTCTGTCACAATCAAGTACATTCTTAAAGCTATTTATTTTATAAGAGGAAAAAACAGTGTGTAGGAGGGGTAAAAAAAAAAAAGTTTACGCTCTACTTGAAAGATTGATCTAGAAGTAGTTTGTTTACCTGATCTAAAAGAATCTCAAAAATGAATGATTTGATCCCTGTTTAGTCTTCAAAGATGTTCCTTTCATGAGACCATTATGAAGCACAGGGGGCTAGAGCATATGGCATTAGAGGGTCAAAGGGATATGTTTTGTTCATCTTCAAGAGAAGGATAGGGAAGGATCTGTCTTCAGTCCTCTTCTACCTTAAGTCTCGTGGAGAAGGTGAAGATATATTCTTCTGGATACATGCAATGGAAGGACAGAAAGCAAGAACCACGTAAGAAAAAGGGAGACATAAAGGAAATACCTTATACTTTGCTTTAGTTTCCTCAGAATGACTACTTCTCAATGCGGACTTGTGAAACAACTTTTTGAAGCTTTTTGATAACTGGAAAAATGGTCACAGGGTGCAATGTATGCAGTTATGCTATTTGCACAGGGTCAGTTTTGGAAAATCATGATTCAGCTTCACTTGGAAGCTTCTGGAAGAGGATAATGTTTCAAAATGGCTGGAAAGTGTCAGGGGAGCTTTGGAACATGAAAAATGTTTTTAAAAAAATTAAACATTTCTACCAATAATGATGTAAGCTTAAGGCTATTGTACAGAAATATTTCTAGACAGCTTATTTCTTTGTTGTGAGTTAATGTTAACGCATGCTTTCTGGCTTGTGAAGGTGATATTCTATTTGGTTGATTTGCTCTATTTCAGAAAAAGGCAGGCTTTTAGTTCCAAATGCACTTTTCTGGCATCCAGATTTCTATCTTTCCCATTTGTATTAACAAAAAGTTTACGGACTTCTTTTCAGGTAGTACAATAAGCCTTTCCACTCGTGGCAATGCTCTTAGAGTGATGTCCATTCAAATAGCAAAGACTAAAGTAGCTGTGGGGACTTGCCTATGTAATACTGATTGCTAGTAAACATGTGCAAATTACAAAAGTAAAATGAATTAATGGCTGAATGTTGCATTAGTGATATTGAAAAGTATTTGGGATAAGATGAAAATTCTCTCCTGCAAGAAGTTTTTGTTCTTTATAGGGTATTCTCTCTCTACACACAGTCTTTCTGATCTGTGTCTGTAATACTGTGCTGTGCCTAGATTTGAATAGTAAATCTGTGGCCAGAAGAAGCCAGTGCCATATATATCCAGTAAATATTGCAAAATACTTACGGTTGTTTATTATGTAGCAAAATAAAGCCTCTATAAATATTTTGCAGAGGCAGAGTAGGATTACTGTGTATTTACAGTGTGAAGATCTGCTGTACTTCTACAGAAATTGTTACACTGAAGTTTACTTGTGCTTTTTTATGTATTATGCTATATCTGTAGTTTCATATTGCAGTGTAGCAAGGATTTTTTTCAGCATTTCATCAAATCAGCTCATTATCAAGTCTGTCTATTGATACAGTCAAGAGAGCGTGAAGTTATATTTAAATTACCAACTAATCATTTTAAGAAGTGTTTTTATATTGCAAGAAACATCTTACAGTATACTTATGTCTAATACCTTGACTATTACTATTCAATTATTTCATAAACTAAGACATGCTTATTGGAGCAGCTACTTTACACTGGCAACAAGAACTCTAGAAATGTAGTTTTAAGTTAGTGAAACAACTAAAATCAAGTTGAATGGTTATTAAATATACATAATCTCTTCCAGTAGGATGCTGTTTTGTTTCAAACGAAGTTTTCTGTATTATAACACGGAAATATGATTTTAAGGTATCTGTAGGTGTTTGCCACATCACTGGAAATAAATGGCATGTGCTATGTTCTTATCTTTAATAGTTTTAAAAATAATTCAGATCAACACACTTGAAAGTGTATCTTTTTGTAGAATACAGAAAGGATATTGCTTATTGTCAGTGCTCAAGTCTTTCACTTTGCTTCTGGTAAAGAAGAAAATGTGGCGTCAGAACTTGGGGTATTGTGTTGAAAATTGATCCTAGTGTGCATACACAGTTAAATGAGCAGCACACAAAAGAAATGAATTTGGTTATTCTGACTGCCCTAGCTTTCCCAATTAATGGGTTACCTTATTGAAAATTTTGTTTGTGTATATGTTCTCCTAGTTCTTTCAAAATATATATTGGTGGCTCCACTCAGAGTGAAAATGGTCATGTGCATAGTTGAGTACTGGATTGATCTGATCATGTTACTTGAATATTCTATCTCTGTTAGTGTCTGGGTTGGTAACTGAAATTCAGAGCTTTTTAGCAGTTAAGCTTGCTTTTCTAAATGAGAAAGCACATCTAACAGTGTTAGTTTTCTAAAAATTCTGTCGGCAATGGACTAGTAAATTCAAACTTCAAGAAGGTGGACTTTTTCTGTCAGAAATGAGGAAGCTATCTTACATCAGTAAATTTGGGAGCAGTGAACTGCTAGTTTGTTTGCTTGCCTTTTCGTTCCTTGTTTGAAAGCTGAGTTGCCAGAGACAGGGCTATTTTGGTGTCATTGTCCTGCTATTTAAAAGCTTTTGGTGAAATTTACTCCATTTAGGGGTGTTCATCTTTCCTTGAAATTACTAACATTTGATTTCAGAAATATGCAGAATAGACATTTATGAACGAAAACACAATCCAAATAATAGCTGACATTTCTTAAGTTTCTATACATTTATTGCAGTAAAACCAGAGTTTCATTCAATGTGAGATTCAATTAACCAAAAATTTCACTTTATGTAAATTCCGTTTTGCTGTAATACATACTTGTCAGAAATATGAAAACATATTCTTGTTTTATTTTTTATGAGGAATTTTCATCTAAGATGAGTTAAGAGTTTTCTATGTATATAGCTGAAACATAAAACTAATTTGGTAAATAAGAAAACAGTTCAGTGTACCAAAGGATTCCCTTCCTGGAACCTCATCCTCTTGCGTCCCTTTTGTTGCCTTATCCAATGTATTTACAATTGATTGATCAAAATACTTTCCAGAAGAAAAAAATATATCTAAGGACTTGGTGAGGATCATTTCTAATCAGCAAAGAGTTTTAAATTAAGTCCTAAAGTGCTTTCTTGTGATGTATGGCTTCCTCAAAATGGCCAGATCTCTTCTTATGAGTCAGTCCTGAGGTTTCTTCATGAGACTTCAAAAATAGCTGAGGTGCAAAGTGAGAGCAATGTGAGAAGCAGAAATTGTGATCAAGAACTGTTTAGGCTTTGCTAATAAGTTTGTATTGATCAAGAGGGATGTTGTACTAACCTTGTTTCATGGAGTTTGCATCTTTCTACATCAAGGCTTGCACCTGCTGTGGAAAAAGTTCGTTCCCAGCACTGCAGTGACTGTATTTGCAGGCCCAACTCTCACATATAGTTGGGCTTTCCTGTCTATTTAAGAGAAAGTTGATATAAGGAAATAATAGTAAGGAAATAAACCTTTATGTGAGAATAGTGTTATAGTAAAATCCTTTTCTGAACAGCTGGCTGTGCATGAGTTTTGTACGTACTTGTTTTTTTGTGCTGCGAAGCCCAGTGAGCAAAAAGATGACTCACCTATGCTTGTTATTTTGTTTTACAGGAAAAAGCTCAGTGTTTGCAGAAGGCTTTTGCTTCCCAGGCAGATAAATCCACACAGACAGAACTTTTTGGCCATGATGTAAGTAGCTGTATTGAATAGTACTGTTTTTTAATCATCCTTATGGGTGTTCAAAGTTCTATCAGCCTGTTTGCCTCTGCTGCTGTTGTGTCCGTGCATTGATTTAATGGAATTTACTGGAACAACATTCATCCTGTGCTGTTAATTGATTCTCAAATGGCTTCTGCAACATGAGAATATAATTGCAACTACCTGCTAGCATACCAATACTGTATTAATTTTATGCTTTGCAAACAGCTCATAATTAGCATAAGTGAATGTGGTGGGTATGTATTAGCAGATTGTAATTTTCTTCAGTATTGATGGTTATTTACATGTTTATTAACAAATTAATGACATTATTACATTTATAATCACCATATGCTGTCTGAACATTATTTGCATTTTGGAAGGTAATAGAATAAGTACACTTATGCTAAGTATTGTTAAAGCTCTTAAAGAACATCAGTCAAAATTCGTCTTAGAAAGTGAATTGATTTTTTTTTTTTTTTGTTCTCTCATGAGGAAATGAGAAAATGGTTTTTGTCTATTTTTTAAATTTTATAATAGATCTCTTTTTATTGACATATCAGTTGAACATAAGTGATAGATTTGCTTCCTTATGTGAGCTTTCTTAAATAATCTGAGATTAAGTATGCCACGATATTTAATGTTTAGGATGCTTTTCTGTTCTATCATTTGGGTTTAGCAAACACTGTTCAGTAAGCTCAGCCTGTGTTTCTGCATGCAGCTTACAATTTATAAAGCATTATTAGAGCATTCAAGTTTTTGTCTTCCAGCATTTCAGATAGTCTTGTGAAGACAGAAATATACATGTTTTAAATTTTAAGAAAAGAAGTTCTTAAAGTCAACTACTTTTTAAGAAGTCTTTAAAATTGATTCAAACCAGGAGTATTTTTTTATCTTTAACAAGTTACTTAGGGAAAAAAAAAAAAAAAAAATAAATTGTTTATTTCTTTCAACACAGGCTTTTTGTTTTCCATACAGTACTTTTTATGTAGGTCAAATGTGTCACTATTTTAGTTGATGTTTACCTGTCTCCGCTGAATTCTTGGGCATCTGTTGCAGAATATGAGCCTGTATGCTCTGTAGTGTTTGTGAGATGGTAACAGTGCTTTTGGGCATGTTGAAACTGTGAGGTGTATTTACTGGTGGTGAAAATTGTATAATATTCAAGAATCTTACACTTACTATTTAATGGTACAATACTTTTTTTTTTCTTTCTAATGGGACTAATTGTCCTTAATAAGTATGTGATTACCTAGAGCTTAGATTTCAAGTTTTCCATGAGAAATAAGAATAAACTTTTTGTAGGATACTTTTTTTAAACAGCTATGTTTTGTATATATTGTTGTGCTTCCTGACCCAAACCAAGTCTGTGATATTTTATGTTGCTGCTGTTATCCATGCTCTTAATTGCATTTTTCAAACTTCTTGGTTAAAATGCCTCTATTGTGTTATGATTGAGATCATACATTTACTTACATAAAGTGCTATAATGCAAGAGTGAAAGGAGATTTGAAATAGTTTGGCATGAAACTATCCACTTATGATTTTACTTGTAAAAATTGTGTTATAAGGAGTAGATTACAGAGAAAGTTGAAGCAATCTGAAGGAACAAGCTGTTGTTAATATGATAATCATGAAGGGAATTCAAGCCATGGAAGAATTAAGAAGAATGTGCAAATAAATAGTGTAACATTTTTCCTACTGCTAGTGTTTAAAAATTTTTGCTCATTCATTCATTAGTTCATGTAGCTTGTCTTCAACGGATGGCTGTAACGGATGGCAGCCATCCGTTGAAGACAAGCTACATGAACTAATGAATGAACAACTAGTTCAGCTGTGTTCTCATTTTAGCCCCATGGCAGTTAAATTGATATTCTTTATTTGTAAATGAGATTTTTTCAATAGCAAAAGTTGTAACCCTGGCGAGTGATATCAGCACATCATTTTATCCGGGATTTCTGTAAGTATACGTAACTACAAAAATGTGTATGCCGTGCTAATGTGAAATTCCACTAAGTAGTCCATCACAAAACAAGCAAGAGAATGCAAGATGCCATGTTCACCGCCCTTGGTCACATTCTGAGAATGACATATGTTTAAT
Source organism: Tetrao urogallus (assembly GCF_951394365.1). Lineage (NCBI taxonomy): Eukaryota > Metazoa > Chordata > Aves > Galliformes > Phasianidae > Tetrao > Tetrao urogallus. The sequence goes on from NC_136817.1 coordinate 16,413,572, forward strand.
ATTTAATATCTACCTGAATGGCTAAGAAGAAAATTTAATTCCCCTCCTCACTTTAGACTTGCTACTGTAAAGCAAAAAAAAAAAAAAAAAAAAAAAAAAAAAAAAAAAAAAAAAAAAAGAGAGAGAGAGGAAAAAGTTGCCCATTTAAATCATTTAAATATCTTTAAAAGCTAGCAATAGGTGGGTAAATGTGTTATCAGTAATTTGCTTATAATTATTTCACTGATATTTTAAGTAAAAAATATACTTCAGACTGTAGTTTTTCTGCAGTCCTTAAGTTAGTGTTTCTGAGAAGAGTTTGTTTTGCTTTCTTTTCTTATTAATTTGTTTCCCTGTATAAACAGTTTTTGTCTTAATTCTTGATTTTTTTCCTGTGAACTCTGTTTCTGAGAGTAGTCTTAGATTTCAACAGAAGAATCTTTACTACCTTTTCTTCTAGTGTTTTATGATGCCTGATAAATTATTTCATTTTACATTTCTTGCTTAATTTGCAACATTAATTGTTTGACCCTTCCATCTGATGCAGTTATGTTAAATTAATGTTAGTAATGTACATAGTTGCCAAATATTTTGTAGAGAAAAAGTATGTATACTTGTACAGCAAGAAAGCAGAAGAGATACTGTCTGTGTCTATTGTTCGTAGTGTCATTTTTGGTGGGGTTTTTTTTTGGATGAAGAACGCTCTAAAGTGGAAGAGAGGATGACAGAACTGAGAACTGTTAAGGCTGCAAAAGAAACCAGTGCATTATTTTGCTTGACTTCTGGGTAATGTATTCTGTAGTTAAGAGAGATGAGTCTTAAATCTTTGAATTTATGCCTCTTTGTCATGAATAGTGGAAGTACTTTTTTTGAAAGAAACGAAGAGTGAATCCTTGGGGTGTACAGTAACCAACATAGAGGAAGAGAGAAACTAGTCTACTTCTTGGAAGGAATGGGTGAATAATAATGAACTGCAGTGTTTAAAGGGAAGTAATGTTTTCTGTCTGTCCAACTACTCTGAGAAAGTCATGAGAGTTTTACCTTTGATAAGTATCTGAGAGGTTACCAGAATGGAAATTAATAGACTGAATTTTAACTTGGTGAATATATAGCATAAGTAGAGTCAGATTCTGGCTTTCAAGGTAATCAGCTGAGTTTGAGTTCATGTAATATTCTGCAATAACTGTGAAACAATACAGGTAATATTACATATAAAGGTTAATTTGAACAAGAGACCTTAATGTGTAATGTTTTCTATACAAGATCAATCTAATGCAATCTGAAACTTAATAAAGGAGTTAAAAAATGAAGTTTAAAGTTTTGATTAGGGAGACAAAAGCCTTTGAAGATGGCAAGTGCCAGTTTCATCAAGTGATTAACATTACCACTTTTGCTACTTGACTACTCCAAAAGTTAAGTATCAGGCCAACTGCTATGTGTCCTGAGTGAAGATGTTAAAAAGTAATCCAGGTTTCTTAGAAAGTTGTTTACTACTGCAGAAAGTCATGGTATCTCCACCTAAAATTAGTCTTCAAATGTGTATTAAGAATCATGAACTTAAAAAGTAATTTGGGTTCTGGGACTGAAACTGGGAGTTGCAATGAGGTAATGAGACAGGCTTTCATAAACCATTTTATTTCCTATTCTGTAGTGGTGCTCGATTAGTATGAATAATCTGCAGTACTGATTTGTAGAATACAACTTGGCTACTAGCTGCTGGTATAAACACAGTTCAGTTTAAGTAACTGTTGTAAAATGTGGATTTTATACAACAGCGGAGTTTACTTGTAGACTAAAATCAGTCTAATACTAGAGTGTCCATATCTTTTAGAAAATAATCTTTCTGTAAGACATATCTAATAGTTGCAGTGTCTTTCTTACCTTTTTAGTTGTCCATCCAACTACTTATTCTGTATTTCTCTGTCATGTCATAAGCTTATTCTGTCTTCACATTTGCAGTCATGCTGTTATCTTTTGAAGTACAGCAAAACAGAAGGTAGTAGTGACAGCAAGTCTGGTCACTACTCATTCAGATTTTGTGTATCTCAGGGTAAGGAAGAAAGGGGAAAAGGTGGAGATGTGTAGTTATTATCATTTATTCGTCCTCATTATTTCATTTTATTTTATTTTTGAAGATAACGCTTTGACAGCTTTATCTGCTTTAGTACCATCACTGCCTTCTTCTTGGATTACTCCATGAGTTTACTTATTCACTTAAGCATATGACTCCATCTTTTGGGACATTTTGTCTTTCTTTTGTTGTTTCCTTTAATTTCTGTGTAATGCTTTTTAATGAGTGTGACTTAACATAATTGTTTTCTAACAGTATTTGACCACACCACAGTTGCCTTGTGTCTACTGCAAAGGTGCTGCCAGGCAGTATATCACACCTATAAATTTGTCCCTAAAATTAGTAGCGTATTTTTAGCATACATTCCCTTTTACATGTAGTACTAACAGATTATACTGGTTTTTTTTTGTTTTTTCCCTTTTGAAATTTAAGAAGACATATTTGTCTCACTGAATTATACTTTACTGATTCTGTTTATGCTTGTTACTGAATACCTGGAGTATCTTGCCTGTAAGTCAAGAAATGTATTTGGGAATATCTTACCAGCACTGAAATCTTTTCACTTTGGTTCCTTTATGAATAATGAGTAGGCAAAATGAAAGGTAAAATTAGTAGAGAAAAGTTGATTTCAAAATTCAAAACATGAAAAGTAAATGATTTGAGTTTGTATTACATTGGATTCAACTTGACAGGAGTTCACCTACATAGATTTTTGTAATAGATTTTGAGCATGTTTCCATAACCTACACAAACATACACACGCACACTCATACACACGAGTATCATATATATATATATATATATATATATATATATTTATTATATATTATATATATAATAATAAATAATAATATATATATATATATATTATATATATATAATTTATATTTATATATATAAAATGAATATAGACTCAGCTTGAAGAAAAGACCAATAAGCAAACTTGAAAAATTAGATGTGGATAACTACTGTATTGTAAAGCAGTATAATTTAAACAACATATATTTTTTCGTGTACAAGTCTGTTTTATGAGTGCTTTTTAATGCTGCTTGATCTACTTAGTTTTATCTTAATGTGAAAATATTTTCAAGTTGTGTGCATTCTGCATGTAGCTTCCCTCTATTAGCATGACCTGTCTCATTCTGGTGACTTTTTTTCCTGTACAAAGATGGCATCTAATAAATTATTTTTTCTAACTAAAACTGCCATGCACAAGCTGAAGATCTGTATTTTCATTTTTTGTATGTCATCACTTAATTCCATGTTATGTTGGTGATCAGTGTGAAAGAAGCTTTATTACATGCTGTCTGCATTTCTGCTTAAATGAACATTTTTCTTATAATTTGTGTTACCATCAAACCATATATCTTCAAGATTTCATTCCATTTTTTTTTCCTTTTTTTTTTTTTTTTTCTCTCTTTTAAAGGCCCTGTGGAATTCTCCATGTTCTGAAGGCTTAGTTTACAAACCTATCAGCCTCTCATTGGTTCCATCATTCTTAAATTAAAAAACATCTGGACACTCGGCACACTTATGGATTTAATTTAATACCGATGTATAATAAATGAGTTACAAGTTACAATTATTGGCTAAACCTACTGCTTTGTATTTGGTTTTTAGCAAACATCACTTTTTTGGCTGCACTATCTTTATTATTAACATATATAAGTAAGTGATTAGTAAGTTACCATGCAGTTATTATCTGAAATAAAATTCAATTAGTCTTATTGCATGCACTTTAATCATCTATTGGTGATTCACAACATGTAAGAAACTTCAGTGATGATTGTCTCTGAGACTGGAAAATCCATCTTCAAGATCTAGAAGCCTAAAGAAACTATTAGTTTTGAAGCCTTTTATTTTCTGTCTTCCAGTAGTAACAAGTTGACACCATTTGTGAATACAGTATTGATGCCTTTTAGCATGTGCTCTATTTCATGACTATTAATTTTTGTGATTTTTATGTGAGATCCAAGAGACATTTCTGTAGGGAGTTTCATCATCTTTTACAATGTCAGAATTTGCCCAGCTTTATCCAAAGAAAAGAGTAGCTGATCCTAAAAACATGCTCTATAATTTTTGCATGTATTAGAATTATACCTTTACTTTTTATGTACTTTATCTTCCAAGCAATGTTTCTAAGGCCACTGATGCTTGTGAACGAAGTAGATACTGTGTGATGAACATGACTATGCTGTGTTAAGCTGTCAAAAAAAAAAAAATATATATATATATAAGATCACTGGATCATGTCTTGGTTATGCAAGAAATAAGCAAATTGTAGGGTTCACCATAAACCCTGCCACCATTTTTTGTAGCTTCAGTGTTCCTTTTCCTCTGATTGACTTCATTCACTTGGGGATATACTCTACACTCACCTTTACCAGGTAAGATGAGAAAGTGATTGTGCCAGCAGCATGCTTACAAGTTTCCTGCTAATATATTCTTCTGTGAACATGGGATGATACTTGGAAATTTGCTACTGTGCCATTTTAGTTAAGTCACGTAGTATATAGTAGGAACTCAACCTGAGTAACTGTTTGGAATCCACGGCTTCAGTTTCAAGCAGAGACCGTACTACTGTAGTTGAAAGAACATTTCACAGGGTTCTTTGAAATGGAACCAAACTGAGGATAAAAGCATGCAAGTAAAATTTCTTGTGACAGTTGAAAGTGAGTGGATTTCCTCTACAAGTGATGTTCATTGTTGTGGCTGATTATGGTACCACTTACCATGGTGCTACTACTTATCAGTCTTATTTCCTCTTTTCTTCTATTGTTTATAACAACCATCTTCAGCATTTTCTCTCATTCTTTCAATTAAGCTTCCGGGAACTTCTTTGTGTATAAAACTGTATAGTTCTCTTTGTATTTGTCACAGTTATATTGAAAACACAGTGAAGTAGCAAATAAATAATTTAAGTTAAAAAACAAAACCTAAATGACTGTGCATTTTATCCTTTTTGAACTTGACCTTCCTTAATGAACTTCATCTGCTACCATTATTCCTTCACTTACTGAGCACTTGAGAATCCGTTTCAAAGCCTTTCAGCACAGAATTGCCTAACTTATGCTGTCTGTCTGCTTTCTTTTTTCACTACCATTTTTATTATGCTAATATTTTCAGTCTGTGTTGGATAATGTTATTTGGAAGAGAATAAGGAGAGCATTTTTCATTGTGATGCGTTGGCACAGATCTGTATGCTGCTTAAAGACATAGATTTTGAGCATGAAGAGAGCTGTGAAAAAAAATTACTGTGAAAGTCAGGCAAAGAAGAAAAGTTGAAGAAAAATAAGACAATTTAAGAGTTCAGATGAGAAGAAAAGCTAGTTTCACTTCCTAAACAATCAGTTTACTGTTCCTCCATTTCTTCTTGAAACTGTGTATAAAATACTGAAACATCTGGTGTATTTCTAAAACTGCCACTCCACTCAAGTGTTGCTACAGCTGTTGTTTCAGTGGAAAACTGAAAACAGTCCTGTGACTTATGAGCATGGATTTGGGTTTTAACTTTAATTATGCGTCATTTCCAATGCACTTTTCTTTGTTTCTTTTCTTTTTCCTTGCCTTGACAATATGAATTGATAAGGAATTGCTCTGGGTTTTGTTTTTGTTTTGTTTTTTTTTTTTGCTTACAAAGGATTTAAATAGTCTGGAAAAAAATCATGATAGATAAGTGATGTTTAGACTTCAGGGAGACACAATCAGCGTATCTACTGAAGTTCCTAAACATACTTGATCTGTGAATTATTTTGAGTGGAGAACTGTTTAGAACATCTCTTCATTTGTTATTGAGTGGATTTTCTCTTTACACTTGACGGTACTTATCAGTGCAGAAGTAGTATTTAGATTTACTTCTCGTTATGTGGACCGATGAAATTGTTGACAGGACATTAACTTCAGTGTGAAGACATAAACCAATATAAAAGTTCTTAATTACAATAGAAATTGGTTCTTCTGAATATACAGTAATAAGGAAAATAATTATTTTTGAAAGCAACTCTAGGAACACTGGAGAAAAACAAATCATTTTGCCTGAAGCCTGTCCTGTTACTTTTACCTTCTCTTTTTTGTCATACTGAGCATTGATGTTTAACAAGTGCTAGAGTTTGCTATTCTACCTAAGATGTGTTATTTTTCCAATTGATGCTTTGCTAAAGATATCAAGTAATCTGAATTCGGTTTTTGCATTTTTCTTCAGTGGTATCTGAATGACTGAATGTGATGCTGCTTGATACACTGTAAGAGGGATAAAAGTGGAAATCAAATTACTAGATGTTAAAAAAATATATGTATATACACTGGCACAAAAAAGATACACCATAATAAAATGTTCTATGGTAGATGTTATGAGGATGAGAAAGAATAAGTAACTTTAAGTGTTTTGAACAGTTAAGGAGACAGGTAAGTCTCTAAAAGCTTGGGGCAGGATAAATGCAGAAAAATTGTTCTACTTGATCTAAAGGGGTATTTTTTCATTTGTCAGTGTGTGGTGGTTTTTTTGTTTTTAAGTGGTATGTTTTAAAGAAAAACACTGAATTTTCTGAAGCGATTTCAGTAAGGAAACACTAAGAACATTGTGAATGCTGGCATAAAGTTGAGGCTGAGGATGTTTTTTTGATGTAGGTACAATATGCATAATGATAGGGTTGGATATTCTGTTTTCTTAAATAGGGTGTCTATGAGTGAATTCTGGAGTTAAAATTTATCCAGTGTTAAATGGTATCCTTTGAGGGGTGTGTATGTGTGTATATATATGATTCAGTCATTTAAAACAGTTTGCATTTTTCAGTATGCTTTAACTTTAAAACTGAAGTAGTTTAGAAGGATAAAGTTAGCCTGCCATATAATGCCAATAATGGAAACAGTAAATGTCATTTCTGTAACTGACTTATTACTTGTTCTTTCTCAATAGAAATATGGTGGGAACTCTACCTAGACTGTGTACTATTGTCTTAAACTCATTGCAGTGGTTTTCTAGTGCGTTTCATTCATTTGTTCATTTCTAGTAATGGAAGTTCTACTTCTTAAGTATCAACAGAACATTAACATTAATGATAAAACAGCAAGAAATGTGAAGAGAGAGAATTATAAATGAGGTTTGGGGAACAGCATGGCATTTCATTTGTAATGCCCACAAAGGCAATATATGGAAAACAAAGTCTGGATGGTAGCTATAAAAGAAAAAAAAATTCTCTTTGCCAGCAAATGCACTGTATAAAAAACTTACAAAAATTCATTTTGCATATGCATACAAGTGACGCTGAAGATGCTATGCAGCAATTGTGTGCATGATGTTACAACCTTATATTTAGTACCAGGTTAATTACAAGGAAGATTTTTATTCATTTAGAAACACTCAAAAGAAATTTTGTGATGCTGCTGATGCTAATGATTCATCATTATGAAATTAAATGATAGCTTTGTATTGGATACTTAAATGAGAGGATTAGATCTATATTGGGTAATGATGCATGCATACTAATGTTTGGGGATAGATTCCAACATCCTCACTAACAAAATATTGTGGTTTTAAGTGAGCAGGAGCAGAGCATAGCTGCCTAAGGGGATCACACAGAGACAGTACTGTCTTCATACCTACAATATGTAAAACAATTATAAATTCACACATCAAAGACATGAGCTTTCCAGTGTACATTAAAAGTGTACATTTAATACATGTCTGTGTCTAAGTGCATCTGTGTTTATTCTTCCAGTCTTAAATGATTGAGGAGAAATGATTACTGTGAGGCCAAATTGAAAGACAAAATGAAGAAATAGTTTCCCTGGTTAGAGTGCAGGTTTGCAGAAGGACTACTTCAATATGGAAGTAGAGCTTCTCTTGCTTCAGTGGAGTCAATTTTTAATACTCAGTATACTTCAGAAGCACCCAAAAATACTGGAGGAAAAAAACCCCACAATTCCAGAAAATGAACAAAAATGGACAGTTCAGAATTTCTCCAGTATGTGGTAATATTCCTGCTATCACAACATCATTTGAAGGCCTTAAAATCTATCCCCAGAATCCAGAAGGTTCTTACTAGAGAAAAAGAAGCAAAGCTAAGTGTCTACTGAAGGCTGTTTCATGCATACTTATATTGTCTTGCTATAGGAATATATTATAAATTAATTCTGAGTTTTGCAATAACTGGAAAAAATAAGCATGTTATTCCCATGAAAAAAAGCTCTCTGAATTGTGAAACTATGTATAAAATGAGCTGAAAGCACAGCTTATGTTGTTGTTTGGACTCTTAGCTATTATTGAGAGCATTACATGAACCCAAGGCAGGGCTGTGCTGTCAGAATCTGTTAGGATCTATAACAGAGGATATGACTTAGCTTTTTCAGTAACTGTGGTGATCTTTGGGCAAACTGCTAGGAGACTGTTATCTCATGTGTAGGCTCTCTGGATCAGCTGCTGAAGAACCAATCACAATAAAGCATTTAATATTCTGAGAAATCTGTTCTGTAAAAGCTTTGACCATGTGGTATACTATATATATTTTTTTCAAGTTTTATGTGATCAGTCTTCGTTGCATTCTCAGTTAAATCTGTGTAACACTAAAGAATGTGTAAGCTTGACATTAACCAAATAGAAACTGAACAGCAGGTAGAGTTTAGTTTCCAACTTGGGGCCGCAAATTCTGTGGCAGATATTTCACAAATAGGTGTTGAACCTTAGCAATTTAATCTGTGAGGAATGACTACTCTGCAAAATGACAGTAATAATGTCTACAGAAAACTGAATGAAAATTGTATACGTGCAGTATTTCTTTTACTGATAACAGAATGTTTTCAACTTAGTTGCTTTTTAGAACAGTACTGCAGCTTCCTGATAACAGGTGTGAACTCTTCACTAACTGGAATGGCAAAATCTTTAAGAATTTCCTCATTGTTGGACTCTGAGGTATGACTTGACTTAACTGACTGTCAAAATATCACGGGCAAGTATAGTGAAATACAAAATGATAGCCAAGCTGATGAGAATGAGGAGGAAAGCAAAACCTATATAAACGAGGCAGAATATATCAATGTCATTTTCTGTTTTTTTATTTTTAATATATTTTCTTTTACAACAAATATCTGTGGAGAGAAACAGAGCTGAACATCTTCATTGCTCAGTGCTCTTTCCACATATTGACCACTTAATAGGGAAAGTGCAAAACGAAAACAAATTTTAGTGTCATGTTAGTGGTAAACCACCCATTTACTTGAGGTTTTTCATAAACTGAAGACTGATAATTGCCAATAGACCTGTTCACAGGTCTATATATTCACTGTTGTTTTTTTAATGAGCTTATTCCCTTTGAGATTTGCTGTTTACATTTTGTCACTTAAGCATCCTTTAATTTTTTTTTTTGCTGTGTTTTTAGTTGAATTCTTTGTTATTGATAGAAGTTTCGTTAATGTTATTCACATTATCTGTAATGATAAAAACATCTAGTATTCAGGAGTTTTTACAGGGCCTTTTTCAGTAGTTTAATAAGACAGAATTATAATGACAGTGAACTTTGCTATGGTGATAAACAGATTAAGTGGCCATCAAAAAGCTTTTTGTACTCATTTAAGCAAGGAGGAAAGGAATCAGTTGGCTGACTCCACTCCTTAAAACCATCTCTTTCCATTTTTCTCAAGTTTCTTGTTGCCATGTCTGCAATTTTCTATTTCTGTTGAGAATTCTTGCCATTTCTTCTAATGATGACATTTTTGTTCTGGCTCATTATTTTCCCCTGCTGTTGTTCCTTTGCTCATTTTCTTTTATCCTACTGTATTGTTTTTATTCTCTCTCCACATTACAGTCTCATTTGGCTCCTACTTTTTCTTTTCTATAAAACATCATTTTTATCACCTTTAAAGCATGCTTCTGGAATTTCAACAGTAACACAAACCAGAATGTAGCACTTTTACCTTGGTTTTATTAGTTTCTGTTTGTTTATTTTTAGGTGGAAGAAAAGAGGAAAAAGACATGAAATGCAAACTCCCCATATTGGTATAATTCTAAGAGAGTAGGAAGCAATAGTTTTCCTTTTCCTGTAGTTAACAGTGCTAGTTGTTATGACCAAACCTTATAAAATGAAAATAAGACTATTTTTAATTCTGTGGATGGTAAGGTCAGTTTAGTTTTTTTTTTAAATGTTTCAAGAGTATTGTTTTACTCCATTGTATATCAGGTAAGAAATTCTCTAAATTTAGCTTTCTTAAACCATTCACAGTAATTTTTAATCAGCAAGTGTCAAATGATTTTTGAAGTATGCAGTCAACGTAGGCCTTGGATTGACTATGGAACAACTATTTTCAGTTCACTATGCATGTGTACAACTTAATTTAAAACCCTGTAGATTTCTTAGGGCATCTAAGAAACTTTTTTACTCCACTACTAGGCTTACTTATTAGTAGTGTTTTGCGTTACCTTGTACTTGATAATGTAATGAAACTTTGGTAGTTCTTGCCACTGCTTTAGCTAAACAAAATGGTTTTTATGTTTTTCACGTCACACATTGGTGGAAGATCTTAGGATACTAAATCAGAGTATATAGAGAAGTCATTGATATAATGTATTCCTCTTTAGTAATGCTGTTTTGTACACTTCAGCATCGATCTCACAATCCTTACTGCACACAAACGTGTAGAGTTCCTAAAATTGACTTTTAAAACTCTAGAGGAGTTACTCTTAGAAGGAAGATTTAATATTTTCATGATATTGGGCAGCTTTCCTTCTGCTAAGGGCACTGATTTCAGCGTTGTTTCTCTTCTGTTTTTAAAACAGCAATTGCTGCTTTCCCTTTATCTTTTACTTGCAACTAATGTAGTGTTCTGCTTTAGTCTTGATAAATTTAGTTAATCTGTTATTAGTATCAGTATTTCTGCATGAATAATAAAAGCATTCATAAGCTTTAGACCATGTGCTTGTAAAATAGAGCTTATTCTTCAATTATTTTGAGTACATTATTGAAAGACAAAAAAAAGTTATTGGGTAAACCTGGAAAAACATTTCATGGCTTTCATGGTTTCACAGAAGTCTTTTTTAAGGGTCAGTATCTTAAGGTTCAAGAAAATTTCATTTGTCTAGGGAATTCGTGCTGAGGGGTGACATGCAGTCACTTGAGATTTTCTTAGCCGTCAGACTCAAAAAAAAAGTTCCTGCAGAAATATTTACAGGATGCAGTTCAGTATCTATAGCCAGAGGAAGCTCTTTTTTTATTTAAAAAACAAGGGAATGTTTACACCCTGATTTAACTTCCATTTCAGTGTTGTATTGAACTATCCTGAAGGCATTACAACAAGCCGTTAGATCACAAAGTCTCCTTTTAGCATTTCCTTAGTATTTAGGTTCCCTTTCATGAGTAACAAATCGAGTTTTTTGCTTTGTTGGATTTTTTTTTTTTTTTTTTAGAGCCCATTGCCAGAGCCTGTTGAATAAAATGAGAACAGAAATGGGATACGTTATTCGGTAAACCTAGACTTCCATAAATTTGTTCTATAATCCGTGTGTAAGGAAACTTCCCACAGCACATGACAGTTCTCTCTTATACTTCTCTCAGAGCTGGATTGGTTCTTATGGCAGTATCGGTGAAGACAAGTATGACTTTCTGGTTTAGAATAGAATTTGCAGGGGGGAAAAAAAAAAAAAAAAAGAATATTGCTTAAATTTTGCTAATGTGTTTTATAATCTGGAATAGGTTGCTTATGCCCTGTGCCTGGAAGCTCTCAATGTGAGGCTGGATTTGCCCCAGTCAGTCTCACTGTACATGTCCTTGTTCATTCCAGGGGAGTTTGATTAGATAATCTTTAAAGGTCTCTTCCAGCTCTAAAGATTCTATGATATTTAACTTGTATGTAAATTATATATTAGTAGGAAAACGAGTTAAATCAATAGCTCAAAGTCTTTAACTACCTAATCTTTTTTGTCTTGTAAGTGTATTGTCTCAAGTGGTTAATCAAATGGTGTATATATAGTTGCTAAAAGAAGCACTGAGTTGATGTTGGATAGTTAATTCCAGAGGAAGCTGCATTTGAGGTGGGAACCGTCCAGTAACAACTTTGTCTTTTGCAGGTAGAATAATAGCTATGCTTACGAAGTCTTTTTTGTAAGTTATTTATTATGCTTCTAGTTAGACAAAGAGGGCAAATCCACCTCTTGTTACACAATAGTACTGCCTATACAAGATTATCATTTCATCACTAGCTGTAAATTGAAACAGAACTCAAATTACAGCATGGAATATTTAAGAATCACAAATGCTAATATAATTCTAATGTAAAACATCTCAGATGCTTATTTCCATGTTTTTTAATAATGCTGTCTTTTCAGAAGGGCTGTTCAGTAGCTTAATATCTTATACAACGCTCTCATTTGGAGACAATTAACTTCCACCAATCAAATCAAAGGTTGTACTAAATGAATGTTTTATATCTCCAACCACCACTGAACAATGTGAACAAAAGAGTTCTTGAACAGATTCTATTAAAATAATGGAACTTACGTCTGAAATCAGTTGTCACTGACATTTGTTGGTGACTAGTGTCACATTGGTATACAAATCCATATATGCACTGAAGATTTTGTAGAAATGTGAAGCAATGATTAGGAGACACCTAGTATGTTAGATTTTGTACTACATCAGTCCAAATATAGAGAAGTGGTTAAGTTCTATCTGCAGTCAATGTCCTCCAGGGACCTAAATGTATTTTGTTTTGTATCAAGGTAACTGAAATTTTACTGTCTTTGTAAATATTTGAGACACACAGTATGCGAAAGTGATGGCTTGATAGGTTTTGTAGAGTAAGAAAGAATAGTTTCAGTTGTTCATTGTTGGTTGTTTTTTTTTTTTTATTTTTTATTTTTATTTTTTTTCCCCATGATATTTTCATTTAACGTAATTGTCATTTTCGAGTGTGAACATTTTGTAAGTAAAATATGCTGAAAACTTTTTCTGCTGATTATCATCTATTGCTGTGTCACTTCATATGAATGTGTGAAGTTGTTGTGTCCTAGCAAGGATCTCCCATTGTATTTGCCTGGGAGAGATTTACTGCATTGCTATAATAGAAGTCTGCTTTGCCTTTGAAAGGTGCAAATAGGCTGCTGTGATGGGTGTCAGAGTTGGGACCTATCCATTTTTCTTATAATGGGATCTGAAATTGAATTTGTTGTTCATTCATTTGTGTGGTATAAATAAGATAGCATGACATTTTCTTTTTACAGTTTCATATCAATGTGTGTGTGTGTATATATATATATACATTTATATATTATATATATATATATACATTTATATATTATATATATATATATACATTTATATATTATATATATATATATACATTTATATATTATATATATATATACATTTATATATTATATATATATACATTTATATATTATATATATATATACATTTATATATTATATATATATATACATTTATATATTATATATATATATACATTTATATATTATATATATATATATACATTTATATATTATATATATATACATTTATATATTATATATATATATACATTTATATATTATATATATATATACATTTATATATATTATATATATATACATTTATATATATTATATATATATATACATTTATATATTTTATATATATACACATTTATATATTATATATATATACATTTATATATATTATATATATACATTTATATATTATATATATATACATTTATATATTATATATATATATACATTTATATATTATATATATATATACATTTATATATATATATAAAGATTAGAATAAAGTAAGATTTACAAATTTTGCAAGCTAGTAGGACAGCAATTTCTACTTCTTCATTGGTTTAACACTCTGAGTTCAAAAATTAATGGAATTATATCTTGTTAGTCTTCCATGGAGTATTAAGACCACATTTTGTATTAGTCACAGAATTCAGGATGAAGTAGACAGGCATTTTTGTTGTTTACTATACCTTGTTCTGAGACAGGAGTGAGCAGGAAACCGCTCATTCAAATTTTAGAATGTGTTTGTGAAATGAAACTGATTTTTCTACCTGCAAAATGCTTGGTGAAATAAAAAAGTGTATATAGTACCATATGATGTCACTTTATCAGAAAGTAGTTTTCTGCTACTCTTTTGCTTTTTATTACCTTTGTGGTATAATTGATTAGATTCTGATTAGTTCCAGCTTTTTATAGAAATGTGCAATACATAAAAAGCCACAGTGGGGTATTTGAGTATTTATCATTTTTGAGGCAGAGAAAAATATGTATTCTGTCTCCTTTTCTCATTTGTTTCATGTTTTAGGACACTGAACTCTAGGATCTTGATCATTGCAGATCAGTAGTACTCCACCAAAGCAGGCAGATCCATCATAAGCCCATGTGCATTGCAGTGTCTTTAGCAGAAGCATGGTTTGTGCTTTATTTTACTACAGAAATTTCAAGAATGATACTGAAGTATGTTGTTTACTTTGTTTCACCCCTCCACGCACAAAAGAAGTTATTCTGACTTCATTTAGTCTGTTACTTGAGCAAGTGCGATTCACAGTTAATCTCCACTTGTACACTAATTAATCCAATTTGCAAAAACAATGTGATTAATGCATATCTTTAAAACGTACACCTAATTACACAGAATATAATTTCTAAATTTGTATAAATACAAGTTACAATTTTAAACATTGTAGATAATAAGCAATTTTCTGAACTTACATTTGCATACTGTAATTAAGAACTGCTTCATTGTATTTATGTTTGCAAACAGGCTTTGTGCTCATTACTAGTGCTCTGTGAACAGAGAAATTAATGTACCATTTTTGGTACAGATCCAAAATATACATCTTAAAATGAATTTTGAATCTAAATTCATCTTTTGACATTTAAAATTAGTTGCAGAGTTTTAAGGTACTATTATATTTTTTGTGTATGTAGATATATATTTTTGCCTGCCTGGCTAATGTTTTAAATCCTTGAATAAGCAATCTCTAAGTTGCACAATAGGGTTAGTTAATAAACTTGCTTTTAGAAATAAAGTGAGAGTACTAATTTTGTTAATTGTGTTTAAAGTGGTCATTAAAAAAATTTCAGTTACTATATGTGCAATAGTGCCTGAAGCTACTGAAAGGGAAATCTTGAGGATGTAGTTCAATGTCTGCAAGGAGAGCTTAATGCTGTTAGTGTAAGGCTGCCAGAGATAAATGTATCTACTGATCAATATTTAATTTAGACAAATTTATCTTAATATGTTCGGAAGCACCCATCCTTAACTATATTCCCTAAACACAACTGAAGCATCTTTGAGCTCCATCCATAATCTAATATTCTGTAAACCCATGAGTATAGGAGTAAGATGTTTATATAGTATGTTTGCTCCAAATGTTCATCTCTCATGACAGCTATTCAGTCAACTGTTTCTTGGTCTTAAGGGATGATAGTTTAATAAATGTGGGAGGGAAAGATTAATTAATCGGTACAACTTGCAGTCGCTGTACAGTGACGGTATTTTGTTTTCTGTGTTTGGAACTGGCGATTGGTTAATCAAATTATTTTTTGTATTAGTAACAAAGAAATCATAGAAATTGCCCCTGAATATAAACAGTATCTATAAATGCCTAAGTCTTCCATGGAAATGTATTCATTTTTAGCTTTTGCCATGTCAGTGTAAGATGGCATATCCTAGTCATTGTAGTGCAAGAGGAAAGTTTAAAAATATCTGACAAACATTGCATTTGCAGTGGGAGATATAATTTCTTTTTAACAGCCTTGTGTAGCTGATAGGTTTCATTAGTGCCAGATGTAAGAAGGTGATCCAAATTTTACAAGCATACCTTATTCCTCTAAATATTTTTCGTTTTTCTTAGCTGTGTACAGTTTATGAAGACAGCACAGTCTGAGTAAAGAGGTGACTTACTGAGATGATATGGATGACTTAATAAAATGTTATAATGTGTTGAGGGTTTCTATTGAAAGAGAGTACATTCAAACTTTGTTTTCCTAAATACAGGTAGATAAACAATGAAACCTTCTGCTGTTACCCTCACGTAACAAAAGATGACAGGATGTACTTTTTGAGGTGTCCTCAAAGCAAACAACTAGTACCTTCCTTGTACCATGTTATCTTAATAAATTGGAAAACCTCTGTAGGGGAACTTATTTCTGCTTCTGAGATGCTTGGAGAGAACAGGAATTTCATCGTGTTTTCATAGGTGACCGGCATGAGGCATGTAAATTTAGTGTCAGTGTCCAATGCAAGTTTAGCTTTGGCTGCACTGACCATGTTATCTTAATAGATTGGAAAACCTCTGTAGGGGAACTTATTTCTGCTTCTGAGATGCTTGGAGAGAACAGGAATTTCATCGTGTTTTCATAGGTGACCGGCATGAGGCATGTAAATTTAGTGTCAGTGTCCAATGCAAGTTTAGCTTTGGCTGCACTGACGCTGAACATTAAGGAGATGATGAAGAATCAGGGGAAAAAGAAATGTATATTGAAATGTTTGCATCTAAGTTCTGCATTTTGTGACTCAATTTCAGGTAGAGATGAATCCCAATGGGTATAAGTGTATAATATGTTGACTGTTTCACAAGTCCAAATTGCCTCTTACTAACTGTTAATTTTTGCTGTGAAAACAGCAGGTATTATTTCCAGCATACAGACTCTTCTGAGTACTCATTCCTGTCGTGTGGTGGCTACATTCAGTCATGTCAAACAGCAGGACCACAAGGCTCCAGAAAGCAGAGAATAGGCACAGGTTCTACCAGGCTGGTTTTAAGTACAAACTACAAATGATAATTTTTAGTTTTTGAGTTTCTCAGAAACATTTGAGTTCTTTAATGAAACAGACTTTTCAACAAATGTAATTCTCTTAACAGTTAAAATGTCTCCTGTATGGTGGCTTAGTACAAGATTTTTGAATACCTTGTCCACTGTTCTTTGCTTGCCAAATAATCTATGCTGTGGAGTTGCAATGTATAAAACTGTGGAAATGTGTCCTCTAGCATTCAAAACTGGTTATTATTACCTTTATGTCCAGACTCCTGAATGAGGCCACTTATATAGTGGTTGTGGATACTACTTGGTTCTTTTTATCAAACAAGGTCATTAAATCCAGATTATGCTCCTCCTCTCTGTAGGGTTTGTTTGATGTTATAGCAAGTTTATTTATCTCACCAGCCCAGAAGAAAGGTATTCATATTCTTTGTTAGGTCAGATCATAACTTGAATTAGCACACTTGAGCACGTGTGAGCACTAATGGTTGTGTGAAGGGGCTGGCACTTCGCTCTCTTGTCAATTCAGATTCTCACAGGAGTGAGATTGTCTTCAGGTGACTACTCGATAGGCAGAATACTCTCAGGTGAGGCAGGTCTTAGAGAAACATGCTGGCATATGCCCTGTGCTCAGAAAATTTCTCATGCTACAGATCTTCCTCGACAGAACATGCTGCAAATAGACAGTCCTACGAATCTGTGCTACAATGTTAAGTGACATCAAGGGGCCTAACTGAACCTCACTGAGGGATGATCTAGCAGATGACCAGCCCGCACTCTTGGTGATATAATAGGTTATGTGAATACCTTCAGGAAGATTCCCTGTTTTTGGACACCTCTAGAAAATAAGCTATGGTAGCATGATATTTTTAAGAAATACAAACATTAAAAGCATTAATGAAGTTTAAAAAACAATCATTACATACCACCAACAAACAAGCAAACAGTAAGGTGATTGCATGGCATGAAGGGAAGAAACTTTTATAGAGATGGTGCAATTGAAGTTGAGTTTTATAAGGAGTGTTTCTCTTCATCTCAAAATGATACAGAAGTCTCTATTAGCATATGCAAACAGAAATAGCCCAGGCCTGGTTTGTAAGTCCTATTACCAAAACACCATGCATATGAAAAGTTTCATTTTACTGTCTGCACAGAGTTACTACCCAGATCAATTTATAGCTTTTGGAAAAGTGCAGAAGTAGTTCTACATATTAATTGGGTAGTTGTTGAAGATAAAATGCTGTAATAAATTTTATGACCCTGAAAGGAACAATGAATTGATTATGTGTTCAGTATTAGTACTTTTGCTTTTTCAGTGTCATTGCCTTATTGCTCTGTATTTGTAGCTGCAGTGTTACTTAGAGTTTTGAGAATTGTTCTGGCATTTCTTTCTCACTTTTTGTACTTGCATTTTTTCCACAACATTACTTAGCAGTGAAGCTTGTGAACTTGTTAGCATAAAAACTGTTTTCTGGCCTTATGTTATCAGCTCTATGTATGTTTTTACTTTCTGTATCTCAGTTTCCTCATCTGAAATTCTTTGCAGTGCTTTGAATTCCTTTCATGTAAGGACTTGTTCTTTAGTAGATAACAGAACGATGTTTCATTTTTAACATTTGCATCAAATACTTTAATTTTGCGTTGCTGTATTATTGGTTTTTATGTGTTTAGTGGAAGAAAAAAGAGTGATGTCTTTATGTCAACATGCAAAAGCCATTAGCTAATCAGACTGTTATTAACAGTTTAAGTAAGTAATTTGAAAACCCTTGCCCATTTTTACTTAGCTTGAAAAGTAAAACAAAGAGATATTAGTACATTGTAAACTGTCACAGTTTAAATGTCATTATTCTTTATTTTATATGCTGTTACCATTAAGAGATGAAATGCATGTCTTCAGTGTTAGAAACTGATCTACTGTTTAGTGAGTGGCATTTGATTGCATTTAACCACCATTTTCTATTAACCATGTCTATAACACATTCACATTGTGAGAAGAGGGAATTGCTGAATTTTATAATGATGACGTTGTACAAATGAATTAGTAAAGATATTTCTGTGCTAGCTTCTATTATCAGATAAGAACTCTTTAAAACAGTAACAAAAAAATCTCTCTGTTCTGAAAAATAAAGACTTTCCAACAATTCAGAACTGAAAGGATCAAGATCATTTTGTTCCTTTTATTTGAACTGGAACATCTATCAAAAGTTCATGAGGGTAAACCTAAACAGGTTTTATTTCTTATTTTATTCCATGGCACTATATTTTTGAATTATTTGTCTTGGGTAGAATAGTAAACACAGTATTTTCACCTGACATACACTCTGTGGTACTGAAAGTTGATAAATAGTTGTTACTGAGAAAGCATTTACTTATTCATATAGAAAGTATGCAAGTAAGTTTCCAAAGATAGAACTAGTTCTAAGATTACCACTTGAGTGATTTTGGATGCTTATGTTCAGAAACGTTTGTTGATGAATAAACTCTCGTATAGTAAAGCAGAACACCATTTTTCTTCAAGAGGAGCAGTGCATGTGCAAAAGTAAGTTAGGCATTATGTCTCAGAAAGCTACATTGGCACCTGTGAAAGCTATCTCTTGGTTTAGTATGAGTCACAGTTCTGAACATGCGTTTTTTTCTTAATTTTAATATACTGTTTAAAAGAGTTGTATTTTTCTGTGTATTTTTGCTAATTTGTACAAGGTGTATCTTAGCCTGGTGTGGAACAATGATGCATTTTGTTCTGCTTCACCATGTGATAGGATTGACTTTGACTGTAGTAGATGCTATTTTGATTAATGCACTACAAAATATGGGCCAGCTGTAAAGCAACCTACCCCATGAGTCTTATTATGTTTCAAAATTCATCATACCTGGTATATAATGCGTCTCATTTTCCCTGTGGGTTGCCATAACCTACTATTCCATTGCAAAGTTGAGCATCTAAAGCATCAGACTTCAACAAAAAAGTGAAACATAACTGAAAAGGTCAGAATTCACTTGTAACCAGGGAGTCCTACGGTCTTTTGTTATAGATGATCAGTCAGTTGGATTGCACTTTTGTATTCTGATCTCTTGAATTGGATTTTAGGGTGTACAGTTTTCTTTCTCTAAAGCATCAGCAAAATAGTATTGTGTGCCAATTAAATATTTTCTGGCTGCAGATAGACAGATTTGGTGGGGTTTTTTGTATTTTTTTTGTTTTGGTTTGGTTTTTTTGTTACTTTGTAAAGACACAGTGCATTGACTTGAATTTTGCAAGTGAGACATCTGACTTGTTTGTGGTGGTTTTTTTGGGGGGAGAGAGAGTGTGTGGATTTCTTTTTCCTCATGAAGTAAAATATTTTTCTCCAAACTTATCCAGCTTAGATCACAGCTTCCTTCTCTGGTCTGTTCTGCCATTACTCCAGTCAAATATAAGCACTAAAGCCTTCACTTAATTATTATTACATTCTTCCCTTCAAGGCATCGTGACATAGCAATTGATACAGGATTTTGTTCCAAGGGAAGTGTGGATTATTATCAGAAAGAAAAATACTTACATGTGTATTTCAGAACTATTTTTGTTGTAGTACCTGTCATTATGTAACAGCCAGTGTAATTAGAAGGTTAGCTTTTGCTTGGAAGATTATAGAAAATAAAAATTCATTTTTCAGTAGGACAACTAGTAACTCCAAATCTGATCTCTGCATAAAGAAAATGCGAAGAGAACTGTAAGGCAACAACCCCCCTATTTCCTTTTCTTTGCTTTTCTTCACTTTTTTTTCCTGTTGTTTTTCCAGTAACCTCTATTTTTTTCACATTGTGGAGAACATGAATTGCACTGCAAGCTGCACGCAAAGCATTTTGCTGTGGCAGAAGGTTGCTAAATTCAGAGATGTGCTAGATGATAGGTAATGGAAATTATCCTAATAAGTGTTCTCTATTGACAGTGCAAGAAATTATGGAATCCAAAACTTTGGCTGATTTTGCATGTCTTGCCTCTCTTGCTATGCTCAGTATAGAGGATTGATAAGCAATGTACTGATTAGTTTTCTGTGAGGTTGACTAAGCCTTGGGTTTTAATTTAATTAAATTGTAAATATATATATATGCATATATTTTTCTGTGATAAAAAAGAGATCGTCTTAGAAAAAGCATTGCAGTCTTATGTCAATGTCTGTTAAAAAGTCCAGTTATGCTATTGAAATGTATGAAAGAATTAGTGTGACATCAGTGCAAGTTTCAACAATAACTGCATGTAGCTCATTTCCTTAACATTGTTACAGAAGTATTAATTCATTTAAAGTGGTTTTGGTAACATTTTTAATCTGTTGATTTACAGTATTACAGGAATTATCTGAAAATACAGAAGTTTTTGGGAGTGGTTAATTGTTTGGAAGGAACAGGCTGATATAGCAGCAGTTATTATATTGGGGGTATAAAATTTGTCTTGCAGAAAAATAGATGTATTTCATGGTTATCTTCAGGTTAGCACATCAGAAAATGCACTCAAAATTTATTCCCGGATACTGCATCATTAATGTTTAATGGAGAAATAAATCTGGGTATCATCAGCATAGCAATGCTATAATCTTTGGATGTGAGTAATGTGTCTCATGTGGGTGGGCATGAATGGCAAGTAAGATGGGATAAAATATGCAGCTTTATATGAGGCACTGTGGGGGACTAGTGAAGATCTGAATGCTGTTCCTGAAACACAGGATGGTAATGCCCTATAAAATTGGAGTTGTGCCATAAAACAGACAGAAACATCAAAACAATATAAAAGCAAATAAATATTTATTTTGCTTTAAACAAACAAAACAAGATACAAACTTCAAATATTGGGAAATTAGTATTATAATTATTTGGTATGTTACAGTAATTAGTTAACCGAATTCCATCAGCTAGTACTCTGTGAAGAGCAAGACCAAATATATAACTTCAAAACATCTGACAGTATGGGAAATTTTGGTTCGTATTTGTTGGTATTGGGTGTCTGGATTGTATATCTGCTTGTCCATATTTGAGCATAGTTCTTTCCCAGAAAGGCATACCTCTGGTACTCAACTCAAGGATAGCACAAGCAGCAGCAGAATTTCTATTGAAGCTTTATTAGCTGATGATAGATTTCATCTAACTATCACTTACTGATCTTCCTGCATATTGCATCATTTGAAAATTTAATTAATGGCTTCTTGATTTTAAGACTATTTGTAGAACTCGGATGAAATTTTAACAGCTGAAGCAGGCTTGTCATTGATACAAGATGGGAATTCTGTTATGATCATTTTTACCTATGGTTTGTCAGTGGTTGTGACTACTCAAGCCATGTTAGTTTAAATTTTCATAGAATCATAGAATGGTTTGGGTTATAAGGGACCTTTAAGGTTATCTAGTTCTAAGCCACCTGCTATAGGCAGGGACACCTCCCTCTAGACCAGGTTGCTCAAATTTTGTTGTTAAACTTTCTGATATCATGTACCAGTCAGATCATATTGCTTATTAAATGATGTAGAATGACTTAATAAAATGAGTAGATCAGATCGTTTTTTTTTTTAACATCTTCTCAGCTGACTTCTGAAAATTAAATGTTCTAAAAGCACTCACTTATAAAACAATCTTTTTTTAATGTCTATTTATTTGAAACCTGAAGTTAACCATATAAACAAAATCTAAGGTCCGATGCCTGAACACTGCCTTAGTTCAACATACAGATCCCTATTTGTCTCTACTTAAATGTACCATGAATAAAGACAGTGTTGTTTTCTGTCTAAAATGGCCCAAAGTAATGCTGAAGAAAGAAGTTTTATCTGGAAACTTGCATTCCCTGACCTGATGGAGGTTCTGTACGTCAATGAGCTGTATTTATACTAATGTACATTTTAAACTTATTGTTTTTCTCATTAACTTAGATTTTCATGTAATACAGAGACTTAATAGCCTAAAATACTCTATTTTTTTCTTGTTTCTTTTGCATAAAGAAATTACATTTTAATTAATTACTGTGGTTGAAGTGGTCTGTTATTTTATCAAATAAAATTACTATCTGTAATTTTTTAAGTCTCTTCTACTTTTTCCTGCTGCTGCCTTAACAGTAATAACCTATTTATCCATTATAACCTATTTCTGTTTACCTAAGAAAATACTTGAAATTGAAGAACGTCATTCAAATGCCTGTTTTTTTTCCACGTAATATGTTTTGGTGCATTTCCTCCAGTGAAGTTCCCAGAATTCATTTCATGTTTCTTGCTTCTGAATTGAATAAACATAGGAAATAAAAATAATTAGGTCCCTTTTTTATGTGCCCAGCGTGTAGTGTATACATACATCTTGCATTTAGGTGACTTCAAAATTTTTTTTTTCAGTATCTGCATCTTAGTATTTTTCAGTTGCAAAGAAACTGATGCCTCCTATTTATTTGTATGGAAACTATAGCAGATACAAAGAGCGCAATAACACTATTGGGTAGAGCAAATTCTCAGTAACCAAACATTACTTACATTACTTTTTTACAGAGTCACCACTATTAGTTCTGCATTTTTGGCAGCACAAACTGTTATGTATTTATGAAAACATGAGCTGAGAGCATAGGCATATCCTTGCTTGTTAAGCTCTTAAGGAGCCTGGAGGCGTAGCAGAGGTCTTGGAGAAACAGAGAGTGATTCACTCACATTTAATACTTATAAGCTTTGTTAACGTCTTAGAAAGAGAAGACGAACAGAGGCACCTGTACTCTGGAGTTTCATTAAGTTGGATTGGCAGTACTAGATTGTCCATACTAGGGTACGAGAGGAAACATAGCAGAGCTAGAGATAACACCAAAGTACTTTAAAACAGTATCCTGGCTCTTAAAAAAGCATCATCTTCTCTCTTATTTACTTTGGCAATTAGCAAAAAATAAGTATCCAATAAGGGGAAAAGATTTGTTTTGTATTTTTTTCTTTTGATGCACCACACTTTTTTTAACTTTCAATTTCAAGATTTAAACTTCTGTCCCCGAAGTGGAATTTTTCAGTGAAGAAATATCATTAATTAAAAATACTTTTCTTACTGCGTGTATTCTAAAGAAGCAAGTATTCTCTTTAATATATTGAAACAGTAATAGCTGTTTATGTTCTTACTGTAGAACACCTATGTCTTCCTGGACTGTGAGGCCAGGAAGACTTCAAATCCGTATGTGTAAAACATTGCAAGAATGATAACCTCTGTTTACAGTGCTATGAACGTTGTGTATGACCTTTAAAAACTTAAAGCTTAAAAAAAAGAAGCAACAAATATGAAGACTGTTCAAAAATCTTTAATTTTGTCTGAGCAGTATTTGACTTTGTCAAAATTTAAAAACTTTTTAAGTACTTTCTGAACTAATACCTATCATAAAGTTTTAAAGGCCGTTAAATAGATTTGCATTCTCATATTTTAAGTGAGAAGCCATGTTTTTTGCACACCATTTAGCTGGTAGGTATGTGTAATAAAAAGTATAGTTTATTGGGCAATAATGATGAGTATAGAAGATATTTATTTTAGTTTTCTGAAAAATGTTTTCATACATGTTTATGGCTTGTAGTCAAAGTGCAGCCTGTTTGAACTTGATTCCTACTGAGGGTCCTTTCCTAGTGCTGTTGTTGTTTCTAGGATTTCCTTGACACATCTTTTCCTTGCGGAGAGATTACCTAGGCTTGTTGCCGCAGTATATCGCACTAACCCAAGGACTTGTGGCAGTTCTTGACATCACCTTCTGCTGGACTGGTAAGCGTTTTGTGTTACAGGGTGCAAGGTACAGATGTATCTTGCAAACAGACATCTCTCACTTCAATAGTAAAGAGTTTTAATTACGTGTCCAAATGCATCCTGTTAATGGATTGTTAAATGCGTTTTCAGGTGGTGTGTCAAACATAAAATGTAAGGAGGCAGCACTCCTTGAGTGTGTTATTGAGTAGAGGTCATTATTTTGTTATGTTTTCTCTCCCTTTGTCAAAGAAAAAAGCAAAATTAAATACAAAGCAACCATTATGGGACGGATTGGGAGTAAACTGTGAATTCTTTAGCAACTAGGAAATATCTTAGAAAAAAAAATCAACCACAGAAATACCGTTAATAGCAATAGATATAATTAGATAATAAAATAGATATAATAATAGATATAAATACAATGGTATTGTTTTCTTTTGTTTTCTTCATGCATGCAAAAATATTTCTGGTTATTTATATGTGTGGAGAAAACAAAGGCAGAAGGTTCTGATCATGGTGAATGTGGTGTGTGTTGTCTCCCAAAAGGTCTGAAAATGTTGTAACTACCTCTGGAATTATATAGTTTGGTCTAGGAGGAATGCTTTTAAAGTATCATAGCAAACTACTTAGCCATTTAAGAATCTTTAACACACGTTACTAATATTATAGAAGCAATTACTATCTTAAGCAGTAGGAAGATGTTAAAGATCCAGCTCTGCAGTATCTCAGGGCAAGGCTTAATTTACAATTATTGTAGAGGAGAAATAAATGCTATTTTTTAAAAAAGCAGAGAGACTTAATTACTTGATTTGTAAGCCATGTAAATAATGGAATAATCAGATTATATTTGGTAAGAAAACTGAGATTTTTGTTGGTTTTTTTTTTTTTTTTCTTGTTTTAATTTGTAAGTTATGGATAAACTACATTCAAAATAGCTATTTATTCTTTCCTTCGGTTTCTTGAGATTTGTTTTGCTTCAGACTATGTAGTTCTAGTAGATGAAAGCTGTCTAGAATTCTTTGTCACACTACTCTTCATACTGTGAATTTGTTATGATTTAGTGTGGCTTTTGGGTACTAGGACATGTATGATATTTATACTTAAACTGTAAACATGGGAAAATAATGTATAAACATTGGAGATGGAGGAGGGCTGAATTTTCCAAATCGTGAGCACAGGAGTGATAATTAAAAAAAGAAAAAGTTAGAAATTACTAATGAGACTGGCAATGAGTCAGATCACTACTTTTCTATACTGAGAGCTTTAAGAAATATAGTCCTGTAGCTTCCTGTGAAAAAAAAACTTACTATAAACCTAGTGCTTTTCACACTTGCTTTGATTTTCTTTGCTGACCTACATGTAAACTTCTGAGGAATGATTCTGCATAGTATGACTATATTCTTATCTTTCATGTTCCTTTTTTTTTCTCATTAAAAATACCAATTTTATTGTGCCAAGCTCATTAATGATTGTGGCACAAGTCAGAAATTATTTCAGATTGAAGAAAAATGGTTCTTTGCCCTTTATTCAAAGTCTAACTGTTCAGAAGAAGGTAAGCCCATCTGTGCTCTTCAGTCTTCATGAGGGCAGATAAATGTCTTGTCAGATCATGAATCTATTCACGAGCATGGCTATTTTTAGGAATGCTGCCCTCTGTATATTTTTTTTGTTGTTTTCAATTAAATTGCTGCCAGAACATAACCAAGCACCATCTCTCATTACAATCAAACCAGAGGAAATTTTACTATTTCAGAATAGGAATGGTGTGAAGCTATTCTGGAGAACATTTGATTAATATTTAACTATTAGTCAAAGCAGCCTGCTTATAAAAAAATAAAGTTCATTCTGCCATGTTTGTGATGCTGTGGAGAAGGGAAGGAACACTTTTACTTCTGCTGTATTGGCTTTTGTTTGAAAACACATATAATTAAGGGAATGTTTTATAAAACATAAGACTTAGCCATCTGCATGCTCCTGGGTGTTGTACTTAGACCGGGAACAAATGCTAAGGAGTAAGTATGTCCAAGTGTGCAAATTGTTTTTGTTGGTACTTCAAACTGAGTAAGTTTCCCAAGGTTCATTTATCAATGGGATAAAGTTCCTTGGAGATGTGCCCAAACAAGTAATAAAGAAATATGTCTCAGATTTTGCAATATTTAATGCTTGAGAGAAGTGATTAATTCCGTTCAGTATTGCTGATGGAAGGAACGATTTCACCTTATCCTCTTACGGTTAGCCTTATTTTTTTCTGTGCTAGCTATAAGCCAAAGTTTAGACTCAAACAGTGAGAGGTGAACACTGGTGAAGAATGGTAGCCAAATATTTGAAACCCTGATTTTCTGAATGGAAGATATTTTTTTTTCAATAGTTTAGTAATAAAATTCAATATTGTAGTTTGATTATGGGTTGGTAGTTTTTGCTTTTTTTTAAATCAGCTCAGGTAAAAGAATACACAGTAGTAAGGGAGATAACTTTTGACTATACTAGAGAGTCAAGTGAATGTTGTTTTTGTGCCTGAAGAGATGTTCTGAGGAGAGAACAGAGGTCCTTTGTCAAGGGGTTCAGAATAAGTTAGGAGAAGCGGAATTTCACCTGTTTTGTATATTGCATTTTGAATAAAGAAAATTGTGCATACAGGAGGCAGGTGGGAAGCAGATACATTTACTCTGTTAATGCTCTAATTGCATTAAGATCATATAAAGAAAGCAGTGGAGGGAGTTGAGAAGCTGAGGTGTCAGAGCTCTGCTCATAATTCACTAGGAAGTGAAATGGTGGTATTGGGCATATTCACCATGAACAACATTAATTGTCCTGTGGTCGGATCAAGCTGGCAAGTGGATAGCCTACTGGAATAAACTCTGTAGGTCACCCAGGTCAATGCATCTTGTGGAGTGGAGGAAATAAAGCAAAAAGGGAGATGAAGAGGAAAATTCCAGAGTGAAGACCCCAGGAAATTAAAAGACAAGCTTGAGGCATACTATCAAACTCCCGAATGACATTCATAGCTGTCTAAATTCTCTTATATTCTCTTATTCTCTTATATTCACTCACCAGTAATGTCCTCTTTGGTTTTAAAATGGGGGAAAAAGAGATTATATTTTCAGGCAAGAAGTTATAGGAATGCATATGTTCTTAAATAGTTTTTGAAAACTTTGTAAACACAAACATTGAAAGGAGAGACAAAACATTTTGAAGAGTTACGAACATCTGCCTTGATAGAATGATTTCTCTATTGCATTTGTCACCAGATGAAAATCACAGAATAGTTTAGTAGTGGAGGAGTAGTGCCTAGTATTTGTATAAAATTATGAACAACAGACTTGCAAAGCTCTTGGGGTAGAAGGCTAGAACTGAGAAGTTCTCATGTCATTATACAACAAGTCCCTAGGTATGGAGGGTGCCATGGGCTGAAATACATTATTTTGACATGACAGCTACCAGGTGTTCTCTTTCTATTTGTTTTCACACACAAAAAATCTGAGGGTCTATCACAAATGAAGCAGAACTGATGCTGCCAGCATAAATTTTTTATTTAGAAAAGTAAATCCCAGCTGCTCTGTAGCTAAAGGTTAGATTATTTGCTTCAAAACATAGTTGAGACTGTTGTTGTGTTTTCTTTTTTCTCTGTTTTGTTTAAGTAAAAGTATGCTGCATCTGCTTATAACAGAGAAATTTAGATTCATAGAAGTGAAGACATTCAGTTATTTTAAAATACAAAATGCTTAGAATTTGCTTGATTAAAAAAAAAAAATACATAACGTTCATAAAATAAGTGTCTAGTGTAATATTTTAAGTATGTAAGAAGTGGACCTTCCCCCCTCTCTCCCCCCACCCCAAGCCAACCTTTGTGTGCTTCGTAGAACAGAGAAATAATTTTAAATGCGTTTTATTCCCCAGTTTTGCAGTGAATACACAGCAGTTAACTGGCTTTTAATAAGCTTCATACATACAAAAGCTGTCATACACTGGTACTTATTTTTTAAATGCTTGCGACAAAGTGAATGCTAAAGCATAATTGATTATTTAATGCCTCATTATAGTACAGCACCAGTCTAGTGTATGTATTCCTAGCTATGTTGTGGGGTTTTATCATATATATAAGAGAGGATAAATTGGATTACCTTATTTGAATCTAAACTTACTATATTAGTGTCTTGATTTAAAATTACCTGCTTTATGCAAATTGCATAGTATAGTTCTTCTGGAACATATTTAATGGCTTGCATCATTTTCTCTTTGGAAACCATACACACCTACACATACATTTTTCATAAAATTGTGTCTGTCAGTTGATAAGGTTGTGATTATAAAACTTCCTCAAGGCTTTTTCTCTTTGTCTTTCAGCTGCATAAATTCTAGATTGTTTGCTATCTATCCCATGCTTTGATTTTAGCATGAAAAGTAGGCTGTTTGTTTTTACGGGAGAATTTATACAATGCTAATGTAGGCTGCTGCAATCTTCTACCCCCTTTTCTCCTATAGGCCAGTGAATATGATGAACCTATTTTGTGATTCCAGCTTCTAAAATAATACAGAAATCTCTTTTTTCCTGAGATACTGTATTTTAAGAGGGAAACACAGGAGTACCTTACTGCTTTACTTTACACCAATGCCATGACACTATAACCTTGCAAACTTTGGTATAGAAGTACCAGACTGCAGCTGTTGCTCTGTGAATTATCAGCCTCTTGGGAGATTTTTAAACAATGTTATGTGTAATGCAGATTTTTTTGTGTGTGGTTTATGATGCAGAAATCATGTAATTTTTATTTAACTGTCAGGTTTCAAGACTGGGATGCATGGGGAAACACAGCGTTAAATCAAAATGCATGTGTAAATTGCATCTGCATGTAGTTGTTGTCACTGGAAGAATGTGGTACACACTACTGAGCACTGCTCACATTGCCCATTTTCTCCCACTTCTGTGCAGGAGAATCTACCAAAAGCAAACTCTCCCAGTACCAGATCTGTTTTGCTGATGCTGAAGCAAAAAATGATATGAGAGCGTTTGATATTAAAATAAGAGTTGTGTAAAGTTCTACTTTTTCGTTTTTAATTTTTGCTACTGACATGGCCTCAAAGACTTATTGGCTAATACTACTTCCGATGCCAATATTTCAGAAGAATATAACCATGATCTTAACATTTTGGAAGACTGCAAAGTATGGTGAGAGTTGTATGTATTTTCCTTCATCCTCTCTGCAAAAAGAACCACTAAACAAAAAAACACACAAAAACTGCCAGATGTTATCACTGTGAATGAACACAAGATTTTCAGAACAGATTGATGCTTTGAATGCAAGTTACTGTACTCAGTAGAAGATAATTAGTCTTTTGAAATTGCCAGTAGAGAGGTCATGTTTTAATTCTAATGTAGAAGAGCAGTGAGTGGTCTTTACCCCTTCCTTCTCTCTTAAGTTCTATATAACTTTTTTTGTCGCTGTTATTCTTTTCCTTCCTTACACTAATGATATAAATGGGCATAAAGCAAGTAAAGCTGTTGTAGAGAGCTATCATGGGACTGATAGTCTCACAGGCCTTAAAGGGCAGCCAAAGGTAATTATTGGAGTTTCCCTACTCAGTGAGGGAGAAGAAGAGTGGTAACCCAACCCAACAATCTTGTTAGCTTTGATGGAATTGAGGAGCAGCAGTTGGCTCACTGCTCAACACTGTCACCATATGTAGCTGTCTCTTCCTTGGAAACTTCTGCAGAGAGGCAAACTTAACTTCCTTTACACTGATTTTCATGGACTCATATTGTTTACACCATAAGCAATTGGAAAAAGGTGTCTCATCTTGATTGTTGATAGGTGTCTGATTCTAACAGGAATTTTAATAAAAGATGCTGAGTTATGATCCCTGCTCCAATACAACCTTTATTTAGATTTATTGCTATAATTACCATGTGATTAATAAAATATGCTAGCACAGTCACTAGAATCACCATTCTACTTTCACACAGTATGGTAGTTAAATGCAGTAAATAATTCTGAATATATATATGTTTATATACACATAAATATACATAAAATCGGAAATTAATTTCTGATGCTTTACCTGCAAAGTGTAATAGTATATAGTATATTATAATATTAATAATAATAATATAATAAATATAATAATAATAATATATAGTATAATATATATATATAGTATATATATATATATAGTATAGTATAATAGTGTAATAGCTGTTAGTTACTTATGAAATATATGGGAAGAATTGTTATATAGCTATCATAATTCAGATGTTGTATGACAAAGACATGGACAAAATTTCAAATAGACTAAACCTTTCCTTACTGTATTTTACCTTTATTAAAACCATCCCAGGACAGACTATCCTAAATTATGTTACAAAGCCAATTATTTTGTAGATAAAAATCGCCTGACCTATGTGGAAATATTTTGTTGGTAAATTGTATCTTAATTTAAGAAATTGTATTTAAAATTGATTAGAGTTCCAAAAAAATAGCTGCTGGATAGTCTTGTATATGCACAAGTATACAGGTGTATTTGTAAGCATTATTGGCACACACTGAGCTGAGATGCGTGCTATGGGAAGTAGGTAATGTTGTCTTAAAAATTTCTGAATTCTCTACCCTTTTGAATTTGTTGTGATAAAACATATTCCTGATTTTAAACATAAGACAATCAAGAGAAATAGTTTTCTTCTTTTCTTCTATGGTTCTGCGAAGTATCTGACTTGATGTGTAGAGTACCAAATAGATGGTAAAATAAGAAGAAATAAATATGAGACATGGGGAAGATGAATTTGTCATGGGTAGATTCCCATCTGTTCATAATGCAGCTGCCAACAATTTGTACTGAAGAACATTTCTACCACAGCGTTGTTATTTTGTATGAGTTTCTTCTAGCATAGGTTATTTTATCTGCTGTTATGTACATAATACTGTAGTAATCAAATTCTGTTTATCGAATTTAATAGTCCAGAAGAATCTCAGGAAGAGTGATGCTGGGTTTTTCTTTTACAGATGCAGTATTTATTGACTTGAAATTTGCTGTTTTTAGTGTAATAGGAATATGATCACTTAATCATATTGTTAGTGTAATAGTGTCAGGACGATATGCTCTTTCCCAGAGTTCATTCCTGAATGTCGCTGGTCACAACAAACATGAAGTTTTGTGGAGATTTGTGTTGGCTTTTTGTGATGATGTTATTGGTTTCTTAGATACAGAGTAAGTCTTTACAAATGTTAAAATTCAGAAAATATATCAGATTTTTCAGTAATCTTAGATCATTATGTATTGTTGATATTTATATGTCATGTTAGCATTGGCAAAACTGTTATGTCTTGGACCCCAGCAGAATAAGAGATTTTTGTTTGTTTTTAATTGAAAACAAAGTTTCTTATTGTAGAGGAGGTCATTGGAGATCACAGATGTGATTTTGAATTTGAGTGCATAGCATTCTCGTGAGATTTTGTGTATTTGGTGAATTTTGATATTCTTGTATAAGCAGGAAATATCCTTTTACCCTCCAGAGATGGTGCTGGTGAGCAGAGCTTAGATGCACTAGCAAGAACTAGCATGTCCACTTCTGACTGAGCTGTTTTACTGCATTTTGATATACCAGTGAGAGATGCATAAGCTGAGGCAACAAAGTGCTGATTTACTTGTGAAACTCACTATTTTTCATTTTTCATTTAAGTAAGGAAATACTTCAAGAATACTTGAAAAAATATATCAAATATTCACCAAAAAGAAATAAAAATGACTGATACTTAATTTCTTCTTTATAGATTTTGGAGCTAAAAAGAGAAAGTAAAAACAAAGGTGAGAGCAGAGAAGGGAATTAGTTGTGAATTACTTTAAAATATGAAATAAAAATTGGGTAAATAATTGGAGGGGTCCAGGAGTGAAAAGAAGCTGTTGTTGTGCTGTGTCAGTTGTGTAAGAGAGGAATATACTCCAAGAGTCTTTTATACTCAGATTAATGCTGAGTCTAGCTGTAGAGTGGAAATAAATGTTAGCAGGCAAATAAGTGAAGAACTGGTTCTGAAGAATAGCAGATTTGTAGGGTTGTTTTTAAGTCCCCTTATTACATTTGCAGCGTCTTAGTGCCTGACAGCCTCTAGTCACTCCCCAGTTCTGCAGGTAATTTCTGAGACACACAGGTCATCTACTGCGTTGTCTGTCACTGTTATCCCCAGTCCTCCTGGTTTTGCATCTGACATTGAGATATAACCAGTTCAGTGGCTTGTGTCAGTAAAGACCACTTTCTTTGGAACAAAGACAAAGATACAAGTATAAAATCTTGCCTCTAGCAAGGCCATCAGAAAAATTCTCCTTGATTTCAGAGAAGCTGCATTCCTTCTTAGTTGCTAATGGATACAAATAAGGTAAATATAAAAAAATATGTAAGTACGAATGTGGAGTTGTATGTTGAAAGAGAAGATTACTCCCCACTCAGTTCTCTTTTGTTCACTGCGAGTTTGAGTTGCTGAGATGGTTTGTTTTTCTCTGTATGCATTCCAATTCTGACAGCTTTTTCTTTCTCTTGTCCTGCTTTTAATTGTAATATACGGGTAGACGGAGGTGCACACTTAGCTGACAAAGTTCTCTTCAAGTATTTCTAAGTGGGGCACATTGAAGAAGTGTAAGTTGTTAGGGTTTTTTTGTTATAGTCCTCTGTATTAAGTTCTTCCTGCTATCTCCTCCTACCTTAGCAAAAACTAATTATTTGAAGGTTTATAGACTGCTGCTGCCAAATGGTCTCACAGTTAGTAACAGAGTACAGAAATGAAACAGAACACTAAACCTTGGGGATTCACCTGGCCTCCTTTGCAAGCCAGGTTGGTTCCCACAGTGTCAAATAACAATTAAAGGAATTGAGGTTTGAAGGTGGCTCTGTAGAGGTCAAACTGAAAAGAATTTTTGATATCTAAGTGTCATACCTTAGCACAGAAACAGAGCATAAATACTGGTACATAGGATAGCGTTCAAAAGTTACTTTCTTATTTCTTAAGAGATTTTTAGTTAATACCCTTCTGTTACAGTTTCCTTAGTGTCTTGATTGTACAGTTGTGTGTATATGCTTAAATTCATACCTATTAGGAAAACTCCAAGATAAGAACTTTCCACTTTGTTAGAGGTAACATATATGTTCTTTCATTAAATATAGTAGGGTTATTTGCATTTATTCGTCATATAATGAATGTAAATATTTCCTGTCATCTTCCATCTAAAGATCTCAAACCACCAAGTGCTGTCTTCTGAGTGCTAAAGTGCAGCTGCAGCGTTCTCGTTCCCTGCAAAGTAGAACAGTTTCAATTGGAGAGATTTAAGCTTTCTACTCCACCATAGGGAACGGTTTGCTAATTGGAGCACCCTGTTGGGAGAATCAAATCCCCTGAGGCTGAGCGTGAAAATCATGCTGCTTTCTCACATCCTGGGTGAATGTTCTAACAGCTGAAGTTCTGGTTATGAATTCTTAGGGTTATGAATTCTAAGGCACCTCTCTTTCTCCTCTTTTTCTGCTATCTTGAAAGGGAAACCTTTTGCTTTGCACCCTGCCTTTTGTAGATTCCATTCTGACATCCCTCCCACTTCTCACCCTCAACAAAAAGCTGTATAATTACCCCAATGGATTGCTTGCAACCACATACGTCCTCAAAGGCCTTTCTGAGCACTTAGTACTCATGATTTTACTGAGAAGGACTAAACATTTCCAGAAGCAAGGCCTTGTTACTTGAAAAGGTGAAATTGATTTCAAACAGCTGAACTTTTCCGTCCTGTGCAGTATATACATCTCCAGAATGCTTATTACCTGCCATTAAAATAAACAGGCCTTAGTTTAAAGAAAACAAACATAATCCATTTTCACAAATAAAGGTATTTAACTTCATAATTTATATTTTCTAGAAGGCTGAGGTCATCTTGGCAGATGTTTATTTGTTCTCTTGCATTGCTCTATTCCTGCTCTGGTGTTTCTGAATGAAATTATTTTAAAACAGGCTGTTACAATCCAAACATGCTATTGATGAGCATAAATAGAACACAAAAAGCTCTTATGAAAAAGGCTGTTTTTGAAAAAATTAGATTTAAATTACAAGTCCAATGTTATCATTTACTGCATTCAGTGGGAAACTATACACTGTTTACAAGTTCAGAAAGCTTCTCATTGTGGATGTATTGAGTTAAGAAAAGTAGGGCAAGTGAGTAAGAGCCCTAACCCTGCGGAAGGGAGCTCTGAACTTGTTCATCCTCTTTTGGGAATTTCTCCTGAATTATAGGTGGTGTATAAGAAGGGTAAAATTTTATCTAGTAAGTGAACTACAGGATACTTGAACAGGGAAGAGAAATAAGAAGTGAGATGAAGAGGATGCCTGCTGAAGTGAGTAATGATGACATGGTGAGATTTTAGTACAGAAGTGCAAAGGAGATCAGACAGTAAAGTTTAATGGAAAGGTTATTCATCATGTCATACATGCTTTAGTAGTTCCCATTTGCTCCACAAATCTAATTAATGGGAATAAGTGGTTGAATTTCAATTTTAAGTTATTATAGCAAGCAGTCCTGTTTGCAGACAAATTTGAGGATTCTTTACAGAATAATTGCGATGTAATGTTATGCTAGTTTGAAGGTATTGGACATAAATAAGGATAAAGATCAATACGCTCAGAAGACAGTAGCTTAAGGGCAAATGAGAACACTGCTTGGAGAATGCAGAGATTTCTGTTAAAGATCTGGGCAAATTAAGCATTCAAATCATCTCTTGAGGGGAGGAAAAGAAGCAAGCCAACAACAAGGTTCCTAATTTGTTGATAACTAAAGGTAAAAATTTTGGTCAGAGGTCAAAACAGCAGGGCTTGTTACAATTGAAACTTCATTCATTGATGCAACTTATTTATGCAATTTATTTATGCAACAGGAAGAAGCAAGAACAGCTGACCATCATATCATTCAGACTTTCAAACTTAATATTTCATTTAGCCGTTGGCTAAGATAATCATAGATGACCCCTCTGGAGTTTTATTTGTGCCCATAGAGTACCATTACTTTTCTTGTAATCTTTTTCTGCCCCAGGAAACATTTCAGTTGAATTTTGCTCTTCGTGCAAAGAATCAAGAGCACTGAGAGCCAACCTCATTTCCTTTCTTTTTCCTTTTAATTCTACATTTTAATAGATTTATGACCCACTGTGCTAATACTGGAGTAACTGTAAGAGCATGTTAAAATAAAAATATGTATCTGCTGTGCCAGTCTGCTAAATTGTCAACATCTTTCAAGAGTTTATTGAGTTTCCTAACATCAGATCTCAGTTTCACAATCTGATCTGGCATCTTGTTTTGGATAAGACAATTTTGTGCTCTCTGCGCTTCCCATTGCCTTTCTCTTTCATTGTTTTTCTCTTCCTTTCAGGCTTCCATTAACTTCTTCATTGCTCTTTCCATTTTTATTGGCCAATAACTGTATCCTGTTTGTCTCCTTTTAATTCTATCACATTGTCTGAAACTTCTTGCCTTTTCCCCATTCTACTTGTTTCTACCTTTATTGTAACTTTTATTTATTTATTTATTTATTTATTTTTTTGCTACACTTTTCTATTATTTACTTGCACTCCAGGTTGAGGAATGCCACAGTTCAGTAATACTGTGACAAGAACTTGCAGAAATCCAGGCATAGTTTGAAAGAATTAGGGAGTGGTTTGGATTGTTTTTTTTTTGGTTGCTTTGTTTATTTGTTTGTTGTCTTTGTTTCTTTTTCTCTCTTTTTTTTTTTTTTCTTGTCACTGGCAGATAGTAAGTAGTTCTTCATGCTGTTTCACTGCTGTACATAGAGTATTCTGTTAATATCTTTCTCTTAGATGGATTGAAGCAGTTGTTTTATGCAGTAGTGGTGCAACTAAGCTCAACAACTTTTTCTTTAAAGTAGGCTTTGGATTGGTAACATTATAAAATCAGAATCTTTGCTGAAAGATAACACCTCTAGCAATCTCAACCCTGAGATGCTGGTTCAGAATTAACTCGGAGGGAAGTGTACCATCTGTTGCTAAAACCTAACACTAAGAGCTAAAGCAATTTCTAGCTTAAAGGGAAAATGTGGGCCTGAAGTTAGCCAATTAAGGGAAGCAGGGAAGAACTTAAAAATAGCTTCTGGTCCTTTGCTTCTGCCTGGTGCTGGCTGCCAGTACAGACAGCGGAGAGAATTGACACTGCAGAGAAAATAAGCTGCACAGAAAGTTTTGTCGAATACCCAAAGTAAACAAATGAGAAAGGGCAAATACTGTGTCTTTGCTATTTGATTTAGAATAACTGTACTGTGCAATGTAGAGGCTCCTTTATGGTATGTAAACTGTTTGTATTTCTTCAGTGTTTGATAATCAAGACTCATTTCTGTGCCAAAATTGCATCTTTGGGTGACTAGCTCACTAGATTAGGCAAGATAGCTAATCAGCCAAGCCTAGAAGAAGATTCAAAGTTGGTTGCTCATGCTTATTTATGATTTGGGTTAGCTCTAATATTTTTATTTGTATGGTGTAGATAATGCAGAAAACAAACCAAGCAAGTTACAGCCAGCCTTGTTTTCAGTTCTGTTCAGAGGAGAAAAAATACTGCAAAATAGGCAAAGTAAGAGCGAGAGGCCACTGCTGCTTGAGATTAAATAGATTGCTCCAGCTTGCTTTCCTATGCCATATCTTCAGATATTGCAGTGATAAATCTACTATAACTATGGGACCTGGATAAATGCAGATGTGACCTTTTGTTTACAGGGTATCAAGGGAAATCTTTATGAGACCACGGAAGTGTTTCAAAAGGTTTAGAAACATTATGAGATGGTAAAATGTGTCCCCTGTGGATAATTTTGGCAGCATAGATTCAACACTATTTCTCAATGAACAGTGCCCTTTCTGTAGGGATTTGAACAAGCCATTTGGCAATGATGTTTGAGAAGCAGTTTTGGATAATATAATTCAGGGGAAACTGAATTGTGCTGTTTTAATTAAGCAGGATTTTAATGTTATTAAAAGATTGACTTTAAAGTATTTAGGTATGTACAGATGTTGATGCTAGTGCAATGAAAGATAAAGTAGAAAAATAACATTTTTGTTTTAACAAGAAAAAGAATCAAGTTTGACTATCTGTTATACTTCCTCTAACTTCTATTGCTTCTAAGTGTTTGTCTGGTTATAATTAAAAGTGGGGACTTTAATCAGCTTGATTGAAACTCCAGATTGTGTTTTGTTACTGAGGATGAATCTACTGATTATACAAATACAAGATAATGTTCTGAGCAGGAATGGGACCCTTCCTGCTGAATTGTACACAGAAAAGTTTAAAGTCTGTCCTGCCACATAGGAGGAAATGACTGTAAAGTACGGAATAGCAGCACTTGGTTGGGACTCAGTTTTTTTAGTAAAACTCCAGTTCTATGCAGAAATTTTTTGTAGTTTGTTTTGTCAATTTAAATTACATGCACCTTGTGATTAGATTTCTGGCCTACAGAAAGGTACTGATTAGGTATACATTCGTTAATTATCTATATATAACTAATTTTCTGTAACCAATAGCCTTGGTAGAAGAGGATAAGATTAGAGAATATTTAAGCAAACTGGACATATGTAAGTCCATAAACCCTGATGTGTGGCACCTCTGAATGCTGAGAGATGTTATTTCTTGACCTCTGTTAATAATCTTTGATTACATCGGTTGGGGGAGTTGTCAGGGTAGTTCTGAAAAGCAAATGCCACTCCTGTGTTTAGAAGGGCAGGAAAGGGTACACAAGGAACCAGTTAGCCTCAACTTGATCTCTGGGAAGCTGATAGTGCAGTTTATCTTAAAAACCATTGCCAGGCATGTGAAGGTCAAGGAAATGATTGGAAGTAGTCAGGAAGGGGATCTGATAACCTCTGCTTGACTGGCCTGGTAGATGACCCAAATAAAAAATGACCACATAAACCCTACATATGGAAATTGAAGGAGTGGGGTAGTGCAGTATCCAAAGTCATGACCTCTGACACAACTTGTAAGGAGGCACTGTTTTAGACAGCTTTTTATATCCAAGTTTACCAACTCTGAGAAATGCTTAAATATGATTTTAAATATACTGGATAATAAGGATATGTTACCTTTCCTGTCAATTGTAGGGATTCCAGTCATCAGCACTTATTAGAGTTTCTCTGCAATTTTTTTTTTATTAATGTACAAATCACGCCTGTATATTTCATTATTAATTGAAAAAAATCTAGTAAATACTTAAACAGCATTGGATGTATAAAATAAATATGACGAAGTTACAGAAGACTTGGCTGCCAAAGAGCATGTAGGTACCAGAGGGCTTGAAAACATCACTTTGGGGTTATAAACCCATGCTTAGATCGTATCTGGTGAATTTAGGACTATATTTTGTAGTGAGGAGGGAAAAAGCATCAGAAATAAATAGGCTGTACGTAGGTTCTTCTACTGTTCCTGTCTGTACAGAGACTCATTCTTAGTGTATTTAACTACCTCAGTAATATCATAACTGCAGCCAGATTTGTTCTGTAATTTCACCTTTGTTGTTCTGGAAGTGTTTCGTGCTCCGTGCAAGGTACAAGCGTGGTCGTTGGGCTTTGTGACTCTTACTCGCAGTTGCTACAGCAACAGGCTTCTGCAGGGAGAAGATTATCTGGCGAACATTACCATGGGTGTTTGCTGTAGAGCTATGTAAACAGATGTAAATTAACATTTAACATTGCAAATAAGGCAACATCTGGGGCTGTTGTTTCTGTTACCCTCTGTCATCCGCCATGCTGAGCATCCACCTCCAACTAAAACAAAGTGTGAATGTTCCTAATAGGTATTTCTCGGTTCATGAAAGGAATTGTGGATGTAACTGCTGATCTGCGGTGCTAGCGTCTGGCGGGGATAGTCTAAAGATCCCGTCTCTCTATCATATAAACTCCTCTGATTCTTAAGTTTTTGCCAGCAAACTCCTTTTGTATAAATTTAGCTTGGAAGACTGTTAGCGAGCTGCTGTTTTCCTGATGGTATTGGTTAGTGGTCATGCAGGACATGATGGTGCTTTACTGCTATATTAAGCCATCAGAAAACTAGGGTTCACAATAGGCTGAGTTGTTTTGTATTTGTTGCTTTCCATTGTGTTTCCAACGGTACCTCACTGCATTTTACAGTAAGAAAATGATATATATACATACCTGTTATCAAGACGCTGCTGATCTGGTTATGTGGTTTTTCTGGGCTTTGAGATATAAAATGTCAACCTGTATTAGGTAGTTTTGTTTGTGGGTGTTGCTGTGTTAGATCACAACCTTCTCTGTTAGTGGCCTTACATATATCAGTGTGGCGTATCAACAAAATGTGTAATTCCTTCATACTAACAAAAAAAAAAATCGGTTTAAGAAAAGTGCCAGCCTTCCTTGCTCCAACTTATGATTTCAGAAACTAGATTGGTTGGAAATGAAGCAGATGGAAACTACTTTAGACTATGGATGTCGATATAGGAAGGAGAGGAGCACAGCCAAAGTAACTTTCCAGGGTGAGCAATGCTTCTTCGATTTGAAGTCTTCTGCTGAAAACAGCATCAGCCTCACAGATGCATTTGTTCTGATTCACCAGCATGCCCATGGTGTGAGTAGAGAGAAGAATGATAGGATAAGCTTGATTTTAATGTATTGGTCTGACTTATCTGCCGATATTTATTCATTTCTGAGCAAAACTGCTGGCATCGTGCTGTTCCCAATTTCTCTGATGGAAACAATATGCAAAAAGGAATGCTGTATGCAATCAGTTTTTCCCCAAGAAAGTAAGGTGAGGCTTGGGAATGTGTTTTGCTATTAAAAGCATAAAAGTATTTATATTGTCACTATTTTTTTCTTTGAAAATAGATGAATTTGTAATAAGTGAGATTGAAATACTAAAATAATAAAGAAAATCTCATCTATAAAGTACTGTAATTCTTTCGGAATTGCATTCCCATGTTTTCCATACTTACCTAGAAAATTAATTTTCCCCATCGAAGAATTCAATATAGCAGTCAGAAAGTAAAGATAAAATTCAGTGTTGAGCTAATGTGTTTTTCTGAGTGGAATCAAAACGTGTATTAATCTAAGCACATATTGCATTCATTGTTTGATTGTTCAGGGTTGTTTCATTGTTTTTTTTTTGTTTTTTTTGAGTGCATATCATAATTATTGTTTCAAGTCTGCAGTTCTCCCTTTGGTTCTGTACATGTACAAGGCACCCAGTACTTGCTTTGTTTGCGTCATCCTATATCATGCTGATGTTGGGCTTTTTAATACTGACAGCAAAAATGCCAGCTAACAGCCACGTTAGCTTCGTATATATATATATATATGTATCTGTATTTTTAAACACTACCATTTCTGAAATAGCTGCATCTGTTCGTGCAGCTGACACATTGAATCTTTGATACGGATTGCAGAAGGAGTTGTAGAGTAAGCTGTAAAATTGCCTCTTCCTTTATTTATTGTTGTGGTAAAGCAAGATAAAAAGGATTTCATTTTCAAGATAAAAAGGGAAGAGAAACAAGGAATATCTCAGTACCTTGTCATTTCACCTAGGTAATATTTCTGCCACAGAATTATTAGAACTGGTCTTGCTTACAGGCAGGACCAATATGTCATTGTCTAATCATGAAAAATTTTAAGCATAAGCAAAGAACAGTATGCAGCTTTCATCATGAAGATGTAAGTGTCGTGCACAGTAGATTATAAAACTGAGTCCATTCTATTTTCATTTTCACTCTGCAAAATCAGATTTTTCTTTTTTTCATTGGGAAAAAGCATTATAGGAAAAAGAAGAGGATTCTAACTTAAAAATTCAGTGCTCAAAATACATGTTTTCTCCTCATTGCAGAATTCAGTGTAAGAGTCATAAAATAAAGATAAAAATCTGTGTTGTATATTCTTTTGAGCTGATGTAAATTGGCAACACTTGCAAATATTTGGCAGAAGTTAACATTATTCTCTTTTTCCCACTCAATATCAAGTAAGAGCAGTATTTCCTGTCTGCCTGTTTAGAGAGCTAACAGTATCATTCCAGACAGGATGAGTGAAGACTGATTTTTTTTTTTTCTTTTCACACATAGCATCATTTAATAAAACCCTTTTCTGAGCAGACCCCAGTTGCGATCAGTTACAGTAAAAATAGCCTCTTCCTGAAACAGATGTATTTGAAACAGAAAGAGGTCAAGTATTCAAGCAAAACAGGACAAAAAATATCTGAAATACTGCTTAGTCTGAGAAATTCCATATACCATTCTAGGATTCTACCTATCAATTGTAACTTCTCATTTTTGCCATAGGCTTCATAGTTGACATTGGTCAGGTGTTTTAATATTTTTGCACCTCATTATCTAACCATATATATTTATGAAAATGACATGCAAACAATTTATTTTTACATTATTTGCATGTCTCACTTATTTCTTTAATCTACTTTTAGATGCAGTATTTTTCTGTGGACTGAGTATGATGGTGTAATAATAAATTACAGTGCAGTCTGGAATTGCACAGAAGGGAAAACTCTTAGTTATTTATTTGTTGGACATAAGACTGTTGTTTTGCTAGCAATATTCTCCAGTTTTCAAATGACTTTCAAATGCAGTATCATATGTCATATCTTAAAACTGCACTTTAATCTGCAGCGTAACACTCCTTAGAACCTCACCGCCCAAAAAAATCACAGCAATAATATTTTTTAAAAATTGAGGATTACTGAGCGTAGATCGTTTAAAGTTGTTCTAGGTGTTTTTTTTTTTGTTTGTTTTTGTTTTTAATTATGCTGTGACAGTTTCTACATTTCCTGCTTTTTGGTTGGGATTATTATAGAAATTTCACAATTGTTTTCGTGGTTTTATTTATATTTTTATAGTCCATTTGTTTTAATGTATGACACTGGAAGAGCTGGGCAATATCATAGTCTGTGGTCCATAAACATAGACCAATTGAATTATGTCCCAGTTTATGTGACAGGCCAGATAACTCTGATTGATAGATTTGGAGCAGTGAGAACACAGGAACTGCCATTATAACATTCTTCACAGTAATGGGAGTGCTATCATTAAGCTATGCACATACTTCTTGTCGTGATTCTTTTTCTGATAAAGTTACCCAAGTGTCTTGAAGGTGACATGAGGTTGTTTCTGGGGAAAGAACTTCAAAAGCTGTAGAGAAGGCCTAGTTTCTTACGTGTCCTTTATAGGAAATGGTTCAAATGACATCCATAGTTATATACGTACAAGAGAACATAATAAATAATGCAGCCAAAGATAAGTTCTCAAAATGAATTTAAAGGCCCAGATTCTGTTTTCAGAGCTGAAATTCCATTAAAAGGTGTACTGTCATCACTTTGTTTTTGGTAGTTTCAGTTACACGAGTTGCTTTTGTTCAAAACCTAGTGTAGACACAACAAACTGCTGTGGATGTTTTCCTTCCCTGGTGTAACCCTCTCATTTTGCCATTGGTAAAAGATGGAATATCTGTGGTTTATAAATAGATGAATAATTGTAGCTATATGGGTAAATTCAAATATTCTTGCACAAAACTTCTTATATAGTTTAGGACACAGGAGGGCCACTAAGATGATCAGAGGGCTGGAACACCTCTCCTGTGAGGAAAGGTTGAGGGAACTGGGTTTGTGTAGCTTGAAGAAGAGAAGGCTCTAGGGAGACCTCACTGTGGCCTTCCAGTCCTTGAAGGTAGCATATAAACTGGAGGGGGAGTGGCTGTTTAAGAGTTTGGATAGTGATAGGACAAGGGGGAATGGTCTTAAATTGAGACAGGGGAGGTTTAGGTTAGATATTTGGAGGAAGTTTTTCACAGAGGGTGGGCAGATTCTCACATTGCAGAATTGTAAATTTTAAATTCAGAGTTTTGTTGCAGTAATTATAATGCACTGATTTATTCCTATGCAGACATTTCCTATTGGGTAGCCATGCTTATGTTCCTAAGGGTCAATTACCAGATGTTTATAAGCTGGTTGCTGGCTGTGTCTTTGCAGAGATAAGTTATGTTTACTTAGTGGAGACTATGACAACTGATGGAAAATACATACATGGAAAATAAAAGCAGGCAGTGTTTAGTTAACTGGTTAATATACCAAGAGAACTAATTGCTAAACTGCATATCCTGCTTAGAATATGGTATGCTGAGAAAAAAATGTGAATTAAGAGAACATGAAAATATAATTTATTTTATAAGTTAGGGAATGATTTGTTAGCATATAAATTTTAATAATGT
This sequence comes from Tetrao urogallus, assembly GCF_951394365.1. NCBI lineage: Eukaryota > Metazoa > Chordata > Aves > Galliformes > Phasianidae > Tetrao > Tetrao urogallus. The sequence continues at coordinate 16,457,315 of NC_136817.1, forward strand.
TAAATAATGCTTTCAATATTCCTTGCGTTATAACTTGTAAGTATGAAGATGTGTCCACATAAAGTATTATCAAATATGTCTGGAGTATCCAAGAGGAATTCTATTATTAGTCATTATATCTTCAAATGTAATTTGTTAAAATTTCATCATTTGTATAGTAGTGTAACCTACCTGTTTTATCATCATAAACCTGAATGCCTTATTAGACTGGTGAGTGCAATCCCTGTGAGATACTGGTTTTATTTTTACAACCCTTTTGTGTATAGTCTAGAGAAAATGACTTAATATATCCAATGCTTAACTTCGCAGTTTATAAAAGAGAAAATGTAAATTTGTATTCAGACTAAATGTGAGTAGCTTGCATGGGAAGTGTATGGATAAATACTAGTTCATTCTCTTGCTCATCACAGCACTGTTTCTCTTATGAGAACTCAGCTTAGTGGAATGGCGCAAAATGCATATCTAGAGAATTGCATGGTGTTTTTCCAAAGAGCTTAAATACATGTTTTCCTTAAGAAGCTGTGAAAATTAACAAGAATGTGGGCTTCCACATCCCTTTAGGGACTGAAATCTGAGATGCAAGATTTGTTTTCTTCTACTCCTGCCTTTGTCAAACCTTTCTCCCACACTTGGTTCACCCCAGAAAATTTTCATGGCGTCAGGAGATTAAATGAATCTCTTACAAGCGTGTAAACCAGAGAGATGGAGTTATAACCCTCAGTATGGGGGAAAGCAAAAGATAATGGCTTGAAACTGGTAGGCATCATCTGATTTGTTTATTTTGCTTTAAAAAAAAGAAAAATTCAAATTATTTCTTACGTATATGTGAAGGAGCAGTTAGAGCAGTGGAAAGAGATTCTTTCCAGCTTTCTGTACTAATCACTACAAGGTGGGAGATTAATAATCAATTATCTATTCTAATGAATATTTATTTAAATTTTCAATGACATCTCAGGAGAAACTGGGATATTATTCTGAGTATTCTATAGCTGCATCCCAGAGGATTCCCCTGGAGTGTGGGTGGCAGAAAAGGTGGGATCTTTCTCAATATATCAGATCAGTAGCTTGTGCTCTTACTTCCCAGGGAAATGAGTTCTCAGCTGTATCCTGCCCAGATTAAGCTCTTCTTTTTCTTCTTTTTTCCCCCTATTTATTAAGAGGTTCTTAGCTGATACAAAACAAATATTGGCATAAAGGAAAAAGGATCTTGTACTTAGCTCTTTGGTGAAAAATATTGATGCTTTACTACTGAGATAGTAAGCTGAACAGCTTGATTAACCCAAGAGTTGTAGAATATTGACGTAAGACTTGGGCTAGGTATGTTTTTGTGTATTTTCTACATTATTCTAATCACAGCAGACCTGTAGCAGATAATTTCATAATTGTTTATTAACTGATTTCTTTGAAAGAGTATAACTGGGGCATTTTGGACACAGTTCGCTGAGATGGTAGAACTACTAGTGGCTTCTGCCTGCAAAGAATATATCAAACATTTCTACATAGCATCTGTATTTGAAAGTGTGATTTATTTATTGTGCAGGCAGTTTGCCAAAATAGCTAAGAAATATGAATGCAGTTTTCTGCAAATAGATGCAACTTAAAATCTAAAACAAGTATTAATTGGCTTACACACACATAAAAATGTAGAATTTAGTGAGCTTTTGGGTTCACCACTAATGCTAGTAAGACACCAGAAGAACTTTCTCTGGCCAGGAGGCATTAATGAAGTAGGGAGGGTTCAGCTTTCCTAGGTCTCTGGCTTGCATCCTCAGGTTGCTGAGTTGCCTTATCCCACCAGCATCACTGGCACAGATAAATAGACTTGACACTTCCTGACTAACTCCCAAACTAAATGAGGCTGCCTTTACGTTTGTTTTTTTTTTTTCTTTTGGATCTTTTTTCCTTTTCCTTTTCCTTTTGTTTTTCCTTTTTTCCTTTTTTCCTTTTTTCCTTTTTTCCTTTTTTCCTTTTTTCCTTTTTTCCTTTTTTCCTTTTTTCCTTTTTTCCCCTAGCCACTACCATGCTGCTTCTTGCTCACTCCTCTCTCCTAGGGGACTGGGAGAATATAGCAGGAAAGAGAGACAATCCAGATAATGACAGGTTAATATGGAAAGTGAAACCTATGCACAGGAGGAAAACAAGATCTGTTCATTACTTTGCTGTTGTAGGCAGATGACCTGCTGCTTTCCTGGAAGCGTGGCCTTAGGACATGTAACTGTTGCTTGGGAGGAGAAATGCCATAACCACAAAAGCTCTCCTTACACCTTCTGTGAGCATCTGTTTTGGGGTAGTGTCACATGGTACAGGACATCACTCTGGTCAGTTTGATTCAGTTGGCCCTGTTGTGTCCTATCCGAGCTTCTTGTGCACCCCCTGCCTGCTTGGTGGGATGGGTGAGGACAGAAAGCCTGGCCGCTGCTCATAATAGTCAAAATAAAGGTAACTCTGTCCTAGCCACAAGCACACAGTGCACAGCATTGTATGGGCTACCATGGGCTCCGTCTCAGTGAGACCCAGCTCTTCTCTCCATGCTGATGTTTTGCCTCTTGAAGCACAGTGTTGTTAGCAATCCCATCTCAACAAGCCTTAGGCTCTAATTTTACCTTTCCAATCTCACTACAGATTTTCTCACAGCTCGATTTTTGGCTATCTGACTGAAGGTTATGCAGGTGGGCCTCAATAGAGCCCTTGCTGTGAAGGCTGCTTGATGCCAGAGATGGATATGTGGGGGAAAGGACCTCCCAGCATTGTTATGGAGATAGGGGAGTGCACAGTTTTATCTTCCTGTTGCAAATCAGTCTGCCACCCATTATTTCCTAAGGGTTTTGTTGTTGTTGTTGTTGTTGTTGTTTTAAATAGTCAAAACAGGATTAAATCATCTCCAGTCTGAACAGCCGGGTGCTTTATTCATTATAGAAGACATCAACTTTCCCTTGGGAAAAATGCAACACTTGCTGTCATGCAGAGTTTTTAGTTATGAAGAGTATCTCATTTTCAATTACTTAAATAAAACATTAGTTATTATATGAAAAAGCACTGTCTACAGGCATAAACATCCATTTTGCATGCACAGAAAAGGCCTTCACAGCTTGAGCATATTAGGTATAAGGGATAACTGATATTCTCTTTCTGCTGTGCGGGGCCAAAAATCAATGAAAATCCATGAACATTTCTACTGTTAGCTTCTTGGACCAACTGCCCTGCTACTGAAGTCCATCCAGACAAAAGATGAAAAAAATGCATCTGAGCAGGGGATTCTCTGAGAGATTAGCAGCAGTGTTATTCTCCATACTCTTTCCTATGTGAATTATAGCAGTAGTGTGTGCTCCGTGTACTTGATGTGTATAGTGATGTGTGTCACTTTGCTATTGGCTTTACTTGTGTTCTTATGTTCAGTGAACGCACCTTTACTCTCTTTTTAGTCTAGTAGAGCTTTCTGAATCCTTTTCCTTTCATACTTTGAATTTCAATATAAGTCAGGAATAGATATTGGCAGTTTTTGATTTTAGGTAGTGCACTAGAAAAAATCTGTTACAGAGTAAATCTATGTTACGGTTGTCAAAATCAAGGTAGAGTAATAGAAGAAAAGTGATATGCCAAGCATGTTTGGGATGAGCACTGAGGAATGATTGACTATGTAATAATTTGGGTTACAGTATCCTTCACAACCTCTACAGAGGGTACACTTTGAACATTACCTGAGGCACAGGCATTAGTGCAGGCTCTGCCAGGTGAGCCAGAACAAAGCCTGCCTCTGGCTAAACCATCAGGGATGCTGCTAAGCTTGTTTCCACTTGGAAGACATTCTGCATATCTTACAGTAAACATAGAGAGATAATTTACAGAAGGAGATTAATCTGCAGATGTGAAAAATGATTGATGAGAATCCAAAGGTGCTTGACATTCGGTACTTACATATACAGAAGCATATAGCATAGTAAGGCAAATTATGCAATCTTGTTGATGAACTTCATGGCAAGCTCACTGGCTTTTTTTCTCCTCAATAATTCATTTGTAAATGTTCAATGCCCACAATTTGAAAGTGTTCAGTGCTTAGTTAGAAATTTGCATTAACGAAAGGTGTGCTGTTAAAGGAGTATCTCAATCTCACTTATAAGTTTGTTTGCTCATTTCATTTTTCTCTCCCCCTATCTTGGGGGAGATCTCCTAAATTGGAGGAGAGGACAGAAGCAAAGAGTCATGAGAGTGAAGAAGCTACTGGGAAAACCACTTAATTGTTTTCATATCGCTGACAGTCATCCTTAATTGTTGATATCAGGAGGATGAATTCAATCGCCAGTGTCAGTAGGACAGTAGAAAACTTATGCAGGGTTTAAAGGGATTTTTTTTCTGAAGTTCAGTATTTCTAATATTCAGTGTTACTCAGTAAGATGTGACTGAAATATTTCCTTGTACTATTTGCTAACCAGCAAGTTTTAAGGTGAGACTTCAGCAAGTGATACAGAGCTGAAAGTAATTTATTGTAGTAGAGGAAGCTATTTAACCCGAGCTCAAGCTCTGCAATACGTGTCTTACTATATGAATTGTGGCCAAGTAGATCCTTGAAGCGTAACTTTAAAAAACCTTCAGAAGAATGGTTGTGTTGAATCTTCAATTCTTTCTTCTTTGTGAAAGGATTTGGGGATACTTGGGGTTTCCATGAAAAAAAAAAAAAAAAAAAAAAAAGATAAATGCAAGCAAATTTAATATACTCCCATTCAAAGATTTTATTAGTACTCATAAGTTACTGTTAAGGTCAATTTTATTTTTTTATTTATTTTCCCAGGGAATTATGACTTATTCTGAGTGGTGATTATCTACAATGCCAAAGTTGAATTTCTACCTTGACCTACAGTGTGCTTCCTACTTTCAGAGATGAAACAACAGTTAATTTCCAAGGCAGTGCGTAGCCTATACCTTAGATAAGTAGTTAATCAAAACTGAATTCAGTTTGGTTGTTCTTTCATTGCGAAGCATATACTTTGGAAGTGACCAATGCAGCCAAAAGAATGCCTTTTAGTCTTTACATCCACATTTCAAAGTTAAAGACAATATTAATCTGTGTTCAATATAGGAAGTAGACATGTATTAGTGTGATTCTAAAAGGTGACCTGAAATAGAAATTCTGTGCTGCTTTCCTGCTGGTGGAAAAAAAAAAAAGAAAAAAAAGAAATTGTGGCTGTTGCTTATGCTTTAAAGGGATGCTTCTCAGTACAAAAGACTTGTATGGATAATTTGCTCCTTCAGTGAGAGGAACTAAACTTAAAACTTATCTTGGTTTGGGATTATTTGGTGTTTTAGCAATTACTTTTTGCTTTACCAAATTGAGCTAAATGTGATTTACCTTCTTTACCTGATGCTATGTCTCCTATATTTAAAACACGGTGATAATTTCAGAAATTGGACTGGTTCCTGGAAGATTGAAATATAGGAAAGGTGGAAGTTCTGTGGCACAATTTGTACTTCTACATTGCCTTCTGTCTCTGCTCATTTTCGTAATCCTATGTTTATCTGCTTTAGGATTTTAGTACATAATTATTCTGTAATTCTAGGTGGTACCCTGTGTTAAGGGTAGTTTGAAATGTAGTAGTGTTATGTCCGTGGTCATTGCTGTGTCCCTTCTGATTACAATGGAAAATCTCAAAAGCAATAAGACATTGAAATAGCATGCTTAGGACCAGCTGCTTGAACAGACTAGTGTTGTTCATTTTGGATGAAGGTGCAAAAAGGAAAAATGGGGATTTGTGTATCTTTGCATCTTTTGTGTTGAAAGTGGTCCTGTGCAGTCTAGTAGATGTTATGACTATTATAAACAGAATGTGTATGCAAGGAAGAGCAGGATGGATATTTCTTATTTAAAAGGAACAGGAAATTCAGTATGTATGCTTCTATACCACTTAAGTATCACATAGATTGCTTTGACCTTTAAAAAGCGGTGGGCATAAAAGTAATATGCAGTAGGATTATCAGCTTCAGAGCCAAAGCCAAAATAATCAAATAAGCGCTATATTCTATTAACACATACATCACAGCACCCAGTGGAAGCGTAGCAGACTGCAGTAGGGGCAGATGTATGGGTGCGTAAGTATTTAACATTTCAATTTTTTTTCTCTATACAGCATATACTGCATTGAAATGTTCACTGTTTGTTTTTTTTTGTTTGTTTGTTTTTTTAATTTGAATTAACACAAGATCTGTACCTTGGTTAACAACTCTGAAGTGTTGTGATTTTCCAGACCCACGCACTCACTGGTACACTGAGTTATTCTTGTAACAGCAACATAATTATTTAAGCTTTTTTTTTTTTTTTTCTTTTTTTCTGGTCACATATCCATTTACGTTGCTGTCTGTTGGTGATGTTGTCCTTCTCTTCTATGCAGAAAATACTTTCTGCAGTGAGCTGTGGTCATCTATAGCAGAATTGTAACCAGAACCTTGAAAGAGATGGCTGAATCACATATGGTTTTCTCTTCAAGATGCATGATTTTAGAGATGTGGATTTCTGCCTGAGATCAAACTTGAAAGTGCTCTGATATCATAATAGCTTAAAGTTAAAACAAACATTTTTATAACTAAATAAAAATTCACTTTAACTATGTTTTGACATTGTGTTGTTTTTAAGCATTAATGCTCTATACATAGCTACAGTTTTCTTTCTCAGTACCTTAAGCAGAGTTATCTTGAAACATTGCTAATTTGTTTAAAAATAGTATTTTTTTAGAAGTTAATTTTATGCAGGTGAGATTTCTCTGACTATAGTTTTCAATTTGACATAGGTCCAAAATAAGCATCCAAAAAGCACATAAATGAGACTTTGATAACAAGAAATTTAAATTTGAAATGTTTGGCTGAGGTCACCTTTAAAAAAAAAAAAAAAAAGTTTTGTGCAAGGTATCCATGAAAATGAGTTCAAAAAAAGCATTTTGAGGAAGCTGGATTCTTATTTTGGGCATTGTTTTGGGGGATGGAAATTAAGCTATGTCTATCAAGCTCAATTTTTGGTCTTCATGATTCTCACTAAAATCCTGACAATTTTAAAATTTGTGCTAAGTACTTTTTTTTTCATCCCCTCCCTCTCCCCCCAGCCCAAAGAAATACTGTTGCACTAATTTTTACTAAAAGAGAAGACAAGATCTTCTTTGGTTATATCTCCTTTACCTTTCTCTGTCAATAGAGACAGTTGTTCCTGGCTAAAAGATTAGTCAGAGGAATTTATATTCCATCTTCATTTTCCTTCGTTAGAGCAGTGAGAAAACTCATTTCCAGTTCTTGTTCACAGGCAGGTGACACTCTACAGAGGCACTGTTAGAAACTTGCATTGCAAACATTGAACACTGTTATTAATCAATTACATGTGATGTTTGTAACTCCTTGTGTTGTTTGTCCTTTTACCTAGTTCTTTGGGAATATTAACATTTGATGCTACCAGAAAAGGCAATTGGAAAATCAGCCTGACAGCTGGAGCCAGCTATTAATAGGATTGTTTTCAGTAATTCTGCAGAAATTGCAGCTGACTATATGACATTATTCTTGATCATTTTTTGGAAAGGCACAAATAAATTAAAATTGTAGTATTTTGCATTGATAGGTTTTAGTGTTAAGATGGATATCTTTTTTTTTTTTTTTTTCCCAGATAAATAGAAGTTGTATGTATTTTGTGCATACCTAATCTCATTACATTTGCAATCAGATTACACTGGCCTTGTCCTCTCCTAAGCAGTCCTGAAAGCGTGCTGGTTTGCATGAAACACACAGTCTGCCAAAATCAACGGTCTAACTAATTCATTTCCGTTATGAGGTTTGAGAAGCAAACCATTCTGGGTTTTGAAATTTTGGGGAGAAATATGCCATATATGCTATTAGAAACCTGTTGCAAATTGAAAAAGATGTTGTTTTATCATAGTGTGCTATATTCTTGTTTTTGTTGAGTAACTAGCATAAATTCTTTTTAGATTTCATTTTTGTGTGATGATTATATTAGGGAACATTATTAGAATATGCAAGTATATCTAATATACTTGGGTTACAAAGGTTAATGGCACATTATTATGTTTACCAAGATAATGCTGCTGAAATGTGATTTCTGAGCGCTGTAGTAAAAGATTATTTCAGCTTCAGATTTGGTTAGAACTGGTGGAATTAAGAGTTCTTGAAACCTTAGTTCAGTCTCATTACTATTTTGTAGTAAATGCGCTCCAGTATAATGGTTTTATCACAGCAACCTCATATGTCTGTTTTACACTTAAAGGACTGAGGCAAAGAGATGATAACACTTAAAACTGTGAAAAATGCACAGGTTTTGCATGTGAATATTTTTCTGATTATCGTTCCTAGGTCTGCATTTTTCAAAGCAGGAATCAAATGACTTAATTTGCAGTCCTGACCATTCTCAGCTTTATCAAATAAAATCTCAAATGCCTCATTTAATTCATCCTGAAAATGCAGAATGCAAATGCCATTGGATAGCTATGAAAGCTTTGGGGTGTATTGGCTTCATGGCAGTTAATTAGAAACATGATGGTGAAAGCAAGGATAATACTTTCTATAGATATTCTCCAGTAAGTTAGATTAGTTTTTCTGTTCTTGCACTTTGTTTCGTTCATTTCACATCTTCCAGTTTCTTCTCATCAAAGATGCATACATGTGGCAGGTTCATTTGTTATACAAATATGATTAATTACTGAAAAGTACCTACCCTGGATACTTAACGAAATTGGAGCTACAGGGAAAGATGCCCGCTAAATCTTTTGAAGTCTTCAAATTATGTTTATTTGGGAACTTTTACTGAAAGAGTTTTGCTTTGATGCTATTCTCAAATTCAGCCAACTTATTTTAACTTCAGGTTTTTCAAAAGTTATCTCAAGGCATGGGAAATAACAAACCAAATAGCCTAAAACTTAGTGCTTGAAAAAGTTTTTATCTAGGGAGTTGTTCACCAACCGAAACAACATAGAGAACTGTCAGCTCAGCCTATAATCTTTTTTACCCTATGCACTAGAATATGTTACTAAAAAAAATTTTCCCAAGATTAGAAGATAATTAAAAAAAAAAAAAAAAGCCTGCAGTAAATACATAGTAGCTATGTGCTTGTAGTCATTCCAGAGGAAAACCAGGAAAATATACTTTCAAGTTTCTTTTCTAGTATTATTAAGGGTTTTAGGTTATTTCTGTGCAAGATGAGAAGATGAGTGACTTGAAATAACTTGCTGTTTTTACCTCAGTATTGCACATAGCATGCCATTATGTTCCCTAGTCACCACGTGACTGCCCCCATTTACACCACAAAAATAATGGTTGCTCATTTGCTGGTTTCTCCTCCTTTAACTATTGATTAATATTTTGCCTACCTGGATCTAGGTTTTCCTCTTTCTCAAACTCTAAAGGAACATACATTATCTCAGATATGTGGTTTTTCCTATAGTTCTATTTGTCTAGTTCTATCTGTGACAGGCTGAGAATTACTTTGAGATCGCAGATCACATTCGTGTGAAACGTGCTGACATCTGCATCTATGTTTTGAACCTGATCCAACCTTACAAAACTCCAGATGAACTCAGTGAGACTTCCATGCTCTTAATCCCCTAAAATCCATCCACAGTTGTTATTGGCCTGTATGGAAGGATAATCCAGTGCTTCACATTTCCACAAAGATGTTGCTGTACTTCAATCTGACAGATGTTTAAGATAGATAATGATAGCTAGGCAAAACAGGGAATATTTAATAACAGAAAAATCAATTATTTAATCCTGAAGGCTATTTGATTTTGATACATAACACTGAACATGTCTTTGGGCGTATAGATACCTGGCAATGTTTCTGGCAATGTAACTGCTTCATAGACTTACAGAATCACAGAATGGCTTGGATCAGAAAAGACTTTAGTGATTGTTTAGTTCCGATCCCCTGCCTTGGGCACGGTTGCCACCATGCTGCCAAGGGTCCCATCCAACTCTGTCCTTGAGCACTCCAAGAAATGGGGCATTCACAGGTTCCATGGACAACCTCTCCTTTGACTCTTCCTCAGTCAGGATATCTCAGGTACTCTCAAGTATAAGGAAAATGTCGAGTACAGCAGATATAGGTTACCGTATAAAACCCAGCCAGCGAAGTTTGAATAGAGAGGGAGGCAGGCATGACTTTATTCCAGGTATGCATTCAGAGTCCTAAAGAGCATCACCTTCCAAAAGAAGTGACTCATTCTCCGTTAGACTGGTGGATCCTGTTGACCAAAGAAGTTCAAGAACCATTCCTCTGCATATTGGTAGTGTCAGTGTTTGACACTCAAGACTTGCCAGTGAAGAAGTTCAAAGGAGTAATGCACGGTTACCTTTGCTAATTTCAACTGTGTGCTTAATCTGCCATTCAGAAGAATATTTTCTGACTTCAATGCAATAGCACACTGGTTTCTTTCTACCACTAAAATGAGTTCATTTCAGCTCTTCTGCATAGGCACCTGCACTTAAATTAGTAGTAAAGAGAACAGCTCGTTATTAATGTAGTGATGAAGATGTAAAAACTGAATCAAAGCATTTTGAATCAAACCTGTTTACTTTCACATCTCTAAATCTGCAATCTAATAATTGAGAAGAAATGTATTTTGATTCAAATCCTTTTATGTACAGACCAGGCCATCTGAGCTCATAGAACTTATTCAAAGGATGCAAGTAAGAAAAATACACTTCAAAAAGTTATTCTTATTTTATTATGATATTATTTTACAGTTCTGCATTGACAATTAAACATGCACATTTATGCTTGCTTCTATGCTTATTAAGTAAATACTCTCTGTAATCAGAGTACAGTCTCTGTTATTGTTATTTCAAAGAACTGACAAACCATAGTGAAATAGTAAATCTCATTTTTTTTTAATCCAAGCCCCTGTTGTGCCATTGGAATTTGTTCTGTCCTTCTTTTTTGTAGCTAACTCATCTTCTTTCCAAGAGTGTGCTATGTGAATATTTATTATATCTAGTATTTCCACTATCATAACCAGCTAATTCCCAAATGTAGAAAACTTGTTTGCAGTTTGTACTTGGAAGTTTTCTTTCCCTGAAGGATAAATACAAGGGAAAAAAAGGCTGGATAGGGTGTGTGTGTGGGGGGGGAATGATTTGTGAAACAAATGCATCTTTTACTCTTGTCAGACTGTGACTAATGACTATCACTTCTAGCACTTTTGCCACAGTATAGTGCTGGGACCAAGTGAAGGATATGACCAGCTGTGGCCAATAATTAGAGAAAAGCAAGTTAGTAAGCAGTATCCTTCAATCATACTGTATGATGTGTGTAAACCAGATTCACATAATACACTTCAATATTGAAACTAAATAAAAAAGTATGAAACATAAAAAAACAAAAAGAGAAATGCCAGCAGAAAGGTAAATCTAGCATAAATATAAAGAGATGTGTGAAATCATATTCTGCATTAAAAATTAAAGAAATATGTGAGAAATATTGTTCTCACTCTCACAGAAAGTACGTATGGCTTTAGCGTACAGAATCCAGTGCAGTTGTTGCTAAAATTTATTCAAATAGCAGTCTTACCTGAAAGGAATATGAATCATATAGGCAGTTCAAAGGTGTTTTTTGTTTCTTCTGGTAATATTCATGTAGTACTCATGAACATATGCCATCAGGATTTGGCCACTGTAGGAGGCAAAGTTTTTTTTTCTTTCTTGTACCATATTGCTTGTTATAGCATAAATAGCACTAAAATTATCTGCTGAGTTTTTGTGGCTTTTACTTACTTAAAAGAGCTCGGAAAGTGTGTAGGTGAATGTGCTTTGCCTGTGCCTTTTAAATTATAAACATTAAGCTTAATCACTTGCTCTTTCAAGTCATTTGCAATCATCTGCTTTTTTTAATATTTATGCTTTCTTTATGCATGCTGTAGAAAGATTTCTTTCTGTCACATACAAAATTATATTTCAGTGATATAATGGTTATGATACGAATCATACAAGCAGCAACTTGTTTTGGAGAAGTATTAAAATGGGGGAGGTAAGTCAAATAGTCGTTGAGGCATTGACAACCTATCCCTTTAATTAGTCATTAGTAGACTTTCCCAGACAGTGCATCAGCCATGACTGGGTAAGTAGTGTTATGGGAGAAGGCGGTGTGTGGCAAAAAAAAAAAAGAATCTAGCCAATAGTGTCACTCAGAGCTCTTTTTAAATGGATGATTTACAGTTCTATATCTCTTGTCAGGTTATTAAGCCAATTTTTCTCTTCTTCGGCTAAGGCTTCCCATAGCAACAAGTCAGTACTGTTATATGCTGTTGCTTTTGGTTATTTTGTTAGTGTGCACATAAAAATGTTTTTATAGCATTTGCTGTGATACAAAAAAATGCAATATTTACTATCAAAAATGACCGATGTAGTCATAATTGTAGCCTCTTCACTGTCTCACTTTTTAATGTAAATGTAATGTCTTGGTTTAAAAAAAATTATACACATTTCTGTATACATACATGAAATGTAATTTTAAGAATGCTGGTGAACTATGCTAGATTATAGTTCTAAGCAATATGATCACCTCCTTTCTTAGGAAAATAACTGCACATATGCTTCAATAGTGCTTTTCCTTGAAATGTTGAACACTTTCAACTTAAACTTTAAACCTTGAAACCAGTGTCTCCTCTTTCTATCCCATCTTGTGCATAGAGAGCTTTTTCAGTTCTGTTCTTCAGACAAGCAAAAAGTTGAGGTTAGAGAATCTTCTTTCACACATTTCTCTCCTGTAGACTTAGAGGTAGTTGCAGACTGTCATTGGCTTTCTTCCTGTGTCATGGTGTAAACCACTCCTTCCCCCAGACATCTTTGTAAATGTGAAACCTCTTCACAAATTCTGAGGTCTTTATTATTTTTGCTTTATATTTGCCACCACGTTTTTAATAAGCTTTTTTCTTTCTATGTGTAGCGAGTAGTACATTTATACATTACCATGCTAATATCTTAAATTTCATTTTGAGATATATTGTTCTTCGTAGCGTATAGGTCTCTGATAAGAGCAAGTACAGTCTTGATGTTGATCATATCCTCATGGTGTTGTTATCATTCTTGAACTTACACACCGTTACTCTAGCTCTTCTGTCAAACCGTGTATACGTTCTTAAGGCTCATTCTAAGCTGCATTAGCTGTACTTTGCAGCATCAGTATAAAGGGTGATATTAAGAATTGATGGACATAGGTTAGGCTGTTGATTTTCATGCCAGGTTAGTTGATTTGGAGTCTAAAATGCCTACTGAAAAGTAAGAGTGGCACACACAAGCAGATTGGTGTTACGTTGTCAAAACAGGCAGCTGCTGCTTAGCTACTAAAAGTTGCTCCCTTTTTCTCTGAGATATACCCACATAAACAAAAGCTATTATGCATGTTTCAGCACTTGCTTCAATTCACTTAAACTAATATGCTGTTTTGTATGCATAGGTGGTTTACTTCTTTCTTGTACTGCCAGAGCAAATACCTGTTTCCAGTGTTAATATTATTGGTATAAACCAATAGCTTTTATTTGGAATGAGTATAAGTTCCTCATGAAATGTAATAGCTTTTTTCTTTGTTCTGTTGTTGGTGTCATTTTGAGAAACATTGACATCTACTTAATTCTGAACAAAATGATTGTCTCAGAGTAAGGAATGCTTCTAGTTAAGTATAGAAATCACCAGATGAAATCATGGGAAGTCAATTTAAATCATTTCTTGTCCTTTGAAGCCATATAATAACAGTCAATGTTCTGACAACTAGCACTCAAATTGGCATCTTTTTAATAATTTGTTCTTAATTAAGTACTGTAACTTAAGTGAAAAATATCATCAATGTCTCCCATTGGCATGTTTTCTCAACCTGGAATATCAGTTTGTATAGTAACTGACAAAGATTTTGAGGTTTACAGAAATTTCTAAATCAAAGCAAATGTGTTTGAGTCAACATTAAAATACTAATCTCTATAACTGAACGTAGAGGAATATTTAATTGCCTGAGTCGGTGTGTTTGTATTTTAGAAGTTTACGTAGAGACTCATCTCAGTCCAAAGTATTCTCTCAAAACAAAATGATCATTATCGTTTTCACATATTTTATATAACTTAATCAATTTTTTTCTTTTCCCCCAAAATATTATAAAATTTAAGTGATTTACATGCATATGAAAAAAGTATGAGGTTAAAAAAAATCAAATCCATTTAATAATCTGATATTTTTATGCTGTGTTGAGTTATAAGAATGTAGTCACCTGACACTGGGACTATAATAATCACATGTGACCTTTTTTAGGCAAAACAAATCTGTTTTGGAAAATGGAAAAAAATATATGTCTTTCCCAGTCTGAAGAATTTTTCAGTTCCATTTGGGTTTTTTTTCCTTTGTCTAAAAAAATAGACATTTTGTGATAGCTATTCCTATCATGTAGTCATATTATTAAAAATTTTAAAGGTTATTCTAGTAAATATTTTATTTATTTGAAGTCAAAATATTTTTCTATTTAAAATCACGTAAAAAGTTACCATATTGATGTATAGTTAATCCTTAGATTTCTGTTTTAGCTTCATTGTAATTCAATATTTTTTTTGAATCTGAATTTATGTGTATGTATTTTCTTTATCCTGTCTCCATCTTCAGGCTTACTTTCTGTAGTCTTGATGGTTTCAGGTTCTTGTGTACAAGACTGCAATTTTTGAGTTATTTCTTGCTGAAGATGTATTTGTTTGAGTAAACATTTCCCCTTTGAATTCTATCAACATCTCTCACAAAAAGTACAGATGAGAAAGCTCTTTGTTTACACTGATGTCACACACACCAAAAGATAAAAATTGGGACCAAATGAGAGCCTCTTGAGAAACAAGTTGTGGAAACAATCAAATCATCTTAATGGTAGAGAACAGGCTCAAAATTAAATACACTGGAATCTTAGAGTGTTGTGGAGCATGAATAATGCATGTGCAGAAAATGATGTCTGATGAGAGATGATATACAGGAGGCAAGTATAATAATTTATTGTTGTTCTTCATAATGGAAACACTACTTACACTGCAGAGGAAACATGGTCCCTGTGGCTTTGCACTGGTTTCATTAATTTGTTTACATTACACAAGACATTTGCATATGTCTTGTGGCAGAAGTTTCCCATAACATTTCAGTTTAGTGCCAGATGTTTGCAGAATTTTTCATCTGGCACAGCCTAAGTGAGACAACTAGCAGATGAACAATAGTCTGCTTGAGTGCGTTTCCTACCAGCATTTCCTGTGATGGCTGCTTCTTTGTCTCTGCACTATACGGCATATACTAGTCACACCTTGAGGCTCTCTTTATCCTGTATCCTACCATGTTAATAGTGGTGGGGGACAGAGCTACTGAGGAAAAATGCTATGTGATGCTGAAATAGGATTGAATCCACCAAAACTGTGGATTGGAAAATTATTTTAAAAAGCCGCAAAGACGCTCAACCTCTTGGTGTCTTTGTTTTTTAGGAAAGATTGCATACTATTTTCTAAACAGTACTGTCTTGGAAAATTAAAATGAAGTCATTTATTTATTTTCATCATTTTCACTTTATTTATGTTTCTGTTACATCGTGTTTAAGAAAAAATGTTAAAGTACAAGAGAAATATCAAAATAGGCTCTTAGAGTTTCAGTTGTAGGCTATGTGCTTCTGCAGTAGGGTAGCAATTTAGTTTTTGGTTTAGGGAAAATTGATTACTGTTAAAGCTGGCTTAAGACTTTCCAGCAGTGTAGAGGAAGTAGGGTTTGCTGTGAGGGAAATTATGACCAGTTTTTAGTAGGGGAAGCAAAGGTAAAGGCAGCAGTAGCATTGCGCTTAAATGTATGGACAGCAGAGCTCTGGCTACCTGTTAATCAGTTTGCAGGATGGTTCAGGTTCTACCCTAAGCTCCATGCAGGTTTAGGATGTCTAGGCTAAAGACTTGTCTATTGTCTTCAATAATGTTTTTTGAGCAAGTCAGAAAAATAGGATTTTCATTGTAGGCATGCAAGAATTTAAAGCCCAGTTTTCACCCAACGTCCACGTAGCTTCAAAGTGCTCCTCTTAGTTCAGAGAAATTACTTCATACCTTCAGGTGACTTCATCCACTTAGAAGACCCATCAAGTGATGCAGTAGGGCAGATTTGTTCCCGTTTCTTATTGTGAGTTGAACCTTAAGTCTGAGCTGTTGCTGGAATCAGCTGTCTTTTCAGTCAAACAGGGCAAATTCAGACCTGAAAGGTTTCCAGCACATGGAAAATTCAGGCCTTGAAAGTTGAATGTAATTTCCAAAGAAAAATGTGGTCACCAACGAGGCTTGAAGTTTTGGTCAAATCAAATGCACTGATTGCAGTGAACTGCGAAGTAGCCATACCTGCCCTAAAAGCTCCTTTATTTCTTTTTTAAAAAGGATGAATGTATTTATAACATTCCTTGGGGAATTGTGGGGTTTTTTTGGTCAACATGGAATATAGTAACTGACTTCTGTGTAAAGTAAATAGTGTGTCGCAGTAGAAAAAGGCTTTCAAAATTGGGAAAAGTCAATGTACTTCAGTTTCTATTGTAAAGAAGAGAGGAAATTAGCTTTCCCCAGCAACCATTTGCTGTCAATTTTTGGCTTTTTTTTTTTTTTGTCTTTCAGAACAAGATTGGTAAGCACCTTGAAATAAATGAATTAGAAATCCACACAGGAATTAAAGTTGTCTAAAATAATGATGATGCTGATAAAAATTGTTACAATTTTTGGAGAAAACTGAATCAAGATGTAATTGTACTGCACTGAATGTGTCATTACAGTGGAGTATGGCCACCTAACATGCTGGCAACCCTGCATGCCATTTTTGCAGACATATGCATACACATAAACACAAATATAAATCCTATCTAACTACAGTTTTCAGCAGCCCCAGAAGGTAGCCCCAAGGGTAGATTAATTTAACCAAACGTGGCGTCTGACCTGACTTTGGCTGCTGGGGGCTGTGTTGTGCCATCTCTGCGAGGCTCAGTGCAGCAGAGGAAGCAGGGGTGAGCAGGGTCATTAAACTGCCTCAGCATCAGGGCTTAAGCCAGAGCTGCAGGCTGGTCCCAGGGGCATTCACATCTAGGATCAACATCTAACTATATTAGAGAACGCATGAGCCAAATCAGGAATCATCTGTGTATCTTTGCATTCTGTGCAAAATAAGTGTACAGGATCTAATGCAGTAAATTAGTACAGTCAATCATTCCTAAATGTTCCTTATAATCATTACTACAGAGTAGTATTTCAGGTTTAAGGGCAAGTCTACACAGTGTTGCCTGAATACACAGGCATTTGTAAGGGCTTGGGCAGCCTATGTGGAGCTGACGTTGCTCAGAAAATAATATCCAAGCAAGCTCATTTCAAACAAGTGAGAAAGTGCTGAGCGCTGAGTCTTGTTGTCTTGGAAATGTGAGCGCTTTCTTCCTTTCCTCTATGGAAAAAACAACCAGACAATAGGGTTGCTGATCAAGGCCTCCAAGGAAAGCTGCTTTTATAACCAAAATATGTGAACCTCTACAAGAGCTGTATGTACAAAAGCAAAGATGTTATTTAACAAGGAATGATATTATTGAGTAGTATGCTTTTCCTCCTTGGGAATCAGCAACACTGGAATCTATTCAACAATACAAAAACACTGTTGATTCTTTTACCCTCGTGTATGCTGTTCAGTGTCTCCAGTGTGTTTCTTCTCGTTTTGTCATCTTTGTGTCTGTTGGTCAGTAAGGTGGTAAAAATGTATTTGTGTCAGTGGTCCCATATATGCTACCACTTGCATACTTATATTAGGGAATGGAGTTTATCATGTTCCTTAACCACAGTAGTGAACATGTTTTTTTTCAATTATTTTATCTCCTTTTAGTATGATGCTCGAGTGTTTAAAGATTTGTGTCTTTAGACACAAGATTTTGTCTTTAAAGATTTACTGTCTCTACAAGACGACTGGAACTCTGGTGGTGGCAGGAAAATTGCAAAAGGAAAAATGGAAATTGCAGTCTCTGTCTTGATAGTTCCAAATGGACTGGGAAGAAATATTTTTCCTCGCTACTGTCTGTATAGAGCATCACTAGTATAGAGAATTACACATACTGATTATTTCAGTTAGCCTTCAGTGTTTAGTCCAAATTTTCAGCTTCTTTTCTCTTCTTAGCAATTGAGTGCAGCTTAAATGAAAGAAGATAAAAGGCATGATAGTGCAAGGGACAGTGCAGCGTGCAACATTTCTTTGGAAGATGTACATCAGAAAAGAAATTGTGCTTCAATTCTGGGCTTGTCAGCTTGGATCTGGTAAAGCATAAGAAAGTCCTCAGTTTTAGTGGGTTTTTTTTCTTTTTTCTTTTGTCTTTTTTTTTTTTTTTTTTTTTTTTTGTAAAATTTCCAGCCTTCCATCTGTGTGCTTGAGATATAACCCTTATACGTGCCTGCCTGACCTACTTCATTTTAGAACAAAGTGTATCTCTTCCCCCTGACTATATAGATGTCCTAATAGAAGACACCGTGTTCTAATTCTAAGCACTACCACATTAATGTGAACAGAATACCAGTCTTGGAAAAAAGATAGGAACTTTAGTTTTCATTTGACCACTATGGCTTTTTGCCAGAAAACCTGTTCTGTTCTGTAGAATTTGATTTTAAAATGTTTTTTTTTATTGTTGTTTTTAAGGTTTGCTTTCTAATTGTGGTAACTCTAGTAAAAATATGCTGAGCCAACTCCTGGTGGCTTTATGCCATACTGGCTTTCTGCTTGTATTATTGGAGCGTGAGCTACTTCCAGATGAAAAATACCGATGCATTTCAGGACTTCTGAGCTGCTCTGTTACACAGGTGTCTAGAGATTCTAGCTGGAACCAGTGCATCAGATCTACTTTTGGGGGTTAGGTATGCTGCCTTGAAGATCCGGATCCGAACTCTGCTAGGACTCTGTGGTTCTCTTTACTCTATGGATTCTCTAGTGCAGTTTTCTTTAGCATTTTAGGGTAAAATGTGTACTCCAGTCAGACTTTGTTCGGGTACACGTTACCCTTTAATACAAACAGTGTACAGCAAGCATCTTAGCAGGGAAAAGAGTTACATGCATGCAGTGTATTTATAAGACTGATCTGTTGCAGGAAGGCAAGGAGAGTCTGCATCTTTTTTAATTTTTTTCCAACCAGTATTTTTTTCCACTCTCTCTTTGCTGTACTCCATTCAATCTGCCACCAAGCCCAGAACTGAGATATATAGCTGTTGAGTAAGTGTGGAAGAACACAAGCGTGAATCCATTCATTAATACAGCTTTGAATTTATAAAAAGAAAATTAATTAATTACCAATTGCATCTAGTTTATGCTTCCACTGCCTTTAGGAACCTTTATATTCTGTGATAGATGTACCCATCAGACTTGAGACGCTTGCTGTATTGTCAGCAAGGATTTGGAAAGGCATTTGTAACTCTATTGACCCCTAGCAGACTAGCATATTGCATCTAATTTCTTCCAGATGCTGAATGAAGGCATTACTTAACAGGCATCTACTTTTGAGGTTGAAGGTTGTTGCTGGTGGGTTGTTACTAGAGCACATAAAATCTCAGTTCCAGTGACTGTTTGTAGAAGTATATTACATTGTTTGTTATGTAGCTAAGAATTACCAGATTTGCATCACATAATTCACTTAATTGAAGCCATTTCTAATTTGAATTTTTTTCCAGGAAAATCTGAAAACTTGTGACTATTAGCTTGGCAACCTGATTTTGAAGGATTGGCCAAGTAGTAATGAATCATTCATAGTCTCTGTCAAAATATTGTGTCTGTCATATGCCACCTTCCCACGTTTCTTGAAATTGGTGGGGAGAGAGGAATTTCAGGGGATTTTGAATTTAGGCAGCAGCAAAATAACAAAAAATGGTGTTAAAATTTATTAAAAATATGAACAGGGACTCAACTTGACTGTCTAATTAGTTCTTGAAATTCAGCGCTGGGTACTGTAGGAAAATATAAGGTGTAGTTAGAATATTGGATTGCCAACCTAATTGGGCGACATAATTTTGCAGCAATATATAATGAGAATTCAGGCCAATCAATTAATGCAGTGATTCAGCTGGTAGAATTCTTGGGTAATAGCCAGCTTCTCTTATGACTTCAATTAGTTCCCTTCTTTTTTCCCCTCCTGTCTTTCTCCTGAGGATGATCAGCCTATTTTTCTACTTCATATTTGAAATTACAATGAAAATGTAAAATCTAGTGGTATTCTGAAATAGATTAAAAGCAATTCATGTGGCATAGAAAAAGGAAAGAGTCATGTATTAGTAAATGACTTGGATGAAGTAGAAGGCTCGAAATTAAATGTTATGTTCTGCTAAGAAGTTTCTTTTTCACACTTATCTGGAATGAACAGATAGAGATCTGTTGAAATACAGCCCTTGGAAGCCCTTATTATTGTATGTGTGCTGAGGTTATAGAATTCACTGTATTGCTTGTGGGCCTGTAGGGTTTGATTCTGGTGAGTATAAATTTATGTACATCAATAGAGGTAGTAACTGTTCTGCATATTCTGCAGTGATCATGAATCTACTTCTATTTGATATTAAAGTGCAGTCTGGCCAGGGGCGGTACTCTTACCTCTTAATACCCCTTTAATGTATTTCTAGTCACATGGTTTTTTGAGGAAGAATGTTAGAACTCTTGTCTTTAATAATTGAGACATACCTAAAATTAATAATATATTCTGGAATTACTTCAAATTTAAGTCTGTCTTACATTATAGTGAATATGAATAGAATCAATGAGTCTAAAAATTGTTATTTGGGAAGCACTAAATTGTACTTCAGTTTCCTAACAATTACTTAATAGGATGAACTAGCGCTCATGCAGTATGTGTTATCAATTTACATCACAGCTAATGGTAAATCCCATTGATTTCCTCTAGGAGCTAGGAATTAGGATCAGTAATAGAATTATTATTTAGGAACACTTAAATTATTTTGAGGACTCCCTGTGTGAATTTTAATCTTTGTTTAATATATAAATTTTCTAGTTTTCCCAGTTCCTCAACATAGTTGTTCATTACCTTACTGGGTGCCTTAGTTAAGGGAACAAATGTATATTCAGGAAATTTTCAGATTCTGTCCAAATGGCTGATTGAAGAATCTCAATGCTGTAATTCCAGATTCTCCTGCAATGCTGGTTAAACTTTACCCTCTTTCCCTGCCTGCCAGGGATATAGATTCCTTATGATAATGGCTACTAATTTTCCGTACTTATTTCCTAAGGTAATTAAGAAATCAACTCTGTAAATGTTTTAGTAGGAACTGATTGCATGATTGTTTGTTTTTTTTTGTTGTTTTTTTTTTGTTTTGTTTTTTTGTTTTACTTTAAATACTTTGCAAGACTAAAATGAGCATCTATTTAGGAAATTCCTCTACACTCTCACCTTTCTCTGATCTCCCTCTAACTTTTAAGGGATTGTTCCTTACTAAGTAAAAAAAAATAGCATTACCCTTTCATTTTATAGTAGGGCTTTTGCATGAATTTGTATTCCTATCCAATTGTAGGTAGAAACAATGAACTACTTGAAACAATGAACTCACCAGTCATCTTGGTGATGCGTAGAGATACTATGTCTAAAATAGATGAACCTTTATTCTTTGTTTAAAAGGGAGAGGAAGGGGAGAAAACTGGGAGCAGTAGTATCCTGTGGCAGTTGTGAAATGTGTAGCAAGCTATTCCACTCCAGGAGAAACTAAAAACCTACCACGTATACAATGTCTTCTGACACATTAAAAATTGTGAATGTAATTAAAAGATAACAGAATTCAAGCATGTGCTTCTCTTAATGATATAAAGTGTGACAGATGAGTGCTGATATGAAGGTGAGATGTTTATTTTAGAAGCAGTTACAAACCGTTAGAATCAAAGTTCGTGTTCTGTTAATGTTATCGCTATTTGAGCAAACGTTAAGCTTCTAAAGTGTAGATCTCCTCTATCCCAGAAGGTAGTTTAACTGTCACTTGAACTATATCCAAACTTCTTTGCTGCTATTTTCAGTGCTATGCTTTTATTTTCATGTAAGTATTCTTATAGGCTGTAGCTGGTCTCAGCTCAACATCCTTCAAATTTAGACTGGAAAATGAAAGCATTTTCCCTGCTTTTTACTAGTCATTCCTCACCCTTTCTGAAATCTGCTAACACATTCTCTCACAAATAGTAAAAAAAAAAAATAAAAAGAATGCTTTGTAGATGAATAATTCCCCTTTTAAATGTTGAGCCCTCAATGCGAATTAAATTCTTTGCTGTTTTCTCCCACATTACAAAACTTGTGAAATACAGCTTCATATTTCTCAGCAGGTCTCCTTTCTGTTGTTTTTCTAACAATAATAAAAAGCCCAGAATTCATTAAATGTTACTGTAAACCAATCCAGCTTTTGTGATGAAAGAGCCACTTAAAAACTTCACACTATCCCAGTGTGAATTACTATCACAGTAATTTATTGTCTGAGCTGTGACCAGTCTTAGCTCCAAGAAGGTTAGCTGCTGACCATACTATTGCATTAATAACTTTTGATGGCCTTCTTCCTTCAAGTAAACTTTATAGCTAATAAAGTACTACTGCAATGTGCTATTAAGTAATCTAAATCCAATTTTAGTCCACACAGCTGTTCCACAGAAAATAAAAATAAAAAAATTATGTTGAGCAATGGTTAATTTGCTCTGGATGAATGCATTGTCTGGTAAAATCAGTGAAGTTTACCCTTTGCAGAGTTAGATTTTTAGTTGAAGAAATTTTTAAAACCACTGTAGATGTAGGAAGCCCACTAGAAATTTCCCAGGAATGGGCAGAGGTAGTTGACATATTTGCTGTTAATGATGTACTTTTGCTGTTGCTTCAGAAGGCATGGCTCAGAATGTAGTAACTTAGAAAATGTTTCCTATCCTGCATTAGAAAATGAGAAAACTGGATTTCTACCACTGACAGCTGGAACTTCAATGGTTTATCAATAAATACATTTTATGTTCTTCTTGCAACCTACTCCTGCTGTTGTGATGGAAGTCACTAGGTGCTGTTAAGATCTGAATGACTTAAGCCTCTATTATGTCTTATAGTATGCACTGTTACTCTGAGGAGATAAATAGGTGACTAACACGGTGAAATACAGTGGCAAAGATGGGAGGTGTAAGGATACATTGCACCAATGATCATTTATTCTGTAGTCTTACTTCCTACTCTCTCAAGGAGGGAAGTGATCAGAGCTAAATGCTTACTCAAAACTGAGATGGCCAGAAAAGCATCTGACACAGAAAACATCCAACAGAGGGTAGTTATGATGAAGATGAACATGTGCAAATCTGGAAGGGCCAATAAAATAACTAATGGAACTTCATAACAGTACATTTCTGTACTTTGTAGACTTCTGAGTCTTCAATTTTAAGTTATATTTGGTATGTTTATTGTATGAATGCCTTCTAAATAAAAGTCTCAAAATGACATATTTGAAACAAAATACCTTTTTGAAGTAAAATAAGAGACATTTAAGTTCCAAAGCTATAAAACATCAAGTTAACTTTTTTTTTTTTTTAAATATGAATGTTTCCAGGTATAGTCATGTGTGAATACTGTATACGATACCAGAAGGCTCAGTGATTATATGAAGTTCATTTCAATGGTGCTCTGTAAACACATGTTGCTTTACTATGCTGATATTTTGTTATTTATAGATATCTAAAAGATGTCTGGCAGTTACTTCTCTATTGTAACATGATATTGTCTCATTCCATTCAGTAAAGCTCCACCATTTTATGAGTTGAAGGTGTGCTTGTACACAACTGAAGTACATCTCTCCACCAGAGTATTTTCTACATCAGAAGTGAAACAGTTTTTCTCATTAAGCATGTACTGACACGCTAACAAGAGTAAAGATAAAATAAAACTGTCTTAAAGGTGCTCTGTAGACGCCTTTTTTCCCAAGTATGCAATCCATTGCAGGGGTTCTCCAAGCTGCTGACACGGATGAAATCCCTTTCTGTTCTACAGCGACCCTGCATCCCAGGGGGAGGAAAGAATTAAGCTGGTGATCATTATGCAGCCTGCTCTTCAGCACAAGTTAAGGCTTCAAAGGAATTTCATTTCTGTAGCAGCTTGGATACTGCCTGAGCAGTTCATCTTCACTTTCATCTCTACTTCTGTTACAGATTTTACATAGTTGCCCCTCAAAAAACCTTCTGCTCCTATGCTGTGCACCTTCCCTTTTATTTATTTATTTTTTTTACTTCCGCTCTGTTCTACATTGTAGTGTAAGGCATCGCAGAATATAAGAAGTATTCTGGTGACATTAGGTTGGAAACAATGGATAGTCTTAAGAAGATGAAGCATTCGTTTAAGTCAAAAACCTCTTCTGAAAGTTTTGAAAACATTGTGGATCTACATGTGTTCCTGTTCATTTATAGATGGGAGAAAAAAGAAACAGTAATTAAAATTTGTTTTCTTCTTTAGCCCAAAGCTTCTACTATTCAAAAGGTTACATTCTGAGTAACAAAAATGATCATATGCAGGTTTTTCATGTTTTCTTTGTATTTCAAAAATCTTACGGTGGACACTGAACACACTTTGAGTAAAAATTTGCGAGCTTTTTATTCAGTTACCTTTCATAATCACGATTTGTTTTTTACAAGTTTAATTTTCTCTGAATCCTGTAAATCTTTGAAAAAAGAGTTACGGTATCAAAGCAAGAGCCTGCTTGTCTAAATTATTGCATTTATGATGTATTTTCACTGATTTTAGTCTTACAACAGTCATCACGTACATAGATTTCAGAATAAGTTTATTGTGCTTTGAAATATAATTTGCTCAAAATCCAAATTGTCTAAAGAATAGATTTCTATTCAAAAATATTACAGTAGTTCATTTGTATTTATATCTCAGTCTCTTTGGTGATGTCATAAAGTTTGTTTAGAGGCATGTGCTGAGCTTCTTCAGTATATGTATTTATTGTAAGCTATATGTAAAGCTGGAAGATCAGCGTGCAGTATCTGGTCTGAGATCATTATCTGTCATGCATCTTCTCCAGATGATAAAAATGAATATAAAAATAAAAAGAACTGCATCTACCTAGGAGATAAAATCCTGCATGTAATTATTATGCCATTTAACTTTGCCTTGTACACACATTTGCATCTGAATCTGAGACTGTAAAGACCTCCTTTTAAATGAATCATGCTTGTTGTGACTTGGCCCGCAGGCTGGTTATGTCAGAGGAAATGTAGCCCTATAATTTTGTGTTCTGTGACAGTGCTTAGAAAGCTCTGGGAAATTGATACTTTGTTTTTCAAGATGGAGTTGTATGGTCCTCATAAAGCTATTAATTCTTATTTATTACTCCCATCAAGGGCATAAGTATTTTTAAAAGTTAATATAAATGTTAGTGTATTTCAGAAGCATGGAGAATTTCAATATGTATATATCTTATCCATAAGTGTAACTGAGATGGCTGCAGCTTTACAGCTGCAAAGCAGATTGAGTGAAATGTCTCTGTCACAGACTTAGTCTTTGTATTTCCTTCCCCGGAATGCTCCAATTCAAAATGAAGTGACCCCTCATTACTGTAACTTATTAACCAGGATATTGCCAGTTGCAGAATTTGAACTGAGACCATTCTGCTCAAAACCTTTTAGGTCATAATGATGTACACTTAGCTTAATTGTATATAGAAATTATGTTAATAACAGCTAAAGATTTGAAGATAAGTGTCACTAATTTAGATATGGCAAGATTGCCGGATGAATTTTTTTTGTAAGTTGTATCATAAATATCTACAAAAACGATTGGTATTGTTGCACGTCCACTTTTTCAAGTTCCCTAGCCAGTGACTGTTCTCAAAAGTGATCTATCATTTCAAGATTTTGTCGATTCAACTTTGGTGTATGGCGTAGATAGATGAGTTGTCAAAGGAATTTCTGCTTGTTTACGGTATCTGAGATTTAGCCAATGTAAAATTATCAATAAAGCATAAAATTGTACTGTCTTTCTATGTACATGTATCTTTTGCTGATAATTATATGTAGATATATTTGTTGTTTAGAATATCTACGTAAGTAGAGATGCATGTAAAAACAACGTGAGGTATAATTGCATTGACAGAAGAAGCAGTTATTGGCAAACAATCTAGTGTTTATAAGTGTACAAAAGTTGATCAGAAAGACTGACTTCAATGTGGCTGTTACATAAATATCATTGATTATAATTGCTATTTTTCATATATTCTAGCATAGAGCTATTAATATTTCAGCTTAGATAAATCCCATCTTTGTGTGCCATCACTGCAGCAACTGAATAATGCTTTTTATTTCTCCTGAAAAGAAACTGAAATTTACTAAATATGTGCAACATCTGCAGTTTTTGCAAAACTATTTTGATAGCTGACAATTTTATCATAATCATTAGTCCATCTTGTTCACAGTAATAAGGAAATGGGTGTGAGGAATTGTGCCTACAAATTGTATGTAGACATTTCACTGATGCAGTCTTCCATATTTAAACTGTCCAAGTCAGTTCCTGTTTAGATTGGGTGGAGAAATATGTATTCCAGAAAGGCTAAGGAGGTTTGCTTAGTGAATAATAGACTTGCCACAGCTTAGCAATTTGGTGGATAATTTCTTAATGCCCTTAGCCTGTTTTTTCTGCCACTGCATAATTCCAGGTAAAGAAAAGCAACATTTCAACATCCTGGACAGACACCTTCACTCCAGCCCCCAGTATTATTTCCAAAACAGTGTTTGTATGTGTAAACAAATTGAAAGGGTAATCTGAATGTAATGATAATGGTATTATCCTGAGGCTGAAATATAAGAAGAAATTTTCAGATGCGACGTATCTTCTAAGATGAGTAGTGGTAATGTTGCACTGTGATGAAAGAATTCCTGAATGTATCTGAATATAGATAATGATTTTACTTCTTTGTCAAAGTGATAATCCATTCAAACACTTTTACAGTTAATTATTTCTAAATTGCCTGTATTATGCTCGGCTATTCCCTGAAAAACGTATGCTAACAGATGAAGCTAAGAGCGAGACTCTCAGATAGGTCTGAGTAGCTTAGTAATGTAGTCATTTTTCTTACCCTGCCTGACACAAATGCCATATGATACACTTTTCAGAGGATCATTTTTTTCTTTATATCTCATCACCTTCTAAGTAAAATGCAATGGATTTTATGCTAGTCAAATTTCCACCTGTGTTACTCCACTACTGAGGTCCCTTTGTGGAAGACCAATGATTCTCTTACTCATTGGCATTAAAATATTCCAATGAAAAGTGAGAGCAGAACAATAAAAGAATAAGTACGGAGGGGTAAAGGCTCAAAAGCATTCTCACATATGGAAACTAAGCTTTTGTGTTCTTGGTGCAAAAACAGTGCTTTTGCCTAATTCTGTTTTTTCTCCGTTTAGTACAAAGAGAAATAAGCAATTGCCTTGCATGTAGAGTTGTTCATTTTACCGAGTAAAATTGATGGCTTGAAAATTTAATACAACTGGCACTTCTGAGAGTATCATTTTTAATTTCATCCTTTTCTATTTTCTCAAATTACGTACTTTTTTTGTTGCCACATTTTACTCTGTTTATTTGTTCAATCTATTCACTTTGCACAATTTGGTAACTGCCAAATAACACAGATTCTTAAAAACCATACTGACAATACTAGTTGTGTGCTCTTTAAAAAGCAAAAATAATTTTAAAAAACTTTCTTTTCTGTTTTGGCAGTTTAAAACACTTCTAGCTACTGTGCTTTTTTATTTATTTTTTTTTCTCTTTGAGTGGGAATAAATGTAAATCTTGTTGTTTTAGCTACAGAGCATTGTAGAAATGATGGGGTGCTCAGTAAAATTTCAAAATTAACAGTGGATAAAACCCAGACCTTGATATAGTGAGGGGAGATTATAAATGGTTTGTTTAGTCCCTATGGAGAAGTGCACCAGATGTCCCCGTTTAAACAATCCCTGATGGTTAACCCATGAAACAGTATTTGCTGTAGCTAATGAGAGGAAAGCTGCTTGCATGATTCCAGCACCAGGTTAGGCAGTGCAGAGTAACTTCTTGGGGATTACTTTAAGAGATACCCCCACAAAAATCAGGTTCAGTGAAATATATATAATGTGGAAATGCCAGGTTTTTGTGAAGAGCACAGCCTTCTATAGTTTATGATGTGTTACATCCAGACTGTCTAATAATGTGGTACAAAGCAATCAAGTAATGCAGTTTTATTGTACTCAGTCTGTTTTCTCATGACAAGTAAGCCTATTACATCAAAACAGGAACGGTTTGCAAGGGAAAAGTGATTGAGCACAGTGCAACTTAATTTTTCTTGTTTCTTTATCAGTAGCATAAGTAAAACATATATATACACATCAAGTGTATGTAGCAGGAAAAATTATTTGCAATTAACATTGATATTATGCATTAGTGAAGATTATTAGTGAATAATGTCATAATGAATGACAAGGAATGCTGCTGATATAAATCAATATAAACCTAGTAAAATCTTTAACATTTGGCTTTATTTTTCTCTCCATCTGTATAACTTGCTGAAGACAATAACTGGGTGAGCACAGAGGTGGGTTTTTTTTGGTCAAAAATACAATGAATTACCACCTTTTTTTTCTGTTGGTTTGTGTGTATGTTCTGAGTGAAGATAATGATTTATTGTGTAATCTTCTCTTCAAATATACATATATATTTTAGTACAGTGTGCTAGTGAATGAGGTGATAAAGTTCATAATAGCTGTGCAATTTTGGTGAATATCAGTAGCCATTGATTAAAGAGTATGAGCAACTCCATACATGTCAGCATGAGACCCACCTGCTTATCTCTGTGCTTAGCTGTTGTCACGTTCCTAATTTTTATGCAACTGACCAATTCCCATTAGGTGTTGTGTCTTTGCCTTCCTTACAAGCAGTCTTTTATGTGGAAATCTTATGTGCATTATGTAGTTTAGTCAAGATAGATTAGTTAACTGGCTTTAATTTACAACAGCTATAACACAGAAGCGACTACAATAATGATTAACTGCATCCTAACAGGAATTAGGATTATGAAGTGCCTCTGTATGGGACAGGAACATTTGGGTAGCCTTTGAGAAGTTGCAAAAGTAATGGTAACAAGTGCAGTATGTTGTCATACTGCCTATTTTTCCAAAGGGCTTAGATCGTGAAGGAAGGTATAAATATATATTTTACACTTTGTAATACTTGTTAGAAGGCCATGCCCTGCTGTTGATGTTTGGAGTTCCTCACACTGCACGAATATTAGTTGTGGCCATTTTTGAGATCATGAGTGGCACTGACATGAGGCTAAGATGAGCTGATATTTTGACCCAGATTTAGCTGATTAGGGAAATATTTCCATTTCAAATTTCATATGTGCTTTAGGCTACTGAGAAAACTAGGACGCAGATTCCCAGGGGGCAAGGGTTTTGAATTTGATGTGTTTAAATGCATGGTTATGTAATGATGCCTCTGCTAAATCAGACATCTATTTGCTTGACTACTAAATAGTCAAAAGAAGATATTCCTCAATTTTGTTTTTATTTTCCATATCAAACTGGAAAATTTAGTACAAGTAAGCTTTAAGAAATAACTTTTCCATGCCTAAAAGTCAATGTGTTAAAGACACAATGAAGTTTGTAAGGTGCTTTATGTCTACCGAAGGGGGAGGAACTGTAGTGTATAAATTAGGTAAGCATGAAATTTCCCCAGCATCTGTGAGATTTGACATTGGACACTGTGACTGTGAAAGTACTTTCCAATGAGTTCTACTCTGCCTTGTCATAGTTATTTTTGCCGAATAAGGTAATGATTAAAAACTTTGTGGATACAGTCGAATGAGCTTCTTTGTGAAAATTAAACAGAAGAGTGTTGTGATTTATGTAATTTTGTGTAGGACCTAAGGTGTTTGAAATACCGTTTACTCTATAATTCTAGTTGTTTGGTGTAAATAATGCCTTGGTAGAGACAACTTCTAGCCATCTGCTCCTTGGCTTTTGTAAAGATATCTCTGGAGCAATTTTGCGTCATAAGTTAATACCAAAAGGAAACTGAAGCAAACAAACCATTTAGATCCATTACTCTAGTGCTGGTAGTCTTTTCCCATTTTTCCTTTAGACTCCTTTTAGGTACCAGAGGGCCACAATGAGGTCTTTCCAGAGTTATCTCTTATCCAGGCTGAAAACGCCAGCCCTCTAATAATCTTCCTGTCTTCCTCTGCATCAACTCAAATGCGTCCATGTACTTGTGATGTTGGGGATCTCAGAAATGAATGTAGGACTGCAGGTGGGATGAGTACTCTACAGAGGGCAAGAGGGTGACAATCACCTCCCTTGTCCTGCTGATCGTGCTTCTTTTGGCACAGCCTACAGTATGGTTGGCTTTCTGGGCTGCAAGTGCACATTGCCAACTCATGCCAAAGATTTTATCCAGCAGTACTCACAAATACTTCTCTGCGGAGCAATTTGGAAAACCCTCTAAATTACTTTGTGAGGTGATTTTGTTCTTTGAAGAGTACGTTTTGAATTAAATTTGAACCTGTTTAAATTTAAAAAAAAAAAAAAAAAGTTGTTGTTGTTTATTTGTTGGTGTTTTGCCTTTTAAGCTTTTTTTCATTTCTATTTCTATCTCAAAATATCTGTACAATCTACTTCCCTGTCCCGTAGATCTCAGTATACTTTGTTCTGAGAATGGAACTTGATGACAAGATGCCTTATGACATGCAGAGTGTGTTAGAGAGTTTTAGAAACAGAAGGGAGGTATTTTATGTGTAAGGGAAAACATTTTCTTTCAGTTTCTCTGCAAAATGGGATTAAAGAACCAGTATATCTTTCCACTTCCCAACTTCCCAGTGCAGACTGATTGCTTGTGACTGATCTTATGTTTTCTGTTTCCTTTTTTTTTTTTTTAAACTACTGTGCTGGCAATTCACTGGGGAAAAACTGCTGTCCAGATTGGTTCATTATGATTATTTTGATTTTTTTTTTTTAATGATTTTTTTTTTCCATTGTCACTTTCAACTGAAATATATATACTTGTGTATAATCAGTAGCTCCAAATAGACTAGGGGGGAAAAATGTTAATCAACAGTGCGACAGGAGTAAAGGTCCTTCCTATCTTTGCAGTAGTATTTTTCCCACATTTCATCATCACAATCTGGCCAGCTGCTAGAAGCTAAGTATCTCATGACAAAGGTGGCAACATTTCCAAGAACTTTCTTGGAGATAGGGAGATGCTTGTGTTCACTTGACCTTTCATCAAGAGCAGCCAAACAATCTCTGTACATCTAGAAAGCCATCCAGATTAGGTTTTTGGGCAGAGTGAAATGTTCCTTTTTTAACTTGGCCATACAGAAAGCTCCCAGGATTAAGGGTGTGAACAAGTAAGGCAGAATAGCAGAAAAATGTTATCCTTGAATTTGATGGGAAAATTAAAGACCGGGAGGAAAAGAAAGCCAAATCGCTTCTAGGATTTGAACCAGAGAGAAAGAAAGAATGAGATCGTAGTCAGCTTTTATAAAGGATAAGGAGAGGCCTTCAGACTTCAGCATCTTTGTGCATCTTAGGCCTTCAGGTAGGGCAGAGGAGTTCATTATGTCTGTGGAAGGTATATGGGAAGAAGGAATTTTTAGCTCAGACAGGAGCTGAGGGAGAAACTATTAATGCTGGTGACCAGAAAGTTACAATAAAACATGGGATGAACTGATAGGCAAGTTTTGATTAAAAGTGGACATTTGGGTATGTTTTCAGAGATTAGCTTAAATTGAGGAGACTTCTCTATTCCCACTATATTGTGGACATAGAACTGAAACTATTTCTGCTGATTATTTTAGTAGCGCTGGTATGTTTTGTTGATTTGAAAAGTTTTAGTGGTTTAATAATGAATAACCTTTACAATAAGCAGCAGTTATATTGAAAACACAAAACATTAAATACAGTTGGAACCAGAAGCAGCCAATTTCTTGGATTCCAGTGTAAGAAAAAAATACTTAGAAGTATCAAAATCCATGATTCTAGTCCATTTTTATTGTTTTTGTTGTTGATGTTGTTGTTTGTTTTGGTTGTTGTTGTTGTTGTTTTAATGAGATGGTATAGGATGGCATAGGATATCTAAAGCAAGTGGGAAAAATACAGAAGAAAAGCAAGATAAATAACCAGTAGGTTGGCTCTGTTCTAAAGCCATAAAAAACTGGAGTATCTATGGAAGTATCTGCATTAACATTAGTAAACTGGTCTTAAATTAACAAAACAAGAAGAAAAAGACCCATTTACATCCTGCTCCCACATGAATTTATTTGCTTGCAAGAGTTTTGTTTAATTTGGTGAGATGCATTTGGAGAAGGTATTAGTGTTTTCTTTTACTCTCCTTCTTGATGGGTTTTATAACGCTAGCTGTAAAAGTAATAAGTGTGAAATGCATCATATTTATTTTCTTGATTTTCTTTTTTGTATGTTAGAAAAGAATGATTTATCAGAAGTATATGAATTTCACCATCTTGCTACAAATTAAATTATGTATATACTCTATTCTGAATAACACTGATCTGTGCAGACTGATGTTCTGATTCTTCATAAATGATATTGTCCTACTATTATTCAATTACCAATTCTTCATAGAGTGTTTTTTCTATTGATTTTTTTTTTTTCTGTTGATGAAACACTATACTTAGAATCCTTTTTAAGTAGAGGGAAGAGCATGGAGTCGTGACGTGTTGTGCTCTGTAAAGAAAAACTGCAGGAGAGTTCTAAATGTGTAATATCCAGTGTTTTGAGTTTAGCTCAAAGAGATTTCCTTTGGTGTTTCTGAGATAATTATTAAAAGAAAATCTAACTTGTGGATCAGACTCTGAGCAACCTCTAGCTTGGGGAGTTGACAGTTCAACACTGTAACCATCACAGACTTCAGCATCTTTGTGCATTCTCTAAATGCTTGATTATAGCAAATGCAAATATCATAATTCAGTAAAAAAATTCAATAGTGAGAATAAAATAGCAACTCCAGTCACTTACTACTCTTACTTTATTCTCATACTCCTGTTTTTGTATGAACAAAAATATTTGGTTACTGTACAATATAAGGTGTGTTTGTTCAGTTATTCGGAAGAGAACACTTCTGAAGATAAGACATAGACTAATGAAACCATCTGGTTCATCCTCTGGAACTGTTAAGCTTAATATTTTTTCATCTTTGAATATATTTTTGAACATATTATTGATTCTCATTTTACACATGCGTTGGTCCTGAGTTTTAAAGTCTTCTTTTTTTTTTTTCTTTCTTTCTGAATGATGAAATTTTAATGACTCAGGTTGAGTCTTTGTTTCCTCTGGTAGTTTAACTACACCTGCATTCAAATGGCTGCACTTTGCCCTGTTTAAGACAAATGGCACAAATTCCCGGCCTAGCAATCTGTTTTTCAACCTGTCTAGACTGAGAAGAAGAGTAAGATGTTGAACATGAATTTCCTACAAGGTCACAGTGACTAGAATGATAAGCAGCAGATTATGCCTGGGAACGTTTCAGAGCAAAAGTAAGGAATTAGGATGATTATCATCAATAATGATGTTAAATTGAAAATAAAAATGCTTCTAAATGTTGATGGAGAGAAGCTCCTACCATGAGCTATATTGTGTTTTTCAAAAAAACCTATAATGGCTTTTCTTATGAAAGTCATTTGTGGTGAGTTGCGATGTTAAATACAGACAAAAAGTTTGTGCCTTAGTATGGAAGATTTCTAGACTTCTGTTGAGTAAAATGCAAGTAAACTAAGGGTGCTTAGCTATTCTTTATATTTCTCTGCAATAGGTTTTACAGTAAAAAAGCCTCATTCCATTTTCTACATTTGTAGAATTTAGAAAACCATGGAGATATTGTTCCTTATGTTTATAAAACAAAGACTTCCATTAGTAATGTGGAAGCTCTCAGGAATCTCTGACATTTAGCCTACTTAATAGCATTTCTTTCATTTTTTGTCCTTTAAAGCAAGTCTGCTACTTGTATTTATATAATGTCCATTTGTTCTTGTATTTGGTTTGTTGATTGCTTATGAAACTCCATATTTAACAAGCGTCAAAGTAACAAAGCGATATGTACCCTATAAAAATCAATAGTTATACAAG
Organism: Tetrao urogallus; assembly: GCF_951394365.1. Taxonomy (NCBI): domain Eukaryota; kingdom Metazoa; phylum Chordata; class Aves; order Galliformes; family Phasianidae; genus Tetrao; species Tetrao urogallus. The sequence goes on from NC_136817.1 coordinate 16,491,431, forward strand.
AAGACAGTCATCTTCCTCCCAGTTTTTTGTGCATATTAGCACTGGGCTACAAGGTTATTAATTCAAGGTCTATGTGTTTACGTTTTAGAAAGCAAAATCAATAATTGCACTTAGTTATTCTATAGCAGCCTGCATTTCCCATATTTTATTTCCCACACACTGCAAATGAAGAAACTACTAACAGATACGTGGCTTGCCCAGAGCCATACCTGAAGTCCAGCAAGTGTGCGCATTTTCTGACTTGAGATGGAACTTTACCTCGTTCTGGAGAAGTACATGAATACAGTGTGTTGGTCACACAGAAATGTGTTTTGCTTTTGACATCAGAATTTAAGAGAGATATTCTGACAGTAGGGTTTTACATTAAATCCTACTTGTAGATAGGAATTTTCAGTGCTTTACTATTCTGGTTCAGTTATTGTCATCTGCACTTATGCAGCAGGAAAGCTTGTGTAATGTAAAATTTTGTATTAGTTTAATGCAGAAGGGAGAAAATTCCCTGGGTAACTAAATGTTAGAGGAGAAGAATAAGGACTCTGACTATTCTATTACTTTAATCACACTTCATAAAAATTCACTTTTCTATAATAATTTGTGGGAGATCCTAAAAACCGTGATTGCAAAAATACACAAAAATGTGTGTGAACCTATGTTTTGGCATGTAGAAATTCATCCTCACATCAGTTTTTGCAAGTCTGACATTGATTAGCTTCCCTTTTTACACCTCAAAGTACAACATACATTGCTTCTGAAATTATTTATGTGGCCTAAAATTCTAAACAGTTTCTTACTAGTGCCGAGTATAATCACCAGAGTTACAGCTTAATGATTCTTTCTGGGGAAGACAGAATCTGACCTCCTGCTGCTAGTCTGGGCTTGAGCATAGATAAATATGTTCCTCTGGCTCTGATCAAGTCACAAGTACAAGTGTTAATTTTTCTCACCTCTAACCTCACCTTTTTTGACTATGACCCTAATTACAGGAGTTGAATCTTGTGGAAGTCCTTGCTTTCCACAGAGAACATTCTGTCCTGCAATTTCACGGAATAACACTGAGTTACTTAAACAGGATAAAATTGCCATTGTTACTATTATTTTGTGGAATAGGTGTTGTTTGACAAGTTCTTTAGGATGACATTGAATTGTGCTTTTTCTCCTTTCTAGCTGCATTTATAATCAGCAGTTCTGTTACTTGAGATTGGGTCTATGATTTTATCTTGCAGAAAAAAGTTCGATTTGTTGGGAACTGAACATCTACTATTCTTTCTGGTAGTTTATATCTAATATATTATGAAAACTGTTGAAAAATGTCCTCAAAACTTATGAGTTTGAAAACTCTAGTTTCAGATACAGAAATTATTTGTCATCAATTACCTTTAAAATTATGATCAGTTGGAAATTAGAAATGGAACTACTTTTGCAACAGAGTGATTGAAATTTTTATCTAAATAATCATTTAATATCTATAATATATCTTATTATATTATTATATATATAAAATATATATAATATAATATATTATATATATATATTATATATTATATTATATATATATAATATATCTGCATCTGTCCATAAACTCTGTTTGTCATGGCCTTAAAAAAACAGTTCTTTTGGTATAGTTATCAAAGGAAAAATCACTTTACGCTGTGAACACATACCATCATTTAGATAATTGTGTTTGATAGTTATGTTTGTATATTGGATGTGATTATGGTACCCATCTAATTTTAGACTACTGTCTCTGGGAGGAATATAAATAAAGAAGAGAACTAGATGTTCTTTTACTGAAAAAAAAAAAAAAAAAATTGTACACTTAATTAATTTAGTTGTTTTAGAAAACTTACTCTTTTTTTTTTCTCTTTTTTTAACATTTCCATGGGGAGTGTCAATAAATACATCTTTACATTTAAATTAACGGTATTTTACCTCCTGTTGTTGAGTGTGGTAAGTGAATGTTCAAGGTCACTCTCTGAGATGGATTTTATTTTTAACATACATACTATTTCATTTAGCTAATCCATGATCAAGCAGTCTTCTTTTTCTTTTGCCTTTCCTTTAATTTCTTTGATAAAACTTGCCTGGGGACTCATTAAATCCTAATTCACAATACAATCTTAACTCTGCTCATTCCCTGCAGTGTAGCCCGTCATTGATTCTATGTAGATCTGTCCTTTTATGAAGTAATTGCATATTTTCCACCTACTCTAATTCTCATGCTAGCTTGGGCATTTCCAGAGAGCAGGATTCGTAACTGTCTCCCCAAAAGACTAATATGCTTAAAAGAACCAGAGAGAAACATTATAGTTGACTTTTTGTTTTGTTTTCAGTCTGATAACATAATATAAAAACCGTGTGCAGTCTGTTAACCCTAATACCTAGAGGTCCTGGCCAGGAAAAAATTTACTAATATCCTTATTTATATTAAAGCATGAATAATTTTATCAATGTCAATTATACTAGCAGTGCTTGCAAGCAAGAAGCCATATGTGTGCAATAGTGTGAAGATTTAAAAAATATATCTGTTCTTTTATGATCAAAAGTAATCTTATGAAGAGAGTTATTTGTAAAGGCACTGTGTAATGCAAATTGGAGTACTGACATTTCAAGCACTACAGGTTTCCTACACGAAGAAGGCATTCTATGAAATACTGGTCATGAACTATAATTACAGTTAGAAAATTTGGTTTGCTAGATTAAAAAAATAGGATAGGTTTTTATAAATAAAACATTTTATAAATAAACATTATAAAACATTTTATACATAAAACATTTAATAAAATGTTAGTTGGCTGGTTTTGTTTTTCTGCTGTTGGCGATTGATGGTTTTTGTCTGTTTATTTTTTAATCAAAATCTTCTTATGCGTTATAAAAACTACAGGATGAAAAACTAGTTCAGGAGGCTGAAATAAATAATAAAAAAAAGGTACCATGTGCATAAAATCATTGTTTATACAAAGCTCTAAGTTTCATCCAGGTTGCAAGTTAGAATGGAAGGTCTGCTTTTTCATTTCTGTGTTTTTAAAAGGAGCTAGAAAATTCTTAGATGATTTTCATCAACCTTCTTGACATTCATGTCACTGGTAGGATTTCCATTATCTTCTGTGGCATTTTATGAGCCTTAATGGGGTTTAAGTAAATAATGGAAGCAAATTTTAAGTATTATGAGTGTAATTCACAAAGAATCTTTTCACGAACTGTGTTCTCTCGAAACATATTGATGCTGAGACATCACCTTTCAAAGATGATGTGAAAGTAAACTGCTTAGCGAAATGGTAATGTTTAATTAAGTCCCTATATCCAAAGATAAGTCCCTATATCCAAAGATGTCTCTCTGGAATTCAGGAATAATAACAGGGCAAGGTCTGTGATTTTATATGAATTATTTAAGATGTTATTGAAACTCTGAAGCACGATACACTAGTCTGTAACTTAAAGGGCACTTTTGTATAAAGTCAATTAGATCATTTGCAAAAACAGAGTGTTAAAACAGCTTTAGGTTTTTCCATACTTGAACATATGCTTCAGTACTACTGTTTTTTTCCAAGCCAAATGTTTGAATTTTAAGTGCGAAATTATTCTTTGCTGTTCTTATTTATTTCAAGACAACAATAACAAAGCAACACTGTAAAGGGCAGGCTATTTGCTATAAACTCCGGGGTGGGGGTGGGGGAGGAGGAAAGTATTTTTGTCCATCCTAATGGATGGCATAACTACTTTAGAAATGCAAGTGCAGTGAGCAGTGTTACATCATTAGAAGTGCAAATTTGTCTTTACCACAGTTCACCAAGTGAAACCAAGTCAAGACTTTGTTCTGATAGAGCAAAATAATTTTTGAGTGCTGTCCTAAGATGTTTGTTAAAACTTACCTTAACTTTCTGAAACCACAACATCTGTTTGCTGCAGTTGTTGATGGTGATGCTTAGAAAAGCACCGCTGGGTTCGGCCATTTGGGAAATTGTTACATTTGTTCTGAAACCTGCTTTTCTGATTAATTGCCTGTGTTCAGTTAAGATCTCTGAAAAGCCCTTTGTTTAGGCTCTTACAAAGCTGGGAACTATCATGTGGCTGGTCTTTTACAACTGGTATTACGACTAATAGGAAAAGATCTGCCTTTATAAGATTGATCATTTCAATACATATCATCCCAACAAGCTCAAAGCATACTTTCTTTTCCCAGCAACCTCTTTTGAAATCTGTTAGAGCTTGATCTGAATTAATATTGGTTTTGGAGCTTAAAAAAGAAAAAGTCAGGATACAGTTTTATGTGTGAATTACTGTGAACATCTCCTGTTCTCCTGTTTTCTCAATGGTTGCTTGTTGCCCATACTTACATATATTTCAGAAATGATTTACAGACATCAGTGTGTAATGGCCATGCATTTCCATTGCATTAGTCACATCATTCTAAATTCAGCATGTATGAGAATGTACTTAGCAGGGTGATCACTTATTATTCTATGTAATCAGATCATAAGAAGAAGCAGGGAAAAGAATACGATTATTCAAATCTTGCCTGATCTCATAGAATCATAGAATTGTTTGAGTTGGAATAGACCCTTAAAGGTCATCTAATCCAATTCCCTTGCAATGAGGAGAGAGATCTACAGCTAGAACAGGTTGCTCAGAGCCTACTCTCACCAGCACAGAGTAGAGGGGCAGGATTACTTCCCTTGAACTGCTGGTCACGTTTTGGATTCTGCCCAGGATATGGTTGGCTTTCAGCTCCAGGGGCACACTACTGATTCCTGTCAAGCTTGTCAACCACCAATACCCCCAGGTCCATTTGGCTCTATCGTTACATTCCCCAGGTTGTACTGATAGTAAGGATTGCAACCCAAGTGCAAAACATTGTACTTAGATTTGTTGAACCTCATGAGGTTCTCCTGTGCCCACTGCTTGAGTCTGCGTAGGTCTCTGGACTGTTTGGATCTCATGATTGTTTACTGTAGCTTTGTCTTTTCCTTTGAGAATCGGAACATTTGCATCTTACAGGTGGTATTTTAATACTGTGTTCATTGTACTACTCTTCATTGTAACTGATTGCCATCTGGAATTTTTCTTGCCTGGGAATCTCTAAGCATAGCATAATTAATTAGTTTAAGACTTGGGAACACATTCTTTGGACTCCTTAAAAAATAAATAGTATTTTACTTATTTGTATTGCATTTAGTAGAAAGAAAAGCAGAACTGACACATTTTCATTATCCTAGTAAAGGTCAATTTTAAAACTTTGCTTTAAAGTATGTTTCAGTGACCTCCAGTCTAAATGTATTTATTTTATGGCAGGTGCTTCAGCAATTATTAGTAATTGGGAAATTAGATGCTGATACTGTAGCAGTATCTTTATTCACTAATTGGTTTCGGCACATTTTAACTAGCTAAACACAGAACTATTCAAATGAAACAGGTGAAGATTTGTGTGGAAGTAGTGATCCTGTGCTATGAGTCAGTCCTCCTCCTCCTACCTGTCCACAAACCAGGTGTTCTCCTGGGGGGTGCACACAAGACCTTAGGTGTTGGCCTCACCTGTCAGTAAAGCACAAGAAAATAAAAAACAGGTGAAATTCTGAGCTATAGTCATTCAATACTCATTCTTCATTTTTATTTTGACTTTTTGGGTTGCTACAGGGTCAAAAAAACCATGTACTTCTCCTTTGCAGACTGTTTTGTAGCTTCATCCATCTCTTCTCCAATTGGGAGTGTATTATTTCTAGAAAAATGTGATGTGGTTGATGTATTTCTTTTCTGATCCCCAATACCTCTGGACTTTTTTTACTTGACATATCTTATGCTTTTCACTTTGTTGCCCATAGGAAAAAATTTCTTGGGGCTTGGACTAGTGAACTACATTTTAGAGTCCATGTGCAGTTCATCGTTTAATTTAGGTTAGGTTTTCCTTTCAGTGTCTCTTTGCATCTGCTCCACAGAATGATGACCCACCACTGACATCTTGCGAACTGAAGGATTTTCATATTTTGAGCATCTGTGTCGCTTCTCAGACTTCGAATAGTAGAGTTTGCTATGCAGTAATCTTATTTTTTGTACTCAACCTGACTTAATTTTCTTGAAGATTTTGAAGTCCTGGAGGCTAACAAACTTGTAAAACAAACAACAGCTTAAAATCTCTTTGTTGTTTTTCGTTATGTGTTTTAATTTCTACACGTTCCCTGTTTTCTTTTTTTTTATTTTATTCCCTCCTGCGCTTCTGACTATCCTTACTTTTAGGAATTATGCAGTTTGCTTTCAGGGCCTTCCCATCTGTCCTTTCTTTTGTAGTTGTAAAGGTACCATGTGAAGGGGAAAGAACAATTGCTCAAGACAGATATCCTTGACAGATATTATATTTTTACTATCCAGTCTCTGCCTTTTCTCTAGTAGTGTCTTTCTGGGCTTCTGAAAAAGTTTCTTGAGAAACTCTCAAGAGTTTCTTGAATATGGTAGACTATTTCCCTTATGTAACTGAGGAAGGCAGTGTGTGTGTATGCTATCTATTCCGCTGCAGGAAAAAAAAAAAATTCCAGTTTTGTAGGGTGAAATGCTTCAAAGATCTGCTTCACCTTGGCCTCATTGTTGATTCTAACAGAAAGAAACATTTAGTCTATGAGTTTGTACTTAAGGTTTTTCTTTAATTTGCTATGTTTTTTCATTTTCGTTCCCTTTTTTTTTCTTGTTGTATATCTCATTGTATTTTACTAAGCAGCTTCATCAGTCTTTTCAGTAAAAAAGTTGGAAGTTATTAACGCATATGCACTACTGGCAAATCTAAAAATAGCAATGATTTTTACTGCACCAACTGGTAAAAAGACTGGTATATTGGATCTGAACTAAAATATTAATTTAGAGTTGGAAGGAAGAAATGCTTGTAGCTAAATTACGTTTTGTTATGCCTTTATGTGAGGCATGTGGCATTGTGTTCTTAGGGAAATATGCAAGAACAGCATGTCAGAGCATCTGATAAAGGTGAGGGACTGAGTTGCATTCAGAGTGTGTTACTGCAGTTACAAGACATTTGAAAGCATTTCAGTATAAGAGGTAGGGAAGAACAGTGTTCAGTGAATTATCTGTATAACAATTTTGAGGAAGGTACAGAACTAAATGAAACAGAAACTGTTTCTGGAAGATGTCCCAGCTGTCACTACTTAAGAAAACATTAAATCAAGAACCAATATAAATACTAAGGTAGTAACATCAACAGTGTGATTCCCTGCAGCCGTGTATAAGGTTGTGTTGTTTTAAGGTTGTATTAAGTCCTTCAACAGCTAAGATGCTATTGAAATGCTACGATAAAGATCTGATGTGAAAAAGATTATTTATTACATGCCAAAAAAGATCAAATACTGTATCACTCAAGTGAGCCTAGGTCAATTAATGCAATACGAAAAAAAGTCAGAAAATCTAATAACACAGTTCCATAATAGACTATCCATTAAATTAGATATCATGTTCAAACTTTTTCTTCATCCCTTAAAAATAAGAAAAGCAGTTTGTCTTAGTGGAATATTTCAGACAGACAGTGCAACAGAAAATAATGTATAGATCTGTAGAAGTATTTTTTTTAATATGGCAAACCACATGATGGAATTTGCAATAGGGAGAGAAGTGTGAGGTTTGACATGCCCATTGTTCATTGGTATATATATAAATATCACCATTAATACCATTTTCTTAATGAAAGAATGTAAAGTTGAATCAAATGAAGTTTTCCTATCATTGAAACAGTGTGTAATTTAGGGGTAAATAGGACCAGTCTTGTAAAAAAAAAACACAAACAAACCCTTTGTAACCATATCTCAGAATCCTTATGTGTATGCTCAACTCTACTAAATTCACCCACAGAGGATGTACTGAGGCTCATGGTTCAGATCAGGAATGGTACTCACCACACTTGCAATGTTAGCATGCTCTGAGAGATCGTGAGGTACCCATGTCTGTGTAAGACACCTGCAGTCCTTTATGTAATATCTGCAAGAAGCATTTTTTGTACCTTAAATAAATTACTTTGATATTTTCTTTATCTGTGATGCATCTGATGTAAATGACAATTTACTACATAGCAGGTTTCTAATTGTCCTTGTATACGCTAAACTGACTTCCTGTGTAATACAACAAATTTATCTCTGTTTTTAATGGGATCTTTCATGCATGCAACCAGTGGCAGAACATCCTTTTGCAGAACTGGATAACAGTTGTAAAAAAGGTACAAGCAGAAAAAGAGTGGATATTCATAGCAAAATTACTGATAAATGTCATCAGCCCAGATGAGACTGTCAGTGGAATGGTGACTTTTGAAAGAACAGAAGGCTGCTGAGAACAAGTGGTGGAAGCTGTCTAAGCACTGAGACTGTCCAGCTGTTTCAGCCTCAATTTCCAGCACATAGCCCTAAAATAGAAGCACTCTGATTGCAGCGAGTACAGTTAATTTGCTCTAAATGAATGATGTTGTAGGCAATTATACCTAAGAGGTCCCTAAGACCAAGTTTGTGAAAGCCTTGAATGAGCAAAGCAGGGAGGCTTTAGAACATCTTGCATAAGCATGGACACAGAGGAAGCTAAATTCAAGTTTTCTTATGTCCCTGAGAGCAGAAAAAATGAGACAAAAAATTATTAAATTATTAAAAAATTATTGTAAAATAATATCATCAGTGTGAATGAGATTTTTGGAGATGAGTTACTATTTTTCTGCTTCAAGGTTGTTGGTTTTTTTTAATTACGTTTTCAGATATGTTTTTTTGTTTGTTTGTTTGTTTTTAAACTGGAGAAACAGTATTTCAACAGATGTTGAGGCATGCAGAAATTCAAGAGTTATCCATAATGACATTCTACCTAAGCAGCTTGAGCAGATTGTTGTTGTTTCTGGTGAGATAGTTGCAAAGAAGCATCCAATTAAGAAATTAAAGCTAACTATACAGCAACGTTAGTTGGATTATTGATCCTATTGCTATCACATAAGGTAGCTATTGCTATCATTTCAGGTACACAGAATACTACTGCATACCTTCAGCATTATCATATAGCAGCATGGGTAGTTTGGCCTTATGAGACTGCAATCCAAACTCTGGTGTGAAAATATATTTTAGAATCTTTCACTTATAAGTGGAAGCAGATTGCTGAAAAGTGCATGTAAATGTTGATTCAGAGTTGAAAATGTGCCAACAGACTGCTAGTAAAATATTTACTGATAACTTTAAGATGGAAATATGTCTTCCTTATTGAGCTGTAACTTCAGTTTGAAAGATATTTATAGGAGTAGGTTCATATTTATCTATATATGTAGACTATGGAGCTGCATTTGCTCTTGTGGCTATTGCTTTTTCTAATTTTGTTCGTATTTGGAATACTAAGAAAAAAAAAAAGGAGATTTCCATGCTATCATCTTCTATTGAATATGGCTTTAAACATTTTTGAATTGTGTGAATGACAAATGACAAAAATATTATTTTTTATTTCTTTGTTTAAGGTAAAACACATTGTAATGTGAAATCTAATCATAGAAAAGACACAAATGCCAAGCAGCTTTTCATTGTAAAGACTGAATATTTGTTGTTACTAAAGTTAGATAATGCTATAAAAGAGACAAAGATGTGAACAATTGCTTGTGAAAGGGAATACTTTTTTTTATAGGATTATCTAATCTTATCTACATCAAAGTCAGATTTCTTCTTTTCTTTTTTTTTCTGTTTTCCTGTAACATCTTGGTCTTCCTCTTCAATATTACTGCGTCATTTACCATTTTTTGTTTACATTTATGCAGTCTGTTTGGGAACTGCTGAATCATGGCCTGAACCTCTGATGGATCACCTGAGGCAAGCAATGAGTCAGCCACAGGAGCACAGGTGAAGGCAATTCACCTGTGCTGCCGGAAGGGTTGGAGCCTGGCTCCACCTCTCCTAGACATATTTCAGACTTGACTGCAAGTAGGAAAGGGTCTCTGAACGACAGTATTTTAATTAACTTTCATGGCTTAAAATGAAGGAACCAACAGCAGGTATCTCAGTTATAGAAGATATAAGAAGTGGGCCATTAATACCAAAATATAAAGAGTTGGGTAGAGTACCACATGGATATTACAAGCTGCTTTTTAAATGCAGTTGGAAGAGATAATACTTAAATCAAGAGGGACACAATTGCTATTGTAGTAATGAGAAAATGTAGAAGAGCTAAATACAGATCTGCTGTACAAGTGCTTTTGAGATGTTTGTGTCAGAATGGTTAGTTCTGCACAGCAAAATCCAGTTGTCACAAAATTATTAATGAATAAATGTCTGGTGTTAAAGCTGGAGTACAGTAATAGCCTCATTTTTTGTTGGCTTTTTAAAAAAAAATCTGATGTCACCATGATACCATGATGTACTAATGTCATTGTATTGAAATTAATTGTTTAAAAACAGTCAACAGCATTTAAGCCTTTTCTGGATTCATTATGCTGAACAGTGTACTGTGTTGATATACTCAACTAGGGAAGTTTTGCATGAGTGAAAGCAGTTCTTTCAGAGTATGGTTACCACTTCAGTATTTTCTGTTTATGAAAAAATCAAATTCAATCCTTACAAGACTTCAATCCTTACAGTAATAGTGATCCAGCGAGTGTTTCTGCCTGTGGGCAATCTTATGTATTATCAGTGAATATGCCATTATGCATTGACAAGGAATTACCTTTCAGAACTCTCATGAGATCAGTTGAGCATTTCTGATGTGGGAGTAACTAGGACTTCAGTGTAACCTGTCATATAAAAATGTGCTTTTTATTCTCAGAAGCACTCTGAAATATTGTGAGTTATCGATTTCCTTTCTGTGAGGGGAAACGTCTGTGTATTCTTCTTCTAAGTCAAAGTATTATGCATTTCTGCGTAGTGAAAATTTTGCCAACCAAAAGTAGCCACTGTAAAATTAGTCAGTTGTTCATTTTTATTAGTATTTGTTAACTATGCTAGTGGTGGCTTTGTGCTGTAAGAGAAAAGAGGCATTTATTGGGGAAAAAAAAATACATTGTTTTGGTGGGTAGTGAGTGATCTCTTATTTTCTTCTGGTGTTGTTTAGTCCTTTGTCAAAACATGATTTTGTGGAAATTCCTCATAAAAAGCAACAAAAAAAGAATAGCTATGTATGTGTAGTTATGCTACAGAGGGAGCGAGTATTTGGACCTGTTGAAATAATTTGACCATTTCATATATTGAAGTACTCAGACTTGTTGCTGAAGGTGAGCTCAGAGATCTTCAATCTCTATATAGAGTACAGATAGTAACAGGTGAACTCATAACATCGGAGTTCAAGCTTCATTGAAATAACTGTCTAATGCATACTTAGATGTTTTGCTTTATTGAGTAGGTTACACTATGACTACTTTTCCTTTGGACTTCCTTGCTGCTATTGTCCCAGAATAGCTACAGTTACTAACGAACTGGATGATGTTGGTGGTGATTATTTTAACAATTTTCAGGAATTGTTTTGTTCAATGTGAGAAATAAAAATGATGATGGGAACTGAATGTCAGATTCCCTTGCTGAATTCACTGGAGGTTTTTTTGGGTCCTTAACTATGACTTCTGATGGAATCTTTATCATGCTCTCACCTTGAAAACATTAAAAATTGATTGCAGTTCCTAGAAAAACTGAGTTTGGTAGTGTTCTGATTACATTACTGAATGCTTAGAGAAAAGAAGGCTACAAATGACCAGCTGAAAGAAATTTGGTAGTACAACAGTCGATCTACTTGCCCTGTGCATAAAATCCACATTCACGTTAGGAATGTCTTGGTTAATCAAACATTCCTGCATTAACAATGCATGAATGCTAAAAATATCTCATATAGAAGCAGAAAAGAGAAAAAATAAAAGCCTCTCTAATTTTTCCTTCTTGAGGAACAAAGACTGGCGAACTGAGTTATAGTGCACAGAAATATGTAGAAAAGTGAAATAGTCTTTGTCCTGCCTTCAGATGCAGGGTTTCACCTGGGGAACCTGCTTGAAATCTATACTGATCATAAGTAAGCAGTTATGAGTAAGTAAGCTAGCTGATTAGTTCAAAATCTAATGCTGTGGTAAATGTAAAACAATGAACGTGATTGTTTTTTGTTTGTTTCTTTTTTAATTCTAAAGCTGAATTTGGCTTGTATTTATGTATAGAAAATGCTGACGGTGTTAGCTATTAAGCCTAGAGCATAAGCTCTGGCTCTCCCAGGTTGGTGAAATCTAAATGCTTGGGGTGTCTTTTTTTGTGTGTTTGTTTTTTCTTTTTTTTTTTTTTTTTTGCTACAAGATTTAAGTTGTCACCTAAGTAAATTTTCTCAATATACTGTGTTTGTGTACAAAGCCATCCTGAAAACTGTATTTACCTCATCACTCCACTGCTGTAAAATGGCTTCCAGGTCTTAACTAATTCTTTCTTTTCTGCTGAGTTCCAAATTTTCCGATACTGATGACTGTTTTTTTTCTCACCTGCATATTCAAAGATGAAATGTGGATGCTATTCATTTTTAAGCCCTTCATTCAGGAACTTTTTGAACACAAACTTAATTTTCAGTTTCACTACACTGGCCCTTTTATGGGCCACTGATGAAGCATAGCTTACTGTGCTCATTAAATTATTTTGATTTCTTTTTTTTTTTTTTTTTTTGAAACACAATGTACTTAACAAAATTGAAAATAGCATTTTTTAAACTTATTCCATGCATGTTAAATGACAGGGCGAGCAGCAATGACCACAAATGAGAACAAGGAGTTCTGTCTGATCTGCAGGGAACACTTAACTGTGGGTGATGGAGCATTGGCACGTGTTGCTTGGAGAGGCTGATGTGTCTCTTCCTTTGAAACCTTTGAGGGGATGGGCCTGATGGACCCAGAGATTCCTTGATTCTTTGATTTTTTTTTTTTTTATGGAGCGAATTAGCAAAGAGCAATTTAGTTTATGTATATTTAGTGAAAGAAGTCTTCAGAACTAATAGAAATGGTTAGGAGCAGTAAAAAAAATAGAATTAAAATGTAATTAAAAAAAAAAGTGAAAGCTGTTTTGCTGCTTGTCATTGATGACAGCATAGACTGACTTGGATTTTAAGATTTAAAAATTTAATGGCCTCAAGATGATACAGAAAGAGTTGTGAATCAAAACAAACAAAACACAATGTTTGCAGAGTGATCTTGAGACAGTGAATCTGCACCTCTGTTGTATACGTTTCCATAATTAAGGTTTAGAAAATGCTGCAATTAGAATGTTTTGTGTACCTTCTAAAAGAACTTCAAAATATTTTAAATGTAAACAAGGTCCATATGTTTAGCATATGTGTAAATGCTTAACATACATTAGTGTCCTATCTGAAGTGTGCTACAGTATCAAGAGATGATGCCACGCAGAATCCAAAATGAAATTCAACTAAGAACAATGTGTGTTGCTCTTTAAGTGACCTCTGAATTAAAATAATGCAGCAAAATTTTAGGGAGGGGTTAGCTACTTAAAAGCATCAGATGAGTGTGCTAACTTTTATAGATTTTTAATTTAGGAACAAGGTAACCAGTCATCTGCAATGCCTCCACATTTTTAATAGCTTATCTTATCCCTGCTTAAGGCCATACGTTTCCAGGAATCACATGACGCTTGGAAAACTGGTAAGTACAGTATTTGCCCCTGAAGTTGTTATAGAAGTACAAACACCTTTAGGATGAGAAAGGTTAATATACAGGGCAGAAAAATAAGCCATGTGTGATTAAAACTGTTGAGCAGTGCCAGCAGAACTTGAACTCTTCACAAAGTGTCAAACTTGCCTTGGTTTTGAAAATGTTCCTTATCATTGTGCTATACTGTACTGAAGGATAATGCTTATTTCTGAGTGAGCAAGCTGGGGAAAGGTGAAGTAGCTCTGGTGAAAAGATAGAAGCATTATCTCTCTGGAAAGCCTTTTACTCTGGAAATTATAAAGATGAAAAATTAATACAGTCAATTGCATTGGCATTTTGCTTTTCAAATGAGTATTATGTCATTCAGAATACGTTATTTAGTTATTTTCAGTAATGATAACAGTAATTAACAATGAATAATAATAAAGCTCCCAGTGCTTTGCCTGGTGGACTTGATAAAATGAAATTATTAAAATGTTTTATTTTAGAATTTTTGTGGATAAACGGTACAGTGTATGCATTCAGCAGATAGAAAAATAAGCACTTCTGGCGAAGGAGCAAGCAGTCAGTTAACCACTGTCAGACTGGTTTAATTTCTACTTTTTGTTTTTTATATTTCTTTAAATAATGTATTGAAAACTTTTAGAAAGGCTAAAATAATAATAATAATAGAAATTTTTCAGTAGTGAATGCCATGATGGTTTTAGCTTCTAGGAATAACTCTAAAGCTTTAATATACGTAATGTAACTAGAATCAGAAAACATTCTTCCCAGTTTATGTGAGTAATTTATTGTGATCTATCTCTGCATACCTAAGTTTTTCTAGAAAGCTGCCTTTAAGCAAACAGATTAACATAGTTGACATAATGATATCCTCATGCAGTGTCTATTTTTCAAAACTTCTGGCTTTGCCTTGGATGAATATGCAGTTTCTTAACATTTCAAATAACTGTATTTTCTTTCAAAAATATTAAAGAACACTGGGAAGTAAGGAAGGCAGCTATTGTGCTTCTGCTGCACCAACACAAATTAACTTCCACTTGCCACCTTTACTACTCATTGTGATGGCTGTTACTTCTTCCTAGAGTTGCAGGAAGGAGTTAGTCACTGAGTGACAAGCTTGGGGTGTAGTGAGATAATTGGCATCTGCAGGGTTACACAGCTTTGCATATGGTCCATGTGTTGTGAGCTGTGGTCTCAGCAGCAAGGCAGCTTAAGTAGTGAATGATCCCTCTAATTCTGATTTTTATTAAATAATGTGATATGTGGAACATTAGATTATAGATGATTTTTCTGTGGGTCTTATTAGATAGAGGTATGTGTGCTTAATTCTTCTTAGATAAAGGAAAATAGAATTTTACAAGTAGTGAAACATAAAGTGCCTGGCACTATGTAAATGCTTATCAACCTGCAATTCAGAAGGTCAGTGGAAGTCATTTTGACTTTCAAGGAAGACAAGATCCACTCAAGTTTCATAAGCTTCACATGTTTGACTTTTTTACTTTTATTTTTAGGCAATAAATACAACTTAAATAGTACTGTAATTTGTCACTGTTGATTACCCAGTCCAAATGATGAGAGCACCCTTTACTTTGGGAGAAAAGCGTAACATTGGACGCAAACTCAAAGCAAAGCTCTGAAGATGATCAGATTCCAAATGAGACAGCATTGTTTATTTTGATGCTGCTTTTCAAATATTATACACTAGAGTTTCTCTTTACCGTGTCCTTTTCTTAATCTCTTTCTCATTCTAGTTCATTTTTCCTGGCTTGTTTTGTGGAGTTGTGGTGGATAGGGGATCCCAAAGGGAAGAGGCTATTTTACAGAACCCAAACCAGTATGACTTGCTTGGCATCTGGTTTATATTTTCTTTATGTGCACAGTCGGTATTCCAGAGTTATGTGGCAAATACTGCCATGATACACAAAAGGTGTATCTCTCTACTGAAAAAGCACACTGCATCTATCGATCAGGGATTTAATAAAGCTGCTTGTCAACTGTCATCAGATGTGCCCAGTGAGTACCTGTTACGCAATTATGGAGAGATGACGAGGAGGAAGTGACAGGAGCCAAACTGCACTGCACTCACTCTCCTACCTGTTTGAAATATGCTTTATCTTCAGTGACAGTATCAGCTAAGACATTGCTGTAATTAAACTTTCTTTTTTTTTTTTTTTTTGTAATGGAGTCCACTCTAGTGTATATTCTATTTATTGTCCTTTCCATCAAATTTAATCATTTCTGACAAGCGTGAGCATGCCTGACTTATCCTAATACTTTTGCCTTATCTTTACTTTCCTTCTCTTTTTTTCTACTTTTTTTTGTCTCACGTCCACTGATGGGTGGATTACTCATAGAACATTTTCAAATATAATTTCTGTTTATCTGAAAATAGAAACTATAGTTCTACGATAATAACAAGCTCTTCTATCTAAACAGTCTCTATTTCATTTCAGTGCTTTCATTTTCTTCATGTCTCATCATTTTTTTCCTTTGCTACTGCTGTTAATCTGACATCTTTTGCTCCAAAAAAAAAAAAAAAAAATGTGTTTTATTTACAGGGCACAGCCTTTGGAAGTGCTCCTGTACCTTCTCGCAGGCAATTATGTGAGTCTCTTGAATTCCGCTCTGTGTTGTAAAGATGACTATGTGTTCATGTGCTGTAGCATGGCATGCCAATATAGAGTTAATGCCCTGAGGTCAATATTCAACCACTGGTGTTGCATATTGCCTGTAACGTGCTTGTAGCTAACAGCTTCTGTTGACTCCTTTATTTCTTTGCTGTGTTTTGTCCAACACATTGTAAACTAGGGCTATGCTATGCGCTATAGAGTTGCACGAAGGGAATAAAATACCGTAATGACTCAAAGTCTGGAGGGGAATAAGTACAATATTCTAGTTTATGTCTTCATAGTGAATAGAGTTAAAACTAAAGAACATCTTTTTCACATTCTTCAAATTAATCTTTCAGTTGAATCTTAAAAAAGTAAAAAGTGGAAAATCAAGCAACATGGTCTAAGGCAGGTGTTACTAAGACTAGTTGTATTTATATTTGTTCTAATCAATTAAAGAACATCTTATCCTCAGCTTCGGGGACTGACTGGGGACTTTTACTGAGGTATCTCCTTTATTTTTTTCTTAAATCCATTGAAAGTATTGACAATAGATACCATTTCTTCAGAAAAACAGAAACTAAACTCTATTGCCCCCATCCTCGCATTTCCCCCCTATCCACTCTCTAAAATAATAATAATAATAATAATAAGCAAGAAATCACAGATGTGATTTTTGAGAAGGAAATGTTTATGTTCTAACTCAAGCTGATCTTTCTGCTGCTTTAATAGTGTGTGTGTCTGTGTGTGTGTGTACGTACAGTGAACATTTAGATGCTCACAATACCATCAGACTTTGAGATGAGGGCTTATGTTCCTTGGATCTGTTTCTGTCTCTCTCCTCCTAGCTTGAGTTGAATGTCCATTCTAGAGATACTGGTGTCTTCCATATACATATAATAAGCCACAGCCATGTACTGCATTATTATAATTACTATGCACTGCATCACACCACTGAATGTCAAAAAGTTTCATCGCATTTTAACGTTACAGGCTTATTCATAAAATCTAGTGCATCTTGAACAGTGCTTTGTTGTTGGTAATCTAAATGTGTTGCTTGCATAAGTTCAGCAAAGCTGCTCTGGTGTATTCATAGGAAACTTAATATTTGTCTATGAATGTGAGTCTTACAAGAGGAACTAAAAATATGGTTTGTATGTCACTGTCCTTTCTTTTATGCAATTATCTTAACTGTTCCTATTCTTCTGGGTATATCTAAGGGGAGAAAAAGTGATATATCGAGATGAAATACTGTTCATGAAATGTAACTGTGCTCCCATTATAGTTATTTAAGATATGGTGGAAAGACTAAATATTCTTACTGAATGTAAATTTTATCCTTCGCAAAAGCAATGCTGAAGTTATTTTTTTTATCTGAGGTGTATGACATTTAGTAGTCTGCTAAACTGAAAATTTGAGCTTCTGTCTGGTTTACTTTCATTTAGGCAAATTCACTGCTCTTTTACACAGTTAAGAAAATTATTGAAGACTTTGGAAGTACGCCTATGTTGTAACATGCTTTAACTTGCTTTGTTATAAATAATAAGCATACCTGATGTTACTGCTACCATCTTCCTTTATGGCATAGTATCTTTGTGTATCCTTGCTTGAGTAGTGATGTCACCTAGCGAAGTATCTGAGATCTGAACATAAGGGATTGTGTGAAAAGGACAGAATATCTGGAAAAGTCAGGGTAATGGTTTGCAGGATTTAAGGTGCAGAACAGTAAAGTAAATGAAGAAGAGCGGATAACAATTGCGTTAAATAAATACATAGATGCATATGTAGGAAAGAGTAGTTGGTCTTAAGAAATAAGATCGGATTATGAATTGAAGGTAAAATTAACATCATTAAAATGGTGAGAGGGGAGATGTAGGTTTAGAACTGCATACATAGAGTGTGACAGTGCCTTGACTGGGAAGCAACTGGAAGCAAAAGAAGTATGTAAGTGAAGAGATCCATAACATTAGGGAAAGAAAAAGAAGTTATTTCAGACAGCTATTTTCTGCTTTTTTGTGTACTAGAAAGCAGTGAAGATACAGAGCTATAAATATATTGTATCAGAACTCATCTTCTAGCCATTGGCGGCAATTTCTGTGATCTTGTTGAACACTGTTAGAGTTGACTTACGGAAGTCGGAGATGATGATGCCTGGGAATGCAGAGCAGAAATACTACTGAGCAAATGTAGTGTCCTATCATGCAGAAATTTAAGAGTAGGCTGTGTTGTTGTTGTTGATATTGTCAGTGATCATTCAATCCGTTGCAGTAGAGTAAACAATATTAATTTAAAGGTGTAACCTGCTGGAGACTTGTAACTGCTTGTAGCTGTTAATTGCCTTGTAGGCAAAGGTAGGTGATGTAATGTGGTGTTGGTATTGAGAGTCGCTGAAAGGTCAGGCACTTCTGGGTATCAGAAAGTGTCAGAGACATCAAGTACCATCTGCAGTAGTGCTGTGTTATGACATCTCTTGTAGCCCAGGGTCTCCAGCAGTTAGTTGGCGGTGAAATGTGGCAAAGTAACAAGTGGTTGAGACTAAAATCTGTTTAGATAATATTTTCAAATAACAACATGCTATTTTTGTGGGGACATTTCTGCGCTCTGGCATCTAGACT
The DNA here is from genome assembly GCF_951394365.1 of Tetrao urogallus. NCBI lineage: Eukaryota > Metazoa > Chordata > Aves > Galliformes > Phasianidae > Tetrao > Tetrao urogallus. The sequence goes on from NC_136817.1 coordinate 16,510,267, forward strand.
GTTGTGGATTATACTCTGGCAGTAGTGTTGAGCATCACAGTCATTCTCACACTGCCCCTTCCCAATGGGATGGAGGAGGGAATCAGGGTAAAAACAAAAGAGATGAAGTACTAGTAGATAAAACACTTTTTACTAAGACGGAAAAGGAAAATAGTAGTAGTAATAATAATAATATGTTTATTTGCAAAACAAGTGATGCACTAGCAATTGCTCACCTCCCACCACTCTCCAAGCAGCTGCTGCCCCCTTGGCCAAATCCCCACGGATTTATGAGTTTTTCACATGATGTCATGTGGAATATCCCTCTGGCCGCTTTTAGGCCAGCTGTCCTTGTTCTTTCCCCTCCCAGCTCCTTGTGATTCCTCTGATAATTGCTATTTATCCCCCTTTTCTGTCAGGGCAATATAAGAAGTTGAAACATCCTTAGCTCAGTGCAGCCACTGCTCAACAACTAAAAGATCACTGCGTTATCAACATAGTTTTTCTCCCAAAGCCAGAACTTAGCATCATACCAGACATAATTAATAGAAGAAAAAAAAAAATACATAATCAAAACTGTTCTATCTGAAACTAGAACACAGATACAGAGTAAAAGGGTAACTAAGAAGTACCAATATTGGAGTTAAGGCTCCTTAACAAAAGATAAAACTTTGCCATTTGAAATGCAATGGGCTGTGACTTAGTTTCTGTTTTACATAGAAGACACAGAGTGGAATTAAAAGAACATACAATCTAAACTAACTGAGGAAGTCTGTAATTAGCAACAAAATAAGGTGCAATGACAGAAGACAAAGTGAATGGGGAGTCCAAAATGAATATTGCCCTCAGATAGGAGAGTTTTGTTACTTTGTGGATATCCTGGTTTTAAACTCATTAGCTAAACTGCACCACACCACTCTTTCACTCTCCCTCCTCAAGCTACAGGCGGAGGAAATAATGATGACCAAAAAAAAAAGAAAGAAAAAAGTAATATTGAGATAAGGACATATTACTCACCAGTTACTGTCACAGGAAAAATGGACTCAGTTTAAGGAGATAAATGTAATTTATTGCCTGTTACCACCACAGAGTAGAGCAGTGAGAATTAAAAAACACCTTCCCCCACCCACTTCTTCTACTTCCTCCCCCAGATGCTCAGGAGGTTATGGATTGCAGTCAGTATATTACATGAGGATGTGTGAAAACCACAGTTCTGAAAATGTATATGTTCGTCTGAACTCTTTTTTAAATGCATTTTTCTCTTGCATAGCCACATACTAGAGTCAGAGTTTTAACTTCATATCCACTGATAAACCATTGGATTAAGCTAGTACATCTTGAACCAGGTTATGAAGCTTTAATTTTGTTATATCTATAGTACTTTGTATCAAAACAACTGTATTTCAAATGTTTTTCTTGTTTCACCTAAAATATCTACCCAGTATAAGCAATTGGCAATTGAGGGCAACAGTGGGCAATACTTTCTAAGAAAATGTGTTATCATAGACATAAAATTTGGGGAATTAAAAATACTAGCCACTACTCAGAAGGATAAAATGAAAAGGAATACATAGACAGAGAGCCTTTCTGTAATAGATGTTTGATGAAAGAAAGTAGAAAATACAAAAAAAAAAAAAAAAAAAGAAAAATCGATACAGCTATGTGATACCTGACAATCAACTTTACAGACAGAACAAATTGGATTGGACACTTGAAATAGCAGTATTATATCTAAAGAATTTTATACCATCTAATGATTAAAAAAAGTACCAAAATCTAACTCAGTTAAACAGTTGCCAGGATACTTCATACAATGTGGAATTTACTGGTAAGGAGAACTGAAATAAAAACTAAAGGAAGCAAAATTATTTTGTTTCTTGATAAATGACATTTTAATGTACTAATTTCAAAACTTGGGACAAGTTTTTGAGTAGCTTAAATGCAGCTTTATTGTTCTGCTATTGGTTCTGTTAAAAAAAAAAAGCATGAATTTAAGTAAAAAATGTGAAGAACGGAAATTAAAACACTTAAATTCTTAGAATAGATCATTTCAGTTACAAAACAAGTGTAGTAATGTAATTGACTGCTATCAAGACATTTAAAAGCAGATGATGGCTTCTTTGGTCAGCTTGGTGGTGAAAATGAAGAAGGTAGATATGATGCTGGTAAACTGGTGTGTTTTGACCCCCATGGAAGGGTGCAGCCCTCACCCACTGCTCAGTAGGCCACATACAAAATTTTGCAGTGTAAACATCTAAGAAAATGAAGATGTTAAATGTCTTAATGTGATATGGGGTTGCTAGTTTGAGTGGTAGGTCTCTAAGTCCTACAGTAAGACTGTTATCAGTTACTTGAGTTTCATTCTGAAGTAGTATTAATATTTTTGCCTTAATTCTGACAGATAAAACGAGTATTTATATAGTAAAATTTATCGAGACAACATGGATCAGTTCAGTCAACTACGTAGAGGGAGGAACTTCAGGAGAACTTAAAGGATTTGACTACATATGTGCAAATGAAAAGTTTTGATGCCAGTAATGTAAATAATTAGGTAAATAGAATGTAAAGAATTAATATTTGAAGATGTCACTATTTTGTTTTATCAGTTGTAGTCAGTTGTTAGAAAAATAAATGTTGAAAGCAACAAATTGTGAAAGTTGCAACAGAAGCAGAAAAACCAAAGCTGTTTAGAGGTTCTATTTGCCATAAAATATGTAGATTTTTAATCTCATAGAAGCCTTGATTTATGCCAGGGTGATGTCCAGCATTTAGTTACTGTCTGTCTGGAGTATAGATACTAGGAAAAGACTTTCAATCATTCAACTCATTATCAAAGCATTAAGGAAGTGTAATATAAATCATGTAAATATTAATAGTTCTTAGTACTTATTGTTTTACATTTTTGGCTTATAATTTGTAATATTTGTAAAATATTTGTAAAAATGACCTCATCTGAGAGTCTCCTGGTAAATTAAATTTTAAAATTAATTAGATAATTATCCATTTGACTGAGTAGGCTTTTAATGAGATTTTTAAACGCTGCAGTATATTCTTATTTAGGCTTATTCTATTGTAGTTCCTAGTTGTATTCCTGTTAACTCTGGTGGATGTAAGATTATGTTCCATTTTTGCAAAATGAGAAAATACGTATTCTGACAATTGTTTGATTAATATATTATTATGTATAAGTCTTTCATTTGTGAAAGAGAATACTAATTCTATTAATGGCAGCTTCTACTTTTGTTTCTGTTTCCATGGAAACAATTCTAGCACAGTTTAAGGTTTTTTTAGAAGTGATTATTTTAAAACTTTGGGGACTAGAGATTTTATTTAAGCAAATTTGGAACCTGCCCCAAAAACATGTAGTGTAGATGTAGAACAGAAATTATAAGTTCAAATGTCATAACTCAGCATGTGGTTTTTATTTGTCTTTGTTTCTTAATTCCATGATTAAAGTAAAAGTGGGATTTCTCCTTTAAAAAAAAAAAAATATATATATATATATGTATGTATAAAAATAAATAGCATTTTGATTATGCTAGTGCAGAACTCCTGAATATAAGTGATATGGTTTTGTACCTAGGAGCACTGAAGAATTTAGACAACCTGAACTTTCAATGCGTAATTGATGGGGTAAAAAAGTATCTGTTACCGTGATATATATTAAAAATCTTCAAGAAGTTTGGTTTGCATGCTAGTTCTGATTGTGGAAAAAGAAAGCAAATATGCTGCTGCTGTGTTGGCTAACGTATCCTTTATCACACACACAAAAAAAATAAAATAAATCATGGGCATAATTTCATCATTTTATTTAAAATCAGCTGTTGTTTCCTGTTGAAATAAAATTACCCTTCAAAAAGCGTGGTCTTTCATCGTAGAAACATTGTTTAATGGGCTGAGCTTCACCAAAATCAGACATAAGCATTTTGTTCTATCCTTGTTTTGCATTCATGGACTTGATTACATCTTAATCAAGGGAAAGTTGAGTACAGAAGCTGAAGATTTGCTTGTTCTATTTGTTGTTTATGGTTTTGCTGCCGTTACAGTGTGTAAAATGGTGGTACACTTTTTTATACTGTATAAAGTTAAAAAATGAAAACTAGAGAGAATACATAGAAATTAGGTAGACAGTTTCCAAACTAATTCTGATGTACTGCAAAATTTTTTAAAAAGCCTACTTCTATGAGCTTCATGAACTACTTCAAATAATTCAAAAGACCTCAAATAGCTGTAATTATATGCTTTTTGAAATTCTATCAAGTTTCTGCAAAACACCTATAAAATATAGTTTAGTATTATGCAAGATGTTTTTCTGTGTGAAACTGCTCTACTGGTCATTTGTGGTTATTTATTTATTTTGGTTACTTGCTCTCTTTTATTCCTAAGAAAACGATTTTTTGCAAAACAGCTCTAGCTCCTACATATCAGAATTTGCAGAACTGAAATAATAAAATTGGCTTTTTCCTTAGAGACTGATCTATGTTACTTTCTGTGGGAGTGCATGACACTTTTACAACTTATATCTATAGAAAGTGGCTTTTAACTATAGTTCCATCATGTTTTGTGACAGCTTACTATTTGCTTGAGACTTACTCTTCTTGTTACATCAGGCAATAAGACAAGAGACAGGGGCTGTAAGTCACAGCTTGACAGGTACAAAAATGGACGTTATTCTGTATTCTAGGAGGCACTGGTGTATACAGAAAGAAGACAAAAAATGCATTCCTCTGAAACTATTTTCCTTTGGAGTTTAATTTTTGTTTACAAATTCATGTACAGTTAATCTACTGAATAATTTTTGGCTACTGAAAACAGCTGTGTATTTTTCCAAGATGTTGCAATTGCAATTGCAGTTTTGCAAATGGGAGTGACTTTTCACTAGGATGATGCATTTTTTTTAACTTAAAAATAAGGTTAATGTGTTAAATAATTCTTGAGCTGAAGTAATAGTTCGTTCTAGGCTTACCAAAATATTTCTGATTGATCCAATCTTTTTTATTCAGGCTTCAGATTAAAGAGTCAATTATTTACCTTGACTCTCATTTTTTTTTGACTAGTGAAATTGAGTCTCTGTTAGATCTTCATCAGAAGTAAACCCAGTAATTCATTTATTCTTAATTACCTATCAAAGCAATCCTATTTCTTATTAGTGAATTATCTAAAAGCTGACAGTGATTCTTTTAAAATTATTTTAGAAATGTAATGGAATTATCCGTATACATGTATTGTGCTTTGTCTGTAGAATAATCTCCCTCATTCAGTACATCCTCTTCTGAGCACAGTAATTTTGCTTCTGTTGCTAAATTTCTCCACAGGAAAATCCTTCTCTTTCTCCAGGGTGCTGCCTTCTCTTCTATAATAATAATATGTGTTTTCAAATTGTCTATTGTTAAATATTCCTTTAGAAAATTTTTCCACCTGCAGCATAGCTGTTCCATGATTGCAAGTATCCTGGTGATTGTGTAGTTAAGTGTTAATATAAGGAAAGTTTCTAGAAAAGGAAGAAAAATGACTTGCAGAAAATTGTTACTCTAATTCGCTAATGAGTATAACAGGGTAGTAGGTTTTATAGATATTGAAACTAAAGCTTAATTTTCTAATGCAAGAAGCTATTGTAGAGAAAGAATGGCTTATGGTGAGCATGAACAGTAGATGTGATATAATGAAAAGAAATAAAAGCTGCAGCTAAAAGGTTCTTTCTCAGGATCGTTTAGTATCACAGACTTCGTGGCTTCGGGTGCTAATTCTCTTGTGGATGTTAGAACTAACTTATCAATATAGTTACAGGCAGAATTGAAACTAAATCAAATATTCAGCCACCTTCTCCAAGTTATGTACAATCATGCTATTTAACAGTATGGGAGTTACAACTTCATTTTATGATGGGGACTTGCAACCTGTGCATGTACATCTTAGTTATCGTTAGTGACAATCTATATTTGCAATTATGGAAACTCTATTTGGTTTTAGATTAATTATTGTAATAGATAATAGCGCTTTTATTTCAAGCACAGTTAAATTAAAAACTGTTGCTTCTGTCGTTTTGGTCACTAGTTATATCTTCAGAGGAGTAATGAAATTTGGATCTGCTGAAGACAGCTATTAAATTGCTGAGTGGCTTAATAGGCTGGTCAATAGTAACATATTTTTAAGCCATTCCCACTAGGGTATATTAAACAGTGGAGAAATTCTAAGTAACTACTTCTGTTGGCGTATTATTCTTTGTTGAATGTGTTACTGGAGATATCATGAACATGTTTTGCTTTGACATAATTGCAGGTGTCAATAGGCTGATTTATGAGTGATTTTATTTGTCATTCTTTCTTCTGAACTATTAACAGTTTTCAGTATTGCATTTAAATCCTTGGGATAGGTAATAAGTACTGCTTTTAAAAAAAGTCCTATTATAAAAGGCTTCTTTTTTTCCTAGGTTTTCCTTCTGAGATTAAGTGTGTGTAGTTATTGCAATTACTTCGGCATTTTGTCAGCAGCGAAAAAGCAGACTGATTGGCATTTTACTTCAGGTGATTGAAAAGTGTTACAAGTTGAAATAACTTTCTTAATTTCTCTGTGCTACACATGCTTGTTTGGATGTGCACCTTTTCTCCCACATAAAACGTTACAGTACATATCTTTCTAGAGAGAAGGTAGAGGAAATAACAGAATTTGTCTAATTTTTCCTTTATGTCGTTCATTTAGTCATTTTCCTATGAAATCTATGGATTGAATATGCTTCACAGAGCACTAAGTAGAATTAGTTTTTAGTGTGATGAAGTAAGTTCACCCATGTGGGCTATAAATACAAATAACGCAGTATAGTTTGTTAAAATTTTTTAAAACTGCATCAAGCAATTTTAAATTGCAATATATGTAATACTTGAGCATATCAACTCGGTTTATTCAAGTTCACTCCTTTTTCGGTCATTTTTTTAATTAGTTTTTTCTGCTTTTCACTCACTCATTTCAAATATTTGGAAAGTCCGTACTACTTTTCTATAAAAGTCAATTAATTATTGTTATTTGGTCATGCTGCTCAAACACACAGAAAAAGAATGAGAGGTATTTATGTATTTTATTAGTCATCTGTTGTTGGGAGATAAATACATGCTGGATATTTTCAACACATTTCAAGCATTTGTTATAAAAAAAATATAATAAAAGCAGCACTTAATACAAAACCTTGTCCAGCTTTTCTGTAAAGAAACAGTAATTTTTACATTCTTTCCAAAGAGCTAATAATTGCCTTAGTTATGCTGTTGAAGTAGTACATTATAAAAAGTATACTAGTTCCAGATTTTTATTTAAAAAATAATTGGTATTTTTTGATGCTCGCATGTGTGTCTCATCTCTTGGATTTTAAGGGTCTGCACTTCCAAAGAGAACGGACATAAAAGTTAATTGTAAAAATAAACTCTATCATATATAAAAATATACTAGGATTTTATTACTTGCTTTATAATTATAGGCTTTGACAATGAAAATCTTATCCTCTATAGTAACAAGCTAGCTGAAGGAACTGAATAGTAATCTCCTGGTTGAAAGAATTTCTGTTTACCTTTTGGGCTCATGTGGTCATTGCTGTCATTGCTCTAGACAACTTCTGTTGTGCAAGTAATTGAGTCTGACTCCTTCTTTAATAAAAAGGTACAGTACTCTTCTTTTTGCACAGTTAAAAAATGTGAGAAATATGAAGAGAGATGAGAATAGTGACTGCACATACAAATTCAGACTTATGCCAACCTGTAATATTTTTGTCATTGCTTCTGCTGGAATGCTTATGTTTTTCTGTGTGCATGTAGGTTTATACATTGAAATTAAGAATCAGGAAAACCTAAGCATGACTCCAAATACTGTCATGAAAGCAAGCAATTGAAGAGAGAAAGACCATCATCCATGTAAACAGAAGTGTGTGGTGGGAAGGAATACAAAGAAATATAGTTTACAGAAGCAATCCAGTAGTCTAATTTCATGTCTTTTGACAGTATTTCCAGTAGGGCTGATGCTAGATCAGCTTGCTCAAGACACAAATGTTTGTACTGGGCAGTCTGCAACATGTCAGTGTTTTCAAGTCTTCCAGCTTAGCCATGGCTGTGTCTGAATTTCTGCTCCATTAACTTTACTTTTACAGACTAAGTTCTTCATCATGTTGGGATTTTTATCCCAGGGACTTGTAGAAATTGGTTTATGTTTGAATTTGTTTGAGTACTGTCTATGTTGGCTCTGGGCAGGGTATCTGCTAATACAGCTTCGCCTTCTTGTTTCTACCTGAATAAATTATAAACAGCATGGTGTGTACTCAGGCTTTGTTAGAAATGGTAAAGAAGTCTTCCTGTGAGGAGCACAAGTGGAAGGCAAACAGTTTTCTTTTTTTTGCCTGCTTTCTGTAAGTCACAACGGCTTTGAGAAAGAAAAGATTGGCATGGTATAGAGTAAGCTTTGGGTGATTTGATGTGAACTCAATCTCCTGTCTCCTGGTCCTGTATGACAGCCCTCAACTATGCCATATATGTTTGTGTCTGCACGCAGTGTTCTTGCTTGCCAATTTATTTCTCTAAGCAAAATTAGTCTGCTTATTATTTTACCTTCATTGACTATATCACCGCTTTCCTGGATAGTGACGTGAAGGCATGAATGTATTGGGTTCAGTGAGAGAAAGCTCAGCTAAAAAGTTCTGTCTGGCCTATTCGCATTTCTTGGCTGGGAAATGTAATTGTGTTGTTCAAAAGATGGTGAAACTGGGCTTCTGTCATTTTCAGGTAAGCACCTGCAGTTTGTCTTTCAGCAGCAGTAATCTTTCATAAATTGCCATTTATATTTAAAATATGTTATCTAACATGTTTAACAGATGTATTTGGTCATTTATTCTTTGGAGTACAATGGAAATACCATTCCAATATTTTCAACTTTAAGTACACAACATATTCATACAGTAGTCACTTATTGTAGCAAAAGAAGCTGATTTGATTAAAGCAAGATGAAGTGACACCTACACTTTTATGTGAACACTATGATTATTCTTTATTATAACTCTGAAAAAGATGTTAAAAAAAAGTGGTACCTTCTTTCTTATTTTTGTCTTCTTAAATTACCCATGCTGAGATAGTAGGAAAGTGTTGCAGACTTTCATTTTAAATTGTCAATATTCTCATGTAGTGCAACCTAGCAATACAGGTGGAACAATTGGAAGCTGGCAGCAGAAGTCATGCTTTCTTTTCTCTTTTCTGTTGCCCCCCTTTGGCTGAGCTTCTCAACTGTTTGAGAGGAGCAGAAAGAAGAGATCCAAGAGCTGGAACACTCGGCACCCTAGCTGTCAGTCTTCCCTGTCCCATTTTATTGTTTATTCAGTGTGACATTAAATATCATATTTATGTAGCAAAAGTATCTCAGATATTTTTAAAGGGACTTTCAAACAGTCACATTCTAAAATAGGAATAACATCTGGATATTTTACTGTTCATTTTGCCTTCAGCAAAAATGCATTTTAATAAATTTAATTGCAATTAGTGCAGTAAGTCATATGGAATAAAACAATAGCGTGAAAAATACCCTGCAGTATTAATTTGTTTGTGAAGGAAAACTACTAAGTCTGAGTTCTTCAGTGTTCCACGTGTGCATTTCATTGCCGTAAGCATAGGATGCTTTGCTACTGATCCTTTGCATTTACACTGAGCTATAAAGTACAAAAGGGACCACTACAGAAAGAGAGCTAGTAATATAATTTTCTAATGGGCTTAGATTGTTATGGAACGTTGAGTACTTAATTAAATAATTACAGGATAAGGCACTGTATTGTTATAGGTTTTCAAATATACTTTTTAAGCAGTTAGCACGTTTCCTGAAAGAGGTGAAAAATCAAGAAAGAAAATATTGTATATTTATTTTGCAACTAACTAATCAAATATTTCTTTTCTTTTTTTTTTTTATTTGAATAACAACACGTAGAAGGCAATTAAATGCCATAATTTATCTTTGATGGATGGTGTGTTTAAAGCAGCTGAAAGCCAATAATTTGAACATGTAGTAATTAACATTCTGATCCCACTAAGGGATTTGCGTATGCTGATCCTCATGATCTAGATGTGGCTCTTAGCAGGTATGAGGTTTTGTTTCAGTTGTAAAGGATAAATGTTACACTTTAGCCATGTAGCTATATTTTGTGTGTATGTTTAATAACAACTTATCGAAGAATAGTCTTGAATTGCTTCTTTACAGGCATCACCCAGTAAGTGCTAGGTTGTGGGAAAAGTGTGCATTAATGCACTAAGGTATGAAGCTGTGTGTCTAGAGCCAGATGAGCAAAATATGTGTGAAGTTCACTGTTCTGATTTTAGGTGGCAGCTCTAACTTGGATACAAAGCAATAAATAAGCAGTAGTTTGGGAGTGCATTCTTCCAGAGGAGGAGAAAAAGTATTAAAGTAAAACAATCAAATAGCAATTGAGGAAAAATAAAAATAAAAAAAATTTCTGTCCTTGTATGGTCTGTACAGGTTTGCCTGAATCTTGACTGGACCGGTGTAGAGAATATTGAGCCATTTTTAGGCTTTTTAGTCCTTTGATATTTTAGGTATGTTAATTCCCAAATGTCTGTTTGCTTGCTGATATTAATATATTTTGGACTATTTTCGATTATATGTATTAAGAAAAAAGTAATATATACTAGTGCTATGCTTTTACTGCCGATGAACCCAACTTGCTGAACTCTACTTGTTCTTGTTAAAAAGTGTGACCTAGAAAGTAACTGAATTGTTTGGATGTAGGAAGCTGCAAACATGATAAAAGTTGAAGTTACAAATAGCTCATCTCAGAGGTGGAATCACCTTTCTAATACTGACTTTCTAATAAAACTTTGAAGTTAGAAGTTTTTGATAGCACTATCAGTAAGAACATATGAACCCTAACCTCAAAACTCTGCAGTTGTGACGCTGACAGTATACCAAATTAAATTGCTTTTTATTGTTTCGCTTAATTCTGAAGTATTTTCTAATCTCTTTCAGCCAATCAAGTTAATCTTGAGAAAAATACAGCATCTTTGAGTAAACAAAGATTGGGAATTTAGAACTAAATGATGTTTCCTACACACCTAAGGATGAAATATTAAATGATTACAGTTTAGGTACTTTTTTTTGCTTTCACCCTTTTATTATTTTATTTTATCTATCTCTGGCTAGACCTTAAGAGAACAACTAAGCCATTCTGAAAGGCCACTGATGGCTATCTGAAGCCATTTTAAGGCTGTTATTGAAGAAAACATATTAACTTTGACATCCTAAGCCGAAATATGCTTAACAATTGCATTTTAAAGTAACTTACAGTTGTGCCATCATGTTATTGCAGTCTTGGCTCCTGGTTAACTCATCCAGGTTATATAACAGAATAAAAGGATTTTTGAAACTCTCTACTATACTATTGAAATACAATATGTTTTCAATAGTTGGCAATCAGTATATGGATTGTGAGTAGGGTCTGACTGCAGAGTATGCCCAGAAATTAAAGTAATTAAAGTAGAAACTAGTTCTTGGAATGTTCCAATACTTTATTTTGGTTTTGTTTTGTGTGTGTGTGTTTGTTTGTTTTTGTTTGTGTGTGTTTTGTTTTTTGAGTAATTTGGAGTGAATGACATTACTTTTATATTGCCAGGAGGGTTGAGTTCGTATTGGTGTGATAGTTGACATCCCATACTGGTCACCTCATGACTGTGGTACTCTTTGAGCATCTGTGCTTTGCAGCATGAACTGTGGACAGAACCTGTTGCTTCTGCATTGTTGTGAAGTCCCCAGAAATGATCAGAATCTCGATAAAGTTGTGGTATCAGGACACATGATGCAATTGCATTTATTTTTGAATTACCACATAAATGGGGACCTGATCCAGGTCTATAAATATCTAAGGTGTGGGGGGCAGAATGGCGAGGCTGGACTCTTTTCAGTGGTGAGTGGAGACAGGACAAGGGGAAACGGCTGGAAACTGCAGCATAGGAAGTTCCGCACAAACATGCGCAAGAACTTCTTTACAGTGAGGTGACGGAGCACTGGAACAGGCTGCCCAGGGAGGTGGTGGAGTCTCCTTCTCTGGAGATGTTCAAGACCTGCCTGGATGCCGACCTGTGCGACCTGCTGTAGGGAACCTGCTTTGGCAGGGCGGTTGGACTCAATGATCTCTGGAGGTCCCTTCCAACCCCTACAATTTCTGTGATTCTGTGATTCTGTGAAATGTGTAGCTTATTAAAAATTAAATATCAATCTCTACTGCTTTTATAAATTAGTATACTCTAAGAAGCCTTTTTGAATATATGAAAGCACTATTATAACAGTTAAAATAACTGGAAATATCTGACTATTGCTTTTGGTACATCTTAATGTGCTAGCAGAGCTTTTCATTTAGATTCATAATACATATTTGTGCAAGTCCTCAAAAGAGTTTTGTGTGGAGTAAAACTTCCATTTTGTGATAAAATATTCACTTGAATGAAAGAAGTTTGAAACAAAACGCACATTAAAATTTACTAAAAGCTGAGTTCTGAAGTAGTTCAGTTAGATCAGAAAATGAAGATGTATTGGGCCAGTGACCTTATAAGAGGGAAAAGGAAGGAAAAAATTGAAATGCAAAATATTCTCTGAGTAATTGACTGTTTGCTTCCACTCTTTCACCCCACTAGCCTTACAAAGTGCTTTCAAAATGACACATAATTGCTGTTTTTACTTCCTTTTGGTACAACTTGACATTAATGTATTCAATGAAATTGCATATTATGTGCTAAACATCCTGTATCAGTGGTGAAAACAAAGATAAGAATGACAAAATATAATATCAGTGAAAAATACAGCATCAGTTTCTACATTTCTAAAAAGCGTGTGTTTAAGTATGTTTTATTGAACAAATAACTTCACAAGTTTCCAGTATTGTTTGTGTTTCCTGTTAGACTGAGTTGTTTTAGTAAGTATTTAGTAAGTATTGGGAGAAAGAAGTGCAATTAATTAAAAATAGTCACAAAAGAAGTTAGTGTCTATTTACTCTTGTTCTAGTAATCATGAGAACTTATATGGCATCAGAATTGTTTCAGAACATGAGTTAAATCGGAGAAAAGCAATCAATACCAGTTAGTTTTGATGATCTTATTCTGTATTAAAAATGAATCAATATTTTACATTTCAAAGACTAAAATAAGAGGTGGAGCAACTTTGCTATGTTACTTCTTGTTAATCACCAGAAAACAACAGACTTAGGTGCTTTTGAGGACTTTTTAGAAACTGAGTTAAAACGTATTCCAATGAACTGAACTAGGTTGAGCTATGCCCTTTTGGTTGCAGTGAAAGGGAGAATAAAAGGCAAAATGCCATCTTTTCATTCTCTTCAGTTTTGTGTAGATGTGCTTTTTGCTCCACAGCTATCTAGTTTCACGAGGTCAAATCCTTTGCCTCATGAAAGTAGCTGGTGAGGTTATAAAGCAGGGCATCTGACAGTTTTTTCTTAAAAAAAAAACAAAAACAAAAACACAACACACTTGTTTAACTTCATGCTGCAGCTAACTGTCCATTTATCAAGATGTCCTCAGTCCATTTACCAAGATTTATGCAAATTCAAGTTCTGCCCAAGTAGCTTAAAATGTCTATCTAAAGCTCGTGCAGTCAACCTGAAAGCTGCCAGGGATGTAGTTCTTGCGAAAGTGAAAACAGACATTAGGATCACCTTCTATTCTCTTCTGGTATAAATACTGCTGTGAACTGTTTTTTTCATATGAATACTGGCAACCCTCTACATCGTATCAGCAAACATGTCTGTATTGTTACATCACAGTCTTCCATTTAAGATATTTTTGGGCCAAGTTTAAAAGGGAACCTTCTCTCCTTGATCGTCATCCATAATAAACATTTTCTCACTGGTAAACAGAATAGCATGCAATCAGATCTTTGGAGGACAGCATCAGGTGGTTCTGTACTCCCAGTTGAAATCAATACTACGATTGTAAATCTGTAAAACTAGACAGATTTATTACAATCTTGTTTCCAAAACAGATTGAGCAAAGGCTTTTATAATTTTGCATGTTGGATTCACCTTGATCTCCTGATATCAGAAGTATTGAATGTTTCTTTGTGCTCTAGGTGAACTTGAGCAACAATTCTTTTTCAGATTTAGGTTATATTCTTTATTTATTTTTAAACAGGTAGCTTTGGAGATTCAGATTTTGCTTTATATATTTTAAGTTGATCGTAGACTTAAGTGTATACAACTATGAACTACAATTTTCTTCATGTGAACATTTGGTTGCTTAGTATTATTGCCTTTGCTGGAACTTGAAATGCTGTTTCACTGATAACTGTTATGTTAGTGTTTCCCACTGATATTAATGATTTTAACCTTACCAGGGCTTGTAAATTTTTGTCAGTTAGAAATTTTCCCTGATTGTTTGCATTTGCGGTGTTCATTTTGTCATGCTTGACATGTATAAATGTATATATCATTGGTTTCAAGTAACTTACCTGCATGAGACCAACTATGGTCCATAATAGATAATGTGATTAGACACTTACCTTTCTGTAAAGTTAGAATAGGCTAATGATTATAATTGAATTACAATTTATGGGCTTGATATTAATATGCAGTTTGTTTAATGACTACAATTGGCCAGATCCTTTTTTTTTTTTTTTTTTTTTTTTTTGTTTTACTACTAAATGGCTAAGCTGAAGGATAGGTACTTTGCAAGTATTCTTATCCCCCTGATTAAGCAATACAATTATAGATGAGGCTAAACAGCTTCAACAGATTGTGCCCAAGCTGAGGTGAGGCTGAAAAAAATACTGTGTTTGTCTAACTGCTCTTGGATGTCTATTGTCATGAGAAATAATTTAGAAATAATTACTTTCCTGCTCCCTTACAAATCATTTGATGGATTAGGATACCATTAAAAATACATTGGCCTGTGGTCTTTTAACCTGATGGAAGGTGATAGAAAAGGTCAAAGACCATCTTTCATTTCCTCAGTGAAGATCTGTCTGAGATAGCACTTGAACTATTTAGTGTGTTTGTAAGTGGTAGACATCTCACATTGTATGTGATGCAATCTTACGTGAAGCATAAGAGATAAGCTGATTTTTGTGAAGTGGAGGTGAGCTTTTGGTGGGAGAAGTATTTCTGGTTGTCAGTGAAGTTCAAATAATTCACCAGAGGATTTAGTGTTTTTCTATGTGAAATATAGAAACTTCCAAACCAGAGTATTTGGTATTTTCAGGACAAATTTCCTTCTCAAAGTGACAGTCCAAGACAAGATTGCCTTCACACAGGGTTTTGGAGAATGAAGAATGGTAATACATGGAAAAAGCATTTATTTACACTCACGTCTGAGTGTGAGGCAAATGAAAGATTCATTCAGGCTCTTTAAAAATCAGGATTCTCAGTTTTAGCTTCCAGTAGGTGTGCACTATTTTTTCTCCAATTCCCTGTGAAAAACTAGAAATTTATTAAACACTCTTTTATTCAAATGTACTAGTCCTCCAGACCATAGTGCTTTTGACCATTCAATCATTCTTGTTTGCTTCATTTTAGTAATTGCTTTGTTGTTTTTTATTTGTACCATGTTGATGTACAGCAGAAACTTTAAGGCATGAGTTTGAGTCCTTTGACAGGCTACAAAATACTAAGGCTAAGTTGCCATGTTGAAACTGTAATGTTGTAAGTTCCACTTATTGTAAATTGTAACTAAACCTCTCTTAATATTCTTCCAGTGAAATACAGGTGAGGTAGTGTCTCACAGATGATCTTAGAATCTGCTTATCAAAAAATAAGTTGTTTATTTGCACTCTTTCTCATAAGAGCAATAAATACAAGAGGATTGTAGAATATAAGAGGGGGGGGAGAAAAGTGGCTTTATAGATTTTTATGATGTAAAAAGGGTTTGTTTTTTTTTTTTTAAATACTGCCTTCCAGGAAATAATTGCTTTATATTTAGAAAACCTCAGTGTCTGAGGAACAGCATTACATGTGATACTTGAACTTTAATAAAAGAAAATTGCAGGTTCTGATATAGTAGGTGATATTCAGATGGCATTACTCAGAAGTTTCAAAGTCAATGCCAATCATTTGACCCTGGAGTGAATTTAGTTGATTTAGTTCCTCATCTGTGGAAAGCAATACAGACTGTTGACAATATTGATTTTAATGTTGAAAAGGTGAAAGACAATATTGCTAGGGAATGTGCTCTTTTAAATACCAACAAACGAATTAAAATTACACCTTTAATTAAATTAGTTTTTGAAGGGAATCAGAGATTGGCACTTATTCTTTTTTTGAATTAAATTAGCATGTTGTATGTAGAATATCTAGGCAGTATTTACTGTAGTAACTGAGGGGAAGTGTCAATAAATTGTGCACATACTACTTTACAAACAGGCAGCACTCCTGCCCTACCTGTCCTTAAGTTATGCTGTTTTTCACGGAAAATGCTTTTGATGACAAGCTTAGTGATGATAGAAACATAGCTCTACGAAGATTACCTTGAAGACAGGTTATCTTCTGTTGCTTGGTGTTAATTGTTTAATTAGTTCTTGCATGAAGTAGGATAGTATGTGGCATCTAGGTTTTACAATCACTGATTGTGTTTTACAGTAAATGCTTGAGTGTTATTCAGGTGGCTCTTACTGTGCCTCATGCCACCTGCATAGGATCACTTCCAGGATCAGAAGTACTCAATATTATTTTGTCTTAGTATTAATTTAAGTATTGATTCACAGGTACGTTATTTGCTTTTTAAAATTTTTTATGTAGAATGGCAAATATTGGAATGCTGTCTAAAGTTTAATGCGTGTTTCAATGCCAGCAAATGCTAGTTTATAAAGCCAGGGCTTAAATACTGATACTTCTATCCTCATTTTGTCGTTGCTTTTATCAGTGCTGATTTCTGAGACAGTGAATGCAACAAAAGCCTTTTGGTTGGTAAAGAATGTTTTCTTCTAGGCTGATCATGGTAATGTGCTTCATATACTTTTCCTTTCATTGAACTATTGCTGTGGAGGATCAAGCATCCCCAGCAAGTTGTGAAGCCTGAACAGTTTGGGATATTCTTTATCTCCCTTGAATGATTCAAGTTAGACCATAGATAGATTAATCCAGTGTGCCCTGCACTTGCCATGATGTGGGAAGTGATTCTGCAGCTTCATATGTACGTACTATGTGTGTGCTTAAAGCATCACTAGTATTTTCCTTTATCCCATGAATTTGTTAATTACATTATGAAAAGTTGTAATCTTGCAGGGTAGATTTCTAGGAAAAAGATTTTGACAGCCAGGATATAATCTCTTCATTTGACTGCAGCCACCGAATAAAATGAACCACAAATGAAGTGTGGGTAAAGTGCTGGAGTACTAGCAGCTGAGTCAGCTCTAAGCTATTTCCCACTTTTAGAAATAATACCAATTAATCAACTTATTACATTGAACATTGAAGTGTTAAGTCATAGTGATAGGCACCTTAAGGATATGCCCAGAGCCAGATGTTGCCTGTGGGAGACCAAGAGCTTAAAAGTAAGGATAATGGCACAGTAGGATCAGAGGTGCGGCTGTTCTGCTTTGAAGGTTCTACCTTCATGCACACGGAGGACTATGTCTAACAAAGAAATGAACTTATAAAGCAGTGATAGTTTTGAATTATCTAACTTTTAGGGTGTTCCAGTCAAAATGGTTTCTAGCCTTTCGGATGAAGCTTTTCATTACATTTTAACAAATTTACTACAGGTGGTGGCAGTGCTAAACATTTCACTGCAAGGTGAACTAAAATTTTGGAGATGAGATACTCTATTAAAATGAACAATGACAAACGAATAGGAAGTGACCAAATTAATTTCAATTTCTACCTTATCAAACACTTGCTGGAAGTCTTTATATGACTGTGTTTAATGAAAATGCAGTTGTTACAAATGAAATGCCATTCCAATGTGCAGCAGGCACTCCTCAAAAACCTGTATGTTCCATGAAAATATGTCTCTGAAAAATGTGTAAAAAATCAAACAAACCACTCTACGATGGACATATGTGAGAAGTATACAACCTTCTAGTTCTTCCTCCTCCTGCAGAAGATAAAGCTACAATATCACTATATATTTCCTAATTAGTTAAAAGCCTCTCAGACTTTCACATAAATCTGAAAGAGCTAGAACCAGGTTGTTCAGAAATCATGGTATCACCTGGTATTTTTATCTCTAAAATACAACATTTTTGTTACAGTAATATTTTTGAGAGATTTTTGCTTTTTGTTATCTGTTCTGTAATTAACTAGTTCCTATCACCTGGTAGATAAAACAGTCTTGGATGCAAAGGAGTAGTTAAGTGATTTTCTTGAACGCGTTCACTGGAAGCAGCTCTTCATAAATCCATTCATTTATCTGTTTAAAATGAGAGCATGGATTTTTAAAGTACCAAAAGTACTTAGGAAACGATATCTTTCCATTAAAAAAAAAGCAGACAAGATTTCAATCTGGATACTAACGTTCTCTAACATGAAGAATGTACATATGATCTCAGTTTCTCAAACTGAATAAAGCCATGAAACAGGAACACAAGCAGATAAGTTTTGCATAAACATTCAGATTTATTGCAGTTAAGGATTGCTGTTACCAAAAATAGCAAATGTTTCAGAGCCTGAGTCTGGCTGTGTTTGCTGGCTTATGTACAAATACTCTGTATGTTTACAGAAATACTAACAATGTTATTTTTTGGGTTTGTTTGGTTGTTTGTTTTTTTTTTTGCCTGGAAATTGAGAATTTTTTGTGTAAGGATTTGATGTGAAAAGAATACGTATAGATTGATTGTAAATGCAGAAATTAATGTGATAAAGTAATGATTGCATTTGCAAATCAATAATTTTTCAGTGACAGTACTTCTTTGCTCTGTCAAAAAAGAAATTCAGGATGGGTAGTATAAATTTCTTATAAAATATTGGAAATACTAATTATGTTAATAAATTACTATAAAACTTATCTGATTTCAGAGAAGTAGTGCTGTAATGAGTTTTGCAGCTTGTAATATAAATAATCCTTCCATATCAGGGTGGAAAAAAACCCATAAAAATAACCTTTTTGACTATGTAGATTTAAAAGAGGATTATGTGGATATAATATTTTCTGGTATACAAAAGTCCAGACTGTGAAAGCATCTGTATACATGCTTGATATTTCTTTTCGGCTTGACTGATTTCTGTGTTGGATTTAATGGCCTCTTTTTATATGGGTCTCTGAAGTTTTTTCATACTTTGCTGTTTTTTTTCTTTCCTGCTTTGTGCAAATAGTTGTAGACTCCCTGCGGAACTAACTGCAGATATCTATGTTGAATCCAATCTGTCAAATTTCCAGAGTAAAATGTTTTTCCCTAGCTTGTGCAGGTGAATAGCAGTCACGTGCTCAGACATAAACGCACGTATATAATAACAGTGAGCACATTTCTTCTCTTTGGTCAGTCAGACTGGTCTGTGGTAGTTAGCAAGCTCTTGTGCTATCAGCTGCAAATAATTAAACTAATGGATCAACTTTGTTAGCGTGTTCATAATGAAATACTTTCTAATGTGTTGGTTTTGTGTATGTGTATATATGTATATACACCTGATTTAGCCTAAATAATTTGAGCTGGTACAGGAACAGGAAGTAGATGCTACTGCATAGTAAGCTACATTCACTGTATTCGAATAAATTCAGTATTGAAAAGTCCAGCACACTGTATTACATCAGACACACAGTGGAATGCGCTTTATAAGTATGTCTGCTCATGAGATGTCTGTTTTTTTTTCTGCTTCACTTCTAAAGGAAGCTAAATAGCCACAGGATAGAGAATGAAACTGGTTGTAGTAATACTCGTGCTGTTCCCACGAGTTATCTCAATGTATAAATTCTTCATTACAAGTCTGCAGAAAAGATAACCTATATCTTACAGAGCTCCCTTAAATGCAGAAATTGGCATTTTTATTCTTTCTTCTCTCCAGTACCGCAGAGCAATTTGGTATTTCAAATGGACCTGAGGGTAGGAAAAATATCAGTAATTACTATTTTGATGTGTGCACCTATCACCTTAAGAAACAGGTAAAAACATTAGTTCCTAAAGCTTACTCTTCTGAGGCTTCTCTTGTAAAATTGTATTATTTCAGGATTCAATATTTCCATAGTTTTTACGGACAATGGGAATATAAAAAAACAAAATCAAAAAGAAACAGAAACAATGATCAAACATAAACAGTGATTCATTTTTGTTCCAGAAATTCATCTCTGTATAGATGATAGAATTTAGTCTCTACTAATAACTAATAAGAAGCTCTTTGTGCACATGTAATATTTTTACTTGTATAGTTCATTTTGCAATGTTTTAAATAGAAGGGAGAGCAATATATGTTAGTGAGTTTTGGTAAAAAGAGCAACAATAAAATGGAAACCAATACTATGAAGTGTTCAGGGCAGTTTTCAGTCGCTTCGAAAGTGACCTGACAGAAGTCTTTGTTGGTAGGTGGCTCTTACTGTGCAGGTATTCAAGACAGCTTTTTCAGATTCTATGCAGGTCAAGGTAGAGTGAAGCAGTTCTTTCACTCACAAGTATTTTATGTTTGCTAG
The DNA here is from genome assembly GCF_951394365.1 of Tetrao urogallus. Lineage (NCBI taxonomy): Eukaryota > Metazoa > Chordata > Aves > Galliformes > Phasianidae > Tetrao > Tetrao urogallus. The sequence continues at coordinate 16,530,825 of NC_136817.1, forward strand.
TTTTCTGGCTTTTGGAGAGGGAGGTGGAGGGTTATCCACTGAGCTATTGTCTGACCTGTAGTCATTCTTCCTAGTTATTTTCTTAAGTGGTCAGTGTAATTATATCTGTTTCCTGGCAGTTTATATTAAAACAAGAGAAGTCAAGAAAATATAGTATTATTGAAAAGTAAAATAAAGCTAGAAGCATGTGTATATCAACTGCTACAGCTTTTAGTCCACTATGTATACAGAGCAGTGTTACATTTGGAAAAAACTACAACCCATATGCATTTGAAACTTAGTGAGGTGCACTGACAGATAAAATCTCACATTTTCTGGGACAGGAATATTCTCCTTCACCTCCTACTAAAATGCGAAGATATGTCGTAGTGTTGAAACTCCAAAAGCAGCCCACAGAAGTCCATGAAGCTTTACATAGTCCATCTATCCTTTTATACAGCTACTTCTTTGTTCTGACATTTCTACCCTTTTTAATTATAAGGCTAGAGAAAACTGAGGAGTCTTTTCATCATCAGATTTATGACAGATAAAAGACCGAGACAGAAGGATTTTGTTGGTCAAGGTTGCTTTGTTGTTGTTAGCATTCCACAGAAACTCACAGATTAAAGTGGTGTAGCCTTATTCTGTGATGTCATGAATCAGGCTCTACTCTCACCTTTTTTTTTCTTTTTTTTTGTACAGAACATGACTTGTTTTGGCAGCATTCCATATTGCTGACACGTGAGCCAGTTCACTGATCTTTCTTCCTCTATTACTTTCTTTGCTGTGAATAATGTGCCTGTACATCTTTAGTATTTGGCAACATTCTGTTTCTCTTCCAGTCCTAACAAGAAAAACAGGCTGAAATCACAATTAAATATTAATGGCATGGAATATGAAGGATGCTAAATTATTCATTAGTTTTGTCTAGGAAAATAGAGATCTTTGTTCACTAGTCACAACTTTATGTATCAGTTGTTTGATGGGAAATTAATCTAATTTTTTTCTTTGGAAAAGCATTTGTTTGACATTCTTTCAATTTGTTTAAAATCCAGCTCTTCTAAATACAAGAGAAACTTAAAGTCTTTCATAGGAGTAATTAAAATTGACTATCCCTCCCCTATGTGTATGCTTAGTCAGGCAAATGGCAGAGTATTTTCACATGTGCATGCAACAGTAGAACATAGTTGTATTAAAAAATAAAACTGAATGGAGAGTTTGCTCAGGGTATGAAAAAAGACCTTTCAATTCTTTGGCTAAAATACACTTGCAAAAAATTAGTTGTATAAAAAATCTTATTTACAGTGCAGATGTGACATCCTCTTATTTGAAGTCATGGATTGTCTTACCAATAAGTATTTCTTCAGTTAGATATCCAGATACAATTTGGATCATTGAAAATGGGGATCAGAGGACTTAATTTCTCCAATTCAGGTCTGCTTTCTGCTGTGAATTTTCTAAATAAGTGTGCATGAAAGTCAGCTTTTTTTGTGCTCCAAGTAATGTTAAGTCTTTCTGAGGTCTGATCCACAGCCTATTTTTTGGGGTTTTTGTTTTTGATTTTTATTAATATGATCCAGCAAGAACATATTGATCCTGTTGGTTTTCAAAGACAGGATGTTAAGTAATACCTACAGGGAAAGCAGTTAAGTATTGTAATTTGCTTACTGTGGTGCTTTGCAGCACATTGTGTTACTAGCTGCCAAAGATATGATGTAATTAACAACAGTCTGCATTAAATGAACTTTACATCTACTGCCAATAAGCATAGCTGTAGTTAAGTGGGATTTTATCAGATTTTAGATATCTTTGTAAAAGGATTTGAGACTTTGCATACTTTCTTAAGTTCTGGTGCTCTTGCTTGGTATTGTGAAGTTGGGACTTTATTTTTATTTCCTGGATTTAATTCTTCCATCACTCTTTACAGACTCCTAAGGGCTGCGCATAAATATCCATCCAGTTAGAGGTTTCATTAAATCATTAGCAGTTAACCTTCATTTCATATTTTCTCCTAATTGATATAGCCTTCATACTGCCTTATTCTGACGTAGTTTACTTCTGAGTTGGCTTGAACATTGTAGAAATACTTTTCCTCAGTCCTCTGCATAGCATCTATTTGTCTGTGTGGTTTTGAAGCCTTCCATTGATAATGTAGACTTTATCTGTGACTTGGAATTTTCTGTGTGAAGAACTTCCCCTGTTTGTTGGTTATCCAAAGTGAATAGTTCATACCTATCCACTTTTTCCACCAGAAATGCCCTAGTTTATTCAGTTGCTCCTTGTATGGAAAACTTTTCCATGCTTTTGATAGTCCTTGTTACCCTTTGGATTTTCTCCGTTTCTTAAAATTTCCTTTGTACCGTTTGTTATCTTGACCACTGCTGAGTGTTGAGCTGATGTTCCATAGAACCACAAATCATAATTCAAGAATGATCTCACTCTGACAGCCCTGTGTCCATCCACTCAGCCTAGTGATGTTCCTCAATTCTTAACAGTCAGCCTTTGCTCTTTATACACCAAATAACACAGTAGCACTGCCAAACTGTCACCCAGCCAGCTTCTCTCAAGCAGAAAACATTTCTTCTAGATTTTCTCCTGTTTCTAATAGTGTGCCTAGAACAGACATTGAAAACAGCTATAGATGTCCTGATCTGACACCTTTTCTTTTTTTTTTTTCTTCCCTCCATGGAAATAATGCTTATCATTCCTCAGTCCTTAGATGCCAAAGCTGCTTTAAGCACAAGATTATATACTGCAGTTTAGTAATTTAGTAATTTAGGCAGACACCATCTGGTCCTGTTCTTCCTAACTTCTCTTAAAGATATCCTTTCATGCCCATCATTCGTCTTAGTTTAATACTACAGCCTACTGGACGACTTATTTGGTGTTGTTTTATTTTATTGTTTGTTTGTTTTTAGGGGTGGGTTTATGTATGTGTTTCAAATGGAAAACCTATTTCTGGTGAATCATGTCTTTGCTGAATTGAGTCACAGTGTTGCCTATTTCCTCCTACCCTTATTCTAATAAGATGAGTTGTTGCTATTGAAAGGGACTTGGTCATTAGCTCGTGCTAGAGAAGTGTACAGCGTTCATCTGGGAGAAACCATTATATTAATTATGTAAAAATTCTTCAGAAGTTAAGCCTGTCAACAAACTGTACAGGTCATATGTTTGCTGAAAATTTTATATTGTATAATTTTTATGAATCTTCATGGCATCTAGAGGCTTTAAAACTGTATGTGATGTATTAGTATCAGAGATTAAAGACTTAATGCTGCAGTTCTTAGCTCCTACTTTTTCTGGGCTAGTAGGTGTTGAAGAATTTTTTCCTAATTAAAGAAAACATTGTATTCAAATTTTGTCATTGCTTTTCCACTTTGTTTAAGGAAGCAGTGTCAAGCTTTTAATTTCATTTGGGTTTCTGTGTTGAGGCTAGAAAGCAATTGCTAATATAAAAACACCTGGTTTCAGGTGTATCTCTTTTTTGTACTTTTTATTTCACTCTTAATTCTCTGCTTTCTTGAGAACAAAGAGAAATAAATATTATTTAAATTATTTTAAAATCTTTGCTAAACAACTGCATAAACATTTGGGATACCATTGTTATCAGAGAAATTTTTTAAAAAACATACCATTGTGTATGAATAGGAAGAGAATTTTGAATAGTGTATACTACACTAGCATTATCAACTGTCATGGCATGTCTGCCTCATACTTGTTTTTCAAAACAGTATCTAAATGATAATACATATTGGTTACTGTACTAACAACATCAGGAGATCAAGAACATCAGGAAAGTAGCCCTTTCAAAGGAACCTGTAAGCTAAGGGGAAGCATTATAAGCCAGTGGATATACTCTCACTGTTTATTAGAGAAGTTATTATCAAGGGTTGTGCCACTTACTACTTCTCTAACTTTTATTATTGAAAAAAATGACATCATTTTGAAAATAATTTATTTTTCAGTTCCTTCCCATGTTTTAAATTTACAACTCTGTTTATAAAGTGGAGCAAATCCCTTCCTTCTGTATGCCCTGTAATTTAGTGCAGAAATGTTTTCTCCTTTTAAAATGTGACAAAAATTATGCTGCAGAAAAACCTTGAAACCATCACTGCTTCTGCTTAATCATCTCCTCTTCAGCGAACCTGAGCACGACCTTGCTATTATTCTTAGCATTCTAACCCTGTCTGGGGATCAGTGCAGGAAATTTTTCAAAAAAAAAAAAATTCAACCTAAAGCTGTTTGTAACTCAGCAAAAAGCTGGTGTGAAGTAGTCTTCCTGGCAGAGGGCTGCTGTTAAAGGAGGGGAGATGATTCAGTTAACGAAGTTTATTGGCAGAGCTGGACAAACTAGTCCATAAAGCCCTCCTGAACTGCAGTTCAGCAAAATTGAAAGTCATGCCAATGATCTAGTTTCGGATGAAGGCAGGCCACATTCCCCTGAAATTTTACAATGTTATACTTTGGCTATATTTCAGGTGATGGCAGATGGTGCCAGAACTCTGATGGAAACTTTCTGGACATAACGTCGGCAATACTGGCTAACAGACAGAATTTTAAAATACCTGAAAGCTTCTGGATTTTTGAAAAAGCTAATGTATGAGTTTTCCAAACTTATGCTCCTGTACATATGAGTCAAAACTGAGTTTAGTCCCATGCCTCTAATTTAATACATTCCTACTGAGCTTTAAACTATATTATGAATCCCTCTCCATTTCTATCCCCATCCCCCCCTCAAATTTCTATCATGTATTTATACAGCAAATATGAAGTAAAACTTGAATTGGAGGACATCTACTGTGGTTTTAATTCATAAAAATGGATGATTTAAAACATCATTAAAAGCTGTAAGTGTCACCCAATTCTTAGGCTTACAGTATTTGGAGTTTTTGTGACTCTAAATGTAAGAATAGCCTTATCTGAGGTCTATTACCACAGTATTTTTTGTCTCTGACTCTTATTGTGCAAATTCATTTGTATTGTGTACTAGCAGAAGTTTCAGCTTTTAAAAGGTGTCTGGTTTTGGGACACTTTGTATTGTATTACAAGTTAACTTTAAACAGTTCTTGTTACCAAAATTGTTAATGGGCTAATTTACTGCCTTCATAGATGAACAGTTTTGCAACAGTACCTTTTCAGTGTTTTTATCTCCATAGCAAATTCAAAACTTCCTGCTCTCACAAGTTGAATACTGTGAAGAGGCATCCCTGAGGCTCTCTGATCTATGATAAAGCAGGCAATAGAGAAAAGGAAGATAATAAAAGTTAGCTGCTAACATTGCAAAGACAGTTGATATTTTTCCTTACATATGAAAACGTCAGCTTGAGAAACTTCGCTTGGGTTAGAAACTAAAAAAAAAAAAAAAAAAAAAAAAGCTCAAAGAATTATTACTTCTCACCAAATGAATACCTTGTCATGACAGAATTGTCATTTTAGAAGGTTAGATTATTTCACATATGATTTTTTACTTGATATAAATGCACAATTTCAATTTTCTCACTAGGAGATAGAGAGATTATTGTTTGATGTATAACCAAATTCATTAGAAACTTGTTTTAAGTTTTGCATTTAAGTAAAGAAAATGTATGGGAGATAGTAAGTAAAGATGCTGCTCTAACACTCTCTCAATTGAGGCATTTTGTCTTTTATCTGTTCATTACCTTAGCATCTATGTAACTTTTTTATTTGTAATATAAAGAGCAGATTCCCACTCACCATCCTTTTGTTGTCTTTCTCATGGGTAGACTTGAAGAATGAGGTTTGCAAGTAGCTCTGAGGGTACCGTACTTCAGAGCCTTTTAGATTATTTAGCAAACTAGTCTTGTAATATCAAGTTATGTTCAAGCTTCTGTCTTAGAAATTGTTAATTCTGTAAGCTTTTGTTCTTCTTAGAGAAGAGCATTTGGTAAATGAAAACAAGTTGTAGTAATTGTGCCGATCTCTTGAAAACATTATGAGTAGCAGAATGAAATATGGTATTTAAGAGAATAATGGAATCCTAGAATCATTTGGTTTGGAAGGGACCTTAACACCATCTACCTTCAACCCTACTGCCATGGGCAGAGGCACTTACCACTAGACCAGGTAACCCAAAACCCTGTCCAGCTTAGTTTTGAACACTTTGAGAAATGGAGGAATTGTATGGGTTTGAGCATTAGTTTTGCCTTGGTAATATTCTGCCTGCTCAAACAAAGGGACCCAGCTGTATGGCAGGGTTGCTGTAGTTTATGTAATGTGAGATCCTGCTGAGGCTGTACATTTTCCATTCTTTTAAACTAACAGTGCTCTGCATGCTCTAAGTGTGCAGTGGTGTGTGTGTGTGTGTGTGTGTGTGTGTGTGTCACAGCTCATGAAACTGTCAGCAGCGCTGAGGATGGAAATGGTATTTAGTTAAAACTCTTGGACATTGCCAATTTCTGAAACTTTTACACTGCAAACTCTTCTGCTTAGCCATGAAGCTGAGCAGAATTAGCAAGATGGTACGAGTCTCAGTACACATATTGCCACAGTTTATGAATGATTTTCAAAAGGAAATAAATAAAAACTTAATAACTGCATTTTTTTGCAAATTCCTGCTATCTATAATGAAATAAATTATCTTGACTCTTCTCATGTATGAAAATATTTGATAGCTTTCAAAAGACTGCAAGCTCACGTTGCTTTTGCTCAAGACTAAACTAGGTAGATAAATTCTAAATATGTATATATACGTATCAGTATTAAAAAAGAAAAAAAGCAAATGTGCCCATTATGACCTTCTAGGTCAGTAAAGTAATTAAGCTAATACTGGGGCATGTTGTTGTACGTAAAACCATATCGTTTTCCAGATTAAACTATTTACATTCTGACCTCTGTGAAGGATGTGGAGTATACATATGTAAATTGAAATGTCATAAGAATTATGCAGTTATTTAAAATATATATGTATGACACTTATATATGTATACACATGTATGATATATGTATGTGTTGATAATGAATAGTAATTTCTAATGATATTGTATGGGCTTTCGGAACCCACAATTTTTCAGCTTTGCTAGTGAGGTGCTTAGCTCTTTTTTTTTCCTCTATTATCATTGTTTTCTTTTTTCAATAGTTAAAAGAACATACATCTTTGAGGTCTATAACTATATCAAGTATGGTTACTGCAAGTATCAAACATTATTGGCAAATGTTCATGACTAAAAAATCATAGCTAGGATTTCATTCTGTGTTGATTGAATAATGTTTTTTTTCAAAGATAGTATGATAATTTTTCTGTCTGATCAGTATCCTCAGACAGTTGTGAGACATTTCTGAGCAGTATTGTTTTTATGTAGATCTCATTAGCCGAGTACAAAAAAATATATATCAAGTATTAAGGCTGATGAAATAATTGCTGCAAGCTGAATGTTGTCATAGAATTGTTAAGGTTAGAAAATACCTCTAAGATCGTGTAGTCCAAGGTACATTGTACTAGTTAAACGTGGTAAATTTGTCCACTGAGATTCACTGTGCCCCTAATTTATCATTCAGTCCCAGATTGGCACTTTGTTTTGAACAAACAAAAAACTGTAAGTGGGCAATTAAATACAAAAATATAATACAAAAAGTTCATATTTCTCTTATGTAAGTCTGCTATGGTTCCATATGCTGGGGAAGCTGGGGAAAAAAACTCTTTTTCTTCAACTTGCTCTTTTCCTCTGAGTAATTTTAATATAAGCTACAAGCCTCTTATAAACAGCAGTGTTTGCGACAGCTCCTAACTTCCTAACTACTACTCTAGCTTTGGGTTACCAGAGTGTCTTAGCTGCATGTTTCATAATATTAACAGACTTTCATTGCTGAAAACTTTGAAGCATTTTCAAAGAACTTGCCATATTTAACATAGAACACAGTCTAAGCACTCTGAAAAATCCTAGACTTCTTCAGAAGAATCTCATTTAGCATCCCTTGTAGTGCAAGAGATACTTAACATATATTGGGTTGCAATTTAAGTTCTAGCAATTTTATTTGCTCTTTATTCTGCAGTTACTTATGTTTTTTGATGCTATCATTTTTTTTTTCCTTTAAATTATAATGAGATGAACAAATGATAGATATTCCACGTATTTATCCTCTGGGCTGTGGAAAAATGAAATAGTGGATAGCTGTTTTGCAGTTATGCTACTGTCCAATTTAGATTTTATATGGTGAAAAGCAATATGATATTTCAGTAGGAATGTATATACTAGTGTTAAGTGAGTGGAGGGGAAAATTTTGATGAAATGAAATCCCTATCAAAGTCTGTAAAACTAATTCATCCTCTTGAAAAGCATTTGCAGTGTACTAATGAATTTAGGTAGCAGCCTTGAGATTTCATGAGGAAGTTAAGGGATATCCTTTCTTTGGCCATAACAACTCTAGAGAAATGTTAATCACAATCATGATAAAGCAGCTAAGCAAACTTTTTATTTCAGATATGGTTGTAATACAGCGATGTCAGCAGCTTTATGACTTCCAGCAGGGCCTTCTAGAAGATGCTGGATGCAGGTGCTTGTTCAAGTCAAGCATAAATAACACTTGCCTTTTTCTCTTGCTATTTGTGGATGGTACCAAGTCATCCAGCTCTCATTTTGTGGGGCAGTGGAATGTCTGCTGCATTTTAGTGTGCACATGACTATGCATAACTAAAGAGTACCTTGTGCATGAATCTCTGATGCCCAAAGTTTTCCCATTTAATTTTATGTCAAAAGGCAAAATGATTAAGGGACTGATGAGTTTGGAAAGGAAGATTATTCCAGTCAGCAAAATGGTTGGAAGTAAATTGATTGATTAATTTAAATCCTGTCCATGGAATACAGTGTTTGAATATGATATATATGAAGAGTTACTGCCCTAGAGAATTAAATGCAAAGGCCTAACTCTCAGTCTCAAGGCTGGATACAAATCCTCATGATCCTGCTCCTGTAAAATTGTCTTGTCACTTTCCCCAAGCATTCAAAACTTTCAACAAGGCCAAACTCACAAATCCCATCCCTTAGCCTTCTGTTTCTGTGCTGACGCTACATTCAGAGTTAACCTACGTGAAAGTTTAGTAATGCAGATCTTTTCCAAACCTTCCTATAAATCTCCCTGTCTTCCAGTGCCATGTAAAATTTGTTGACAGAAGATGAAATGCACAGTTTTCAGGTGCTGGCTAACCATTTTATTAAATAATTAATCAGAAATACTCCCTTTCATTCCAAATAACTTAATATACATTCTACACTAATTTTTTTTTTTTCAAATATTTGATATTTATGTAGCATACAGCTTAAAATTGATATGCTCACCACCCTAACGAGACTTTCTACCCATCTCAACAATTATAACAATTTGTCCCAAGACTGTAGGACCTCAGGTAGAGAGGAAAGTCTTCCTCCTGGTCAATTAAAATCTATGACTAAGTGATGCAAACTTCGCATGAGTGAATTTCAACTGCAGACAAAGCAGTGTGTGAGCCTCTTGCACAATTAAAGCACTGATACATCCACATGGGAATAAGTGAAATTGTGGGAGCGCTAGAGCCTTCTGCAAATTATTTTCCAGTCTTGTTTTACTTAAAAATTTTAATAAAACGTAAGGTGACAAAAGTTGTGAATATGTATGTGTATCAAAATGTCAGTGAGTGTGTCTGTGGTCACCTTGTCAATGAAGAATGTAGCACACTGTACAGGGAACCAAATGAGGTGGGACAGAGCTTTGGGTGGTTTCCGTGGGACCACCTGTGCTAAACAGCTACTAAGTCTGAATATTGATTCTGGTGGTTTTTTTTATCTAGGATTTTTTTATTCATTATGAGAGATTACTCCTCTAATTAGTCCTAAGAAGACATTTTGTAAAGAATTTATGGAGTCTCAGCTTGGTTAGATAGCGTTTACCTTTAGTTTTTTTCTCCAGTTGTTGGCAGTATCCAATTAGTATTAGAAGGTGTTTAACTTCTGCCAGTTAACCATGGCTTTATTGACGTACTATCAAAATTTGCCAGAATCTCTAATTGAAATTGCTGATAGATTTTCCGGTTTAATGAAGTCATTATGAAGAGGTAACATGGTGACTTTACTTCCTGTGTCAGTAGATTCAACTGCTGTTTCATCCTGATGCTTTGAACTTAATATTTTACAGTGACTTTCAGCTCTTGGATTTATATTGTGACTTTAAAGCATAAGTTTTTGTGTGCATCCATATTTTAGTTCTGTTTTATTTTCAGACTTATATTCTCTGTAATTGAAAGCTGTGATGCTGCTCAAAGGAGAATTAGGTAGAAGAGGCAACTTGCTATAATTTCAGCATCTCTTTTCCTTGAGATATCAGTTACGCTGCACAATATATAGCAATTTTTCTTTGCAACTTGGAATTTCATCTTATCATCTAATTATTACTAATTAAGTAATTAAAATTAATTTGAACATAATATTAATGATTTTTCATGTAAATTACCTGAATAACAGGAAAAGTTGATGCTATTTTTCATCATTAAATGCTTACTTTAATTCTGTTTGGTTTCTCAGTTTCATTCTATCATGCTGTTCAAAATACATTAACAAAATATATGAACTAAAACACATAGCTTTTCGAAGATCGTTTTCTTAAATAAAAAATGCATAGGGTAGATATAAACTCCGTTTCTAGTAAATAGGATTGTTTGATTGAATTAATTTTTCACTTGTTTGTTTGCTTAGAGGATGCATATCAGATGTTTTACATTGATTTCCTAATTATCATTGTTCAGTGTTTCTAAGAAAAAAAAAATTGTATATATAGGGAGAATATACAGTATATATATGCAATAATATAGGATATAAGCAAATGACAAGTAGACAGTTATGGTAACTCAAAGGAGTCTCAATTCAAGAAATTATTTTGTGGATGCGCATTAGCCTTTTTTAAAAACAGTATTTAGATTAATATTTTCCTCTCTAAAAAACTAATAAGATCATGAAGAGAAAAGGTTATCACAGAATCAGAGGGGTTGGAATGGACCTCAAGAGATCGTTGAATCCAACCACCTGCTAAAGCGGGTACCGTATATTAGGTTGCACAGATAGGTGCCCAGATGGGTCTTAAACATCTCCAGAGAAGGAGACTCCACAACCTCTCTAGGCAACCTGTTCCAGTGCTCCATCACCCTTACCATGAAGTTCTTCCACATGCTAATACGAGACTGTCTATTTACAAATTTTAGGCTATTAATCCTTGTCCTATTGTTAGGCTGATACGTATTTAGTTTCTAATGAATTCATATTCTAAATAATAGAAATGCACTAGGATCCCAATTTGTATAATTGTACATCTTAATGCAATGTACATCTAAATGAAGTCCTTCAGCTTCTTTCATTTTGTGTACTTTTTATGTGTAAAAGTGTATTGCAGTGAAAGATGCAAGGATTGCCTCCTGCCACAGTCAGTAACTTGACTACTTACTGTTAAAGAAAAAGTAGAAAAACATAAAATAAATTTAAAAAAACATCCCTTTATGTTGTAATTTATTTGATCTGTTTCTGTGGGTTGCTTTCAGAAGTTATAACATGTTGGCAGTTCAGGCTACTCTTTAATTGGACCAAGGTAACTTAAAGTTTGTGAATACTATTTTAGTGTAACACAGGTAATTAAAAAATACATATAAACGTGTCAGATTAAGATTGGTAATTAAATGTATATCATTTGAAAGGCTGTGTGTAGGAGTTGTGAACAGTCTCGCTACTGCTCAGTGTTGCCATTCACTTGCTGACAAATCTGAATATCAGAGGTCTCCTCCCACTTCAGCCCCCCATCCCTGCTCTCCCTAACTGTAGCAGACCTTTTCAGGGGGAAGGTTGCCTAAGCTGTATCTGTTTAGGACTAAAGAGGAAAAACATGAATCTATTCCTTCTCTAGAGATTTGAGATTAATTTGAAGTGGTTCTCCTCGTGGTGATTTAACTGAGATTCTTCTCCTGTGACTGCAAAAATGTTAGATAGGTAGGTTCAGATACTTGATGATGAAAACAAAATAAACAAAGCATAACAAGCAACCTACGGTGATGCTGGAATGTACACAGTCTATAATATCCTAATAATTGATAATAATGCCAACTAAAATATTGTATTCACAGGAGGCCACTCTCTTTTTACTGCTGTTATAAACTGTGTGGTCTGCAAAAGTATGCATTGTGAAAACACAATTACTTTAGAGGTTTCAGAACTAGGTTTAAGTGGGCATCCTCCAGTATATCCATGTTTTCATGTTCTCCGTGTCTGTTTTATGTGTTTTTATATCATTCTCATTCCTTCCTTCTCTTCTTTTTCTTCCATCCATCCGTTGTCACATCTTGCATTCTTGATTACAGTGTGTGTGATCATTACCACCGTGTGAAGGCAGTTCCCCACATCACCAGGTATGGTGCTACATTTCTCTGGAAACATTTATTTGTGTTTTAAAACCTATTCAGTGTTGTGCACTGTTATAGTGAAATTCTTTTTCGTTAGCCTCATTTCTCCCTTTTCTCCTTTTCCATTAGATATGAATTACCATTCCTGCATCTTTGTTGTTTGTGGGTTTTGTTTTTTTTTTCTGATTGTCCATCGGTCATGGCCTGAACCCCATAAAATTTTAAGTGGTTTAACAACCACTATGGTGTTTCATTTTGAAGTGCTTCAAAGAGTTTTTGTTGCTTTTATTGTGATTGTGAACAGTTTATTAAATGCTTGATACTCAACTCTAATGGTAATGGATGAATAAACAAATACTTTTTTTTTCCTCTAATTGTTTGTGCACTATGTATCCAAACAATATTTCATCAGTATTTCTGTGGCTTTCAGAAACATGTTAGGTACAGGCTGGTACATGGCTAGCTGATTTTCTATTTGAGAATGTCACAAGACCTTAAAGTTACTCATTTAGATACAAATTTTTATGACTTCTTAGTATGTTTCTGGATATCACTGGCTTATATTGATTAGCCTATATACTTCTGCACTTCAGCAGAAAAAAATTTCATCAGAACTGTTGCAAATTAGATATTGTTGGTGATGGTGGAAAACTGTCTTGCAATCTCTTTAAAAACAATTAAAAAGTTAATGTAATTAATATGCGTTCATGAGCTTTTGCAGAGTTGGTAAATATACATGTTAATCATTAATGATTTAGTTCTGTGCATTATCTTTAACGTAATGGACTTCTCTATATACAAATTATCAGTTCTGGAGCTGATGGAAATGAGTATCACCCATCTGATTCTGATGACGACACGTCTCAGTTACCATTGGATGACAGTTTCTTCGATTCAGGCTGTGTTTTGAAATGTCTTACAGCCCTTATGACTCTGTAAGCTGCAGCATAATTAGAAGTGTAACTGCTCAGAGTGAGGGGAAATAATCTTATAAAATAAAAAGTTTTTTTCTGGTACGACTATTTCAGGGTTCTTTAGTCATCTCGAGATCTTTCATTCTTAACTGATGTCTCTTCAACTGTTTAACAACATAATCATTTTCACTATGCATAAACATTAGTTATTTTCTGCTTAATTTCCTGTTTTCCTAAAGGAGGTTGGTAGTAGGTATTCCGTCTTTTTTTCCAAAATTGAGATTGTAAAATGATGAGAAGATGAATTTGTGTACAACTTTTTCTCGTACTGAGTGGTAATATTAAACTTACTGAGGTTGATCTCACAGAGCGTATGGAGAGGCATTTAAAGTGTGCATTGCCGTTAGTAAGATGTGATCTTCAATAGCTGCAATCTGTGGCTTCATAGCATTCAACCTCTAAGGTATATTACTGTAAGGTCAAGCCTAAAAGAACTATAATTTCTTTCCTGTTACGTTCCAACCTATTTAATTACATTACCTTAATGGATTTTTCTCTATTATTAGTGAAGTAAAAGATGGGGGATGTTAAATTAGATATTAATTGCCTCAATTAAGCCAATGTATAAGGATCATGGCTCAGTTATGGTTGTCACGGGGGACAATAGCTTTGTTGTGACTACTGTAAAATCACATTTTGCAAAAGTAAAAATGTAATTTGATTCAAAAGAATTAAAAATTGATTTGTTTTGACCAGTGTGCTTCCTAGATAAGGAAGAACAGGAAAAGTTGAAATAACTGAAGATGCGTAGAATAGAACGAGTAGTTGAGTGACTGAGTCTTATCCTGTTGATGGGCTCACTCAGTGGTTTTGCAGCATTCTTGGATTCAAACTAGTAAAGACAATTTGGCATTATAAATTACTCAAGTCACATATCTGCACAGCATGTCCACCCTACTTAAACTAAGATTTAAATCTGCTTCCAAGTTGATGCATTCCAAATTTAGAAATGGCTTTTAATTCATATTTTTATTAGTGATTTTTAAAATTTGATTTATAATATAATAGACATATTTCTTTTCATAAGGCATTCCACGCTCATAAGTCATGTTTGTACTTGGTCATTAAACAGTGTATTTTTGATATCTTGGGTTATATAAAAATATTATTCCAGTATGAAGTAGCGAGTTTACAACATATTTTTTTCCACAGATCATTAAAAGTCTGACAGAAGATTTTCTTGCAAGGCTGATTTGGATTTATGCATAACATGTTCAGTTATAAAATCAAGCAAACAGTACTCCAACTGCTTAAGTTAAACAAATATATCTAGTTTCATTCATGAAACACGTGGAAATCTATACAATTGTAATTTTACGTGAAGCCAAGAAATCAAATCTATTTGCTATTTTATTTAATAAAGAAAAGTTCTCAAGTTTCAGTGAAAATGTTATGTGGTTGAACTTGAAATGCACAGCAAGTACGAATGTTTGATAGAATTAAATGCAGACGCTGAATCACAGTGATCAGATGTTCTCTATTAACAAGAAGCATCTTTTAAGAAGATTAATTTTTGTAACTCAGAGAGCCAATCCCTTTTGTTACAGATTTTAATTGAACAATTCACTTCTGGCACGCTACTGTAATGGACAAATTCCAGAGGATAGAAACAAAGGGTACTGTGTTTCAGTAAATCTAAACAATAGATAAATGATACTCAAAGTCAATTTAAATGTCATTCTTGTTCTTTTCAAGTCTAGTTCTGGTCCTTTAGAGATCTTAATTAGTGTTTGTCAGCACAGACTGGGAGGAGAAATATGTCCCCATTTTATCAGTACACGTTGCTTCCCTGCACTGCTGCAATTAGGCTGGACAAACTTCGTGTAGCTTTTGACTCTTGCTGTTTCTTACAGTTTTAATTTCAAGCACTTTATTAAATGAGGGAAAATTTCTTATGGCCCAATGTATTCCTGTGAGTCTTTGATAATTGGAATAGTCCTTTTATTTCCTTTTCCATTTGTATGAGCTAGTTAAGAGCGTTCTACAATAGACTGAGGCATTGAATGTTTTTTCTTTTCAGCAATGTAGCTGCAAATGAAAGCAAGATAGTCTACCAATTAGTAATTCCAAAACTTGTCTTTACCACAAAAGTTTTTTTTACTACTGCTTGTTAGTCATCAACTTTTTTTTTTATACTGGAGTATCGAAGTTCCATGCATGATACCCCTGGAGGTCTTACAGTATGGGCAAAGATGTGTGCATCCAAGGCTTCAAGTCTCCTATTCCTCAATGAGACACTGCTTCTTTCAGTAATAATGTTTTAAGACAGGAATCATGCCATGGGTGTTTGTTATTTGTAATTTCAAGTCATTTCCTAAAGGAAATGGTTAGAGGCAGGATCAACATGTATAAAAATTTATTCTAGAAGAACATGCCATCTTACACTCACAGTATTCACTGTGGGCTGATAGGCCTTTGAGATCTACTGCATTTTGGGGTCCCTAATTTCCTGTTTACTTAAAGTTGCATCAAGGCATGAGACCTTCTCTTCTGCTGCTTTGCACATAACCTCAATTTCTGATGTTTCTAGTGTTATGCTGAAACCATCCTGACATTGTAATTGGACATGTTAATATAAATGCTGCTCAGGAGGAAATGAAAACCTTTCTTGTGAAATTGATTGAATTGCTGTATGGTTCAGAGGTAGTTTTCAAATCATCCAACCTTCCAGAATAGAAATTACCTGTTATTTTAGTTTCTTTTACCAAATGCCTTAATTGCAGTGTATTTTTTTCAGATATGTCATTAAAAATAAATAAATAAATAAATAAAATCTTGTATAGTTATGCTACCTAAACCAACCCAAACTTTTTTTCCCCCTTAAATATATTAATACATATTTCTAACATAGGAGAAAAGAAAAGAAAAAAAAACAACACATGGAAGTAAGAGGGACACGTGTATGCTCAGTAGTATAGTATTTGCTTCATAAATAGCAGCATAGCTTCAGATTAAAAATAAATAAACAACTAGGCAAGAGATCATTGAGGTTTTTAAATGTAGACAAATCTATTTGTCAGTAGTTTGAGGAAGAAAATATACCAGAATTCACTGAAGAATATGAACAAGAGCTCGGACAGTGGAGAAGAGGTTTTAACTGGTAATTCAACTGACAACAGGATAGAAAGAAATTGTAGCAATCAGATACGCGGATGCAATTAAATTGTGTCCATAAACATGCTGAGAGGGATTTCATGTAGCATTGTGGATCTGAACTTCCATATTGCTATTCAAACTTCTCCTGTCATTCCCCTGTCCGTTTATTCTGTTTCTGCTCTTTCTCTATGTTTGCACGTAGGTACAGTGGGACCAGTCTCACTTTGTGCTGTTTCTTGCTTTATTCAATTGTTGTTCTTTTTAATGCCAGTTTAGGGGTAAAGTCTATGGAATGCCCTGACCTCAAAGTTCTAAATTGTGCTCTATACCATTTGTATTCTATTTGAGCCCATAAATCTCTCCTTATGCATTGGCAGAATGTTGTGAGAGTGGACAGAACTAGCCTGCTCTGCCTGAACCTTTTTCATTAGGGGAAACATATTAGAACAGGCTCAGAGATGAGAGACTTTGTCCACACAGCTGAGAAGGGCATTGGAACAATATTAGTCAAGAAATAACCTTCTGAGTGCACCTTTCTCCTCCTCTTCTACTTTTTGCAATGAGAGAAGCTTCTGCCTTTCTCCAGGGGAGGATGCAGAGTGCTGAGATGCCCCATGGACTAATGGCAATACTTGCAGTCCTGAATCAGTAGTTCTATCATAAGAGAGAATTACCTTCTTCAGCAAGCAGCTTATGAAGCACTATTTTAAAAATAAGGAAAGTAAGGAATTCATGGTCCTGATTAAGGGTTATGGTTTTTTCTCCAGGGTCAAGTATTTGAAATTGAGTTGTTGCCTTGTCCAACATTTACTCAACTAACTGCTTGTTAGAGTCTAACTTGCAGGCAGGCACAAAAAGAGTTACAGGCGGCAAAACGGGAGAGAAGGAAAGAATGGGAGCAAAATTGATTGGGGGGGGGGAGGAGGAAGGGGTGGGGAAGGGAATCAAAAGGGATATTTCTAAGTAAAGTTTGTTTGTGTAACACTTATGGAACAACAATTTTTTTCACAGCAAAACCTTTTCTTACCTTGTATTACACTATATTACTCAGAAGCAGATCAGTGCTGGAGCAATATAATGACAGTACTTGGGGAGGGGATCAGGTCAGTATTCTTCAGAGGATTTTATCATGTTTCTTTCAATTTCAAAAGCATATATACAGAGCATAAAAGCAATATGTGTATTTACATATTAATTTTAGAAAATCCAGCTTTACAAAAACTTTAGTGGCCTTTAAAAGCTAGTTATTTATTAGTTTCTGTCAAGGACATCACTGTAAGGAAGGAAAATCTGAAAAAGCTGTAAAGAGAGCGAAGGAATAGAACAGTTTCAGTACAAATCTTGGAGTGCCACCAGGGTGATCTAGAACGTTCAAATGAAAGAATAAAATACAGGATGCAATGTGAATGTGTGGTAATGGTATAATCTGTGATAATGGTATGCTTTCAGGTTGTTTTTTTTTTCTATTTTCATTGCAGGAGGAATGAATACAGTGAGTTCGTATTACTAATGTAAGAGAAAGGAGGTAGAGCATTTAGATAATTCTACACATTTTCTTAACCTTCAGCTGCATATCTTGTAATAAGCAGTAACATTTTCTATGTATTCTCTAGTCAATGGAGGAATATTTGAATACAGAGAGTAATGTGTATGTGACTTTTCAAAAGAAGATAATTTCAGGGATAAAAGATAGAGTTATGCATTTATGATTGCTGGTAGTAGCAAATGTCAGTCAGAAA
The DNA here is from genome assembly GCF_951394365.1 of Tetrao urogallus. Taxonomy (NCBI): domain Eukaryota; kingdom Metazoa; phylum Chordata; class Aves; order Galliformes; family Phasianidae; genus Tetrao; species Tetrao urogallus. The sequence continues at coordinate 16,548,983 of NC_136817.1, forward strand.
GCTTATTCATTTTGGACTCTGCCCATACAAAGCTTTTTGGAATCACTTTTTGTATCTGTTTTGTATTTCATAGGAGCAGCACAAATTAAATGGGTTAAACTTTAAGTAAATCTGAAGTTTATTTTTGATCAATAGGAAATCAGAGTTTTGCTTAACAGAGCAGCTGTACCATGAATTGTGCAACTCAGAGAAATGTTGACATTCTTGAAGACTCAAATGAGCATTCAAGGGATAGACACATGGGACCCTTGTTTAACTAGTTTCATTGTCAGTCACAAAGACATTTTTTCTGTGTACTCAGAGTGGGGAAAAAAAGTATTTCTTTAATATATATTTAAAAACTTGTGATAAGATGCTGGAAAGGACCACAGATGTATTTCATTTAGGGAAAAATGCCAGTAAATTCAAAAAGAGATGTCATGAAAGCTGACAGGATTAAAACACATTGACTAAGACTGAAATGGGAGTGTTGTGACAGCCTAGTGGGTGACATTGCCACTACTCCATACAAATCTGCCTATGTGGGTTTAGTAGTAAACATCAGTTATGTTTTCATATCAAAGTTGTAATGCAGAAAAGCAATGGAAATGTAATAGTGTAATTTTGAAGGTTTACTGAATTGTGCAGATTTACAGTGAAAGCTGTAGATTTATGGGACGCTAAAATACAGACTACAAAGACAGTAGCTAATTGTTTCATATACTCAGCAACTTTTTAAGCTGTTCAGTCAATTAAGTTCCTAAGAAGAAGTACTGAGCTCTTACAAATGTTGTTATGTTTATGTGGAAAATAATTTGCTGAGATGCAGGCAAAAATATAATACAATAGGCTATTTATTAGAGAAGGAAAATAATCTTCAATATGAAGTAAGCGCATTATAGACATCAATGAAACTAAAACCATAAACCTTTCAAACTAGATTTACACATTTAGATTGGAAAAATGAGTTGAATGCGTGTTGGCAAATGTAAAGTTTTCCTTGGGAGCTTAATGTCTTATTTGTATGAAGCAGAAAATAATCAGAGTTGAGATTGTCTTTCAAAGTACACACAAAGGGAAACACGTGAGTTTTGTATTGCTTTAATGAGATCGTTAATTCACCTCACAGTATGTTGTTGTTAAAATGTGTGATATAGCCAAGCAATAAGATGGGCTGTTTAATAAGTTATTAAGAAATAAATAACTGTTGTGTTAATAAACAGTGAGCCAGTCTGATAGCAGTGTGAAACAGGTGAGGAAGTTTCCCTTGAGCATGATACTCTACAGTGTGCCGTTTTCCACTTAAATTCTTGTTCCAGTTGAAGATCAAAGGTAAGGTATTAATAAAAGTCATGTCAATTCTATTAGTAATTTAGATGCATAATTTAAATGTGTGAATGGTAAAAGAACATTGTATTACTCAGATTTGCTTTTATGTTTTTGCGTTTTGTAATGCTTGGTAGCACGTTTATCATCTATTAATTTTGGTCCAGATAAACCTGTACTGATTTATGTAGTATTGTGCATTTGTTGTCAATGGATATTGTAGGAAGTTAGTCTAAAACTGAAGGCTAAGATTTTTTAACATTGTTCCAAAATCAAGCAAAAATTTCTCATGCCTTTCTGTCATTTTTGACTCATTCTATTCATTTATTTTCTCTTTTATTTTATCTCTTCATATCAGAAGGAACAGGTTTTAGTTTTAAGCAGTTCAAACAAAAGAACTTCTCAACCATGCAGGGATAAACAGATTTGAGTAAGAGGTAGCACACTGTGCATAAACACTACATTTTCTATTCCTTCATAATTAAGTTGCCGTGAGTTGATGATTTCTTCCTTGTCTTGACCAAATATTTATCTGTGTCACAAAACTCTTGAAGCAGTTTTCAGCTACAGTGAGAAGTTAGGATAAGAAATAAATAACTGTTTTGTTTTTTTTTTGTGGCAAAACCATAAGAGTCTTTTGTGCGAATTACCGGGGAAGCTTCATCTGTATTTTAATTGGCAAAAAAAATGACAAAATTATGTATCAATTCACTGTATGAGTTAAGCACCTTGCTTGGAATTAGTCTTAATGGCAACACTAGGAAGACCTCCAGAAGCAGTTCTGTACCCATATGAAGTTGTTCGTAGATCTGTAATTAGGCAGCAATCAGTCAGTGCTTGACATTTCAGCACTTCAACCAGCTGCAATTCAGAGGTATCAACTTTGACCACAAATCCCTCATTAAACTTCCCGTAAAACAGAATTACTGACTCTTATAATTGTAATCATGCATTTTGTTTTAAATGGTAACCAGAAAAAAATGATTGTAGATCATTCTATAAATATGCATGTTTCTTTTGCCTACTTGTAAAGTTTTTAGCTGTGGTATGATACAAGTTAGGTAGGATGAGGTCATGGACGTTTCTCCCCAAAAACAGTACATGGTTCTTTAGCTTCAGTTATAAAGAAAAATGATGTGCTGTGAAGTGAAACTATAACAGTGAAAGATTAAGTAGCTAATATTTGTGAAGCTCTGAAGATAAATCTGGCTGTGCAGTGTATATGTGTTAAGTATTAATGCAACAGAGTTGCTAAAAGCAATTTGAAAGTGGGTTTGAGGGTTGTTTTTTTTCTTGATCCAGTCAGTTCATCTGAAGTCTTCTGGTTTCTGCACTCTTTGCAGCTAGGCAAGTAAACATGCACAATAATCTCCCTGGCACAGGTGGATCAATACTACTCAATTAGGTTAGCTCGCACTTGTTTCACAGTCTATTAGCGCCTCTACATGTCTCATCAGACTAAATCCTTTGGGGGAAACTGAGTGGTGTATCATTCATCATTTGCAGTTCCTTGTCTCTGGAAGACAGAAAATAGAGTGTTTTGGGGATGGTAGTGACCACTGAATGAGAATTCTTTGTGTTAAGTGACTGAAGCCTGAAGATGAATGTCCCTGCCCAAGCAGATTCTGAGCTTATGGACTTCTCTCTAGATAGAAGAGCTGTAGTATTGTATGTGGATCTTTCAGTATCAAACCAGAAATGTCATGGTTATATGTGAAAATTATATGGGAAAGTGCCCATAGAGTACAAACTCACTGTTTGACTCAAATAATCTTGGCAGTTTGATTTAACAGGGCAAATCTCATGTGGTTTCAACATTGCCTGACTTAAAGTGGCATGAAGACAGTGTGAAGTCATAGTTCTTACTATGAAGCTAAAGCTACCTTTTCTTATGTCTTGTGCATTCAACTGAAGTATGGTCTTGGACTGTGTCTGATGTTTACCAAATATGTATTACAGTGTGGTCTGCAAGTCCCCATAGTTGTTAAGAATAGGCACAGGGCTACACCATATCTGGCCAGGGACCTAGAGATGAACATTAAGAAAGGAATGTGCAGGTAGCACCATCCATTTAGTTGGATATGAAGAACTAAGAGGAACATGCAGTTCTAAATCCTACCTAATTGAATGTTACTTTTCTCAGTTTTTCCAGTATTTTAATATAATGTTTTGTTATTAAATTTGGCCCATTATCCCCTATTTAATGAGTACCTGCAGCCCTCCCCTATGAAGACAGGCTGAGGGAGCTGGGCTTGTTCATCCTGGAGAAAATAAGGCTGTGAGGTGACCTATTTGCAGCCTACAAACAGGAGGGGAGTTAACTCTGAAAGGGTAGATAACAGCAGGACAAGGGGAAATGGTTTTAAGTTGAGGGAGGGAAGATTTAGGTTGGATGTCAAGGAAAAGTTCTTTACAGAGAGTGGTGAGGTGCTGAAACAGGCTGCCCGGAGAGGTTGCAGATGCCCCGTCCCTGGACGTGTTCAAGGCCAGGTCAGATGGGGCCCTGGCCTTGAATTAGATGTAGAGGTTGGTGGCCCTGCATGTGGCAAGGGGGGTTGGAGCTTCATGATCCTTGAGGTCCCTTCCAACCCTGGCCATTGTGTGATTCTGTGAGTCTATCTCATGAATATGAGGAACTTGTTCTCTAGTGTTTCACTTAATTAACTTTATGTAGAAGCGGTCTATTTTGACAGTGATAGCATCATTTTTACATATTAATGTCACTTGTATATCTTGTAGCCATTTATCAGATCTTTCACTACGGTTAATTTTTGCCACATTAGCAGTTTGAATATAGAATTTCACAAAGAAAAGCTTGTTTATTATCTTTGAGATTCTGTGTTTTCTTCTTGTTTCAGTATCAGTGTCTTTTCCATTTAGCAGACCTCCCTCTTTTTTTCTCTTACACACAGTTGGAAAGTGAAGGATTCTGGTTTTTGTTCAAACCTCTTTTTCTTTCTCCTGAAAGAAGATACAAAGCATTCATTCAAAGAGAAAGCCTAGTTTGTCTTAGCTTTGGAGTGTGTTTTATTCAAACATAGACCCCAAACCATATCTGTTTCATAATCTTCACTGGAATTTCTTCCCCATCATACAGCCATAGGTTTAGTCACAAGTCAAGAAAGTGTTCTGACTAACATTTAGACAACTTGTCTCTATTATGTATATGAATTCATACCCTTAACCATGAAGTGGGAAATACGCTTGCACATTTCTTGATGAAGCTCAATCTCTGCTAAAAATGTTACCATTTGCACTTTGATAGAAAGTACAGTGTTATGTTCCCCAGTGAAACCAGAAGGAACCAGAAAATGGCCTTCATGGAGAACATCCTTCCTGTTACGGTGGATTGCTCTTCTCTGAGAGTACTATTAGTCAGTGTCCTAAGGCCAAGACCTGCATCTTCCATGCTAGAACAGCAGAGCCCAGTTGCAGTTGTAGTGATTACACTGCAACAGTAGTGTGCAATATAAATTAAGCCAGTTGTGAATATTTTAGATACTTTTCTGTTAATGTCACAGAAGGAAGGTCCAAATTTCTGCATGGTAAATAATGGAAATGATTTATTTACTGTTTATATATTCTGTCATAAGTTACAGTGTAAGTCCTGTGTCACTATAACATTTCATTACAATTAAAGTGTGGCAGTTGTGTGCCTTGCTGAAGGAAAGACTGTTCAAATTTGAGTCTGTATCTCAACCTCTTTAGAACACTGTAGTGCTGCTGCACTTAGAAAAGATGAAGATATGTTATCACGCTCCTTTTATGGAACATGTTGAAGAGTTATATTTTAATTCTGCTGTAGAAATTTCTGCTTTGAAATGCTTTCAAAGGTAATTGGACTTAATGTGCTGAACATAAGTTATATTCTTTGCTTTTTTTACATTTGAAGAACTCTGGTTCTGATGTACAGTAAAAAGGAGACATTTGTCTGTTGTGTAATTATTAGTCAAATTAACAGTGTCATCTAATGATATGGGAGGACTCGTTCCTCCCCTCTTCTGTTAAAAAAGCAACAGGATATTTTAAAGATAAATGTATAGTGAAGGAAATTTTGCTTTTGTCATTGCAAGAAGGAAGCAGAGTTATTCTCCCACTGGAGAGTGACTCTCTCTGTGTTTGTGAGACTATGTTTTCATCTGAGCAATTCTCTGGTATTCCAAATGTACGTATATTCTCTATACCACAGGTCTGTAACTAGACTTACCAGGCAGAGTTAGACGTGGTCAACAGATGTTCTTCTAAAATGCTGTGCATGATGTTTTTGTGTGTTGGAGCTCAGAAGGAGTCATCTTTTCCAAGATTTCAGAAATACTGAGACAAATTACTCTACATAATTCTATTTCTAAATAAATGCATTAAGTTAGTTCCAAATAAATATTTCTTACCCCATTTATCTGAGGATAAATATATTATTTTACTCTGGAATGTAATCATCCTTTTACTATAATCTTAAACCTATTATGAATGTTTGAAATCCTTGTCTTGGTTTTCCCACAGTTCTACAATTGTGTTATGGTAGTAATACATGGTCACAAAGTAGATCAACAGCTTCTCATATGTATTGCTTTTAATACATCATTTATATTTAGAGATATTTTGTGAATAGATACAATGCTGTAGAGATGTAGTTGGATTTTTTTTTTCTCAGCAGTTGTTTGAATTCTACTTTGAGATATTTTGTAGCAAAGAATTTTCTTATGAACACTTTATCATTTGGAACTTTGTACTCTACTGAAAGAAAAGTTTTATATTTTTTTTTCTTAAGCTGGTATCTTCTCACTTGGTATCAGATTAGGCAATTTTCTGATAGTAAATAGCAGCAGTAATGCTTCTGCTGTATATCTGGTGACTAGATCTGAGCTTTTAAAGTGTTTTTGCTTGTTTTTCTTCATTGAACTTCTTACTTAAAAGATATTTTGCTGCTGTTGGCTAGTCTACAGTCTCTGATAGCACAGATATCTAGCAATTGCCTGGAGAATGTCACTTCAGCACCTCTCAAAACCACATTTGTTATCATCATTGCAATTATTGAATGCTGGCTTTTCTTCTGGGTTAAATACAGCTGAATCCTGTATTGATCTGAAGTTACAGTACATATATTGCTGCTCTACAGAGTGATGACTTCGTAGTGTGTTGGTTTTTTTAATGCAGTTACTTCAAAATACTCTTTCATTTCACAATAACTTTAAAAATACATTTAGATTCATCACGTTGCCCATTTGCATGGCCCAGAGCCCAAGCTCCCCACATGGCTGTGATGGATGGCTGCAGTGGAAACCAGCAGCCTTCTAGGTCATAATTGCATGGTGAGTTAACTGATACACAGGGAGACAATTTGATAAAATACTGGTGGCATCCACTGGGCAAAGGAAGTGGCAGATTACAAGAGGCTACTAAAGGCTTACTCACATGTAAACTCTCTAGAGAGTTGTCAGGATGTGTTTCCACCCCTTACCATCCCAATCCAAGAGGAAAATGTTTTCTCTACATCAAATATTCTCTTTATTTCTAATTCAATTCAGTTACTATTATATTCTTGCCTGATTTATGCTTGCTGTATTCCCCTTTTCTCAAAATTTGAATGATATTACACCATAAATGCTTCAGCTTCTGTTAAATCTTAATAAGAAGCAAAACCAGCTTGAATTAACCAGGTCTGGCTATATAAATATTTTAACCGTGTAATTTATGACTGTATGTAAAAAGAGACTTGTAATTCAGAGGATTATCCACTGTTGTACAAAGAGAGGGAAAAAATCTTATTATAACATTTTAATGCCTTTCAAGGCTTTCTAAAATAGTGTCTCCCTTGACTATACACACGATCAGAAGGATTTTTATATTTTTTGTTTTATATTTATTTTTTTCTGTTTCATCTCTAATCTTTGTAGAAAAGCCCTCCAGAACACTGAGGTGAAACTAGAGGAAACTAGTAGGTCATTCCTAAAATTAAGGACCAAATTGTAAAGCTGCCCTATGTTTCTACAAAGATGTAGGAGTCTGTGAATGCTCCCTTGGACCCTGAGATTTACTTTGAATGGTGGAACTTGATTCTCTGTCTTCTACTCATTAAGAAGCACTCATACCGTGGTAATGAGTATAGTAATTGCTTCCTCTCATGTGCTAGGTAGGATCAGGATTAAACCTTTTTGAGCTACATTTTCATGTTTCCTCTCAGCCCCTTGCTCATAAATTGTGACATAAGTTTACTGTAAGTATATAATCCAACTTTTGAAATATGGCATACTTTAATGTACCTACAGGGTTTTTTGTTATGTATTTTCCTAGCTCTTGCAACATTTTGGAAAATATCTTCTCATTCTAGTACATTTTCTATAAATTCTTCACTACTGTTACTGAAAAGCATTTATAGAAAAAGTACTGCAGGGGACATGTGTACCCAAACTTTTGTAATCTAAGATCTTTCAAAGTAAGGATTGATTATAGCTGTGCTATCAAATGCTGATGAACTTACAAAATGGGGATTAAAATCTCTGCATTTTGTTTTCTGAAAATGACAGCTCTGTGTATTATATCCGGGGCACATTGCATGTGTTTACAGTATGCCAAAGCAAACAAACAAACAAAAAAACCCACGCATTTCAAGGGTTGAAAAAAGAATTTCTTGGTTACTTTTCATTGAAGTTACTGTATATGTTAAGTGCGTTTTTAGACCCTGGAGCTATTAATCAAGAGTGGTTCTAGAACTCTTTTTTTTGAGGCTGCTTAGGCAGTGTAGCAGTTCTTCCAAACTATAAATACTGAAGCTGTCACTGCGTATGACGATTGTGACAGCTTTTGGCCCTCTCTTAGCTTTCACCTTTGTGATACGTTGGACACAAACTGGAACATGAGGTTCTGTCTGAACATTAGGAATCTTATCTGTGCTGTGCAGATTGTCCAGAGAGGTTGTGGAGTCTTTTACTTGGAGATCTTCAGAAGCCACCTGGTTGTGGTACCATTAATGAGCTGGTTTTATTTATTTACATAGATGCATCTGTGAAGGAGTTGAAGGTCTAAAAATATTCCACGTTATCACGCTGCATCGTTTTAATGATTATTGCCTCATGGTAAACCAAATGCATTTTTGTGTTGGACTTTGATAATTTTGCAAATTTGGATTATCTTGTATTGTAACACACCTGCTTCTTCTTTATGTTGCTATCTGTTTTGTAGGGCTCATTTTATCTTTATATCATTACAAACTCACCTTTTAGTTGAGCAAGTATTAGTGGTATTACTAATGATTTTCTTCTTATGAGCTAAAAATCTGCTGTGTTGCCAGTTAGTATATTAGAACCATTTGTAGGACAACTGACCATCTGCCAGTGATATTCCACAGTATCGGCTGGTCCTATCAATAAAAGATATATCAATTGAGAAGGCTTTCATTCATAGTGTGATTAATTTTTCATTGTTTGTGCTCTCTGTGCAATCCCACAGTTTTTCTTAGATCTTCTATTAGGAAACTAAGATCAATTACTCAGTATAAGTGCTCTTATTTTTAACAAGAATGCTAGTCTCCAAGTATCATATGCTGAAAAATGAAATGTGGAATCTTGGCTCTCTAGTAGTTTAATTAATAAACAAGCATATGCTCATTTTGTGAGAGCAGGTTTTTTTGTGTCATAATATTTTACCAGTGAATGAAACTCTCTGCATCTTCACCTTGATGAGTTTCTTAGTGTGAAAATGGATTTCTTTTATCAAGCAGATTATTTTAAAGGGAATTTAAGGTACTTTTTATTTTATGTCCTTGTTTTCTTCTTCTTTCAATTAGATTTTTGGAACATTGCAGCTGTGAGCTTTTTGAAGTTTTTCAGATGAAGTGGTCACTTTTTATTTGATGTTTTACATGAATTGCTTCCACTCAGTTCACAGACATACTGAAATGTCGCTAGAAGTTTTAGACAGTTGAGTTACTTTTACTCCAAAATGAGTCTGCTGAAGTTTGCTTTTAAATGTCAATAGAAGGTGAACCAATAACATAGAAATACTACGTTTTGTCTTTTGGATGGTACATCTATTTTTCAAGGTTAGAAAAATCCTTTAAAACAAGGCTAAAACAAAAGTGGGCTTCTATGTCCAAGTTCTAAAATATTTCACGAGCCTTGGGTTGTGCAAATGAATCACGACTGTGTGTGTCTTCTAGTTGTAAGAGAAAAGCTGTTAGATTTAATTCTTATTCAGATTGTTGTTTTGTCATTTTCTCTCATTTTTCAGTCAGTTTGATGTTTAGAGACCTGAAGAAGTTAGTGAACTCTAATTTTCTCAGAACCCTAAAGGGAAGTTTGCTTTTGTTACACTTCTTTGGGAACACCTATGCACTGCTGAGTTGAATTGAGCTATAGCCAGTGCCTGATGTGTGGACTGAGAAGGGCTTTATGGTCTGACTGGAAATCTTGATACTGTGTGTCACTCACAGTCTGTTTCCTAAATTATTGATACATGTATATAAACTAGAAGGTATTCTAATTTTCAAGGGATTGTACACATTCTCTGTTGACCAGTGAGTCTGGTATAGGGACACCTACCAGTAGATCAGGTTATGAAGGGCACCGTCCAACCTGGCTTTGAACATCTACAGGGATGGGACATACACAGTCTCTGAGTAGCCTGTGCCAGTGCCTCACCAGCCTCAGAGTCAAGAATTTCTTCCTAAATCTGAACAGATATAATCTATATCTACTCTCTTTAAGTTCAGTGCTGACGCATCTTCTCCTATGGCTGCTCTCCCTGATGAAGACAGCATATTATTACTTTTCTTATACAACTTAATAACTTAGGTTTGCTAAGTATTTTACACATAGTAATATATATCACTGCTTGAAGAAATTGCAGACAGTGGCTGAACTTAAAAATCAGGTACATTTACTAGTACATTTCTGTGGTTATGTTGAAAACAGTCCAGAGCACATGATACAGCCGCATGCCCCCTCACATTGAAGAAAGCTTAACTGGCATGGTGGGAGGTATGTGACAAAGCAATAGGTCTGGCTGCCTGAAGAGCGAAGGCTTAGCTTGTATAGCTGAAATAAGGTCAGCATAAAGTTCCTAGGGTGCCCTTGAGTTACCACAGTCTGACTTAGCCATTGGCACTTCTAAAGGAAACCCTGCCAAAAGACCAGCTGCTTCCTGTAGGAGACCTGCCATCTGGAGCTTGAAGAGCAATCCCTTTGATAGACATCTCTGGCAGTGAATGATTTGCTACATGTTATTTTTTCTTCTTTTAATCTTTTTCCCCTGAAGTTTTGAAAAATTTTCTGCCGTAAATTTTGGAAGATGTTAATAGATTTTTCTCCTCCCTGAGTTGACAGTGGCAGAAGTTATTTGGTTAATTGGGATTCAGCCTTAAGTATCTGAATTTCAAAGTTTCAAATTCTGGCTGAAATATTGAAGTTCATGTCAGAGACTAGCAGACGCAAAGTATGTGAATGAATGCAGTTTGATACAAGAGCAGTGAACTGATTGTGTTTCCAATAGAAAGCAATTAAGAACCATTTTATTTTCTGTGTATTTAAAGACTAAAGTGAAAGAACTTGAAACCTGATGAAATCCTCTATTGAGCCGGAATTGCCAAAGCAAGCAGCGAACTTCTGAGTGATTCAGAAGAGCTTGAATTCATGTCAGATAGATAGATTTCCAGTTCCATGTAGACAGGTATCGAACCATACAACATGGGATAAAGGACATGAATGAAGAACGTGCACTCACTAGCTAAAGGATGACAAACAAGACTTTTTGTGGATCCACATCGTAGTAGTAGAGGATTTTTGGAAGTATTACACAGAAACCAAAGATGAAAAGCATGGTGCATCTTCATTTTAATGGCCACATGACTTTTTCCTACTGAGTAGTTCCAGTGAAAAGGTTCCTGGGGCATAGCAGGCTACACATGATGACTGTCTAACTGGGTGGTTTGGTGGTGGGTCATTGATATCTTTCTGCAAAACCAGGTTTGCCTTCCTGGAATTTTCTTCTCTAATTCTACTTGTTGTAATGAACTTGTTAAAGGAGTACGGTCCCAAAGTATCTTACTCAGCAGCAGTCAAATACCTAGTAAGGGCTTGTACTTTTAAAAGCAAACCTGAGGTCATCCCTTGACGGCTAAAAGATGGAGGACAGCACATTTCAGTGGATGTAACATTTAATTAGGTGTATGTCTATTTTACTCTCAATTTGCCTCACATCCTTGCTTTAATCTTTTCAATATCTGTGTTGTCTTTCCTACCTTGTACTTATTCAGATAAAGATAACTCTTTTCCATGATTTACACAAGCCCTACCATATGGAATTCTGGCCTCATTTGAGATGGATATGTACTATTTTCATTTACAGAATATTTCTTTAAGAGTCAGCTGTTTGTTTTCACAATGGTATCAATGGTTAGAAAACTTGCACTGAAAAAATAATACTAAATTGAATTTGAAGCTTTATTTTCCATTGCTTTTATTTCATACATAGCTTGCACTCTTTGTAGTACAGCAAAATAATAACTGTATGCAGTTAAGAAGTACAATTGAATTATTCCATTCTTTGAAAAGCTGTTTATTTTGTACAAACTTCAAAACAAGAGAGATAATTTATTTTATATGAAGGTGTACGTGTGTTATTAGAAAATGAGAGGAGAATTCATCACAACCTTGTGTTCTTCTTTGAGAGCTTCAAACTATAACCTGCCACTTATACTTTATGGTGTTGTATGGGCCCAGAGTACAAAAAGGGCATGTAGAAGTTTACGGATGATGAGCCGCTAAAGAAATGATTGATGTCACATGAAGGATGTTGTGCCATGGTGAAATACAGGTAATGATTTTGAAATTCCTTTTTGTTGCTAATTTGTGAAGATTTTGTTGAAAACAGAAAACTATGCCTTAAATGTCCTTTAAGTATGTGGTCTCATGTGAAATATCCAAAATATTTCAAATACTCTTCCATGGGTATTGCCCTGAATTTCAGTTCAGTTGATTCTGTCTGCCTGTGCCATAACTGAGCCTGAAGGTGGCCAAAGCCACCTTCAGAGATGTCATAGGCTTATTATGATGTCTAATGTTAATTTGAATCAATATAAAGAATAGCTAAGAATGCTGTTTCTTTGGCTGTGGTTACTAAAGTTAAGGTGCTACCAACATTTGTTACCCACTCACCTGTCTTCTCCAATTCTGCCCACCCCTCCCCTGTGGCAGGGTTAGTGACATCAGAGCAGGAGCAGGTAGAAATGCGTAGCCTGAGGTTCTTCCTCCTCCAATCATTTTTCTTCTAACCGGAACTGGGACCTACGAAACACTGAGCCCAAGGCATGAAGTTATTCCTGCTGCCTCTGCTCCATCCACACTCCTTTTTGTCTGTGCTGGCAAATGGAGCAAGTACACTCAGGGAGGCATATTTGTAGCAGCTTGTGGTCTGTAGGAGCCAGCATAAGGAATATGGTCAGAATCAAAGTGTTGAGGTTAATGGTTCACTGTCCAAGTGGTTACTGGTGACAAGTGGTGTTCCTCAGGGATCTGTATTAGGACCAGTACTGTTTAACATCTTTGTCAATGACATGGACAATGAAATTGAGTGCATCTTCAGCAAGTGTGCATATAGCACCAAGGTAAGTGGTGGAGTTTATACAACAGAAATAAGGATTACCTGGAGGTGTACTTGGACAGGCTTGAGAGGTGGGCCAGTGAGAACATCCTGAAGTCTGACGAAGTGAAATGCAGGATCCTGCATCCGGATTGAGGCAATCCCAAACATTAATATACTGAAGGTGACAATTGGAGGGAGAGGGAGAGCAGCTCTGTTTAAAAGGAGAAGACTTGTAGAAGGTGAAATAAAAATAAATCAAAGTACCAGAGATATGCATACAGAAAGCTAGTTGATGAGAAATATGGTTTCTGGAACTGTCAAAGAAAATAAAATAATAAAAAATGTTTAAACTGCAATATTTAATTAAGTGTGAAAAAAATATTGCATCTTGTAGAATACGAGATTTCTACTAGCACTATTTTTGTAGTTTTGCAGTCATTTGACTTACTGTTGAGGTTTATTAATGACTGCAGGGTCTAACACTATAAAACATACGTGTTTGCAGACTAGCCATATGGAAGAAATGTATGCTGAAATATAAGAAAATTGATTTGGGGCTTAAAAATAACTTTTCCAGATAAATCCTTTGGGTCAGAAATTATCACAGAAGTGAAATTAGGAATAAAAACTGACATTTAGAAGTAGTAACTTGTTTGTGTTATGCTATCTGATATATATACATATATATAATTTCTTAGGTGTACTTCACATTTTTATTTCTTATACTAAGTTTATGATAATAGCAGCTGCTTTATTCTGCAACTGTAATTGCTTGATACGAAAGACTTTTCTGTTCATCAACTTGCTTTATCCGTTTTTATTTTCCCTTTAGGCTGATACAGTAGTAACAGTATTCAAGACATTCTCCTCAGTAAAACAAACAAAAACCCCACATTTTTGCTATGCACCTCCTGTAAATAGCTTGCAAGCATTCTTTTTCTTCAGAACAACTAATATAAAACAGATTCTTTAATGTTCTTATACAGTTTGGTGAGCATCTGTTTTGTTTGTACACCTCACACCTACTGTTGCAAAACAGTCATTCTTCACTGTAAGTGTTATTTGTTGATGCTTAAAGGTTCAATGAATATATCAGCCCCTTTACCCTTCCTGCTTTGCTGCACAACTATTGAGCTTTCAGAGCAGAGTCATATCAATAAATTCTGACTTGCTTTGCAGCTCCAATTTCATGCTTGGCCTTTCCAAAGATACATACAAGGAAAAATAAATAACTGAAAGAGAAGAAATATCTGTACAAATTGCTTTAGCAAACTTCACATTCGTAGAATAAGCCCTTCCCATCCCTCCTAAATGAAAAGACATTGATACAAAGAACCTGTGTATTTTCTTCAGGAAAACCTTGCTGTACTTCCACCGTGTCCACTGATGTGAGGGTGGTAGTTCAAAAGTATGATAATGTTACACCATCCTGTGGATGCTGTTTTTAAACCTCATGAGCACGGAGTTTGTACAAAAAATCTCATTGACTTTGGTGAATGGTTCTTAAAGGTCTGAATTTGAAGGAAGAAACTTGAACTGCTCAGAACTGGTGCATACTGGTTTGATCCATTCAGAAATGGTTTAAGTGGTCAGTAACACTATAACGCTATTTGATAGAGCATATTCTCAAAAAACAAACAAACAAACAAAACCTAAAAAGCCCACTATCACATATTTTCACGTATTTTTATAAATCCCATCGTAAGTACCTGCCAGTGAATCTTCCAAATTAATTCACTTCTCTCGGTACTCTATCCTAGTCAAAGCTGTCATCAAAACTGCACACAGAAGTTGTCAATTTTAAAAGCATGCCCTTCAAAGCATCTTAAATAACTTTGCCCATTGTTAACCCAAGGTGCTATCATAAGAAGTGCTTAAATCACTGAAATTAAAATAATTAGCTGTCAGAATACAAAGACTTTGGATTTCAGGTGCTTAGGTTCTTTTACTTGTACTATTTTACTTATGAACAGATCAGCGTATCACATGAGCACTTTTTCTTCATAATTCCTTCTGTCATTGCAGCAGATGCTCAGAGTAAATAATAGATTTGGTAGTAGTAGCTTAAAATGGCCATTAGTTAATGTCCTACGCTAACATTGGGTCCTGTAGAAAAAAACAGCACTTCTGAAGTAAGCGATAAGGAATAGAATGTTTCAAAATTAGTATTGTTAGCTGTTCCTATGAGCAGTATGGATTACTAGCCCACAGTAACAGATTCATTCCAAACTAAGGTTACTACAGCAGCAGGTCAGTATATCCTCACATATTTCAAAGTGTACATTTGCTAAAAAACCGATAGTTCTTTGCCAAGTACAATATTTTATTTTTGGCCTTCAGATCAGTCTTCGATGTGATTGAATTGTTATTAAGTAAGTGAAGGCATCAGTTAAGTCAGTAAAGCGTCTCTTATGCACCTGTAACAATCTTTTCATCACTCATAAGAATTCTTTTGAGGCAGGAGATTGACTCTAAGCAAGTGTGTTTTAGACAGAAAAAAAGAAAAATAGATACAGTGAATTTAAAGGTTATTAAGTGATTCGCTGTAACAAGTGGGCAGCTTGTGAGTGGAGTAGAGGATGTGAATCTGATAAATTAATGAGAAATCTCTCACAGATTTATAAAAGCTAAGTAGGACAGTGCTGCTAGACCATTTGTGCTTTGCTTTATATGAAAAAGCTCTTTATAAAAAGGCATGAATTGCTGTACAGTTCTTTTAGTGGGCAGCTTGTTATAGACAGATGCAATCAGGAAACAAATACATGTTCCAAAGATCAAATTTGTATAACTGGCTGGTTTGAAGTGAAATCTTGCCCACAGTCAGGCAAAAGATATAAGGCCTTTGTGCAACAGGAGGAGACATGAAATAGAAATAAGTTCTGCATCCCAAAGCAGGAGCTGGGAACTGACTGGACTCTTTATTGAGTCTAAACCCAATCCTTGCAACTATCTTTGATTGCATGAAAGCTACCAATGGAAATCAGGATACAGGTGCCTGAATTTGAACCACCAGTGACAGAAAACTTAAAAAAAAAAAAAAAAAAAAAAAAAGCTATGAAACTGGCATGTAGTATAAAATGTTGTAATTCTACATAGAGATAGTAAAAAATAAAAATAATTTTAAAAATATATATGTATTGCCTTCCTCACAGACAAGGAAAAAGTATTTCAAATTTTTGAATAGAAAATATGCTGAAAGTTCATTTGCATATGGATAATGGCTTCTTGCTATCCACCATATCCATATAATCATACCTTTGACTACTAGCAAGTGCTATGCTTTGGGGTGCAGGTGCATTGGGGTGTGGCGTAGAAGCTGTGCAACTGCTTTTGTTACTCTCTGGAAGTGTGCTTATTGTTACAGTGTTAGTAAAAAATGCATCTCCTTTAGTAGCAAGGTTTTATATTCAGCACAAATACAGCTATGAACACGCTCAGCAGTGGATGATGCAGGAGAGAAGTAATGTGAATGAGAAAAGCCAAGCTAGTTAAAGCATGCACCTGTAATTGTGTTATTGTAAGTTACATGTGCAGGTGTTGTAAATGTACAGAGCTTCAAAGAAAGAGGAAAAAAAAAAAAGTCAAACGAGGCTAAAAACAGGAATACAAATGGATTTGATCATTAATAATTAATTTGATCGCTGAAGAGAATCACTAGTGACTTGCCATATCCATATAATTCACTTCTTTCTTCCAGAGACGTTTCTCACTGACCAATGAGTAGAATGTATATTAAGGTCAGTAACAGGATACAAATTAAAAGAAGTGAGGAAATAGTTGTTATAATATTGTTATCCAAAAAGTTAGAAAAATTTGTACGATAATCATTTTAAACAACTCTTTAAATAGAGATTTAAGTACTTCCAGTGACGTCATTGAACAAAAAGTGTCTGTAAGATCAATCACACATAACTATGATAGTAACAGGCAGTGTAAAAACATTTCTCATTTCTTTTTATCAAGATATGAATTTACTTTTATTTCCTCTATCTGTAGAGGAAAAAAAGAAAGTAAATTAACTATTTATAGTTACAAAAATAGTGACTTCCATCTTATACAATTTGGAATTGTTGTGCCAACAGCTTGCGTGGTTGGTGAGATAAGAAGAGCAGAATATAATTAGATAATCTAAGTAATGAATAAGAAGACACTTTGCTCTAAAATACAATTATAATGAAATCACACAGCTGTGTCATCCCAGGGTATATTTCAAAATTCTTTAAACAGTATCTGTAATTTCTTTTCCTCTTTGGAGGAATAATATCTCAGCATCAACATCCACAAACAAATGTGGGAAAGAGGCAAGCAAGCTTTGATGATGTATAATATTTAGACACTGATACCAGGATTCTGAGCTGTTCCCATTTTTAGTCTATAGTATCTTAGCAAAAGTAAAAATCTTTACATATGCATATTGGACATCTCATATTGCTACGTTTTATGTACCCCTATTGTTTTCTATCTAATGTTAGTTCAGTTATCCACTCAGTAAGTACTAGAAGCAATTAGTGTGATGAAGTGAAGCTTTCACTAAAAACACGTCTTGCAAACTGGAAGCATTCAGCCATCTTTAGGCACATTGAGTAAACCTTACATCTAAACTTAGTGAATTAATACGCTGTGTAAATATATAAACTTCAGTCTTATAGCTACACGTTTTGTCTCACCTTGCCTGAATCTTTCCATTTAGTAAAACCCTAATAAATAATATTTCTTGGGGCATCTTTGTAGATATTGCTCTGTTAGTATTTATATTCTATCTGAGCTTTAAATAAGAATTTTTGTACAGTTTTTGTCAATAATATTTTTTCAGATGGAAGAGGAGGAACAAAAACTTACATTTAAGTATACCTTGAAGTCTGGCAAATAATTTAGCAGCAAGAGTCTGGTACTAACATTCAGATGCAGAGGTTACGGGCAGCTTGTCTGTAGCCAAAGGTCTTGTTTTTGTAGGAGAATCAGACCCCTTTTGGTTCCATCACAGAGGTTAAAATATTATTTTAATTAATACCTTGGGTATTTTAACAGGTTTTGGGTTTTTTTTTACCAGTGTTAAATTGGCTTTCCACAGGGGGGGAAAAAAAAAAAAAAAGCATTATTTAAAGGGGCATTATCTTCTGTTGAACAGCTTCATCTGTAAAATATTTGTTGACAAGCTGGTGACTGAGCAAAAGCAGAAGGATTTTAGTTTAAATGTCAACAGAATTTCTGGTTATGAAGAGTCCTTGTGATTGCTTCACTGAGACAAAATGACTAGCCAGGAAGCTCAGGGGAAATAAGCTTTAAATAATTCCTTATGGTGTGATGTATATTTTTCACTTATCCAATCACTGCAAGAAATCACTCATAATAAACACTAATAATTGAGGCAAGGTTAAGTAGCATGGCACTAAACATTCTTTAGTATTTACTGTAGACCACAAACTTTTCCATTTGTAATAATTTCAAATTGCTGTGGTTAATTCCCTCATCTACCTTCCTACAAGAATTAAAATTGAACTCAGTCTAGACATCTACATGCTACTGACTGCAAGGGCACTCAGATTTCCTTGTACTTCTGGAACCTGAGGAGAAATTTCTCCTTTCTAGTATAAGAGTAGAAATGGCTATCTTGACTACAGTGAAGAATGAACCAATTTTTATGTTATGCTTAGTTCTAAGTTAGTACACCAGAAGAAACATTTTTTTTCTTCCTATTGAATAATCTGATCTCTTCTGCCAAACACTGACTGACTCAACTTCCACTTTTCCAAGCAAAAGTGAGCTTCTCCACTTCTATGGGGAATTCATTACAAAACTCACTGAAAGGCATTGTAAAAAAATTCATAGGTTGTTTCATCTGAGACTTCCCATTTCAATTTTCTGACAAAATATCTGAATGAATTGATGGAATTTTGGTGTCTAGTTCATATTTATTGCAGTGATATTTGGATACATGGATAACGGGGCTTCTTTGAAAACCTAACCTTTAGAAAGGATTTTCAAAGTCAATTCAGCTCAATGCAGTACTTCTGCTAGCTGTGAAGGGAGGGAATAATAGAAAAATGTATGTTTTGAGGCATATTAAGTGACTGTAAAAATTCTCCTTTATTTAGAACATTAGACTAAACTAATATAACAGTTTTACCTTTGGGTTTCTTCTCCTGTCTTTGAGATGTTTTAAACTGTTCATGCAAATTTTGGGAATCTCTAATGGTTTTTGTTATTTGTGAATGTAAAGTACTTAGGAGAGAATTGAATAATTCATTATTTATGCAGTGCATAATATTTTAGATAACACTTCTTATTCGTGTTGCAACATATCTTGTTGCAAAATAATCTGAATAAAGTCAATGGAAATAAGTCTGGGAAATAAGATCTGCCATAACTATACTAATAATTTCTGATTTTAATCCGAATGAAGTAGAATTATAATGGTATTAAACACTGTGAAAGCATTAAAAAAATGTTCAATTTAAGAAATCAAGACTTTGAAATCTTGTTGCAAAGTTCTCCCTAATTTCCTAGATAGGGCTGTTAGGATTGGAATCTACAGCACATATAATATTTGTTTTTATCTCTCTGTTGTTTTTAAGAACATTTCTTTCCCTCTTTTGGATTTCAAAAATGCATGTTGAGCCTGGCACTCTGCTGTTAGTTTCACCAGGCTTTTTCTTCTGTTACATTTGTTGTACTCTTTTACTCCCGGATTCTTTCTGAAGTAGAGTGTTTCTTTTCATGCCTTGAAATAGATGAAAATATAGGATCAGTCAGTATTTGAAAGATAAGATATTTGGTTGTCAAATCTACTTGTGCATCTTACTGCAGCATCTCAAATTCAGGTCTTGCAAATACTGAGCTGAAGCTGGTGTCTGAAACTATAAATCAAAATACAGATGGGAGAAAATATCTCCTTTTGAATAAACAGCAGAAAAATTGTGCCATTAGGAAAAAAATATACTTTTTTTTTTCTAGGTGAAAATTGAAGGCAGATAATATTTTCAGAAGAAACTTCTTGTTTTCTGTTTTTCAATAAAAACTCATAGGATGCAATTTTTTTTTTTTGAATGGAAAAAGACTTTTTATTTGAAAAGCGTTTCCAAGATATTCATTAACCTAAATTCTTATTCCTTCTTCGCTATTGACGTTTCTTAGAGATACTCACTAAATCTCCTTTTCTGTTTTTTTTTTTTTTTTTTTTTTAAACCTTCTCTAAAGACAAAGCAGTAACATTTAATTGCATCAAAGTACTGTAAGGAAACAGAAAACCACTTGAAAGATAGATTTTTAAAATCAGTAAATAGTATTACTTGCTTTTGTAAAGCAAAAAATCTCCAATTATGATCTGGTAAATTAAATTGCTTTTTTTCTTGGTTCTTTTTTTTTTTCTTTTTTTTTCCCCAAGGCCTAGACTCAGTTAAATCATCTACCAAAGTAAGCATTAAGAGAACGATACTGTATTAATCACAGAAACAAAAAGAAAACCAAAAAAAAAACCAAAAAAACAACCTAGCATATTACCTACTAGGAGCACAAGTGAACAAATAGAAGTGGAAATTTATGAATGCCTTCCAGTGGCACAGGCTGCAAGTGTGTTTGGCTGTCTTAATGTAAATGGCGAGACAGCATGATTCTAGCAGTTGCAGTTCTGCTAATTGTTTGCATTCAAGGTTTAATGATGCTAGAAGGAAATTGTACACTTCTCAGTAAAGTACATCTAACACTTAAGCCAGCACTATGCTGACCATTGATTCAAGTCACTATGTGCTGTATGTAGCTTGATTTGCTAGTGTTTGAAGTATTTGATTTGAAGTGGTTGATGCTAACCTTTGAGATTCCCTGAGGGAGAGGAAGTATTATTCCCTTGATTTAAAATGTATTACAAGCATTCACATGCTAAGCAACATACGCATTAGAGAGATTTCTGAAGGCTCACAAGAAAGTTTCATGTCTTACACACTAATATTTCT
Source organism: Tetrao urogallus (assembly GCF_951394365.1). Classification (NCBI taxonomy): domain Eukaryota; kingdom Metazoa; phylum Chordata; class Aves; order Galliformes; family Phasianidae; genus Tetrao; species Tetrao urogallus. Next base: position 16,569,814 of record NC_136817.1, read on the forward strand.
ATGTACCTTTCTGTGCAGATGTGTGCATTTTGTCCTCACAGGACTTGCTGTTGTCAGTTCTCTGAGCCTAGCATAATGGAATTAAGGAAGCTTTAGGCTTTGAAGATACAATTTGCTAATGTGGAAAACAGACTTGTTTTTGTTTGTTTGTTTGTTTTTTAGCAAATGTATATCTTAATTTTAGCAACAGCAAAACTGTAATTGCTTTATGTAGGAACACAGTATGACAAAAAATTCATTACTGAATATGATGCCATAGTGATGGCAATAATGTTCCAAACCTGTATTCAGTTCAGGGTTAATCCTGAAGGTGCAACTGTCTCTAGCAATCTCAAAACTCAAAAAATAAAAATAAAAAAAAATTCAGAAGTTAACCTATGATGTACATCATGATGAGAGGACACAAATATATCTACTGTCTTAGGTCTCTGCAACATCAGAGTCTGCATTAAATAATACTAGTTTATGTAACCCCCATGGAGTGTACTAAAGCCCCAGTAATGTTGCTGAGCTGATGGCATTGAATAATTCCTTGATATTCCCCAAAGTAGTGATTATTTTAACTCTTAGTCATAGGAATAGGTATGTCTTGATTAGTATAGGAATGTCAATACGACTAATCCATTCCAGCATATCTTGATTTACATCCTATTAGCAATTGGAAGTAAACTATGCCTCAAAAAGGGAAAATGTATTCCTTGTTTCCACAAGTTGCTTCCATGCAGAACAGCACAAGTAGAAAAGCACAAGAATGTGCTTGTGTGTCGTGTTTTTATTACATTCCTCTGTCCCTCTGTCCTTCAGAGATGTCAACACTGTGATTTTTTTTTTTTTTTTAGTGTATGTCATGGAATTCTTATGCTTTTCTTAATTCCCATAGTTTCTCAAATTCTAGTTTAAAAGATTAATTTTCTTGCTCTGCTATATTGTATGGAAGACAGTTCCAGAACTCTCATCTCCTTTTCGTTAATCTAAATGTATTGCTAAACTAACAGATATTAATGAACTGGAAACTAGACTATGTATAGACAATGTGCATTGAAGTATTTGAACACTTGTATATGCATTTATTTATTTAAATCTGACTGTGCATGCTGAAAGGAAATATATATATATATATATATATATATAAGATAATATATAGCTGTATTATAAATAATGCTAATAAGAACATTGATAGTAGTGCAGTACGTTTCATACCCAGAGCCCCTCAGTGTGCTCCCTTACGTGTTTATCAGAACATGTAATGCAATAGAAATACTTTAACTGGTTTCCTAACACAGAGATCATGAATGCATATTAAGAGCACTTTTTAATTTTTCTGGTAGGTTGATGGCAGTATTTATTTTTTATTTGCATTGGCAGAATTCTCAAATCTTTCCTATTGAATACACTTGTGAAGAGAACTGAAGACCAGTTCTTGGGAGGTAAATTCTCACTGGATCCCATAGAGGAGTTTCAAGAGGGAGACTGGTGGTGGTATTGGCCCACCTAGGGTTGTACAGAGTTTTTACTGTGCATATGGTTTTGACAGTCAATTTAAAGGGTGAGAAATTGTTCCATATTTGCATTTTTAACATTCATTTTAGAGAAGCTAGAAGCCTGTGGTTTTCAATTGCTTTTCTAACAGTGGTCAGATGATGAAGACAATCTGTTTAACAAACTGGCATATAAGATAGCTTTCTCCGTATGTCACACATTTGCCATTCCATCTGCTGGGTAATAAAGCCAGCAAAAACCCAGCTTGACCGACCCCTTAGGTGATCTTGTCCCGTTCTCCCCCCCCCCCCCCCCCCAAAAAAAAAGCCAAAACCAAACAAACAAAAAAAACACCAGACGTGTCAAACTCATTTAAACTGCATATTTTAAACTTTAACATATTTTAGTTCCTTTAGTGCTTCTTGTTGTTCTTGATACTACATAATGTCTAGTCAATAGGCTTAAATAAAGTATTTCTGGTAAGCATTATTCTTGATTCTTTGTTCTAAAAGGAGAAATACAAGATTATGAGAATATGATACACATTGTCGTTAACTTGTAATGGACGAAATGAACTCATGCCTTTCCAGTTTGTCAAACAATTAGCATTAGCAAATAAATGTCAGACTGACGATGTTAGAGGAAGATTGCTGTTTTACTAGCATAGGTAATAACAGGGACGGTCAAATGGAAGTTTGTGACTGAAGAAAGTGGAGGAAAATATGAAGAGGAATTAAACAAAACATCACTTTGCCAAACCACGTCTTTATCCTCACTTTGCATCTAATGTAAGGTAAAATAGTTTGACAGAAATTGGTATGAGTGTATTTTTCTAGCTAGACAAAAAACCTACTTGATATGTTGCTGTAAAATTGCCATTTAATGTCAGAGTGTTGCAGAACTTCTTTGATATATGGTTCAGCTAATCCTTTAACAGCCCTCTGCTAAATGTAATATTGTTGACTGCCAAATGCTGATAAGTTTATACTGAAAACAGTAAAAATTGGACTCATCATTCTGTTTGACAGTGAATTTAAGTGTTTTTGTATGCAGTGCTCATCTCTCTCTCTCTCTCTCTCTCTCTCTCTCACACACACACACACACACACACACACAAAAAAAAAAAAAAAAAAAAAGGAAAAGGAAAAGCTTTGTTATAGCTATGAGCTTCTAGTAAAGATGCCATCTAGCCCTGTAGACAAGTAAAATGATTGTAACCAGGTGTCGGGCTCAATTTTTTTTAGCACGGCCAATGACAAAGCTAACTGGGCACAGCAGTAAGATGAAGGCTTAGTTTATAGAATTATATGGAAAAACAAACAAACAACGAGCCCACTTTCAGAATGCACCATGGAAAACTTTTGTTTAAAGAAAAGTCTTTTAGCCAGGCAGAACTCTGCTAGAAAATTAGTTCAATTTTTGAGAATTATTTGAGATACAGATGATGGTAGCAAAACTGTATGACTTATTCAACACTGTACTATAGGATGTTCTCAGCTAAAAGATGGGATCACTAGCTGTATAATTGTTATTTCTATCCTTAATGGGGTGTGTAGTATTTTTATATTGTAAACAGAAGAGAGAACACAAGCACAACTGAGGCTTTATACAGATGTATGAAATTGTGCATCATGCATTCCACCTGCCACGACCAAAGCTATTAAATGATAAAAAGGTGAATACTGAGTTGTTCGTGTGTTTGCAGGGGGATCTGTGCATGATTTTATTGATGTACTCTGGTTTAATGATAGAAATACGTGTACATATTAGGGAAGTTCTCTTCCATTGGTAAAGCTACTTTTCGTTTCAGTAGATATAGAGTGGGGCAACTATTAATTCTCAGTTCACAGTTCTGTAAGAGGATGCTCTTCTTCTACCTAAACTTTTTTTTTTTATATGAAAATAAATACATTAATATTTCAGCCAAAATGTATACTTAGACAAGCACAATTTTGCAACCTATGTTAGCCTCTCAAATCTTATTGCCATAAAGACCATTTTAGAGGTTGAAGAAAAATATCTGTCAGATAAGCAAGTATTGTGAGCAAAGGAACTTCACATGACTGCATCCTTATGCTCCTAAGTTAGCATTGAACTTCAGATTGTGTTTGCTGTTTCCAGGTTTTATTAGCTCTTGCACATATCTTTAAGTAGTCACAGCTTCCTCTTTGTCCTTGATTAGCTACTTGAAACATAACTGTTATGAAGTTTTGCAGAGAATAGAAGGATAGCTTTTATTTTTTTCCAAGAGGGAGTGTTTTACTGAGAATATAAATACAGTTGGATATTCCTATGATGAGAGCACTGTAAAAATACACATACCCTGATAAGGGACTGTTCCTGCAGGGAACACATTATATTGAAATTTATACAAATTCTGAGTTGGGAAATACATCATCATACAGCAGTGCATTTGGAAATGCATGATATTATATCTTTTCATATTGGTGTCTTTGTTAGCTCTTAGCATTGAGTTCTTCCTGGTATGCAGAAGGCTGAAGGTAGGTAATGCTGATGGGATGTGGATCCACATGTTTCTCTGGGAGAGATTAGAATGTATAGGGTAAAGGATTTTTGCAAGTTACCTGATCTTCACAGTTCTTTCTCAGAATAACTATGTGGCAGGCTCCTCCAGTGGTGATTATAATCTACTGGTTATGCTATCTGAAGTATTATACTACGTTATCAATGTTGATATTACCTTGAGTATTACTCCAGTATAGAGGATTTTAATTCACTCCCTGCAGATCCCTGTGTTAGAGAAATTTTCTAAAGTAGCATCTATGAGCAGTTTGATATTCTTCATTAAAAATAAATAAATAGCAGATTTTCTGAAAATCGTTTAGAGTTTTTGGAGTGGGAAACTGGGAGCAGAAAAGTCCAAGGTGCATCAGAATTTGTTTTTAATTTAACCTGTTCGTAGAAACAAGTTTGATAAATAGTATTTTGTTCTCAGAGGGAAGCTTGTCTGGGTGTGATCAGTGCTCTGGGACATGAGAATAATCAGATGAAAGTGAAATATGCAGGTTGCTCTTAAAGTAATGTGTTTGGTTTTGTTTTTTTTTTTATTTCTCTGGAAACTACAACAAATACAAAGAGTACAATAACAGTATTTGATAGAGCAAGTTCTCAGCTAAAAAACACTATTTCTCAATAGTGTTTAATCACCAGCACTAGCTGTGCCATTTTTGCCAGTAACGAACAAGAGCCTGCACACTGCTCTCGCAAATATCTGCACCAGCACAGATGACTCACTGCTACTGTGGCCCCTGCAGAAATGCACCATGCACCACCTCACTGTGCTCATATCCACTGCTTTGTCTCCATAAATTGTTCAGCAAGTGTTGATGAATTTCAGTAGGTGCCATTTTTTCTTCATGGAGGAAGTCAGTGACACACCTTTGCTTCATATGCACTTCAGTGCCAGATGCTATTCTGTCGCTGTCCCTCTGCTGTCATCCATTGAACAGCAAGAAAATATAAGGGAATATAGGAAGGTTCAACCTCTGTTGACATCTGTGGCATTGGGAATCGTAAAATATGAGGCATTACTTTTGAGGCAGCACTTGTTCTAAATTATTCACTGCTTTAGAGATAAGCATTGGATAAGCATTGCTATGTTTTTCCTCACTCTGAAAGATTATTTGATGTCTCATGTATCAGTATACATGTTTTATGTCAGCAGTTGTTTTGACTGATACATCTCTATAGTGATGCTGTAACAAAATGTTCTCCAAAAATTGTTTCACTGCCTTTACTTTTGCCTATGTAGTCTAGTTTTCTTCCTTCAGGAGGAAACCTATTTTTTTTTTTTAATCTAATGAAAATACATATTTTCCAAAGTTTTTCTTGAAGTAAAAGAATTGAAATTATTTTTATTTAAAACCAATCTTAAGCTTATTTAAAACAGAATAGTGTCAGGTGTATTTTTTCCTTGATGTTTTTTTAATTTTTTTTTTTTTTTTCTTTTTTTGCTGTTTCTTTGTTTGATAAAAAATAAACCAACAGAAATACAGGACCACAGTGCCAGAAAGGAGGAGGACATTGTGTTTAGGAAATGTATGGCCTGGGCAATGGGCAACTAAGTTGAATTTTTATTTATTTATTTATTTATTTATTTATTTTACTCTACAGATTTGAAATCGGCTCCTATCTTATCCGTAGAGCCATATAGTAATATGTAGTGCCTTATTTTCAGGCTTTCCTGTTTATTCTCTTTTATAATTTCTCTCAAACATTTGGTATTTTTGAAGGGGTTTTTATTATATACTTTTTTGTTTGTTGTGGAGGAAATAGTTGGTACATCTGTGATCGCTTGGGGAAATAATATCTGTGTTTCCATCCTTGTTCCAGCGTATATGCAAGGTCGGGTTTTTCTTTGTTTAAGAAAAGAATAAGGGCCAGCAAGAGAAAATGATGAAACTCATCTCAGAAAATTGTGCAGACCTATGAGGGAGGCCATTTCTCAGATAAGGAAGTTCATTCTTTTTAATACAGAGATTCAAATCTGTTTTGTCTTGGGTTGGAGCTATTTGACAGTCTGCTATTCTTGGAACAAATACTTCTTGCTGAACAAAAGAAGTACCTGAAAGTTATCTTCTCCTGAAGTGATATGTAAGACTGTTTTGTTTGGTTTTAAATTTAAACAACTTCTTTTTCCTTTTCCCCAGTTGAAAAATTGCTATGATAAGGACCTTCATAGCTGAAGTTTCTTAGATAAACAAAGCTTCCTTAAAGATAAATAGTTTATGCAGTGTTTAAATTTTTCCATGCTATTTATGCTTAGTTTATGAGAGTGTATGGCTAAGTTCTTGATTTGTTTTGAAATAAATGTGGTGAACTGGAGAAGTTAAGGCTTCCAAACAAAAGATTAAATAGTTAGTAAAAATGAAAAGTGACAGGATCTCAACAGCTTTTGTGGTACGGCATTTGAAAGAAAGATTGGAAATGTTTCAGAAATGCTTTAACTTACTTGAGAATGTTTCATTTTCTTGTTCATTTTTTCCATAGCTAGGTCAAAAGAAATTATTCTTTTATTTTAGATATCCTCCTTCCTGGAAGAAAAGAAGCCTTTACTGTATGCATTCATCCATGCAAAACATCCTTGTGTACATACCTCCTAGTTTGGTAGTCCTCTGCTTCAAGTTCATATGCATAAAGATTTCAGCTGGTACAGGAGTAGATTGTGTAACATAATGTATACGATAATGTATATGATGGTCTGCATAAATTGCATTAAGCCAGAAAAGAGATTCTAGGGATTCTTCTCCATATCCATTTCAGTTTCTTCAGCCTTCAAGACTCAAAGTTGATCTCTATTTACTCATTCTAGCTTTTATGCCAATAGCACATTCAGTACTTCCTGTGCAGTCATAAGCTGTGACTTTGGGCCTTAATCTTCATATATGCTCTTACAATACGTAGTGTTCATATTTTTTGTGATATTTTTAGTGACTGCAGTCACTACAAAGTCATCCAAATCATATCTGTGCAAATTTTATGTGCCATGGTGTACTGACAGTTTTATGAGTGAAATTAATTGCAGTATATAAAGATGAATTTGTTACTTGTCACTCTCATTTCTTCCCTCCACCCAAATATTAGTAGGCTTCTTTTGTCTTATTTATTTATTTACTTATTGTAGTAGTCTGGCATAATTTTAATTCTTCTTCTTCCCAAGCTTTACTTATAATTTCTGATACACTGTACTTTCTCCTTTCTTGAGCAAACAGGGTGATAACCTGGAGAATGATACATTTCTCTAAGGCATGTGCACACGAGAATGATGAATAGTACATAATCAAGCTGTTTTTACTTAAAAAGAATGTAAACCATTAATGTTACCTTACTTCAAGCTGATGATATTCTTGAAAAAATGAAATTATTTTTGAGTGGCATATTCAGGAGTATATGGGAATTTATTTATAAAGGCTTTTTATATTAAATTATTGCTATTGTAAACAGTGATGAAATGAGAAGTGTATGTACAAAAGATGAAGAAGCTAGTAGTTGTATGTGTAGATGTGGAAGTAATATAGCAGACACAATGAGGAAAATGTTGTACAAAGTGTGTATGTATTGTACAAAAACGTGTATGTTTCTGATTTGTTTGTCATAGTACATATTTTCAGTAAAAGCATTTCAGCATTCATTTTTGTAGGACCATACAATATCCTGATTTGGAAGGGACCCAAAAATATAATCAAATCTAACTTCTGGCTTCAAACAGGACCAGAACTTTACTTTCTGTTCCAGACTGGGAGAATAAAATTAAATTTTCTACAGAATAAAACCTCTGAATATGTTCAATCATAAAGAAAAAATGGTTATTTTTGTTTTGCTGCAATCAAGAGAAGATATTAATTGAGCCATCACTTGCATTAGAATTACAGTATCAAAAAAAGGCATTATCATTAAAAGTAAATTGATTTTTTTAAACTTTTTCTGTCTAAAAGTTAAAGTTAATATAATTACATAAAAACATTTTATTTGGATGGAACTTCATTTTATTGCCTAACAACAAAAATTACAAAGATAAAAACCAACTCTATCAGAGAGAGAAGGAAATCTGTCTAAAATTCTTAACTGATTGAGATATCGACCTGTTGTGGAGATGCTAAGTCAGGGCCTGAACCAGTGATTGAGTACCTGGTGGGAATGCAGGGCCAACCCAGGGGAGCTCAAGTGTGCGCAAAGTACCTGAGTGAGCAGGAAGGGTGGAGCCAGAATCCACTCCTTCCCAGACCTCATTTAATGGTTGGCAGAGGAAGTGGGGGTATCTGTCTAGAGATCCTTGTGCATCTGAGGCCTTTTGAAGGTGAGCAGCTTCTTTTCTTTGTTTCTGAGCCCACGGCTGTTGCATTTGAGCAAATTTTACTTGCTGTAGCCTGGGACCTTGCTGCTCTTCAGCATTGCTGCCTTTTCCTTTTCACTGTGTTACAGCATTACATTGCCCAGCTTCTTTGGACAAATTTAGCACAGTAATGCAGAAATAAAAGATGTAACTTATTTGGTCTTTTGGAATTCCAGGCTGCTAGGACAGAGTCCCTTTTTTAGTATATTATCTGAGGCTTTATTCTTGAAATTGGGTTTATTGTTTTGTTTTTTTTCTTTTCTTCTAGTAATTACTAGGAGTTAATTGCAAATGGATTAATACTAGTCAAACTTTTCACAGGAGATTGAAGGATAGGCAGAAGTCTTTTCTTCTGCTTGATATTTTTTATTGGTTACTTTTTTTCTTTTTCTAATCTATAAAGTAATATGAATTTGTGAATGTTGCTGTAGTTGAAATTATTCTGAATCACAATTAGGTTTGAAAGCTGTGGAGCAGATGAGATGGATAGTCTCAAGAGTCTTGATAGCCCTTGGCTTTTCATGTCTCAAAGGTAGGAACATAGCTTTTGACTGCCATGTTTGTGATGATAATATTAATCAGTGGGAGCTGGTCAAACTGTGATGGAGAGAAATACTGGCTATGTAACTAATAATACTTCTAATTAATTTAAGAGTAGGTTGGATATGTTAAAACAAGCTAGACTCAGTGCAGCTTTTCAGTTAACTGTTCCAGAAGAGTTCTGTAGATAGGACCAAGTGTTCTGTGACATTTGCATGTGCTGGGAATAATCCTCAAGGTATGAGGGATGTGTATGTTTGGGTGTTTGCTCATTTATAACTGACTGAAATAAGTTGATCTCCTTTGTAATATCACCTATGTTCTGTTTTGAAGATGGCTTTTGTTGTTCTTACAGAAGTCTTTCTCTTATAGTAGCACTTGTAATTCTCTGTTTGCCATAAGCTCTTTTTTTAGGAGACTTCTACATGTTATGACAGTTAAAGAGAAGCATACATTTTACTTTGTAGCCTCACTGTAGCTGACAAAGACGTTGCATCTACTTCTTAAAATGATTTTCTCAGTTCTGTGGTGCTTAGAAAATGTCATCTCTCAGGTCATTCATGTAAGGAATAAAAACCCATATTAGCAAATGAGCTTTGTGGCACATAGATCCACTTGTTATTTTTCTCCATTTCTAATATTTATTTCTTGCTGATATTTATTTTGTCTGTAAGTAGACTTCAATTTTAATATTTTTTTTCTGCTGTTGCACTCTGATGTGAGCAATCAGACCTCACTGCAGATATGACTTTCACACTAGGAAGCTGTTTCTAATTTCAGATGAGTTGTGCCCATTCTATCACACTTTTTCCTTCCAGTTAAATAGTGTGCTTGGAGGAACTCAGGAACTCGAGCATGTCTGACAGATGTGATCCTCGTTTCATGATTTTGGGCTGGCCCTGACTTTCCTTCATACTGCCTGGAGAAAGGAATTGTATGCAGTGTGCTTGCTCAGCTGAAGACTGAATCATTACTTGATCATGTTGCAGTTTTTCTTACCCGTGGGAACATGCAGGGTCTTTCCTAGAGCTCGCTTAATGTCCCATGAATGACAGGACCATCTTTATAAGGCTTTCCTATTTCCATCATGAATTTCTGGGCTTCTGCCCTTCTACAGTGCATCTTTCAAGTCTTGGTTACTAGCACACTGAATTATTTAGTTGATTATTAAAAAGTATTAAGTATTTATTCTGCACCTGAAGTATTTGCTCAGCTTCAAGTGCTCTTTTATGGTAATCAAAATAGTAAATAGAGCACTTCTTTGTCAGAAACATCTCTCTCAGAGACATCACCTTTGACTTTTAGAATTCATGCAGCCTCTCAACAGCTTGACTTCATCTTTCACTATGATATCACTTACATCTCTTTATTTTCTATGCTGTTTTTATTTCATTGGCTGTTCTATCATCTCCATTACTGCTGAAATTGTAATTTAATTTCTGTTTGTGTATCTTTCACTCAGCCTTCTTCGTTTACATTTATACGTTCCAGTATTTCTAAATCCTTTTGTCAATCTATCTTTCCAGCAAAATGTCACAGAATGGTGGCGTTGCATGTGTGTATTATTTACTTTTTAGCTCCTATAATCAATGTCATTACTATCTGTACATCCTGTTCATCATTCTCAATTCCCCCTTTTCATTTATTCTTACGTTACTGCCTCATTCTGTTTGTTTTTGTTTGAGTAAATGTATGGTTTTAACTGCATCCAGCCTTAGTAATATATCACTTATTCTTTAATCAAAATTGTGCTGCTGAGACTTGTCTCTATCCTTAATCACCTATATTCAGTCACTTCTCTTCCTGTTCTCATGCATTTTGATATATATGTTGGCTACAGTCCCATTTCAGATAGTCTAGAATGCTGTTCTACCTGTCTTATTACTTTAAATGGATGCAATCTAGGCTCTGTTTCTTTGGACAACTTAAATTTTACACTACTATCATTTCTACCTTTTAAAATACTATTTTATTAGTGCTGTCTTTTCACAGTTCAGTTGCTCTTTCCGCTGAGTGTAAGGCCAACAGTTTGTCCCTTTAACTAACTTGCCATCTGAAACACATTCAGCTCCCATCTATACTGGTTATTTTCTGTCCTCATGTCTCTCCTATTCCCTTATCAAGGATGTCTAAATTCTCTTTGATAAATCAGACTTTTTCTCCTTTGTTAGTTTTGTAGTGTATATTCTCATTTTCTCGAATATAATACCAAATACCTTCCAGATAGTTCTTATTGTAATATGATAAAGAGACTGAAGGAATTAAGTTTTTAATTGGGAAATCAACACATGAACAGATGGAAATTCAAACGCTAACTGTTCTTTGAAAAATCAAAAAATATGGGCAATAACATGAGCAGGAACCCATATAATTTAGCATTCTAGCCTATAAGAATAGATGTCATGTCAATACCCAACATCAACTTTTCCCTCAGAAAATGTAATACTTAGCGTTGTGGTCTATTCAAACATTTCTCTCTGTAATATGTATTCTGTAATTATCCATCCACTTGAATGCTTCGACTTGAGTGAATCAGAGTCCATGCACTATAGGTGTCCACAGCTCAGCAATACCAACAGTTATTGATTTTTTTAAAAACAAAAAAAAAAGTTAAAGCTGTCTCAGCTATGCTGTGTGGAATGGTGCTCCAACATTCCCACTGCTGTAAAATTAAACAAGACACGACTTCTTCTATTCAGCTTCATAGGAAGTGCCTTCTCCTGTCTAATTCTCTCTCCAGCAACACACTCAGCATGAGAAATAAGTAGGAGTTGGAAGTCATGGTGTACTTAGAAAACCATGACCTAATTGCTGTCACAGTGAGGTGGTGGATGCACAACTGGAGCAGGGCAATTGAGGCATACAAGCTTTTCAGAAGAGATAAGCAGGGAAGATAGGCCAGGAGGGGTTGGACAGTTGTCTATTTATTAGACAACTCTATTTGAATAGAGGAGAAATGGAAGACGTTACTGTTAAGCCCTATGTGGAGAATATATAACATATAGAATATAACAATAGAATATGAGGAGAATGTATAACAAGACTCAAAATAGCTTGGTTTGTTTTGTCTGAATTTTGCAGGTGTTTCATCCTAACTCAAGGACATGGCTGTGTGCAAATTGAGTAGAACAACTTGTCCCTAAAACAGGTTTCCGTGTGGTTTTAGAATAATGTTTTTTGTGTGTTAATCAGATAGGAGGTTGAGAATCCAAAGTATGTTTTTCCTCATGTTTTGTTTTGTTCTCTTACACAGTTTTCTGTATCCTGCCCATCATTCTTAAATAATGGCAATACTCAATGCTTCATTTATACCACATTTTTCTGCTGCCATTGATTAAGATCTGTTTCTTTGGCACTAATGAAGATGTTAAGCAGGTTCATAGTTTGGTGCCAGCAAAGGTATGCAACCTTTTTTTTTTTAAAAAAAAAAAAAAAAAAAAAAAAAAAAAAACTAGTTGAAAATTTTCCTGGTATCAAAAACTGTTTGCAGTGTGGTGTATCTATGACAAAATGTCATCCCCAATCTCTTCCATTTTCACACTTCTTTCTAGTTGCAAATTGCATTATGCAGTGTTGTACACTGTACAATTACAGTTGTGATTTTTAAGGTTCAGTGAGTATTAATTTTTATAACTAAGAGTAAAAATACCTCAGGTTTCCATCCAGCCTTTCTTAGTGAAGCATGGTCTTGTGGATAGCAAAAATAACAGGAAACATTTTTTGTTGTAGTTTAAAAAGCAGGAAAGCAAAAATGCTTAGGAAAAGAAGGGAAAGGTCTAAATAACTTTCTAAATTTTAATCATGTTTTCTGTTGAAATTATTCTTCAATTTTTTTTAAATGAAGCCCTTTGAGTGTTTCCCCATCATTTCCTTTAACCCTAAGTAGTATGTAGGCAGCAAAAATGAGCAAAAAAAAAAATCAGCTCTGACTCACCAAATCAACATTTTTACATGAGCAGCATTAAATCAATTAAACAGACTGAATCTATTTTCCAACCTTAGTGTACATTTTTTTTCAGATGGTACCAAGGTAGATAGCCTAAGCCATAACACTTGAATGGCTCATATGAACACAATGCATTAAGGGAAATTTATCTTGCTTTTTTTTTTTAGAGAGAGAGAGAGAATGCTAAGCTAGGTGTTGTGGTAGTAGATGCAACAAGGAGGCCCTGTTTTGTTTTCTCTAAGTGGACAGTGAAAGTGCTACTGTATATGTAAAGTTTTCAGCTTAATTTGCATCAGAGGTGATACATTGAAATTCAGTGTGTTTAAGTGTCGTTGTGTATAGGCCGTTGTGCAGCAAATCTTTCAGAGTCTGGTCTGAGTAAAGAAAGATAGTCCATAAATGACAGGTTTGAAGAGTTATCAGTTTGCAGTCAGTCATCATTTCTAGTAAATGAATTTGGCATGCATATTTTACATCATTTGAAAGCAATACTTGCACATACAGTACCACTCAGTCAACTTTAATAGCCCTACTTTCGTTATAGGCATAATAACTTTGCTAAGTTGCAATTAATCTAGCTTTCCACAAAAGAGAATTGTTCATCTGGGTTATTCTTTGTATCTATCACCTACCTGTCTCATTCATGTAACAAAAAACTGACCAGTAGGAATTTGTATGCAGCTGGAAGGCAGAGCTGAACATTTGTTTGTCTTGCATCTGGGTTGGTAAAATAATACCTGAAGGGACATATTTCTGAGAAAGGGAAGCATTTCTTGATCATTGGTTGGCAAGCACTGCTAGGAGTAAACATACGTATTTAAAATAACATCTGGACTAAAAATGTTTAAAAATCACATTCCAATGCTTCTGAGTAAGGATTGCAGTACTGTGAAGTTGGTTTTAAAAAGTATTCAAGATTGAGTAAAGCTTCTGAAGTTAAAAAATAGTGGAATATATTTATACTTTTTTTTTCTGTTTTTCTGTCAAATATTAAGGATTTAGAGAAAAATGCTAACAAGACATTGATTTTCAAAAAAACCTTGTGGTTTTGTGTTGATTTTACATGCATTTCACATAACATTATTAAATAGGTTATCTTTCTATGTTTTACCTATTACTATTTAAAATAGACATGTGTTTTTTCATTTTCAGCAAATCTTTTATTTAGAAATGAAGTGATGGTAATCAAGCATTAGTCCTTGCTTGTCAGCAGTTTAATTTTGTAATTTTCCATGCTATTGTGTTGCAGAGGATGGATAAGAATTTTTGATTTACATTTGAAGAAGCTCAACTTCCAAAAACAAACAAACAAACAAAACTTACATGAAATGAAAAAATAAAATTCTTTGTGAATACAATTTTGGAGAAAAAACTCTGTTCATAACTGACCAAATTATGTCCAAAATGTCTATATGAGAACAATCTTCAGATCAGATATATAAATCATTCAATTATCTTGAAAATAAAGGAAAATATGGTAGCTAGGTAACTTAATGTTTTTCTGACAAGTCTTGTTATTTTGAAGCCATTATTAAAAATATAATGAAGAGATTAGTCTCAGATTATAAGAGAAATTAGAAAAAACAAAGCCAACTTTCCATAATAGCTGTATTTGTATGAAACTTTAATTCACATTTTCCTTGGAAAATGTGTCAGATGTTGCATCTTCAAATAAGCATAAAAGCAATTATTGCTAACAGTTGCAAATAATTATAGAAAGTACATTTTTTAGCAGCAACATTTTCATTAATTTTAAAAGATAGTCATGTTATCAGCAGTGTTTGAAGCTGCAGTAAATACTTCACTGTAGCTGGTGTGAATGCAGAAACAAAGACAGAAATAACTGAACGTAGCTAAAAAAAAAAGCTTCAAGCAGACACTGATACATAAGTAGTTTCCCCCACACAAATTTCTGTTTTGTAGATCTTTCTTTTCAATACTCTGTCACAGCAGCTTTTCCATTTCTTTTAGGGACAGCTGGGAAACCAAAAGCTCATGCTGAAGTTTTAGTTCTTCTCCTGTCAGCTTAGAGGGCCTTTGGAGAAGGCTTAAATTCCTCTTTTTTTATCAGCACTATGTACATGCCACACCAACTACTCTTTTTTTTTTTTTTTTTTTTTTTTTTTTTTTCCCCCCATCTTGCTATTTGTTTGGTAAGCTCTGCAGTACATTTTGGTTTACAGAAGTACATCTTCTGTGCTTTAGAAAATAGAAGTAGTTTGTCTGGATATGTAGACTTTGCTAATGTACCCAAAACATTATATTACAGCAGTTCATCTAGCTAAAATCTTTGTTTGCATTCCCAGAGAAATAAAACCTGTAGTCAGTTGCAGTAGCCATCATTACTCCTGTAACCTTTTTCCTAGTTGTTAATGTACTGTTCCTCCATTGGTTGAATAGATCTCTCTTCTTCTAGGTGTTAATAGGAAAGAAAAGGACAGCTGGTGCTGAACAGATTTAATGGATTTAATCTGTGGTGATGTCCTGTAGGGACGATGTGTCCTAAGGTAGAACATGGGGTCACTTGCAAGAGAATCGTAAGTTTCTTCTTAGAGAGCAGAGAGCTACCAAATTTTAAGAAATGAATGGATAATAGCAAGTGTTGGAGATATGACAGAGGATTTGTCACTTAGATTCTATCATAAAATAATGTAGAAATCTCTATTTTGCAGGGGTGTTCCTGATGCATCTTTTTAGTAGCTTTTTTTTTTTTTTTTGCTAGTGTTGGAAGTACTACTTTTCTTTTAGCAGTGGGTTTGAATGATGCAGCATGATTACTTTGGACTTTTATATAAGATTTTTATCCCTGAGATGCTCTCCTTTAGGGAAAAAAAAAAAAAAAAAGAGGAAGAACGTCTTATAAGTTTATAAGTGTAGAGAGGAAGTTTGGAGGGTAAGTGAATGCTAACCTAAGTGTATCCAGAATATCATGATAGAATGTGTATTGTGAACCCATCTGAAATTAAGAAATATATCTTCCAGAAGCAATGGGAATGTTTTGATGAGGAAGGATTAGGAAAGTAAATGATGAAGCAGGCTGACATGATTATTATAATCAGAAATCTGGCAAATTTCTGTCTTTCGACTACCCATCTGGCCTATGAGATATTCTCCATGTTATGGAATAGCATTTTTACCGAAAAGGGAAAGCATTGGGTGGTTGAGAGAGTTTTCTGCTACTTATGCTCTCTTTTCTTTAGTTTCATATTACAGTTTTTGTTCATGGATGGTGTCAAACTCATGAGAAAGCAATAGTGAACAACACCAACAAAGTCCAACGTTACTGTTTGAGATGATCATTGTACAAGGAAGAAACACTTAGTTAAATTTCTTGGATAGAATGTTCTTGCCACTAGAATTTTTCAAATGCAGTTTGCACAGAGTAAAAGCAGCTTAAACAGTCATCAGAAATGGTAATTATTATGCCATCTGTTTTATTATTGTGTAATAAAAGAATGAGTGACATATTTTATCATCATCTTCACACAAATGTTTTTTTGGGGGATCTTTGGTAGTGTCTTATGTTTAGAGGTTCTGCTTTTTTTAGAATTTGTGTTTCTTTTTCCTAATTTTGCCTTTCATAATATTTAGGCAATTTTTCACTTAACCAACTCGTGCATTTTTAATTTCAGGTTTTTCTCAGAGTCTTTCTTGAGGCAAATTATGATTATTGGACTTTCTGTAAGGTTATCATGCAACAAATTTTCAAAAATGTAATTATTCCAGTCTCAATCATTTAGCAGTTAACAGAAGATTCTCCTAGAAATAAAATGTTTAGACCAGATTTGCCATTGATGTTTACAGGAGAGAGGATGTTGGTAGTCAGTATAAGCTTTAGATGTTGGCCCTGAGTATCAAAAGATAAACAAATGCAAAATTCTTGATGGATAGTTTCTCTTACGTTGTACTTTGAGATAGAGATAAAATTGGAAATTCAGAAATAAAATGACACTGCAGCTAGGGAAATAATATTTTACCTCATTCAAACATTTAATTTTTAATGCTTTTTGCTGTTTTTTCCTGAGGTGTAAATTTAGCCATGTGTAAGAAACTCACACAAGGCCGTCTGAAGCACATGCTGTCCTAATGTGCTTTTTGAATGGAAAAAGTGTTGACTGAATATTTACAAAATATGCTCACTACATGGCCTTCTCTGTACTGATTCTGTACTTACAATTTTTTTTGTGCATACACATATGTGAAGGACATATACTCATCTACCTCTTCTTCTCCAGCCATTCTCATCTCCATTGCTGATACTTCAAGTTCAGAAAGTCTGGATATCTAGTTATTTTGCTCTTTGTACAACATTCAAATGGCAGTGTCATGTAGCAAACAGGCTGCTGAACAGATCTGATTTTCTTCTGTATTCAGCTTGGTTATCTGATCGTACCACAGGAAATACAGATGTGCCCTTTTCAGGAGGTTTTTACTTTTTTTTTTTTTTTTCTTTGGGGGGGGGGGGAGATTTGAGTGTGTGTGTGTGTATATATATATATAATATATATTTCTTTTTTTTTTTTTTTTTGAGAAATGCTATTGAATTGTAACTTTGAATACTTAAGCACCCTCTTAGTGCATATCGTATGTCAGTTTTTATTTTAATGAATTGCTGTTTAAAAAAAGGATTAGATTGCCTAGAGGTGCATTTTGAGTCTTAATCTAGTGTCCATTGATGTGAATGAATGTTGTATTGAATTCAATGCAAAATTGGTACAGATATCACCAGAACAGCTTTGTTTAGATGTTAGTCATATATTGCTGTTTTTCACAAAGTCATTGCAAGATTGTAGTTTTATTCCTTTTTTTTAATCAATAAAATAATGTCTCTGGTATGGCATTATCTCCTAAAATGTTGTTTGGCACAGTTCCATGCATTGCATTCATGTTCCTTCAAATGTCTCAAAACAGAAAATATTTGCTTGGAGGATGCAGTAGGCAGAAAACATCAGTTTACAAGAATTAGCGGAGGATCTTGTAGTCAAAATGATAGTAAAAAATGATGTCTGATTCAAATGTGTGAAGGTGAAGTACCTGGAAAAGCAAAATTATCTGTACTTGGGGTTTGAAATGTGGAATTCTTAAAAACTAAAACAGTATACATGTGTAGGGGAAAGGAAGAAGGAAGAGAGGAGTGTAATAATAGAGCAAGATTTTTTTTTTTTTGCATTTTCATAGATGTGTAAAACCAGTGTTAAAAAGTCATTTAAGCTTTCAGTAATTGTATGTTGGCATCCTGAAGCTTAAAGATGCAGGGTTTTTTCCTGACACGTGGATCCAACTCTTGTGGAACACAGTACATTTATGTTATTTGTCAAGAGGAAAGTGTCTTTAAGTAAAGGTTATTAGTTTAACTTATAAAGCACTCCTCCTTTTACTGTGAAAAAGGAGAAATTGCAAGTTGTTAAGTGGGAAGAATTCACTGAAGCTTAAATGAGATGATCAGACACAGTGCACGTAGGAGAGAAGTCTATAGGTATGGAATACTGACTGTTAGATGGATCTATTATCTTCTTCCTGATTCCTTTTCTGGTTTTGTTCAACTAAGAAAGAAGTGGAACATTTACTATCATTTCTTAAGTTCAAAACTGATCAAAATGACACTGTAAAATTTTATAGCTTTTTTTGAAGTAGAGGAACTGATAAAGTGTATAGCTAGAACATATCCAACATGTAATGAAGGTGAACCACATTTAATATCCTTAATTATACTTAGCTCTAGCTTATACCACTGAAGCCTACAGTGCTGTAGAAATGAGAATTAAGGGTGTCAAGGCATAAAATAGGATCTTCTTTTTTAATAAAGATCTTGATCTGCTTTCACAAAGGACAATGAATGTGCTTCGTTAACTTTTCTGAGTCAATAAAAATTATCCTGTTATACACAGTAATTAGGATTCTTGCCATCAGCAGATGAAGACTTTTTCCGTTCGCATGCTTTGAGTGGACTTGCAGCTGGAAGTTGATGTGTTTTCATAAAAAAGTGCAGATAGGCACTGATTGAGGGGACCCTAGAGTTGAGCTTCAAGAATCACTCATGAGAATGCATGTCTTCTGATGAATGAGAGCATGATGCCAAGTAGTGCTGCAGCTTTTTCCTTGCTCTCTCTGTAATGTAAGTTCCACTTAGCTGAAACACAAATGCCTTCACCTAGATGGAGCAAAGGAAGATTTCATTAAGTCTTTCTGCATATGGAGTCATTAATCAAGCACTTTGAAAATATAACTCAACTAGCACATTATTCAATACTTGGGAAGCAGCAGGGAGTTAAGAATAATTTTTGTACTCTAAGATAATGTAGTGACTTGTAGACTACCGAGTCAGCTTCTTCTGCCTGCATTTTCCAAATGAAGATTTTTGATTTCTAATGTTTACCCAAATAATAGAAACATGGCAAGATATATCTTTTCAGATAATTTTTATTGCCACATAGTAATGCGATTTTAAAACTGAAGTTGCAACCGACTATACTTCACTATCAACAAAATGAAATTTAAGTTCAGTAGAAGATGAAATGGTCAACGAGTGAATGTGGTATAGGTAGTATTAGCAGAAATCAACAGTACTCGACTTTTTTATTGCTTTAGGTTAAGAATACTTTTCATGGAGATGAAGTTACACAGTTGCAAGAAACATCCCAGAGATTTAACTCTTCACCAGTGCTCTGAATGATTTTGGAGGAAAGACTATAACTTGCAGAAAGTATGGTTCCAGCGTGAAAAGGCACTCTTCCTTGAGAGCAAACATAATCAATGTGTACCTCATAAATAGAAGTATCTACTTTGAATCCATAGCTCGTTAAATAAAACATTAGCAACTCAATATTTACATTAATGTAATGTAGGCATGAGAGTACATTTACAGAGACAGAACTGTTCATGGCAGCTTTTTTCTTCAGTCTGCAACTGGCACAGTTTTAACACAGTGCAGGGACTAGATTTTCATAATTCCAGCTTTGAAGAAGTGAGGGCGAAGAGTAGGACGTGACAACAACTTGATCAGTTTACTGTTCAGCTTTACTGTTATGGCTAAATGTCACTGTTATGAGAAGATATTATTCTAGAATGATTTTAAAGGACTGAAGTGTGATTTGACAAACTCAGAAAAGCTGGATTGTGGGGCAATGTAAGAATATACGAAGGACTGAATTTACATTGATGAATTATGACAGATTTATAGTTTAAACGTTTTGTATGTTAACTAATAACTTTATCTCCTTCTTTCCTGCATCTTTGTTACAAAATAAGGAAAAATGAAGCCATATATTCATGTGGGCATGTTAATGCATTACAAAAGGAAATATATGATACACTAAGCATGATAGTTGTTATTCTGCAGTTTAGTATTTTCTAGTGACTCTTTGAAAAATGCAGTAAAAAAGTAAAATGTTAGCCTGTTTCCAAAACACTAAAGAAAGAGCAAGTTTGTTCCAATGGTTCTGATCAGTGGAGCTGTTCCACCAGGCATGTGCCTCAATTATAACACAACGAATAATTTTATTTGGCTGCAAATACTTGTTCTGCCTTACCCCAAATGTTATTAATTGAAAAATCAAGTATAATGGACTTTTGTTATTCTACCGTTTATTTATTTGATACCCTTTTAAATAATGAGAAAGATGGTATTTAGCAAGGAAACAAGGGTGTCTGCCAGAACTTCATTAGAATATAAACATGCTAGCCATGGCTCAAACAGAAGTTAGTAGGGGTGCTAAACAGAAATTACATAAGGCATTTCTGCATGCGGTGATGAGCATTTCAACAGTGGAGAACAGTTTTTGATTCTCCTCCCTGCTTTTGCATTAGTGGTCCTAGACTTTGAAAGGTGACAAGATCACAGTAGAAAGTGCTTTGGTCTGAAATTGCTGTATCTCTGCACGAGAACTATAACTCCAACAGATGTGGTGAAATCCATTATTAATCTTTTATGAGAAGGTTATGCCATGAGTTAATGTTATGCTGCTGAAGTTGAAGTAAGCCAAAGCTACGTTTAAAGCACATTAGACAGTTTTTAATTAAACATTCGTAAAAATAGCTCTTTGAACTAGGGATCCCATTGTCTTTGGAGACTTCCACTGTCTTTATAACAAAAATTGACTGTTATTCTTATTTTTTTGCTGTTTCCTTTGAGCTTTGTTTTCCTTTATTATTAGCATTAAAAAGATACCTTGCCTTCATATAGCTTCTTTCCAGTAATGCGTGAGAGTTTTGGTTACTAGCAATAGCAGCTTCTAAAAATGCCAGGGGGATGCTTGGGAACCAAGGCCATAATAACAGTACCCCTACTGCAATCATTAGACATGAACATTTCTACAATATATTTTCCTCTTGTGGATAGGACATGAAAATGTTCTTTCATAAGAGCATTTACACCATGCAGACCAATAAATATACAGAAAGCCCATAGGCAAAATGTTCTGACATAAGTAAATGGTTTGTTATAGGAGTAAATGTTAATAGATAGTTTTAATGCTTTTGATTCAGTTTCATTTTTCAGGTAACTTATGAGATTAAATCATATGTCAATTCATACAAACAGGTTAATGAATTATCAGTTTGAAGGAGAGGGGGTTGCAGATTTATTTTCCTACATTGCAGAGAAATCAAAGGACTTTGCCTTTTTTATGAGCTGTCACTGGCAGAAGATTAATTTAGGGGAGAGCTGAACATTGTCCCTGAAATGAGTGGTCCACCACAGTGATAATTCTTAGGCAACCTGCATTTTTTTATTCTGTTTTTTTTTTCTTCAGATTTTTTTCAATGAGTAGGCTACAAATTAAAAAAAAATAAAATAAAATAAAACCAGTCCATGTAGTTTGAAGAAGAACGTGCTTTATTTGTTTTCTGTTAAGAAAAAATGTACATAAGTCTCCAATGCATCCAGTATTATTACTGCTGTAGTCTTAAGCACATATATTGTTTCCCTCAAATCACAGACAGCTGCTAAAATGCTTAAAATTAAGAATGCTGCTTAAGTGTTTTCCTGGATAGAATGAATGGTAAATCCTACTAATTTTTATGGCAAGGGGGGAAGAAGCAAAAACGGTTATTTTGGAATTCTGGTGAGCGGATTGTGACTGTGAACTATTCAGGACGCTGGCAGAGTGAATCCCTTTGGATTCTGTCCTGATGGGTAAAGGGGTCCAGTAAGGCTGGACACTCCTCAAAAAGGAAGTCTTCATGGTGCAGGAGCAGGCTGTCCCTGAGTGCCTTAAGATGAGCTGGAGGGGAAGAAGACCAGTGTGGATAAAGAGGGAATTCCTCCTTCCTCCTTTGGAAGAAGAGATGGGCATCTTAGAGGAAGTACAAAGAAGTTGCTAGGACATGCAAGGGGAAAATTAGAAAGGTAAAAGCTCACCTTGAATTCAACCTGGCCACTGTAGTAAAAGACAACAAAAAAAATTTTTTTTTACATGTATGTAACAGGAGGTCTAATGAAAATCTCCATCCTTTACTGGATGCGGAGGGCAATGTGACCACTGAGGGTAAGGAAAAGGCTGAAGTTCTCTGTACCTTCTTTACATCTGTCTTTGCTGTTAGATCAGTTACCTTAAGGGTACTGTACCCCCTGATCTAGAAGTCAGGGATGGGGAGCAGAATAAATATGCCGTGATTGAAGTGGAGATGGTTAGAGACCTACTCTGTCTAGACTGTCACAGATCCATGGGGCAGATGGGGTGCTGTATAGGTCCCAGGGGATGGGAGGCTAACTAGTATGACTCCCATCTAAAAGAAGGGCTGTCTTCTGGATAGGAGGATCTGAAGTACTACAAGACTGTCAGCCTGACCTAGGTACCAGGGAAGGTACCAGGGAAGAACAGATCATCTTGAGTGAGATCATGTGGGGCAACCGGGTGATCAGGCTGAGCCAGCATGAGTTCATGAAAGGCAGGTCCTGCTTAACCACCATTCCTGGAGTTATTTAAGAAACATGGAAATGTTGTATTTTGGAATTGGTCTAGTGAGTGATATTAGTACTAGGTAGACTATTGGACTATTGAAGATTTTAGAGTTCCCTTCCCGCCTTAATGACTCTATGATTCTGTGTTTCTATGCTCATTGTGCTCATGCTCATTTTTTACTAGCACAGGAGATGAGTTCAATCTGTAAGTGAATGGAACCTTTTCTATTAAATAGCCTGCAAATATATTTTTTCTGTTCTTCCTGAAATGCTGCTTTCAGTTCCAGAATTAAATTATCACATAATAGCTTATAGAAATCCACAGTTAAATCAGTGTCTGCTGGTTTCCATGTTTAATTACTTAATGACCTATTTATTTCTTAGAAGAAAACAGATCTATATTATATTTTCAGTGTTCTTTTCCTTTGAAAAGCCTTTTTCATAGTGGGTGTCTTAAATTGTTGTGAATGTGACCATTACAGTTAGACATATGGCTATCTCCACAAATTTTGTAGAGTTCATTGTTTTTTTTTTTTTCTGTCTGGTTATAAAATGTGTTTAGCAAATTGGTAATTTGCATATCATGCACAGGTTTGCCTGCTCTTTCACCTCACTTGTAATGTTTTTGTTCTAAATGGAAAAAGACCGCATTTAGTCTTCACATTAAGCAGATGTTTTATTATGTCATGTTAATTTTCTTCAGAAGTAGTCTGGTGCATTAGTGTTATGAGCCCAGCAGATGCTTGCACACCTTCTTTATCACCAGCTAAGTCATCTGCTCTTTTTAACTCCCTCACCTGTCTGCAGAAATCTTTGTCCAGCACCGTGTCCCTAGTGCAGGGTATGACCTTCACTTTTCTGGGTGATATACACACAACAACCTCACACTAATTTACTATTTGTTTTCCTTTTTCGGAATTGGCTCTCTTTTTATTTGCTTTTAATGGTAAGCAGTGAATATTTTGAATTCACATTTAAAGTTTTTTATATCTGTTAGGTGTTCCAGGAGTTCTGTGGTTGGGAATTAAGAAGCAATTGTAGCTTTCTGTAGAGTAGAGGTACTAAAAATCTGGAGGAACTCATCTCTATATATACTTGAATCTGTTCATTGAAAAGATGAATACATTTCTGGATGAGAGAGCAAAGAAAGGTGAAGCATTTAGGAAGACTGTGATAAGACCTTCCAAGCAATTGGACAATTCTTTGTCTGCATTACAGACTTCCATCTTTCTAGGGAACATCTACCTCTCAGTTCCCTCAGGCCGATCCATGGCTCTTTGTTTCTAATGTTCCAGAAATCTCTTTCTCCTCAGTCATGAGCTATTTCCTCTGCACAGCAATCCCTTTAACTACCATCTTGGGTGACGTTTCCTTCAAGTTGTCGAACTCAAGTTACAGTACTCCTGATCTTGTTTTCCTAACTGTTTATCTTTCATTTGGAGAAAGACTAACATGGATTCAGTTAGAAGGTATCAGAGCTTTAATTATGAGAATGCTGTTAATGAGGGAACCCATCTTCGTCTGTCCTGGCTCAGTTTACTCCTCAATTTTTCTATTAGGTGTTCAAGTATCCACTTGAATCATGCAAAAAGTTGAACAGAAATGAAAGCAGCATATAACTCCCATCTTCTAATACAGCTAAACAAGGCGAACAGATTAAATATTTTGCAGAAATATATGAACAATGTAACAGGTGAAATTACTTTCTGTTAGTTTGGAATGAGGCTGGGACCTGAAGGTGGTACCACTAAGCACCATTACAAAACAGCAACTGTTTACTGCTGAAAATTTCATGTACATCCATGAGTTTACAACATAACACTGCCTTGGAGCTGCTGAATTCATTTGCTGTCTTTTAATACAATCTCATTGGAGACTTTCAGTTAAACTTTTGAGCTCAATTTTTGAATTGAGTTGAAAATTTGAATATAAAAACCCTAAATGAGTATGAGATTTTTCACTAAAAACTTGTTATTAAAGCAGTTTCATCTTTAATCCCACATACAGTGCAAACATAATTTTATTGCTCTGAAAATGTTTTTTTTTTTACTTTCATTTTCTTATTTTTAGTGTCCTTCTTAACTTGTTTTCATAATGTTCTGTTTCTATCTTCTCTGAATCCAACTTCAGTCAGAAGTCAGTTCAGAGTCCCTTTGAAATAATCAATGGCTGGTAATCCTACAGATTAGCTTAATGAGAAGCACAGCATTCAGTAATGTTTGCCCCTAATTTACACATTTTTAAAGACACTCAAAAAACATGTTTGTGAATTTCTGAGCAGCACTTGCAACAGCAGTGCATATCTTACAGGATATTTTAAGGAAAAAAAAAATCAGCCATTGCTTTATAAAAAATCTAGTGTCTGTACTGCAGAATTTGTTGTTCTGTGCAGTATATCTGGTGACAGCTTGGTGTCACACTGATCTTCATAGAGAAACTATATCTAAAGGCTCTAAGGATAGTGACTTGAATTCTATTATCTGCATAATAGCAGTTTCTGGTACATATCACAGATGCAATCCTTCTCTTTGCAGTACAACAGATTTTAAATAAGAAGTCACACGATCTCTGAATACCTTCTCTTTGCCAATGTTTGGGGTTTCTTTGTTAGTACTTGATTCTAGACAGAAGATGCTTATAGACTGACATAGTTTGAATTTTTCCCCCAGGATAAACATTTAGGATCCCAAAAGCTCAGCATTTCATCTTGGTTACAGTCTTGTCATATTTTTGTTTCCATGCATTCAGTTTTCCTTCATTGAAAATGTTAGATCATCTCCTTCTAGCTGAAGTCCAGTATAATATCCTTGAATATTTTGCTATTGAGTTGTCTTCTCCTCCGTGACTTTTTGACTTAAATTTGTTTTCCTACATTATCTAGCCACTACATAGATGTCACTCTAAAACACCCACTTTGCACTCTCCTGGACAATTCTTAACCTTCTGCATGTCTTATCTTCCCAGGTGTGCTCCTGTTGCTAGTAATTTCCACTCATCACGCTCAGCATACGAAACTATATCCTCTATTGGGTGTTACTTAGTTATGCAATCTCTTTGAACATTATTTCAAAATTACCAAATTTCTGTAATGTGGTTGGCCAAATGTCTGCCATCCATTTTCAAGATAAGTTAAAGTGAAAAGCATTCTTTGTACTTGAAAGAAAATTAAAAGCAGAAAGTGGAAAAAAAAAAAAAAAATCACTTCTGCAGATAGCTTTAGTGTCAAACTATCTGGGAGCAGCATGCTGGAGCTTGCTGAGAAGCAGAGTTCCAGTCATGACTGTGTCAGCAAAGCTGCCTGGTAGTCAGAGGTCACAGATCTCAGTTGCCAGAAGACATTTACAACTGAATGTTATTGTGGAAGGCTTTACAGATTGCTAACAAATGTTTATAGCTTGGGGAGCTGCAATGTACACGGAAATATGACAGACTAACATGCAGTCTGCCTGGTAAAATCCCAGGATGTTTAAATTAAAATTTTGTTTTCAAGAATGCCTAAGAAAGAGGCATTTCTAGCATCTAGCACTTCTTTCAGCAATTACTAAATCTTAATAAAATAATTATTTCTTGATCTGTGACAATTACTGTGAATGTGGTCACTCTTGTGTATGTATGTACACATGTGTACCTCTGTAAAAATTATATTTTGTTAAGTGTGCTGTTATTCTCTTGTACTCCTGATATTTGATAGCTTGTTCTTGTGGTTGTCTGACACATGCTGTTTCAACATTGACTTACTGGGATAATTACATATCCGCACTGCTTCATATCGAAAAGTTTATCCCGGTTTTCAGTTGGTGCTGTTTTTTTGGTTTGTTTAGCAATAACAATAAAAAAATGACTGAACTGATAGCACTGAGGAGAGAGAAGGTGCTAACTGATATTGAAAGAACAATTATCTGATAATTGTTGACAGTAAAATTGACAGTCTTGACAGTAAAAATCAAGAATCACACTCATATGCTACTTTTCCTCGGTTTCCAAAAAAAGATAAGTATGTATATACACACTGGAGGGAGGTGAGACTATTTAAAAATACAGTTTATCTGTTACTTCAGTTTGGGCTATATTAAATAACAATTTTACCTTCATTCCTTGGGTAAAATTTGCTACCTAACTCAGTAAATATGATAGATGCCTTTTGCCGGATTGTTTTAGGCACTTGATAGCAGTACAGTGGTCTTTGACAGCAGAATTTCAGGGGATCTTGCAGCATATGCTAAAGGTCAGTGCACTGCAAAACACTAAGGCACACAAATAAGCATTGCATTTGAACTGTCCTGGTTTAAGCGTGTTTATTGACTGCAGTTTTCTTTCCCGCAATCTTTTTTTTCCTTTGATTATAAATGAAAATTCAAATCAGCTTTCTCAATACCATTTTTGTTTTGTTTTTGTTTTATTTTATTGTGTGGGTTTGTGTTTTGTTTTGTTTTTTTTTCCAGTAAGTAGAACCAATTAATCTACAGCATGGTGATCTGCACGGTTAGTATAAAATGTTGTTATCATTGCACTTCTTGTTTGATTTGTCAAGGTGGCATACTTAGTTGCAGTTTTGTGAAGTCACAGATGGATGTGCGTGAAGTGCAGGGTGGAAAATGAAGGGATTTTCCACAGATATGAAGGAAAGAGTACCTCTGGGAATCATGTTTCGGTTTTTCAACAATTGGTGCTGTCATTTTTTTTATTTTGACTCATTCTGCAATAGTATGAATTCATCGTGCATGTTGTTCTGCCTTTGTCACTGTACCTAAATTAAATCTAGTGCAAAAAAAAAACCTCTTAACTCTTTCTTCCAAGTGACTCATGATTATAGTCAGCATTAGACTATTAATTAGTAAGGTGAGACAAATTTTTATTTTGTATGGCATTGTTTTTCTTCAAAACTTGCTGTGATCTTTCTCATCTTTATTCTTTCTTGAAGGTCAGTTCCTTATTCCATCAAAACAATTGAAAAAAATTCTGTGGGTGTGAGTCCTAGTATCTGAGCAGATGGTAATTGCCAGTCAGCTTCAGTTCAGTTAATAAAAAAATAAAACTGAGTGTACTTTTCTTCGCAAATGATAAACATGTATGTGGCAGTATAAACACTGCGCTATTGGCTACTGAGAATTGTCTTGATTCAAGATCCTGAGACATGACAGAGTACTTAACTAAGTTCCTTCGTTATATTGCATGCGTTTTCAAAAGCTAACTGCTATCCTAACTGAAAGTACTGTAGGTGTGTTGTGAAGCCTGTTTAAGTTTTGGAATTAGCAGATATATTCATAAGATAATGACATTTGTTATCTTCAAATATAAGTAAGATTCTCACCAAATTGTGGCCCAAATAGATTCTCCTCCATGTTGAGTGCAGACTCATGAGCTTGTGGAGCCATAGAAGACAATTCCACGTGAGGATTTTAAATAGATTAGGAAATGAAATTTAACATTTCATTGTATCTCATGAGAGCGTCAAATAGCTGAATGCTATTTATTTTTACATGTGAAATGGTTAAAATACTTTAATTTATTATATACTTGAGATATTAATATTCACTGTCAGATTTGCTTTCTGATGCATTCATAATTTGAATCTTGACAGATGCAAAGTGTTCAGAGATTTAAAGAAAGAAGGTAGTCTCTAGCAGAAGTATCCAGTGTACTGGGTTCAGATGCTGGGGCAGAAGAGCACATAGTACAGAAGGTACTTAAAAAGAATATGAAATGTTGTTTTTACCTTTATTTGTGTGCTACAGAAGGTCCAAGGAAGACTGGTGGTGGTGAGGGCCTGCAGTGGTAGCAATGTACTGAGATGAAATCCTTCGGGTGAAAGCTTTGTTGGTACTCTGGGAAGTAAGAGAGGAAGACTTTATCCAGAGAAGTTCTTAGTACCAATGCATAGTTCCCAATACGGAATAACTCCAATAAACAAGAAAACATGGCCAAAATTCTGGTGGAGTTCCTACTGACATGGCAGAATGGACTCAAAGAATGCAGAGTTCTACTGAGAGTATTTGTTTTAAAACAAAAACAAACAACAACAACAAAAAACATAGATATATCTATCTGTCTGTGTATACATATTATATACAAACACATTGAGGTATTGGGTAAGATCAGTTATCATTGATCCTTCTGAGGCACAGGGATAAAAAAGAATTCTGAAAGTCTTGCTGTTTCTGTTTTCCATTAACTCTTTCTTTTTTTATTTTCTATTGTACAGTATGTCTAATGCAGCAGGATTGGTTACATTTACATTACATTTGCTCTTGTCTTTAATCACAGAACATTCAAAGAAGGTTGAAATTACAGCGAAAGGGGGGAAAAATGATCACTTTAGTCTTAGCATTAGAAATAAACTAAGGACAACTGGAAACCATGACATACTTCAAATTCACATAAGCTAATACATAGAGTGGCCTGGGTTGAAAAAGGATCATTAATGATCATCCAGTTTCAATCCCCCTGCTGTAGTGCAGGGTTGCCACCCACTGGACCAGGCTGCCCAAAGCCACATCCAGCTTGGCCTTGAATGCCTCCAGGGATGGGGTATCCACAGTCTCTCTGGGCAATCTGTTCCAGTGTGTCACTACCCCCTGTGTAAAGAACTTCCTCCTAATATCTAACCTAAACCTCCCCTGTTTCAGTTTAAAACCATTGCCCCTTGTCCTATCACTATCCACCCTTGTAAACAGTATTTTCCCCTTCTGTTTATATGCTCCCTTCAGGTGCTGAAAGGCCACAATGAGATTTCTCCACAGTATCTTCTCTAAGCTAAATAAGCCCAGTTCCCTTAACCTTTCTTTGTATGAGTGGTACTGCAGCACTCTGATCATCTTAGTGATCCTCCTCTGGACTTGTTCCAAAAGCTTTGCATCTTTCTTGTAATGGGGCCCCCAGGCCTGGATGCAGTACTCCAGATGGGGCCACATAATACAAATCCAAGGATTATTTTTTGCAAAACTCCTTTATGATAAATGCTTATTTACTGTAGGCAAACATTATTCAACTGGGCTTGTCTCATTTTCCTCGTAAGGAAATTAGGCAGCATCTCCCTCCTGTCCAGCCAGAAACCATATTTTTCAGTCTAGCCCAGTGTAAAACCAAGACATTATCTCCTAAGATAAGCACTACATTTCACAAATTGTTATGGATGAGAATGCACTTAAATACACATTTTTAATAATCTTTACAATAAAAACAATGTATACTTATATCAGCCACATTAAAAAAAAAAAAAAATCTACCCATGAAAATACAGCAAATGGGAGATTTCTAAATTCTCTGAACTTAAAGTATCTTAGTGCTCTGTCTGGTTGACTTTGCAGCGTATTTTTTGAGCGTATACGTTTCCTAAGTGTTTCTTGTTCAGCAGCTCCGTACGATACAGAAAACAGTTGATTTTTTTCAGGGTTTCTTATTGGTAGTGTTATTACAGCATTGTTTTGAATACAGCGTGCTATCGGTTGAGAAGTTCTTGCAGCAGATTTTGAGTTTGTAGCTTTCTCTCACCCTGGAGAAGCTTTCTTCTCATGGTTACAAGTAAGAGCAGCATTGAGCAGAAGTATCACCGGGGTTTATTAGAGAATTTCCTGAGTACTGCTTCTCAGTTTTTATTTGGATGTGATAATATGTTTCAGATGGAAAAGGTAAAGAATTGTATGTATGATAGATGCTGTTGACTTTCAACCTTCCAGAAATATCAGTTGTCACGTTTATCCATGGATTAAAAGTAATTTGCCGACCTTGTTAGTCACTATGTTCTCTTATTGTACTCAGAAATCTTGTAGTGTACGTTCTATAATACAAATGTCATTAGCTGATTTTCTGAAGAACATATTTCATACGTTCCTATGAATGAAAGTTATCTATATGAAGTGTTAATAATACTCTTTTTTCTTCTAGAATTCTGTTTACATATTACATTACCCCAACTCAAAATGTGCTATTTATTTTCCAGAGTAATTTCTGATACAGTCTTGTATGAATTTGTTTCAAAACCAAAGTAAATGAAAAAATAAAAGATCTGAAAAAAAGTTACCTTCCTAATTCCTTTTCCTCATTATTAAAGTTGAGACTTGGTTCATTTCTAAAAAAAATAAAAAAAAAACAGAAAACAAACAACAACAACAGCAACAACAACAACAAAAACAACAGTGAAATAGCCACATGCTATTTAATTTTTAAGTTGTGTAGCTGACACACTTTGGCAGTCAAATTGGATGAGGCATTAGCAACTTGCAAAGAAAATCCTGAGGAATACTTGAACAACTTTTTTAGTTATCACAGCTTTCTTTGTGCTATGCAAAAAGCAGAAGACTGGACAGGTTTTTATGGAGGACCATTTTGTTCCTCAGATACTAAGGTAGAGAAATGTCAAGTAACCCTATGCTCTTAAAAGTTTCATTCTACTATTATAGTTTTACCTTCTGCATCTGCGATTTATCTCTGAGTTTGGAGTGTTTGAGAATGTGTTTGAACTTTTCTCCTGATGTAACTGCAGCTGATTTTGCACAGGAGAGCTATTTGCAATTCAGGGATGAGGTCTTCAGCAGCTTGCTCCCTATGTGTGGCCATCAGCTACCAAAACTAGCACCTCATAAGAATTTCACTGTGTGATGCGGGCATGTGGCTTCCTAGCATGTCACAGTAAATCGAACCCTTATTTTGTACACCTCTGCTCACTCAGTAGGACTATTATTGCAGACTGACAGAAGCAATATAATTTCAAGTCTGTCCTCTTAAAAACCCAGAATTATTATTAATATTTAGCTACTATTATTAATATCTAGCTAATCTACAATTTCTGTAAAAGTCCTTCATGAACGCAAGAAACACATGCAAGTTGTGGGAAATGAAATATCATCTGAGAAAAGAAATAAAATAGACTTCATGGTCTTACCATATCAGGTTTGCATCACTGACATGCTATAAACATGCCGTGTAATTTTTCTGTTTTGCATTCCAACCCTTTCAAAAGAGAACCAGTGCTTATGGAAACATGAACAGCAGCAAATGACAAAAATGAGATCTCAGTGTACATGGTACACATTAGAAATAATGAAAATCTTGTGCTGGATCCTAATATTCTGCTTACACTGAATAACTATTGTATAAGGGCTGCTCCAAAAGTAATGCCTCTTATTTTATTACATTGGTTCGCAACAGCAGAAGTGCATATTGGTGGTCTGGCAGTAAGGGTTGTACCTTCCCACCAATATTCTGTTACTTTTTGTTGCTACGTGGCAGATGGGAGCAGATGGGCAGTCTGACACACTGGTGTCTGACACAGGAGTGTGGATGAATCAAAAGTGTGTCACTGAGTTACTTCATGTAGGAAAAAGTGGGACCCACTGACATTCTTTCATATTTGCTGAATGTTGATGGAGACCAACCAGTGGATGTGAGCACAGCAAAGGAGTGGGTGATGCATTTCAGAGTGGTGACAGTGGGTCATCTCTGCTGGTGCAAATATTTGCAAGCTTGATATGCAGGCTCTTGTTCATAACTGACAAAAATGCATAGGTAATGATGGTCCCTGTTGAAAAACAGTGTTTTATAGCTGGACTGCTGTATAGAATAGTGTTATTGTGCTCTATCTGTTGGTGGCTTTCATGGAAATAAATATGAGGCATTACTTTTAAAGCAATCTATTTATATGTGGTTAAATTGAATTCATGGCACTCGCTCACCGAGACAGGAAGGAAGTTAAAAACGGCTGTAAAGGGTTTTTACCTAGAACAGAAGAGGAACAATAAATGTTTTATTGGTCTATGAATGATCTCAAACACGGAAGGGTAATTCATGTGGTGGTAGTTAAAAACAACAGTGAGTGAGTATAGTTTTGAATATAACAGCTTACAATTTATTTTGGACCATGAACAGTGACTCACATAAGTAGTAATTCATGTGTACACTGTTATGGACCACTAAAACAGTCTCTTTTTATGTATTTATCTCCAGCAAGAAAATGTTAATACGTCACATATTTAGGTGACAAAAATATAAAATTAAAAAGAGAAAGGTTTGAGTTTTTTCTTTAATAGTTCTTTATAATAGAACAGATGGATTGGATTCATTATTTTGCGAATCTTTCAAAAGCTCTTAGTCTCCAGACCAATCATACGGCACAGCTGGCATTTAATACAACTCTCATTCTATTAAGTGAATAAAATATCATTTTTCCCCCCCTCTTTCTGTCATGCATATCATTTATTCTGGATGTTGTTGTTGTTCTTTGTTTACAGAAGAAGGGAAAGTATAGGATGTTATGCTTTTATGGCATAGATGGTGGAAAATTACATTTCATTCAAAAGTAACCTAGAATACTTATGCAAATCAGCTTAGAGAAGATTTTAAGCTACAGAAGATCCTCATATCACAGAGCTAAATCAAGCAGGGCAATGTAGATGGGGGATTGTTGTAATGCCCAACTGTTTCTAATTCATGACGCTGTGCAAATCTCAGACAGTAGGGGTTGCAAGCACTACAGGTTTTGCTTATTAAGAGTGAGTCTTTTATTTCATTCCTCCATCTAACTCCACTGGAATGGGTTCCAGAAAAGTTGGTGGAAAAAGTCTAGTCGAGGAATTAATTGCAAAATATAGCTAAATGATTAACAGCAGATAATGGTGGCAAATATTTCATTTGTTTACCATTTAAGAAATAGTACTGGTGTTTGTTTACTTCAAAGAAATGATTGGAAGCTAGGCAATTAGAAAATGTTGGATTTTAGTTCTAAACATCAGGCTTTTAAACCTGAGTAACATTTTCTAAATTGATGAGGAGTCAAAAGCTTGCCCTAAGGTTGAAACCCAATGGAACGTACCTCTGCTGTTCTACTCTTTCTCATTCTTCAGTGTTTTCCAACAGTATTTCTCTTTCAGCTACAAATATGTTATTTTCCACATTATGCAGATGCAAATCAAGAAAAAAGCAAGTGCAGATCTCCAGATGTGTATTTTGATAATTCTTTCTAAAAATAGGTGGCCACTATGGCAATATTTCCCAGTGCCTTTTAAGGTGAAAATTCAGTTATGCTAAGCAGAAGTCTTTCGGCCAAAATGATGAATCTCAGTTCTGTAATGAGATTGCTATTGTCAACACTGTATATTCTAACTAGTCTAAAAACCTTAGAAAAATATATCTTTAAGAAAGTCAGAAACTTGACAAATTTTACCCCTATAGACCATTGTCTGTTACTATTTTGTTATCTTGACATTACTCTGTCCTCTTTTTTTTTTTCCTGCTCTTCAAAATGTTATTAATTTGTGACAGATCTGTACCAATTTATTATGGAAATTGAAATGGTTCTCCTTATCACTTCAAGAGTTGCTTATGTTTTTAGAAAGTGTCTTAATATTGACAACTTCTATGATTGTAAAAAGCACCTTTCTTTTATCTCTTTAACAAGAAGCAATTTCACATCTATCTGATCAGGTTCTGTTATCAGGATTAATTCAGATAAATGAAAGCTTAGCTTTAGTCAGGGCTGAAGGATTGGATCTTTTATTGCATTCCAGATAAACTACAGCTCTTCAGTGTGATGGTTCAGTGGACAGCAAAGTATTTCCTGAGCATTGTCATGTTTTCAAAATCACAAAATCAGAGCCACAAACTGCCTAACTGTAGTAACTTGCATCTCTTTCCTACAACTCCATAGCACATGCAAATCAAATATTACAATGCATATGAAGTCTCTAAATATGAGACTTCAGAGGCCTGTTCTACTTACTTTAACACATCAATTAAATATCTACTCAGTGTATGTAAGTGTGTGTTGCTATGTAAATCAGAACTGATTTTTGAAGATTTACAAGGATATTATAATGTAAAAAGTTGCAGAGGTGGTGGCCGGAACAATTCTGTTTTCTTTCCTGATTTTAAATTAGGCAATAATCAGAAGTGAGAATAAATGAAAAGTGAGCGCAATATCAGCAAAACAGTTTGTTACATATGTCTATTAAATCAACAGGCTGAAATTTTGTATTTCAATTTTCTGGTGCAGAAAAGGATAGCATTAGTGTTACAAAAGAAAAAAAATCTTCAAAATTGCACTAAAAATAGAGATTTGGGGGAAAAAAGATCAAAATACGTTATTTTTGTCGGTGTTTCCATATTTTTATCGGTGTTTCCATCTTTAATAAAGTCTAATAGCTGCAATTCTGCATGAGAATGAGAACTATAAAAACTACAAAATGTATACTTATGGCAATAGTTCATCATCTTCAGTTAATATTTCCTTTGGAGTCTTTTTGCCTTTATTTATAGCTTTACAGTATAGCCTTCATTAAAATTTGACAGACTAACTTAATTCCTAGGTGTGAGGGCATTCATTTAAAATAGTGGACATATGGCAAGAGGATAACTATGCATAGAAGTTATTTCAGCAAATGACATCTCAATACTAAGGCATTTAGTATTCTAGATTCTTATGTTGTGGGAATGTACTAAGATAAGTATTGGTTAAATTTTAAAATCTGTCTTTGTATTCCAAGAGTTTTGTAGCCTTAAGTATATTTACAAGCCATGAAACACCAAAGAGACAGGTCAACAGTACTTGAACATACATTTTTATTGTCAGTGTTATTGAGCAAGTAAATAAATAAGGATTATCATTAATTATACCTTATCAACTATATATCCTGCAGTGTTTTACACCAGAGGGCATCTAAGATTTCATACAATAAGAAAGAGTTGTAGTGTCTGCCTAGTCCTGTCATCATTCGATAAAATTTTGCAAGTATGTGCTGTTTAGGTGATTACAAAATTCATAGAGTCGTGAAAATTTTGTGTTTAAATCAAATGTGGTAAACTAATGTGAGTTAATTATTCTGTTTTTGCATTAATTTTACTTTTTTTTTTTTTTTTTTTGCCTGAGACTGTGTGTGTAGATGATGTGATGGGACTTAACATGAGCATATTAGAAGTTGCGAAGATAGTTTTTAGTTCTGTGTTTTTTTCCTTCATCTGAGGTTTAAAAAATTCTTTAACCATAGTTTACTTGGGAAGGTTATTTTTTTACAGGATTAGAAAACCACTCATTGTAACGAGAAGCCACCAGAGCACTATGAGAATTACTTTCCTAGTGAGAAAGTCGTTGCTTGATTTTCCTTGATCTTGGCAGAAAAATAGCCATTTTAATGACTTTTATTTGAGTTCAATCTTTTCTGTGTTATACTTGTGATACGTGTTCTGAATATTAGTATTGACAGGTTGTAGATTTTCTCAAATGTGTATCAAAGGGTAACAAGAAGAAATTTATTTACTTTTTGCGTGTGCATTACATTTCTTCCCTGAAGCACTTCATATCGTAAGAGTTTTTTCTTCTCCACTATGATTCATTTTCATATCCAGTGAACGCTGAAACTGCTTTTCAAGTTGAGGATGAAAAAATAGAGAAGTTAAAAAAACAAACAAACAAACAATTATGAGACAACAAATCTGTAAAACAAAGGCCTATTCACAAGATTTAAGTGAATTGCTGCACGACTTTCTTCTTCTATAACTTGATAAGAAAAATCACCAAGTGAGGAATTGAAGGCTTATGAAAAGTTTTTGCTCTTTCATTACTCAAACTGATAAAGCAAGGAAGCTGTGATGTTAGTAAAGGTACAGCCAACTCTAAAAGACACTGGTCTGTGGGCTGAGGTGTTGAGAATAATCTTGTACTGAATGGCCTTGGTGTACTAAATCTTTAAGTCATGTATTACAATGAAATATGTTTTGAAAATACCTCTGAAGAAGTGTTGATAGCTGAACTTGTTTGAGTACTGCAAGACCTTTGGCTCTTTGAATGTTTTTATTGAGTTCAAGAAAAAGAAACTTATGATCTATACCAAAATCCCTGTATCATTATTCATTTTCATGATCAACATGCCCAGTGAAGTTCAACTTTTAGAATATTTTTGTGCATCATGTAAGTAGAAAAGCTAGGCAAAGCATATTCACTGATGGGAGAAAGTTCTGTTGCATTATTAATGCTTAATAAATTTTCCCTTTATGTCTCTTCCTCCTTCCCTTCTTTATTTCTTTTTCTTTCTTCTAGGGAAGATAATGCAGTTTGTTCCAAATAATATAGTTTATTTTAACTTTTTTGTGACCTGGGCAGAACTTTTGAATGAATCCTCTTGCTACTTTAGGCAAATTATCATTTATAAAATGTATGAAAGTACTTTAAGAACTACACAGTGCTTTGTAGTCTTGACATATCTATTCGTGGCTTTTGTTCTTAATTTTGGCATTTTTCTGCATGTTATTAATGTGATGACATTGGTGTACTTTGTGGTATAAACACAGTGTTGCAATTGTTAGAATTTGAGATATGTAGATATTTGTCATATTCCATATTCTTTTCCTCTACCTTTGACAGTTACAATTTTGTAATTATATGGCGTGTATTTGTGTAGGTACACTTTATCTTTTACTTGTTTATTATGTACAAAATACATCATATTTCTCTATGATACTAAGTAAAAAGTTTGATACTTCAGTTGTGCCAGAAGGAAGTAATTACAGTCTGCTTGTTTAGATGATCTGGTCAGCTACCAATCTTCTTACATTATTGGAAACTTAGGAAAGCAACTAAGGACAAATATTTTAAATTCATATTGTTGCCTCAAAATGCTGAGGAGATTTAGCCTTTTATAATGTACAAATATCTGTCCAGCTGTTCTCCTTTTCACAGTGGGTCAGTATAGAAAATGAAAATCCTTTTGGGTCAAGTTTAGGAAAGGGAGATTGTTTACCAGTTCAAACTGTGGGCGAAACAGTCTTGACTTGGAGAAAAATAATTTAATTTACTGCCAATTAAAATAGACTTGTCGAGTGAGAAACAAAAAAGCCAAACATTAAGACACCACTTTTCCTGCTTTTCTTCTCCACCATGATCTCTCTTTGGGTTGCAGGGAAATCTGTGCTCCAGTGCTTGGAGTACCTCTTCTGACCTTGATATTCTCTCCATTGTTTCTTATTTTTTTTCACCTCCTCCTCTGCCTGCTCAGTGTTTTATACCCTTTCTTAAATATGGCAGCCTTTAGACCTCACAATGGTCTAGCTTTGTTTGTTGGAATAAAATTTGTTGGCTAGTGAAGAGGATAAAAGCTGGAGACTGATTGAAAAATGAATGTTCCCTTACTATGCTGTATAATGCAGTGTAATGTATCTTTACTAATGCTCTGTTAGTAAAGCATTATTTTAAGATTGAACGTGGAAAATAGCATGCATTGCTTAAACTGACCATTTTATTACACAGCATAAGGTAACTAGGATTTTTTTTTCTGCAAGGCTTTTTAATACGATCATTAGAGAATACTGGTAAGTTATAGCAATTACAGTATGTTTCGCATTACTGCTTGACTGAACAAAATCAAGAAAATAGCAAAGTAGGTTATGAATTGCAGCAACCTATATTGGTGTTCTCTTGAAATACAAAGCTTCTCATCCAATCTTTGCCCTCACTAATCTGATCCATAATGTTGAACTGGAAATGTGAATATTACTTTTCATAACAAACATTACAAGTGATGTGTGAGCTCAAATCTCGGTTTTTAAGATCTGGACCCAGATTTGATTTCAAGGACTGTTGATGAAGCTATTCTACAGCAGTTTTATCAACAAAATGAGACACTTTGTACACTTGCTGAGAAAGAAATGAGCTGAAAATATTCTACAGTTTTATCAGAAATGAAGCTTAAAATGTTATCTATAATGCAGCATAATGCTAACTAAATTAGTATTTCATAAAAGAGTTTGATGGCACTTCTAATATACATCAAAAAGTACTTATATGGTTCTGCAAGTTGTCATGGGACTACTACTACAATTGAGTTATTTATCTACATTTTTTTTCCTCTTTTGCAAGGTTTTAGTACTTTTGTCTAGTATTTTATGATTTGAGCAGTTTCAAAGAGCCAAATTCCTTGCTGAGACCATAGCAATCTGGTGGCAGCAGCAGGGAGACTGCCTTTAATTTTGCCTTGTCTGTGTGTGCTGTGCTGTGAAGCTCCAGCCTCCCCAGGTCCCACAGCACATGGGACTTCAGGACTCTTCCTGGAGTAATTCTGACATTTGCCAGCCTTCTGCAAAAGCAGATATTGGCACAGCTCTCTCATGAAATCACTCAGAAGTTTCAGCCAAATCAGTCTTAATTAAAGAACACATGCAATACAAACAAAAACTGTGTGGTTAAAAATTGTTGGAGAGAATGAAGTGAAAGTGTTACGATACCACCATTAACCACTAGGAATTTACAGTCACTGTTCTCCATCTGATTTAATGGCTCTAGAATGTGCTCCAGGGCCCTGTGTAATTTGAAAAGAATACAATCGAATTCACAGCAGAATGAAACAGTTATTTCTAGCCTGCAATATTTCTGAAATCTGAGAAATTTAAATCTCAACATAAAGCTTAAATGAAAGGTATTCTTTGCAGGTTTTCTTTTTTTTTTTTTTTTTTTTTTTTCCAGAATTTGTAATAAATAGCTTAACACATAAATCTTCTACATTCCTGTGTTTTAGTACAGTTCATATAGTTAAGAATAACCTCAAAGATTATCAACTTTCTGCTATTCTTTCTTCTGTAAGCAACTCCCCTTGCCCTGGAATGTGACTGTCTAAGCTAAGATTGTCACTGCTCAAACGCCACATAGCTGTAGCAACTTTTTCTAGCTTTAAAAACCTCTGAGGTGGCTAAGTATCCCTACCTCTGTAGAATGAACAAAAGAGTGTCAAGAACTGACATTTCTAGAGATACCTAATTTTAAAGACACTGTGATATGCCAAGCAGCCCCCATGACCTAAGGATTTAATATCTTCTTCAGGCAACTGTGTTTCCATATAAGGCATGGCACAGTGACTGCCTTGTGCTGTAAAATTAGAGAAGAGCACCAATTTTCACTGCAAGGGTGATTCTGTATTTATATTGAGTCTAACAGATCATTATGTTCTGTGTTATGCAGTCTTTGCTTGTTCCATTGCTGTCTGTGCTAAAGGAAAAGGAAGAAACAAAGACCGAAGAATTAGAAGTCATTTTGAACCAAGCCCAGCAAAATCAATTTGTTTCTTCCCTTTGCTTCCCTAAGGATTGAAATAGGTTGTAAGAGAACAAGTAGCTTTGTGAATAGTTTTAAGGAAATTAAAATGCCTTTCTGTTACAAATTAATTAGCTTCAATAACAATGATAGGAAATAATTGCTTTTTTAAAAAGTTTATACAGAGTCCCTAGGACTTAGTATTTAAATCCAAATCAGTTTGAAGACTATGTCATTACATTTCATTGTGTGTGGTTTTTTTTTTTTTTTCAAAAGACCAAATAAGGGGATCTCAATTTCAAAGGTTCAGCTGGAGCTGCACCAACTTTCTGAAATTGCAGAAGGTTCTTTATAATTTCTCCAGCCTCTCCTTCAAGGGTTAGAATAAAAATTTAATATGACAAAACTGTCATATGACAAAACTCAAACCTCAGTCATTAGAAAAATCTTTTGAGGTGTTTCTAGTTGTATGTAGTATGCTTTAATGAGCATATTCTTTCCATTGAAATTCATGGTATGCTTTTTCTGGTATGTGATAATAGTATATTTTGTCAATACTGAAGCTTAATTTGAAGGGAACAATGATATTTTGGCTATCAGTTATAGATGAGTCTTTCTGACTTGCCATGTGTCACTGCAGAAGCACAGTAGCAAGATGAGATTCTCTTTTGAAATTTCCAATATACTAATATAGTTTTAAGGAGCCTTCTTTCCAGCAGGGACCTAATGTGCTCTGGAACTCCCTACACACTAAAAAGTACAAAAATAACTCCCAATTACTGAGGGCCTAATTCAGAGGTCTCTGTACTTAGTGGGCCAATTTCCAGTGTCGTCAGTAAGAAACTACTAAGTTACATCATTTAAAGGCTGAACGTGAGCCTAAGCATTGCTTTAAGAACTTTGTATGACTGCACCTGAAAGTAAAGATTAGATTAGATTCATTATTCTCCTTTTTAAAAATTTTTTCTTAATGCTAATGCACGTCAGTTAGTAGTGCTGGCTATGGAGCATGGAAATTTTCATTTCAAGCAGGAAAGGATTCCTGAATGAAAGAAGTAGTAGAAAATAGCTATGAATTTATATGAGTCGTTAGAAGGGTAGGATGAAATCTTTTTTATCAAATCTGCTCAGACCATTGATTGAGCTGTACACCAATTTCAGAGGGCTAAGTTTATGTCTCAAATGAGAAGGTTATAAAAAAAAATGAATAACTTCAATGTGTATCATTGTAATAAGCCACTAGGATTGTTTTGAACATAAATAGGTGATAGATACAAGGATAATATATGGAATACACATATCTTTATACATCTATTCTTAACAGCCTCAGAAAATCATTCAACTTTCTTTTGTGCAAAGTACAGAGACTAGAAATAAAAATGAGTATTGTAGAATTCTTCTGCCATGGCAATTTCCTCTCTGCAGGATGTCTGAGTTTCCAACATAATGGAGAATGTGGGAGGTGAGCAAGGATTTCCACTTTTCAATCTGGTTAAAAAACTCAAATACTACAACCGTGTACTTACTTATCTACTGTACTTTGATTTAAAAAAAAAATAAAATGAAATCTGCATCTAAAATTTAAATATATACATTTTGCTCTATAAAATGGAGAGGGAAAATAATTTATTATTTTTAAGTAATCTAATCTGGTATCTATGAAAGAGATAATATATATAATAATAATATATATATAATATATATAATAAATTCTCACCTGATGCTTTCAGGTGTTGGCAGTTCTCATATATTTCATTATGCAAAAGATATCTGATAGGGAAGAAGAAAAATAAAGAAGAAAATATTTTAAGCTTATTCTTTCACTCCTCAAACCATCAGTAAGAGATATATGCTTGACTTCTGAAATAGATCTACTGAACAACTTCTCTTGGTAAGCATAAATGTATTCAAAAGACTTAAATCCTAGATAGGCTCTATTTCCAAGGATGAAATGTAGCTACAGCTAACATTCATCTTCTATATTGTTTTACATCACCATCTGCAACCATTTGTCTAAATTTTAAGATCTCCTCCCAGAAATCTGCAAAGAAACAAATAAAAAAATAATTATGAAAAAGGCTTTGTTTAAATCACTATATCACTTGATTATAAGCAATGCAGATAAGCAAAAAAGTCTAGAATCTTCACTCTCTAGATAGAAATGTTGAAATAATGCAAAGTTGTAACACTTTTTTTAAAAACAAAACAAAGCAGTGATGCTGATTTATTTGTCTTAAGTTGTTTAGTGTATCTGTGAATAACACTGAAGATGATATATTAAAATCTGATATTTAAAATCAATCAAATTTTAAAAATAACAAATTCATGCCAAGCCAGAACAGATGGAATTCAGGTATTTCAGTATAAGAGCATTAATAATTCCATCATTTTTTCTTTGTGGTAACAAATGATAAACGTTTTATTGGCTCTCTGAAAAAGCATGTATGTTTTTCAGAGACTAAAGTGGAGAGAACTGTGTTCTTCTGGACTGGAATCCAGAAAACCTGAGTCAATCCTGAGGTCAAAAGATCCTTTATACAATTAAGGAGTAATCAATTATTTCTTTAACTGTCATGTCCTATAAGCTGATAATTCTTCCTTTTCTCCTGTGATTGGCACAATAATTGTATTAATGTTTGTGAAGTAATCTTATAGAGAAGGGGTAGTGATTGCATGAGTAGAGAAATGAAATGAGGAAAAAAGTCAAATGGAAAATATCATCAAATTTGAACTGCTGAAAGATGAGACCCTGCAGTAGTTTATTTTTTGCAGCTGACACTTCTGTAATATGGATAAGAATCTTTTATATCCTCCTATGGTAAGCAGGTTCTCAAGGCAACATTTGCTGAAGAATTTCATATCCTTAATTTAATCATAAATTTTGTCTTTACGTTTTCTTAATAAAATGTGGAAAATACAAGAGCATAACGTGTTTACAGCTAGTTCAAGAAAAAACCAACACCACACAGAATAATATCCTATGCCTGCTTTTGAACAAATCTAATCTCCCAGTGAAAGTCAATTGGACATTGCGTGTTGAGATTGTGTATGGCCCATACAAACACCGTGTGAATGTGTCTTTAATGCAATGAGTTTATGCTACAGAGAAAATAGAAAAGGTCGTTAATATATTTTAGGTTTTGATTGTTTTCTCTTTTACATTATTTTCCTTAAGACAACAAAAATTACTGTGGTGATGGCTTCCATCTTATGGCCTAATAGTACTTAAGAAATGTGGATGTTTATGGCTTTATCATGGTGAAGCAGTTGTATATGAAATTGGGTAAATGCAACAGCAAAAGTAACAGTTAGATGGTGAACTACTAGAACTGCAAAGCTAATAACTCCCATTGAAGTGGGAAGAGAAAGTTTAGCATCTACTTGCAGCTGCTTGCATGCTTTGACCTTCACAGAACTAGGAACGAAATTCTTGTAGAATACAGCAAATCCAGAAGCCAGGCTGGCTGGGTGGAGATGGCAGTGACATTGCACTAGGAATGAAGGTGATAGTTAAAAGCAGGGACAATACTGGCATTGAAGATATGTGGGATTCATTCAGGGCCAAGTGCTGATGGTGCATTTGCTAGCATTACAGCACAGTACTTCGTGCACCTGGGAGCAGATCTCAGGCAGAGGAGCACATGGATGCCCACCAGATTTGTTTTCTTTACCCACTTTCCTTTAAGGTTTGTTCTCCTTACTCTCCCTTGACTGATAATTTTAGCTTCCTTCCTTGTGCCAGTAAAAGCCATTTGTACAACCACGTAGGAAACTATTCTGGCAGAAAAATAATTTTCCGTGTAGAGTAATTGAAAAGATGTGTTGTTAGCTACATCACCTTCCTTGTCCAATCCGCAGCATCACCATTCAAATATTAATGCTGGCATAAAGAGTGGAGGAAAGATAACTGGGAGCCAGGCCACCTTACCCTAAAGCAGCAGGAAACATGTACTCTAAGTTAAACAGTAAGCATGACACACAAAGGAGCAAAACTTAATA
The DNA here is from genome assembly GCF_951394365.1 of Tetrao urogallus. NCBI lineage: Eukaryota > Metazoa > Chordata > Aves > Galliformes > Phasianidae > Tetrao > Tetrao urogallus. The sequence continues at coordinate 16,613,540 of NC_136817.1, forward strand.
TAGTTTTAATTAAGAACTTGATATGTTTTACACACACTTGAGGGTGTGTTACTACTGGCTTCCATAGTAGTGGCCATTTTTGTCTTGATGTCTTATTGTACTTAAAAATATGGTTCCCGTAATAGTACTTTACAGAGAACCCTGAACAAACCAGAGTAGAAGTTTAAATTGTACTGTGTGGAAATCCTACTCTGGTTTTCAATATGATCTTGAAATGTCTATGATGCAGACATCCTGCTTCCCTTGTGTTTGAAACAGAAACAATAATCATCACAGCTAATCATATCAGCATACAGTCAGAATGCAGGCACAGCTGTTAATTATGGGGCATTTCTGAAATTGGCTTTGAAATACCATATATAATTTTTGCTATAATTTGCATTTAAGATGTTGGTGAGATAAAGGCATTATAGTTGTTTTCTTTCTTTCTTTCGGTCTTTTTCATGGCATTTTGATCTAGTTAGATGTAATGTACTTTTTACTTAATTTCTATACTGGCTATATATAATTAAAAGTAGTCAGTTTCAGCCCATATCATGTCAACTTTTCTTGCTGTATTATGGGAATATTACCTGAGCAATAAATAGGTTTCGTGAATGGAGCATCTATGCTTTTATGAGTCCATATATAAAAATCCAAATATGTGCACATATTCATGAGTTGGATCTGACCTGATATGTCCTGATGCTTCTTGTGATTCTGTAATTTTATATAGTTTTTTTTCCTGTTTGTTGATATCTGTGCTAATTCTGTGCATTTGTGAGCTTTGTTGATGGCAAACTGTTTTAAAAATGTTTAATATCAAAAGCTTTGTGGAAGGAAGTAAAAATATTTTTCATTAAATAGGACCCTAAATAATGATAATTATTTTTCTGTAAACATATACACTGTATCTTTACAGATAAAAAATTGTATGTTTATACAGTAAATATCTTTTTTTAGTTTTATGTTCCTTTATGCAGACGTATGAGTCTGCTTGATCTTACTTTAAGAAGATACTGTGAGACTTAAATCCTGTTAAGATAAAGATTAGTGAATGTTACAAGGTAAAACAAATAAGAAAAGATTTTATGTCCCTATCAGAGCATTCAGGAGGACATTTAATATTAATGAGAATTCACAATGAGTCATCCTGGTTACTAATTCCATTTACTATGTGTGTTGAATTTATAACATAATTTTTGTAAAATCTGCTTTTAAGACTTGAAAGCAATGGTGCTCCATCTTGAAATGAAAGGTGTTAAATGTGGACAATCTTTCAGTTAAATAATTTCAGGAGTCTGGAGAATATACATTTCTGCTGCTTAAAAGCTTTTTCATTTTTGTGTAGCATGTGACATATTTTCCTTCCCATTTAAAGATTTGTATCTGTTCATTCTAACATTCATCTTCAGATACTAAAAGGAGAGTGCTTTACTTTCCACACAGCAGCAACTTCCTATTTATTTTCTAACGTGCTTTTAAAGAGCGGTGCTCCTCCTTCAGTCCTTCTCCTTCAGTAATCTCTTCCTTTTTTTTGCACCTGTGGTGAAATGCTTCAGAGCTTGGGGAATAAGCAGCTTGGCAGTCAGGAGTATTCAACAGTTCCTGTTTTTTGTTTTGTTTTTAAATTTATTGTCACTGTGACTGTTCAACAAATCAATTTTTGGAATAGCAGAAGCTTTGCATGCTCCTCTTCCTTGTAGCTGCACCTCGAGGAAAAAGAGTACGTGCAAAATGAGAAGGGTCAGGAAGAGATGAGAGAGTGATGCTGCTTAAGCATGAATTTCCTCAAAGCAGAAACATACCGTGCATACTATACTGAAATAGCTGCTTGGTGGCTGAAAAAATTAGGCTGTGTTGCAGGTTTAGGGTAATGAGGTTTGGTGATAGAGCTTCTGTGTTTGGTCTCCTTCCCTACCATCGCACTGCATGGGAGTTTGCCTGCCAAGAGGTGTCTAATTGTTTCTGCATGAAAAGCCGCAAATCACTAGCTATCCTGTTTGACCTGGGCAGGTGAGCTGCATTTCATGTGGTAGGTAGCTGTTGGTATTCATCCTACTGCTCGCATTTTCCTAAGGTGAGTAGTGGCTCTGCATGCTGTTGTTCAGCCAATTGCAGGGAAATGTGATTTCAGCACTATCCTGGCAGTAGTAAATTAGATATATGTTTGGATGAATATGCTCAGTTGTGCTCCAGTGCCCAATACACTCATTATTTTTAGCCCTACTTGATCTGGAAATCATGACTCAAGTTATTGAAATTTCTGCTTGATTTTCCTGGGAAAAGAGTGCTTTTTCAGCACACCCAGAAGGAACAGGCATGAATAGCATCAGTACACCTGTTTTTTCCAGGATACTCTCCTTAGCCTGTTTCAATAGCTGAGGAAGTCCTTAGTTTGGGACCAAAGCAAGGAACTGCCAAACAAGCGTCTTCCAGCCCATACCCAGATTCAGTCTGAGAGGCTGAAATGAGGCTGAGATGGCATGCAGTAATGACACCTGGAGGCAGCAGAGCAGATATGTGCCCTCAATTAGAATGGTGTTCCCTGTTTCCTGCAAGGCTTATGAAAGTGATAGGAGAGGCTTGCTAATGGCTGAGAGGCAAGAATTTAAAGTAGATAGGAGCAGCTTGTAATATAAGCTCTCCTAAATAATGATCACCTAGGATGCACTGCAAGCACAGCCTGCATAGCTTCCTTCAAATATGCTCTTGGGTTAGTTAGGGGAGTCCCTTGTGTGTGCTTTGTAAGCTTTCATGAGTTTATGGATGTCAGTCTAATCTGAGGCTATCTTTTATCAACCCCCAGGGTGTCTGTGTGCACATTGTCTTTCTTCATGAATTTCAAGCATTGCCCATCTTTTATCTTTCAGTGCATTGCCATGCCTGGTATGCTGCCCATGGCATCTTCGTTGTCTATGTGCAGTATTTTGTTGTCCTTATCCAGCTTTCTTATGTATGATGCCTTTTTAGCTACCTTAGCTAAGTTTTTAGTCAGCTGAAGGGTTGGGGCTTCTCAACCAAAAAGGCAAGTTTTTTGACTATGGATTATTTATAGGTAAGCCGCAGTTTTTAATTTGTTTTGGTTGGAGGGGTAAAACATTGAGAACATTTACGACACTCATAGTGCTAACAGAATGAAGGAGTTCTGCTTAATGGTGATTTGAGCTTACAACAGGAAGGCTGATGGTCAGATCGGAGATCTCTGCTCAAGAGAGGATTGGGCTACTTGTTGCTGGAGTAGAATGGCAGCAAGCCAGTGAGGATGATCAAATTCTTCAACTTAAGGAGAAATTTGTTTTCCTTGTCAGATTTAGCTGTAAATTCTCCTGCTTCTATTTAGAACCAAGGTACAGAGAGAACAGAGATGCATTCCTGGCTGTGGGATGTTTGTTTTTTCTTTTTTAAAAAAAAAAAAAAAAAAAAAGTAGAAAGTGATTGTCAGCCTTGATGTGTATGTAATTTCCGAAACCATATCCCAAGCTTTTTGTTTCTCACTTATCCTCTTATCTCTATGTGTATTACTGGCAAAATACATTGTTATTCTAGAATATTTCTTTGATATTCAGCTCTAGCCCATCAGTATTCATCTTGCAAGGCAGCTAATCAGGTTAAATATTTCTTTTTTTCAGTTATTTGTCTTAAAATATATTAAGAAATCTTTTTGCAGAACACTGTTTTTGAATGTGTTTTGTTTGTTAGGAGTTATACAAAAAAACATACACCCTTAATTTAGGTGGATGGAGGAATAAAAGATTGCCATCACAAAAGCACATGGTAGTCAGACAAGAAAAAAACACAGTGTACTGGTCCTGTGCAATAAAATCAGTGGAAGTTTTGCTAGCGGATTGAATGGGATAATGATTTCAGTTAAACATTTCAAACTTCTGGGATTCCAATGAAATTATGCTTAATGAAATAGGATGGGAAACACTAAGGTTAAAGGTTGAGCTGATGTTCAGTAGAAAAAAAATGTATCCTTAAACTCCTGGCTACTTTTGCAGCTATTATGCAGTAACTGGTAAGTCAGCATTACAACATGAATTTACATCTGAAAAAATGTTTAAACATAAGTTAGTAAATCATCCTCTATTACATTTTTTAAGTGAGAGACCGATGGTAAGGGCAATAAGGAAAAGACAATGTAAATTATCATATTTGTGATGAAAGGATATGTTGCAACAGGAAGTCATAAATACTTCCCTTTGTGCATTGTATAAAGTGTAGAAAGTATAATATGAAATATGATCTTGCTAACCTTCCTTTGTGCTAGACAATAAAGAAGCAAAAATAGATGAAGGTAATTCAGGGTTTTTGCTTTTTTTTTTTTAATTTCAGTTCTCCTAGAAAGAAAAGCAGAATAAGAAATTTCAGTGGCTGCTTATTTATGCTTGCTTTTTAACTTTATTTTCTCTTTCTTTGCAGTGTTTGCGTAATATGATTTTGATGAGGATAACAAGGAACTGAAATGCTGAATAATTTGAAATATCCACATTATTAGTTTTTAAATTTCCAGGAAATAAAGATAAAAGATAAAATAGAAAAAGCTTATTTTCCCAGCAGCATCACCTTTGTACTGCAACATTTCAGTGCTGTGTTGGGCTCTTTGTCATTTTATTTGTTTTAGTGGGCTCCTTGTGGCAATGAGTCCTGTAAAATCATTTACAGAAGAGAAATAAGATCTTTCCATATCAGAAAACAGAGTCTGTAAACACCAATTCCATACTGATAACGACAACACATTCTTGGGTTAGTTGCTTTGACAGAAAAAAAAAAAAGAATTATTTTTAGGCGTTGTTTTTGAGTTGGAATTACTGGTGTTAAATTATTTTCTTGTTTTGCACTGTTCTAAGAGAATCCTATTTGTTCTTACCCTATTTCTGTGACTGTCAATACCTAAAATATTAGATATGGAATGATTCATTCAACTTAGTTTTGTAGGTGTCATTTCTTCCGTCCTGGGTGAAATCAGTTTCACTGAACATTGTCCTGTAGTGCATTGTTCATACAGTTGATTTTTTTTTCCCTGACTTAAGAATATCAGCATCATTCTGGATTAGGAGTGCTTCATTCTATCATAGGAGCCTAAACAGTTTCTGCATGATGTTGGAAACACTGAATTTGACTAATTAAGGATAGGGATTCTTTGCAGGTATACTATCATGCTTTTGTCTAACCACGAAAATGTGTTGTGGACATCTATTTTAGAAATACAAGAAATTTGGCTACTTGAGATATTTCATTCCTTGAACAGTTACCCTTATGTAGATATAATTTTCTCTTTCTCTTTAGGGATGTCTTGCTGTCAGCAATTTTATAATAAAAATAGAAAGTCAAGTCAATTAAAGGATAATTAGAATTTCTTCTCTTGTCAGCAGGATACAATTTGCCCTTTTTTTAGTCCTTTGATTTCTCCTGTGCGGACTGTATGTTGAGCTGAGGGATAGTGTCACTTATTAGCATAGCAGTAGCTGAGCATCATTTCACAGTGTATGCAATTTACTCATTGTACTTATGTGTTGAGGCCTCATTGCTGTCAGAAGTAAGGCTGCTACTTTCTGGAACTCAATGGCAATTTTTTTTTTTTTTTAAATAAATTATTATTAAAGAATGTAATGTACTAAGGTATTGGCTATATACAATTCATGTCTTTTGTGTGTGTGTGTGTGTGTGTGTTTTTATGGAATTTCTGGAACTCTAGGAAATCAAAGCAGCATGGAATCATAGAATGTTTTGGGTTGGAAGGGACCTCTAAGTTAATTTAGTTCCAACCCCCTGCTTTAATCAGGGATACATCTCATTAGACCTGGTTGCTCAAAGTCCCATCCAGACTGGCCCTGAATGCTTCTAGGGAGGGGGCATCCTCAACCTCACTGGGCAACTTGTTCCAGTGTCTCACCACCTCACAGTAAATAATTTTTTCAGTAAATAATATAAAATCCAAATCTTATTTTTTAATCTACCCTCTTCCAGTTTAAAAACATTTCCCCTTGTCCTATTGCTACATGCCCTTATATAAAGTCCCTACCCAGCTTTCCTATAGACCCCCTTCAGATACTGGAAAGCCACTGTAAAGTCCCCCCGGAGCCTTCTCTTCTACAGGCTGAAGAGCCCCAATCTCTCAGCCTGTCCTCATCAGGGAGGTGCTCCAGCCCTCTGATCATCTTTGTGTCCCTCCTCTGGTTTTGCTCCCTCCAACAGCTCGATGTCCTTCTTGTGCTGGGGGCCCCAGAACTGGACCATAGTCCAGTACAGGTGGGGTCTCACAAGGCTAGAAAAGTGGGGCAGAATCACTTTCCAAATCGTATTAGGTGGTATTAAGATTGAATAATAAATAAACATATAAATGTGAACTTAAGTTTATAGCAAAAAAAACTAAGAGTGTATATAATAAAAGTAAGTTATCAAAAGTAATTGCCACCTACCAAGTTTTGATTGAGATGAACTACAGGTGTGATAATGAAGTTTTAGTGACCGCATGCTAGACCTGAGATTAGAATGGCAAGCAGGTCATAGAAAAAAGATAAGGCTTAAGGTGGAGATCTGGGAACGATTTATTTGTCCACGTGGCACATCAGATGCTGTGCAGAAGTAATAGTTCAGCATGCAAAGCCAGAACAATGTGTTAGCACAGCAATAAATGTCAGATGAGTATCACTATGTTTCATAAGGGCTAATTAGCACTTGTGCAGTTTTCCTGCTTGTAATTCTAGAGCAAGCACTCTTAGTGTTTCCTCAGGAACATGTGTCATATTCACTGCTCATATTGCATGAAGTATGGTCTCTGGAAGTGACCCAGTGTTCTGTTGGATCCACTTTGCCATTTGCTATCCATTCATTTAGGTTTCAGTTATGCAAAAGGATCTCAAGTGTAGGCACCTGTGACTTTCTACACCACTGTAACTAGAAGCTGTGGCACATGTGGCCCTTAATTCTTGGGCTGCACAGAGAGTGAGACCCAAAATGCTGTGTGAACTTAGGGTCAGTCTAGTCCTGTTGAATGGAACCTGAGAAGTCCACGAGCAACTTTGGCTCCTTAGTCTAGATTCTACTGCTTGTAAACAAAAGTACATGTACAACAAGAGCTCAACAAAGGTAGTTTCTTAATCTCTAGCTGGTAGTAGCTGTGGCTACTCAAAGAAGCTGAGGGGGGTTGGTGGGTATCAGTAAAGGAAACGTCTCAGAAGTAAACTTTTCCATGAATTCAGAAGAAATAAAGGTCACATGAGAGTTGCTGGAACTGGAGAGCTGATCTGTGCTAAAAACAGGATGTTTCCCCAGTTAGGGATTTGCAGCTTTCTCACCCTTTTGTCTCTATGTCCTTAGTGTGAAAGTCTTAGTCCATGTGGTAAAAACTACCTCCTAGGGACTGACTTTTTGATTTTGAGGATATCTTAGGTTAAAAACTCAGTTAAAAAAAAAAAAAAAATTGTTACCTCATAGTATATACTACTGTTCTGTAGTCATGTTGTTAAAACATCCTCAATATTGATTTCATTTTCATTAGCGTTTTTATTGTTATAAGAGTTCTAAGCCATATATTATGATAAAGGGGTACTCAGTGACTAAGTGATTTTTCTTCTTTGTGGAAGAATAAGACTACAATAGTGAATGGCTCCAAAGTTCCAAATCTTTAATTTGAAAGGCATTGTAAACAGTTGTAGTATGCAGAAGTTTTTATTTGCTTTAGTAATGAATTGTCTAGTTAGCCCTCAAAATGCAGTATTGAGAATGCAGAGTAGCAATTTACTTTATTGAAAGTTATTTGTTGAAAGTTGAAAGCAATTTACATTATTGAAAGTTCTTCACTATTTTCTTCCTACTTTATAAAACAATTACACTTTGTTGCCTTAACTATGTTTTATTAGTTACACAGATTAGATTTATTCAAGGATACTTCTGCACATTGAAAAGATGAGTATCTTAAATCAGCACTCTGCAGGTTACTTGTTGTACTATTGTCACTGTCAAGAAATCTTTACAGGACATTAGCTGAATTCTCTGGGTCACTGTTATTCGGCTGGACTGTTGATTAAAAGGGCATCACAGGAAAACAACATGCATTTTAGCATCTACATTGTTGCTTTCAGTAATTAAATAATGATGCTGCAGGAAGCTGAAAGGGAGAAAGAGCAATGCTTTTGATTTATGTTGTCTGCGTTTGTTCTGTAACTGACGGCAGTAAAGCTTGCAAGTTGATCAGCAGCTGTTTCTTGCCCATAACCTGTTGATACTGATCCATGCCTTGACACATTGAGCTTTGTTTATTTCATGCATCGCATGTTACCAGAAGACAGAATCTGTTCATCAGTAGGTTCAAATCTGGGTTGTAAAAGCTACTCTTATGGTCCAGATGCTGCTGAAATCGATATGAAAGAGTGCTTTTAAGAGACTTGAATGAGGAGCTATTACTTGCTGCAAGAAAATTGCATTTTGTATTGGATCATCTCTAGACTGGAAGCTGTGAGTACAATAGTGAGGAGGTGGCGGAATTAAAGAGCTGACATAGTGACAGATCTGGCATACCAAAGTACGGAGATAACCTGTGTTTTGGTAAATTAGATCTACACTTACATAAACTGTCAGAAGCCTGAAAGGCATCTGAAGGGGATATAAATTCAAAAGCATCGTGCAGGGCTTCATCCTTTGGAGAACTGTAGCACCTTTTCTTTGTTGTTGTCATTCATGGCTTCTTTGTGTTGCTTTATGTTTTAGGAATTTGGGGCTAAGCTGGGAATGGAGACAGCTCTTCAAAAGATGCTGAAGTCCAGCTGAGACCTGACAAGGGATAAGCAAGCTCTACTGTGCTATGTAGTTCATACTACATTTTGTGTTCCTTATGTACTCACAAACACAAAAGAAGGAAGCGGTAGAGGTCTTTGGGGAATCCAGAAGGTATTCAGGCTTCTGTCACAATAATTATTGTCTTCGGAGTGCACTTCCTTTAACACCTCTGAAAGCAAAAGTCCTTTGGGGTGGTAAAACCTTGTTCTTCAAACACAGTGTTGTTCGTTGGTTGTCAGGATACATGGGTACACTGGTGAGAGTGTTTTGTTTGGTTTTACCCTCTATGCTAGCTGTCAGAAAGATATATTTAAGAAAGTTGCTCTACTTGGAAGAATTACGTTATAGGCATTTAAGACTCTCAGTTGCCTTTGGGCATAGGTGTCTTAAAAATCTGTACCTTTTGGGGAGTGTTTTTGTAATTCACGTCTTCTGCTGTCATTTTACATCAGTACTTTATCACAAGATACTCAGCAGCAATATCCATTTTCAAATGTCCTGCAGCAACATTGTCTTGCTGTTAACTCTTGCCATGTTTCACTCATTAGATCTGAAAATGGGAAGTGATTAATGGCAGCATCAGTGTTTTTTTATTAATATGTCCCATTCTGAATCTTTCTATGAGTAGTTAATTTTTTCATTACTTGAAAGTAAGCTGCTGAATGCTGTTCTTTTTTTTTTTTAATCTTAATATAAGAAAAAGTTGTGAGAATGACATTCGCATAGAGTAATCCTCAGAACCATTTATGAACCAAACATTTTAGGCAGCACATTAAGTTACAGGTTTTGGTTCCGTCTGCATGGATTTAGCACCAACATGAAATAAAATCAAAAATACTTAGGTTTTTCTCATATAAATGTACCCTAATGAATGGTTGATTATGATGCTGATCAAAATTTTATTTTAATGTTAAATCCATCTCTTCTTTTTAATTGTTATTATTTTTGAGAAATAGGTTCTGTTTGGCTTTGAGAAATGTACTCGTTTAAGCAAGGCAGCAAGAACTTTTTTGTGTTGTATATCTGATCAAGAAATTTAGATCCAGATGTTTTATACTATTAAGGCAATTTTTAATCTTGGCTTATTTAAAACATCAAAGGAAGTATTTCTCCCCTCCCCCCTTATATGAGGGCTGCTGCAAAAGTAATCTCTCTTAATTTATTATGTTGTCCCACAATGTCAGAGACCAATGTTGGTAACAAGGCAGGCTCTTGCACATCGCTGGCAGAAATGCATAGCTAATGGTTGTAACTATGTTGAGAGAGTGTTTTGTAGCTGAGAATTTGCTCTGTCAAATAGTGTTATTGTACTCTTCGTAACTGTTGTAGTTTCCAGGAAGATAAATAACTGTTGTAGTTTCCACGAAGATGAATTAGGCATTACTTTCAGAGTGACATATGTATTCAAAATACATTGTTTGAAAGAAATTTCATGGCTGCATTTCACAGACTCATAGAGTCACCAGAGTTGGAAAAGACCTCCGAGATAATCTAGTTCAACAGTCCACCCACCACCAATACTTCCCCACCGAACCTTGTCTCTTGGTACCACATCTAAACATTTTCTGAACAGCTCCAGGGATAGTGACTTGATCACCTCCCTGAAAAGCTCGTTTCAGCATTTGACCACTCTTTCAGGGCAATTTTTCCTAATCTCCAACCTGAACATCCCCTAGCACAAATTAAGGCCATTCCCTCTAGTCCTATTGCTACTTACATGGGAAAGGAGGCCGACCCCCACTTCTCTAGAACCTCATTTCAGGTACAGAGCTCTAATGTCTCCCAAGCCTCCTCCACACTGAATGATCTCACTTTCCTCAGCTGTTCCTAGTAAAACTTGTGCTCCAGATCCTTCACAGCTTCCTTGGCTTTCACCGGATGTGCTTCAGGGCCTTGATGTCTTTCTTGTAGTGAGGAGCCCCAAAGTGAACTCAGTACTCGAGGTCCAGCTTCACCAGTGTTGAGTGCAGAGGGATGATCTCCTCCCAGGTCCTGCTGGCAACACTATTTCTGATACAAGCCAGGATGCCATTGGCCTTCTTGGCTACCTGAGCACATTGCTGGCTCATGCTCAGCTGAGCATCAGTCAGTACCCCAGCCCTGTTTCCTTTATTCAGTCTTCCAGCCAATCTGCCCCAAGCCGGTAGCTTTGCCTGGGGTTGTTGTGGCTTAAGTGCAGGATGTTGGCACTTGTTCTTGTTGAACGTCATCCTGCTGGCCTCAGTCCAGTGATCCAGACTGTCCAGATCCCTCTGTAGGGCCTACCTACCCCTGGGCAGATTGATGCTTCGTCCCAGCTTGATGTCATCTGCAGACTTACTGAGGAACAGCCTATTTCCTGAGCTCAATGTTAGGCAGATCATAGGGTGGCATGTGAGGATATCTGGGGCAGAAAGTTGGTGGTTCTAGCTGAGCTACTGAAAAATGAAATGGAGAGTGATGAATGGATTTTTTTGCCTCAGCAATCAGCAGCTGGCAAATCAGCTTCTTGGAGCACTGCCAAGCAGCAGTTTACAACAACCCTGCAGCTGCTCTAAAATAGGCTAGAACGCAACTGGCATGAAGCCACTTTCAGTTTTGGACAAGGATTCAGCCATCAAATTGGCAAACAGATGTGCTGGGATTGTGGCTTCGTTTGCTCATGTCTAACTCTCACAGAATGCAGTTGGTACCTACAAGTTCAATGCAGAGAATTTTGCATGAAACTTTTACAGGATAAATAGGTTAAAAACAAAAGCTCAAGTTTTTCTGAAGCATTGTTGTTGATGCTGTATATCTTGTTTCTGCTATTCTGCATTTCTTTCTGGGATTATTTTCTTATTCTGAATAATTTAAAAATGGACCAGCAAGAAAACTCAGTTGGACTAAGCATTTTCAAGGAGCAAATTAAAATGCAATTATTCTGAACTGTATATACTGTAGTTTTCATATAAACGTTTGAGCGATAGTGAAAGAAAACTTGCAAGACGTTCAAAGTAGGATTAGATGTTATCGCGTGCTTTTTCTGTGATTTTTTGAGTGAGAAAAGTATTATTCTTGGAGAGAGGGGAGGATTTTTTTGTTGATTTTTGACTCCTCGTGGTCCACTCTTCTCTTTTCCTTACCAGAAGCTGTTCTTCAGTAATTTGTCATGAATGACAATGTAAATGCTTTTTGGCAATGTTTCTATTAAATTCTCTCAATTCTTTGGCTAGGTATACATCTGACAGCAGGATTCTGCCATTTCTTGTTGACCATCTATTTCATATTGTTGGAGACAAAGCCAAAGCAATGTCTTGGAGTGTTGTAGTACATTGTAAATTTTTTATGATGTTTTAAAAGTTAGTTAAATTGGCTGTCAGTTTGTCACCACCTGATGTTTGTTTAATTGATTGACACGAGGGAAATTTCAGCTTGCAACTTCACAAAACTGAGATGGACTTTCCCTCACCATGTGCATATATTAAATGCTTATTGGTACGTACTGACTGTTGCACACACATACATACAACAGCCAAAAAGCTGAAGCCAATATTTTGGCAACTTACAAATCCAGTATGTGTTTTCTAAAATGAAAATATATCATCCAGAACAACACTTTCAGAGCAAAGAAACAACACAGTATCAAATAACCACAATGGGGTATTTAATCTAGATCAAGTTAAAATAGCAATATGAAAAATGCTATAATCATATACTGTACCTTTTACTGATACCAGGCTAAAAATATGCCTTTTTTTGAACATGTTCTGCACCCTTCATTTTCAAAACCAGGTGATTGTTCTCTATTAATTCTAAAATATATCCTATTGGTAAAATTCATAAAACTTTTTTCCTACACTCTTGTTAAAAATTATTGTTCTGTTAACTGTTAAGCCATTCTTAGGATGACAATGTGTCATTCCTAAGACTTCCAACGGTGATCTAGCCTCTCTATCCAAGAGTATAGCCATCAGATGCAAAATGCTTAAATTCTAATTATTCATGGCTCATGTTGTTTTTGACTGAGTACCATAGCTGAAAGAAAGCAGGGAGAAGCTGATTAGTTGGATAAGATATGCTTTCACAGGCTCTTCAATAGTAGCTGTAAGAAGAGAAGCACTTAATTTCTAACCTTTTTCCTGGAGAATGTACAACACAATGGGAACTCTGAAGCATTCTTACGAAAGCAGATCACTGTCCATCACTAGTGCCAATTTTTTCTGTTAGAGGAAGATTGTGAATCATCTTAAATGTATATTATTTTGTTTTCCATCAGTTTAACTTCAATTCTAAAAAAATATAACCAGAACTATTTGAAGTAAATAATGAAACAGAGTATTTATAAGCACAAAGAAGAAAACAAGATTAACGAGAGCCAATATTGATAACAAATCAAATGAATTGCCAAACCAATCTAATTTCATTCAGCAGAATGGTGGCAGACCTTCTGGCTGGGAAAAAATAGCTGTAGTTGACAGACTTCTTGTCTTCTAGTCAGGCTTTTGACATTGTTTTATAAATGTACTGTGCAGACTAAATGAAACAAATACAGAACAAATTGGAGAACTGTTATTGGGTATTATTTAGCCAATGTTAAAACAGTAGGTTATAATAAGTAGGGTTTTATGGTGTGGATTAGAGAAAAAATTTATTATATTTACAGATGGCATGAAGTTGGGCAGGGTAGAAAACGTTAATGAATAAAACCAGAATACAGAATGATATATTGGATGAAAGATCAGAGGAAAAAATGATGAGATGCAATGAAGACAAAGGAAAAATTATGGCTATCTGATGACAGTCAGATACAACTTTGTAATAATCTTATATGTAAAAATCTTGGAACTGTTGTGGCTATGCAGGTGATTGGGAGATAACTTTAAGTGCTGTATTCTTGAACCACCTACTTCAAGAAAAAATGTTGAATTACTGAAGATAAGTAATTACTATAGTGAAGGCAAGTGAGGGTGACTCAGATCTAGTAGACAAAAATAAAAGATTGATATAATATTTTAAATTCTAGCGGAGAGAAGAGCAAGAGGTAGCTTGACAGCTTTCTTCAAAGACATGAATAGTTATCCAAAGATGAAACAGTAACTCTTTCTTCATTTCCATCATAGATGGAAATAGGAGAAACAGACTTGCAGGCAGAATGATTTTGTTTAGACATTAAGAGTACCTTTCTTAAAAGTAAGGATAATGTTGTGGAAAAGGATATCTGAGAGAAAAGTAGAGATTATATTAATGATATTTTTTACCAGCTACTTAAAAAATAAATCAAGAACAATATGGAGTTAAGCGGATCCTGGCCAGAAGTGTAGAACAGACTGGATGTCCCATTGTGAAATTCTTCTGAGTTCTGTGATACATAAGTATGTTAACATATATTTCCTATTTCTCACCACTTTGATTACTCCTATGTCAGAGTGAATTCCTTCCATTGGGGAACAATGTAGATAATTTCATTTACAGAAGCAGCTCCTGAAGAGCTGGGTTTTTTTGTTTTATTATTGAAGAAGTGACGTTCCCAGAATGTGAAAGGAAATATTGTTTATTAAAATGTCCAAGAAATATTCAAGAATACGAAAATCCAACATCTTAAATGCTTTACTTTGCTTTCATGAAATACATTAATTAGTTTATATTTATAAGGGCATTTATCTGCATTTATAAGTGCAGATTTAGATACATCGGTGTTTTTACAATTTGTGTAATTGTTGTTGAATGGACCACCAATTTCTCAGTTGACAGAAGGCATAGGTTGACATATGGTAACTTCAGAAACTCTCTTACTACAAGCATATGTATTTTTTGGCAGGGCATTAAATTTGAATCTCTTGTTCCAGTAGGAAGATTTTATTTACTGGCATGGGGGGGGGAGAAGTTACTGAACTTGGGTTTCCCCAGGAACAATTCCCTAGGAATTCAACTGAATTTCATCTCAACATCTGTGTGCTTCAGGCAAAAAAAATCTAAGCAATACTTTTCAGAAAAGTTCTACTCCCATTTTTTAGTCTGGACACAATCAATACTGAATTAAAAGGAAAAACATTATGCCAGTATTGATCTTTCTCAAAGCTGCTGTTTCTGATGTTTAAAATGTACAGCAGTACTTGTGTTGAAGCCTCCTTTTGAATCTGTTTTGAAGAAGGTCCATTAGCATGACTATACAATTAAATAAAACAAAAAGGTTACGCGCCATTGATATTGATTTTTATTGTTCTTCTGCTCTGCTTAAAAAAGAAATGCAGGTAGAGTGGTGCAGATTGTCCTAGAACAATATGTAAGTTTCATGGAAACATCCTGAAGTACTTTTTTTTTTTTAAGCAAAATATTGTTGTAATGATAGGGAGTGTTTTCGATTCTCTCAGCTTTGTTCTGCAGTGCCTGAGCCCATATAACAATGTAAATGTCAAGAAGCTGCTATTGTGTACTGTCAGAGTTCTGTTGCAGAAAGCCTGTGTATTGTAATACTTTCTTTTTTTTCCATATGAATGGTAGAACTTGGTAGTTTTGTCAGTAAGTGTGACAGGAATAAAACAAGGGAAAACACATATTCCAAAATAGCTTAGAAAATAAAGTACAATTGATATTATTATTAGAATCTATCCTCACATAACTGCAGATAACGGATTTTAAGTAGGTTACATCAACAACTTTTGAAACTCGTTTAAACACAGCTTCCAACTATTTAAGCTTTATTGGGCAAATTGGTGTCATATATAGTTTGCAAAAATTTATAGAGAGATGAAGCTTTCTTATGAAGCCACATAGGCTCAAAGTTCAAGTTCCTCCAGGCACTAGGCTTCTGAACATTCGTGGCTTCACTACTACAATTCCTCAGCCAGAAACATATCTCCTCGTGAAGTTACCTATTACAGTCACTAAACAGGAAAAATCTTGCTTTGACTCTACTAATGTTTTCCCATCTACAATTTACTTAGACTCCAAGAATATGTATGTACTAAATGCATGAGAGAATAATTAAATGTAGTCCCATAGGCGAATTACATCCTTCCCAGTTAGGTAATCAGAGGTCAGAATGAAATATCACACAAGATAGAAATCTAAGGTAAACTGACTTGCCAGACAAATTGCCCTTATTTTTAAAAAGTACCAGTGTCTGCATATTCACAAGCAAATCAAAAGTTGTTACCACACTGGAATTCTTACATTGTACTTTTTTCAGACAGTTGAAGTAAACTTACTGCTCTGCTCTAGCAGAGCACATTGGCATGTGTTTAAGTGTAAGTACACCGTAAAACACCTAGATTCAAGGGACATTGAAAGCTGAGCTTAAATGAAGCATGAAGATTCTCTCAAAAGATGGTTCTTTATGTTTCCTAATATTTTAGAGTGTTCAGTGTTGATCTCTAGTCAATAAAAATTCTTGTTGTTCCATCATATTTAATGCTCTTGAAAATCTGTTTATAAGATTTATATTTATCTTTTTACTAAGTTCTGAAAAAAATTTATCTCTGATTTTAGTTATTTATTTAAAGAAATACCTCAAATAATTACATATGATAAGTATTTGTCAATGTTTAATTTTCTAAATGAATGAATGAGGAATTCTTCTATTTTATGCTAGCAGTGTTTTGGGAGTTTGAGCAGCATTGGAGATTCACCTTTCATTTCAATGCTCAGCCTTGTACATTATACATTGTGATATAGTGAGGAGTGTTTTGTGTACTCTCTGCCATTTTCCTGCTAAGATGTTCTGTTACTAAAACTTCTGGGTTTTGTTTGTTTGTTTTTTATTTGCTCCAGGCTACATATCCAAACAGAATGGTGAGCCAAAATCTCAGCACAAGGGACAGAAAGTCAGCACATATTCCCACCGAGGACCCTTTTAGATACTCAAACAGCCAAGCAACGGCCTATGAAAGCAAGAGCTGTCAACTGTCTAATTTGTGTCTGAGCAACCTCCTGAAAGAGAAGGAGATAGTGGAAGTCATCAAGCATACTAGAGGAGCCTACGAAGCCCTCACTTCGGAGGCCACCCAGAATGGTTTGGCCACCACGGCACCTAAAACAGCAAAGCCTGCATCTCAGACAGACCGCTACCCACCGTTCTCAGGAGCTCCAAAAGACCATACTGCTGTACCTCAGCAGCACACCACTTTCACAGGCAGACTTGGACAGCCTCCAAGGGGACCCATCTCTTTACATATGTACAGCAGGAAAAATGTTTTCCTTCACCACAATTTACACACAACAGAGCTGCAGACTTTAGGTCAACAAGATGGGTAGCAAGGTTCTTGTCTTCTTGCCATAGAGTGCGAGTTCACTGCAAGGAAACATAAGCTCACACAGAGCTGAATAATAAGTTTTTACCTACTGCTACCTTTACTTGAAAAAAATATATTAAAAATTAACGTTCTCTAGGTTTCATACTTTCCCATCTGTAACTGTAGGAAAAGGGTAAACTAGTTTGCTAAATAACTAGGTTGATTTGTCACACAAAAGTCACTATGGTAGAATAAAAGGGACCGTTGGGCTGGCATTGCTGGTCCAAAGTTGGCTGTTTTTTTTTTTCTTTTGTTTCTATAAAGCCACTAACATCCCCTGAAGTTCTAGAAAGTGGTCTTAAATAATAGTGTATGCTTAATAATGTTACTGTTAAAGTAGATGTGAGGAATGAATAGATAAATAATTAGTAAACCCTATTGAATTACATAGAGAGTAAAGAAATAAAGAGTAAGAAGTCTCTGAACCTCTTAAACCTACAGTGAAATTTGCTCACTTGTAGATGTGTGTTACCACTTCTTGCTGTACATGTTTAATCAAGGCCTCATGCCACAATTAGAGGAAGTGACATTTCTTCATCTACAAGAAAGATCACAGAGGCTCACTGGGTAATTGAATCAAAATAATTGGAACAGAAAGTAATGATGACAACTTGATTTCTCAACCTTCTTTTTCCTCTCCCTACCTTTTTTTAGCTACATTTGTTCTGATCTTTTTGTTCTGCAAGCACACATCACATTGAGGTGATGGTTGTTCTCTGCAGACACTATATCGCTCATGACACAATGTCACAGTCTGTGTTACCAGGGCTGCTCCAAAAGTAATGCTTCCTGTTTTATTATGTTAGCACGTGGTATCAGAAGTGGATGTTAGTGGTAGGATAGAGGTTGATCCTTTCCAACAGTATTCCATTACATTTTATTGCCATGCAACAGATGGCAGCAGAAGAGCAATCTGAAAAAATGGTGTCTGATGGAAGTATACACAAAGCAAAGGTGTATGAATTCCTTCATAGTGGAAAAAAGGCACCCATTGACATTTATCGATCCTCACTGAGCAGTTATAGAGACAAAACAGTGCATGTGAGGACAATGAGGTTATGAGTGATGTGCTTCAGCAGTAGTGATGGCAACAGTGGTTTACTCCTGCTGGTGCAGATGTTTAGGAGCATTGCATGCAGGCTCTTGTTCATCACTGGTAAAAGATGTATAGCTAAGGGTAGAAAACTAGTATTGTGTAGCTGAGAATTTGCTCTATCGAATAGTGTTATTGCGCTCTTTGTATCTATTGTAGTTTCCATGGAGATAAAAAGCATTCCTTTCAGAGCAGCCTCTATATAATGGATTGTATAACTTCATTTCACTTGCTGAATTAAAAAAAAAAAAAAAAAAAAGTGAAAGATTATATTAAGTGAAATTATCATATTACTGAGTCTAAACTATCTGTGTAAATCGTAATTTCTGTGGACCATATCTGCACTTCATGGCGTATAGTAACTCATTAGGTTTGCTAGTCTTGACATGTTAAATGCAAGTGAGATGAAGCAAATACTACCTGACATGCAGCTTGCCGATCTCATGGGAACATGAATTCATTTGATCATGCTACAGAACCCAAAGGCTTGTCAGCACCAGAAGAACTGGTTCTCCCCTTTTATAGGGCTTGAAAACAAGTATCATGGACAGGATGCTGTAAAATGTGGTACGTACTGAACATGACAGTTTGCAACCTCTCTTATGGCAGCTAATCTGTTTGAATGATATTAGGATGTATAGTTAGTAGCTTATAAATAATCTGGATGTTTAAATATGACTGAGGCAGATCTGAGACAAGTCACACCTCTGTTTAACTGGTGATAGATAATGAAAGGCAAGGGAATAGCACATTCTCACAAAAAGAAACAAACTAGTGTGACAACTAAAGTAGCAAACGATGCAAAAAGATTTTGTAACTTCTAGTAACTTTTAAAGGTAAGTGATACAGGGCATATAAAAGGAATTAATTAGACAAATCCTACCTAATGTTAAACATATCTGCTAAACCACTTAATATTTAGATGAAGGCAAGGGTTGGATACGTTAACAATTAGATTATGAGCTTGACAGATATTCTGCAAAGTTCAGCAGCCTAACCTTTCAGAATTCTATTTCTTGAGGGTTTTAATTAGAGCAGAGGAAATTGAATAATGTTATCTGATGTTGAAAAGACCCAGTTTTGTCTAAGTATGTTATGATGATAATTTTGAGTGTCCTGAGCTGGATACATAAGGATCAGTATAAGCATTTGCCAAACGTTTTTTGTGATTTTATACATTTATGTGTATATTGCCATTGCCAAAATAGAAAAAAAAATTGCAAACACAGCTTGACCGAATTAACTATGGGTTTTAAAGACTCATAGGCCTGCACTGAAACTGATAGTTTAAACTCTACCAAAAAGAAATAGTAATGACAGAATTTCACTATTAAGACTTATCTTTTTCTCTGAGCAGTCTCTTACAGTCATGGTAGATTGAAAGCACAGTCAGTTATTGATAACAATATATTTCAGTCTTGCTAATCTCAAGAATTGATGTATGCAATTATATTTCAGATCTGTACATAAATTAATATATAGCAATCAAGGGTATTTTTTCCAGGACACAGATATGCAACAACTACATTTAAAAACAAAATAATAATAAAAAAGAACAAAACAAAACAACAGCAATTGGGAAAAAAAAAAACAAAAAAAACCTCTTTAATTCTAACTTTATACTGTATCTGTAGTTGTTTTTTTTCCTGGAAAAACAGACTTTTGGATTACATTTTATTAAATAAATCCATCTACATATTAAAAAGAAAAATAAGAAAAAAAAGAAAAAGAAAAACACATTTTAAATGCTACTATTTTCTTGGAAAATCTTTTATAAAGCTGAATCTTAAAAAAAAAAAAAAAAAACACTGGAAAAAAAAACAGTTCCATTAAAGTGAGGAATATTTTTAAAATGTCATCTTGAAACTGTTTTGTATCAGTATTTTCAGCACTGTTATTTGTAATACTAAGTGTAAATCTCACCCAGAGAAGGATATTAGCCACATGTTAATATACAGTATGACAGTAACTATAAGACAGAGGTCCTTTGTTTGATCCTCTTGTGTACATACTAAATCATAAAGCAATGGCATGTGGACATTCTTTCAGTAAATTGATTCCTTTGTATTAAAAATCTCTAGTTTTTTAAGAGTTTCATGTATAGAATGATTTGTACATTTCTCCAAGGCTGTACATATCCAAAGACATGACACCAGGGGAAAAGACATTATTTTTGCCACAGAAGTACCTTTTTTTTTTTTTTTTTTTTTTTTTTTTTTTTTTTTTTTTTTTTTAAATTAAAGTTCCTGTACATGAAGCATAACTGTAAAATTTCTACTGAAATTTTTCTTCTTGTTACTTTCATATTTTATGGTGTTATAGAGGGCATTTTAAGAAGGAGGAAATCCCTAAAGAAAAGCTGCTTCCGTTTGAATCAGTATCCCATTTTTTGAAGCAGCCACTTGGCACAAGAAACATTATATGTGCCCTAAATACTTTTTAATGATACACATTGTATGGGAACTGCTGAATCACAGCCTGAACCTCTGATTGACCACCTGAGGGGAGCAATGAGTCAGCCATGGGAGCACAGGTGAAGGCAATTCACCTGTGCTACTGAAAGGGGTGGAGCTTTGCTCCACTTCTGCTAGACCCCATTTAAGAGCTGACTACGACAGGGGAAGGATCTCTTTTGGAGACTGCTTCTCTTAGAGTTTTCTCAGCAAGTCCAGGGTAAGGGTAAGTTTTCGATCCATTCTTCTTTAGTATGATAGCCTGTTTAGCCTAACTTTCTTGTGTATTTTTTAATTATAACATCCATGTATTCGTTCATTATACACGTGTGAAGTGGTGTATTGTCTTCATTATGATCCTTACTTCCCTAGAGTAATTACATTCTACAAAATACATTTTATGCAATCACAGGATGGCTTGGATTGGAAGGGACCTTAAAGCCCACCAAGTTCCAACCTCCTTGCTATGGGCAGGGTTGTCATCCATGGAATCAGGCTGCCTAGAGCCTTATCCAACCTGGTTGTTGAGTAGTATGCAATAATATACTAGGACCAATCTTAATTATAAATTATTAAGATGGAAGGAAAGCACCCGTCCAGCACAGTTCTTTTCTTTGGTTTTCAAAACACTGGAAGAGTTGTTTTTTGTTTTGTTGTTTTTGTTTGTTTGTTTTATTTCTGTATTACTTGTGTGTGTGTGTGGATTAAGTAGAAATGGTAATTCTATACTGGAAGGAAAAGTCTTTCCACAGAATCCCTCCATGTTTAGGGAATTTGGTAGCATCAGAAAGCATTCCATAGGATGAATTTTTGCTTCTATATACAAAGCAAAGCAGATAGTGAAGGTTCTTTTTTTTTTTAAAACCCAGGCATTTTAGTTAATTGCTTTTACTTCCAGAATACACACAGATATGCCAAATGGGCTTTTCTTATATGTCTTTCTTTCTGATAGCTTTGATATTAAGTTTTTCCTGACTAAGATTTTTGCATATTTGGAGCATTTGAAAGCTTACCTTGGCTTTTCAGGTTTGTCACACAAGTGCATTCTAGTCGCTACCTAAAAATTGGTGACATCGTCTTTCCCAAAAGCTAGTGATTTCTGACTGCTCTTATGGCGTAACTATTATGTCTTCACTGGTTTGATCAGCACACCATTGACTTCAATTAAGTCACACTGAGTGCGTCACCTGATAACTGGGATTGTGGCCCTTCATGCACAAACTGTCTCAAGTTATGTGGAAAAGGAGATCTCAAAAATTTGATCCAACAGAAACACCAACTCACAATCTAGGAAAAATTTAATCTTTTTTTTCTTTCTTTGTAGTAGTATTCAGAAATAAAATAACAGAATACCATCAACAAAACAACCACAGCAGCAACAAAAACACCAGAAAACTTCTTATACAATTCCGAAGATCATAAATGAAATCCCCTCATACAGTAGAGTAACGGTAACTTCTAGCAAAACTTTGAAATACATCTGAAAATCCACTGCAGTCTTCTTACAAAATTGTGGAGTGACTGGAAAAATGAGGGTCTGTATCTGAGTGCATTAATGAAATATTTCACAGCCTCTTTTTTTCCCAAGTCTACTGATGATTATTTATTTATTATTTTCTGAAGGAACACTTGCAGTTTGATGCTTATGCCAGATAAAATATAGAATACAGTTTGAATGTATGCTGAGGAAAGTGATGGGGGCTTCTCTCATCTTGGAGGAATGTGTAGTGTCCTCTCTAGGACTCATTTTAATCTTCCACTGTCAGCAAGAACTTGGCAGAAGCCTCTCAGGAAAAGAGCATTCTCAAATCATATGGGCCATAGCTGCCTTTATATTCACTTTCCTTTAGCATGTTCTACATAAGGCACTCCTGACATCATTTGGAAATTTCAAGAATTTTCAAGCTGCAAAATGTGTTTCACTGGGATTTAGCCAATCAAGTCCAAGATAAAAATGTCATGTGCTGCTTTAAACCTAGTAAACTCTAGTTGTTTGTATCATGCTTTCTCGCAGATTTTTTTGTCCAAGTTTTGAGAACATGTGCACTGTGATGCTCATGATGCTAACTTCTTACAGTATAAGAGACATTGGAAATCTGTCCTCTGAGGGGCTCAAGATATGCAGTTTATTTCCTAGGGCAACTGTGTGAACTTAAAGGATTTTCTGTTGTTGCAAAAGTAATGGTAAGGGAACTTATTTATTATCTATTTTAGAAATATTTCATGGTTGTGGTTTTTGGGGCTTTTTTTTTTTTTTTTTTTTGTTGGAATATACTTAAAATATTATTGGGGAAAAAAAAATTCTGTAACTTATTAGCATCAATTTCCTGTAAGTTCTTAGTAGCCATGGTTGTCACTTGCATTTTGTAGCTCTGCTAAATATTTTCAGATGTGCCATTTTTGTTGCCTTCATTACCAGCAAATCTTACTCTTTTTATTGTTCTTGCCCTCAGTCCTGTGTTAAAGATACAGAGGACTGTCGAGGATTTCTACGCAAGTAATCCTGCCTATATAAAGTAGAGCAAGAATAAACTTACTTGAAGGTCTCTATGTGATCCCTGGAGATTGAAAATCTATTCAGTTTGATCTGAACTAGGCAACATTTGAGAGACCCTGATGGATGTGACAAGTGTCACTATCTGTTGGTTTCCAAAATCTTTATAGACACGACAGAGAATAAAATATACCACAAATAAAGGCTTTTGTTGTGTACGAATAATGTTGCCTTATATTTTGTACTTTGACCCTTGCTGTGCCTCTCTTTCAGAAATATTTTGTATAGATACATGCATAGGCTGACTATGCAGACAGGCTACACAACATCACCATTTCTGCTTTAAGAAGGCTCCTCTGGATTCTCTTAATATCTGTTCAGTAAAATGTTTAAACTATCCAGAAAGAATCTCAAGCACCTATGTAGAGAAATATATTACATGGTTTGATCCCATTTTCATCACACTGGAAAAGCCCTAGTAGCATAAGTATAATGTATATGGATAACAACAGTATTAGTGGAATTAAAATTTATTTTTATTTTTACATTATGTCAGTGCACTTTATATGAGGGCTTAATGGGAATTACGAACTAGCTTGCATTAATTTTCTTAACAAAACTTGACTTAAACAGGGTTCAGAATTTTCTGCTTAACTTTAAGCATGTAAGCAATCTCCTAAAGGTAAAAATGGAGAAAAAAAAATATTAAAAAAAAAATCTGATTCTTTGGAAAGATAACAAACAAATAATATATTTTCTAACATAAACAATTTCATTCTTATTTATTGTTTGAAAGGTATGATATATAAAAAGTGTATTTCTTTTTGTATAAATACTCTTCAAGGCTCACAGATAAGTAGAAAAGATAAGAAACAGCCTTCCTGCTTCAGTCCAGCTATAACATTGTGCTTTGTTTTCCAAATCATTAATTTTTTTTTTCAGTAATCTGTCTGTTTCTTTCTCTTGGCTAAGAGTTTGAAAAGAGATAATAAAAGGACTTTGTATATATTCCGCACGTTGCATGTAGAGATAATCAATGTTACATGAAGAATATAAGAAATCAGAATTCTTAGTGATGCGTCTGATGTTTAAGCAAGATGCTCAACACTGTATAAAATCCATGTAAGTGGATGTTTTGTAACTGGGAAAAAATCTAGTGAAAGGTAAAAGGTAGCAGGTTGATAGCTGTTTTTCCTTATATATCTGTTTTCTTTGAGTTATGTTAAAGTAATATTTGTAAAATAAACCTCTTGGAGTACAGAAAAATGATTGCTCAACACCACCAAGAATGGATAAGGGTAATTCCATGTACAAGAAAATTTATGTATTTTTATTACCATAGTATTATGTTTGCTTGAAGTATAAGCAGAACAACACTAACACACTTCAACAAAGAAAAGAATCAGAAGGAAAGAGTGTATTTATCTAAAACACCTTGCGCATCATGTAGTCCTTTCTAACTTTCCAAAATAGGTTTATATAACAGTACTTCATGAGGACATAGTAGTGCCATTATGCTAGGTATCTATGTTCTCTAAATAACAAGGTAACATTGAAGGTGGCCATGGTCCAGTGTATCCAGAGCTACATCTACTTTAAAGGTCATTTGTTTTTTTGCTAGTTTCTTTTGTTTCTTTTTCACTTTCCAATGGATGGCCATAATTATTTTGAGAAAATTTTACACAGCTATCTCCATAAACAGTGTGGCCTATGCGAAATTCAAACTGATACGGAGAGATTATATGGTTTTGAAAATTATACCTATTCTTTAATTCTAAAAAAGGTCAGTAGAGTGCTTTAGGCATTTTTTTATTATTATTATTTTTATTCCATTGAACTACAGATAATTCTGCTTTGTTTATTAGCCTTAGAAATTTTATATGAGCCTTTTCTTATTGTCTGAGTATCTTGCTGTTCAGGATGGCAAATTGTTAGAACTAGTTGTCAATACAAAATTTGAAGGACTAATTATATTTGTATTATATTATACTAAACATCCACTTAGTTTCAACAACACTGCAGCAATGTTGTAAACAGTTTCTTAAATGTAATTCAAAAAACAATGTATATTATATGAATTAAGGGCTTTAAAAAGTTACAATAATGATAACTGGAGAAAAATATTCACGTAAATACTAAGAATCAAGTATAAATAAATACATCGTTGGAGAATATGGAAAAAAAAATCAATTCTATATGAGGCAATGGAAGACATTTTGCTGTTCACGATTTCACACTGATGATTCAGAATATAACTTAAATTTTAGAAGAAGGAAATTCTAATTACTTAAAATGGTAATTTAAGATCAAGTTGGGGTCACGTATACAGTAGTGAAGGTATCTGATCCCCCAGTAATTCATGTTCAGTTAAGTTCAGAGAAAAACTATCTAAGGTCTCATTGAACAAGTTCATTGGTGATTTTTAGTGTTTACCCTACAAAGCCAAGAATTAGTTAAATCCCAATTTCCATTTAAGAGATAAATATTACTATAATATTTAAAAAACTTGAGGAATAACACTGTCTAACATCTGATTTATCACCATATTCTCTGATTTTTTTTTTTCCTCATTTGTATTGTTTTAATAGTTTATGTTACGTGCAATAAGAACCTGATTGTTTCAAACTTTACCTTTGTGCACTGACTTAAAAAAAAAAAAAAATACCACACCAAACAACAACACAGCCTTTGGAAGCAAACACTTTTGTCTCTGAAGAATATCAAGCAGCATTCTTTTGTGTTTTTTTTAATTGGATTACCGAGGATGTAATTGCTGTGAGTTACTTTGAAGAGTTATTGCACTTCATTAAACAATCCTACAAGATTCTATTCATATTATTTAATGGACATTTATTTGTTCTTATTTCTAGTTGACATCATTTTTACTTTTACATTTTATGACAAAAAAAATGTATATTTTTTGAATATTTATGTGAACTTTTAATTTTAGATGTTATTGTAGAACTGTACATCAGTATTTCCATTCCTGAAGTTAATATAAAGGGCTCTTACACTTTTATTTCCCTTCTTCCAAAAAAAAAAAAAATTGGTTAATAAAAATCCTGTGTTATTCTATGATGATCTTGTGGTGTTTTTCTTTGAAGTATCTTACGTTTATTTGGCTTTTCTTGATAGTTATATTGGTGAAATACATACTGAACTTTAATAAATGCGAACACTTCAGAATCTTTATGCTATGAAAAATCTCTTAATAAGACATATAGCCTTTTTTTCCTAATCTCTTTAATGTGCTGATGAGAATTGTAGATTTAAGCTATTTGCTACTGTGCTATCAGACAGTCACAGAAAAATGCAGTCCTTTTTGCACTATTTCCTGAGTATTGAAGTAGTTTTGCAACAACTGTTCTGTTCCCTACACTGCTTCCCATTTGTTCTTAGCATAAAAATAGTAATTTCCATAATCAAAACAAGGCCTGACTTTATCTTTTATATGTACAACTTCTTGCTCTCCTATATTCTATATGTTTGCTTATTGTCCCTAGCAGTATTTTAAGAAAACCTGTTCCACAATACTCCTCTACTTTGCTTCATCTTCCTTGAAGTATATCTAAATGAACATCTTAGCTTTCAAAGGCCATAATTGTTAGTATTGTTATTCAAATACAGAAATAAATAAGCAAATTTTTACATTTGTAAGGCTATAAAGTATGTCATCGTTGTGTTGTATTAGTAAAAGAAGTATGAGAAGTATAACGATTGCTGACAATCTTGTCAACAGCAAAAATGCTACTTCAGCTTATTCCTGATGTGAAGAATTCTTCTGGGTATTCTTAGTCCAGCAGGTTTATTTACAACACCAGCAACAAACCATTTTCAGTCCCAGCTCAACCTCAGATTGGCCTCCATTTCTGCATCCATAAAATATTGAAGCTCATTTCACAGTACTTACATGTCTACCACTCTCTTATTGATAATGTTAAAAATGTATCTCCTACTCTAAAGTTTTTTGTTACTTTTCCTTTACAATGTTCAGTATCTTCTCCATTTTAGTGATGTATATACTCTTGCCTTCTAGCATTTGAGTGCCTTGCTGGAATATGAGGGAATATTTTGTTTACGGATATATATTATAAATATACTATGCAAGTGTATGTGTATCTTCAAAGGAAAAATAAATCTGAAATACATTATTAGTATATCAGAAGAAAAATACTTTCTAATTTTGATAGTGTTATACCATCCCATATCTATACAGAACACTAATATTTTCCTATGAATTTAAACTGCAGTATTATTATTCTACTCAATAATAGTAAATTACAATCAAATTAGATTGAAGTGATTTGAAATTTCCACAGGTTATACAGTTTTTAGGAGCCTCAGAAACTTCCTTAAGTGATAACACTTTTTTGAAACTTGTGAAGCTTGACTTGTTGCCAAGATGATGGATGTTTTAGCGTTTGTATGGTGGCTGTCAAAAGTGCCTGAAAATTTCTCAGTGTTCACACGCTGTAAATGTTTCCTTATTTCTCTATAGATTGTCTGCATTTTTTATGATACAATAGGTTGGGAATTTTTTCACTATCACGTCACTATCTCAAAAGTTACTATTACTTGGACTGAAACAATATTCATCAAACAGCAAAGTAATTTATGCATTGTTCAGCTACATAATGTGATGTTCAAAATAGAATTTTTGCAGATAGCCCAGAAGACACAAACTGAACAACACTCTGTATCTGCTATAAAGCACTGTTCTTGCAACAGTAATTTTTTTCCAGTAAACAGATTTACCTACTGAGAAGTAAAGAGGAACAGGCAAGAACAGAGAAGGTATCAACAATCACAATGGCTCAGGTTGGAAGGCACTCAAAATGATGTCAACTAGGGATTCATTCTCACAACTGCATTCTCATATCGTTTTGAATATTTTTGAGGATGGATATTCTCCAATCTCTCTGGGCAGCCCATGCCAGTGTTCAATCAACTTTACAGTTAAAAAGTTTTTTTTCTTACGTTTATGCAGAATACTTTGTGTTTCAGTTTGTGCCTATTGCCTCTTGTTTTGTAATAGGTACCATGGGAAAGAGACTTGCTCCATCATCATCTCTCCACCATGAGGTATTGATACACTTTGATTTCCCTGCAGTCCTGTCTTGTAGGCACTTATTTATTTGAATGCATGCGACATGGGCCTTAGTAGCATGTGTGCATTGATTACAAATTCTCACACGTTGACAGATATAACCACCTACTTTACTTGCTAGCCTGTGGGTGAAAAAATCAGTACAAAATTGAACCAGATGTGACATTTTTCATTGTTATACTGCAGTGACTTAATGTGATAAAAGTATCTCTCATACACTTTGCCATAACAACAGTATTGAGGATGAAGTATGAAAAATGTAATTTAATTGCAATGAAAGCAGTTCTGATGATCTCCACTGCTAAGGATCTCAATTCACCATTCCAACTTTAAAATATTTTTCTAATTCTAATGGTATACCACTAGATGAGAGAACCATACTCATAAGAGCAACTTTTGTCAGATAGTTACTCTGCTTCTAACAGGCTTCTGTGTTCATTTTCATCTCCTCTTGGAGACAAAAGAGATGTATTTTACTACAGCTGACATTTCAGAAAGCACAATTAAAAGCCACATTAACAGTTGTTAATATGTGAATTTATTAATATGTGAAGGCAGTAACTGCACATTAAAATGACTTATATGTTTATTTGACCAAATACGGACCCAGTGCTTTGTGATTTGTGCTCAGCACAAGTAACTCATATAATGCAAGCAGTAAAAACTGGTATTATTATTTATAATGTTTTATTTTATAATAATGCTAAAGTTCTAATGCTTACTGTTGCTGTAGAATACCACATGGAGGAGAATGAGCTAAGTTACAATTTTTGGTTTTGGGCTAAAAGAAATACTAATATCTATTAAACAATTAAAGGAAATTAATTTCAAAGATATTTCAAGTGTTCAAAAAGTCCTAATAATCAGCATAGTTCTTTGAGTTCACCTCTCTTAATGACAAATACGAAGTACTTTATGTAAGAATTAAATTTCATTCAGAAACACCCTGTACATACTGATTTACTGCAAGATAACTTCTTTGTGAGCATAATTGCCCTTGAATTCAGCAAAGGAGGAAATGTTGTAACTACAAAAAGAATGCTTCAATAAGCCAGCTGAAATAATACCAGTAAGTTATTATTGTTCTACACTTAAGCATTATGATTAATTTTTTTTTTAATTACTGGGAGATTATTTAAATGTGTAGGGCCCAGTATTTTTTCACCTGTTATGTAAGATTTTTATTTATTTCTTTTCCCAATTCTGTAGTTTACTACTTGCTTGTGTGTTGCTATTGTTGGCCTACTATTACTTATCTATTATCTATCTCTTTCCTGTTCAATTGATGCTTCTTTTGAAAGTTGACCAAGACAAAATGAAATCAGTGGGACAGCTTTGATTTATTTAGCACAGTTTTGCAGGGAGACTTCTAGCTATGAATTAACACTGTGAGATTGTATTCCCTGTTCTGCTCATAATTAGGTTCTGTAATCCTGGGATAGTTATGTCATTTGCGTTGCTAATTTTGACAAATTTTTCAGATTATAGTAGCTTCAGGGCAGAATTTCTTCATCTCTAAGGGGTGGATCTGGAGGATTTTTAAACTCAAAATCTGCTCTAACACTCATTGATGCTCACAAAATATCCAATTTAAGATTTTTTTATGTAAACTCTTGTGGGCCTGCTGACGCTATTTTAAACTTTTCACCTTTCTTGCTGTAAAGATATTATTACTCACATTTGATTCTAAATCCTTTTTTTTAACCGACTTGAATGGCAAGCAAAAGACTGATACTATTAATGTATTAATGGGTTGTGATAAGGTTAGTTTTCTGCATAGTATTTGATTCTCATGGAGAAGCTGGCTGGCCGTGGTTTGGCTGGGCATATGCTCTGCTGGGTGAAAAACTGGCTGGATGGCTGGGCCCAAAGAGTTGTAGTCAGTGGAGTTAAATCCAGCTGACAGCCAGTCACAAGCGGTGTCCCCCAGGGCTCAGTACTGGGGCTGCTTCCATTTAACATCTTTATTAAGGCCATTTTATGTTCTTAATAAATCTTAATGAGGGGATTGAGTGCACCCCCAGTAAATTTGCAGACAACACCCAGTTGGGAGGGAGCCTGAGGGAAGAAGGGCACTACAGAAAAGACCTGGATAGACTGAATCAATGGGCTGAGATAAACTGTACGAGTTTCAATAGGGCCAAGTGTTGGGACCTGCATTTTAGTCACAACAACCCCAGACAACCCTACAGGCTTGGGGAGGAGTGGCTGGAAAGCCGCCTGGTGTGAAGGGACATTGGTGTACTGATGGACAGTGGGTTGAATATGAGCCA
Source organism: Tetrao urogallus (assembly GCF_951394365.1). Lineage (NCBI taxonomy): Eukaryota > Metazoa > Chordata > Aves > Galliformes > Phasianidae > Tetrao > Tetrao urogallus. The sequence goes on from NC_136817.1 coordinate 16,643,975, forward strand.
GCAGTGTGCCCAGGTGGCCAAGAAGGCCAATGGAATCCTGGCTTGTGTCAGGAATGGAGTGCTGAGCAGGACTAGGGAAGTCATCCTGCCCCTGCACTTGGCACTGGTAAGGCCTCACCTTGAGTACTGTGATCAGCTTTGAGCACCTCGGTACAGCAAGGACATGGAGGTGCTGGAGCAGGTCCAAAGAAGGGCGACAAGGCTTGTGAAGGGCTTAAAGAATATGTCCTATGAGGAGAGACTGAAGGAACTGGGAATTTTCAGTCTGGGGAAAAGGAGTGCTTACAGCAAGAGCAGGGTTGGTTTCTTCTTACTGGTGACAGGTGACAGGACAAGGGGAAATGGCCTCAAATTGCGCCAGGGTAAGTTTAGGTTGGATATCAGGAAAGGCTTCTTTACAGAAAGGGATGTTAAGCACTGGGATAGGCTCCCCAGGGAGGTGGTTGAGTCACCATCCCTGGATGTGTTTAAAATCCATTTGGATATGGTGCTCAGGGACATGATTTAGTGGACGGTTGTTAGTTAGGGTAGTACGGTTAGGTCATGGTTGGACTTGATGACCTTTAAAGTCTTTTCCAACCTGAGTGATTCTGTGATTTTATGATATGGTGCTGGATGTTCTGAATTTAGGAAAAAGAACAATATCGATAACACATCCATGTCTTTTAGCTGTTGCTAGGCACTGCTTACACTAAGTCAAGAACCCCTGCTGAGGATGCTGGGATGCAAAGGAAGCTTGGAGGGAACAAAATCGGGATAACTGATCTGGACTCACTAAAAGAGTGTACCATTCTATATGATATCATGCCGGACAATAAAACTGAGGCAGCTGGCAGGTGCAGGGGTATGTCACTGCTTGGAAACAATCTGGGCAGCAGTAACCATGTTATGTATCATTTGTTTTGTATGTTATTATATTATCACTATTATTCCTTCATTTTCCATTCTATTACTGTCTTTATCTCAACTATGAGTTTTACGTTTGTTTGTTTGTTTTTTTTTTTAATCTTCTCAGTTCCCTCCTCTGTCTTACTGGGGGGAAGTGAGTGAGCAGCTGTGTAATCCTTAGCTGCCTGCTGAGTTAAAACACAACAGGGGAGTAAAGAAACTGACTCGTAAGAACTAATGGAAAAGTGTTGGCTCCAACAAAAACTTTTAACTACTGAATTCTCTCTGATCACCATTTTGTTCAGTTAGAAAAAGACAAGCTAAGGTTTCTAAGTGTTCTACCAGAGTCAAGCCTTACTAAAGCATTCACTAGAGAAGTATCAGGTAAGTCGCATATAAGTGAGTAATCTTTATTAGTTTCCATGGAAACATGTTTCTATATAACCTGAGAAGGTAGCATATCTGCAAAACACAGTGTTAGCTCAGCCATGTGAACATTGTCACTGTTTAAGTAAAGGCGTTATGTGAATAACTAAATTGTAGAATTAAGAACTTGTATTCTGGAATGGTACCACTGCATAGCTGTTGCAATGTTGCTGTTTTATTAACTGGAATGACTGCTGGGTATTCACATAGGATTCACATGGGTCCCAAAAAGTTTGTTCTCCATTACATAAGTAATGAAAGCAAAGCAAGAAACTTATTTGAAAAATGTTTCAGCTTGTAACTAGTAGAAAAACTGACAGAACAGTTGTCAGTGATTTACGGGCTGGTTCAGCTCGGTCCCATGACTTGTGGGGCGGAGGGATCCATGGATCTGCACATCTGGAAAAGGGAAACAGAGGACCCCAAAATAATTGAAAACAGCATCAATAATCTGCGGAGAAACAAACTAATTTACTAAACATAGTATCGGAATGCAAGATAACACACTATAATACAATAGAATTAGAATTGAAGCTAATAAATCAAATAAAATGAGAGAGAGAATGTCTGAAATGTGGATAGGCCTCACCATGATGTTGAGGTGAGATGCATGGTCCAGTTGGGCAGCAGGGAGATGAAAAACAGCTGATGAAGAAGAGCCAACGAAGAAGAGCACATCAGGTGACCTTGCCAGGAGTTTATCTCCTCTCTGACTGCAAAGCCCCTGGGAATGTAGTTCTTCTCTTCTGGACAGGCACCCGGAACTTGAGCATTAACAGTTAAACTCCCAGTGCACTACATGATGTTATGATGTGGAATACTGATAACAAATAATCATAAAACCATGACAATAGTAAAGGCAACAAGTCATGCAAAGTAACTGGTGTTCTTTTTCTAAACATTTTTATATGTGTAAGTTAATTCCAGAGTCTTAGAATATTTTGGGTTGGAAGGGAGCTTGATTGTGTATTTCCTACAACCATCCACTGGATCAGGCTGCATAGGGCCCCGTCTAACTTGGCTTTGGATGCCTACAGGAAAGGGGAATCCGCAGCTTCTCTGAACAGAGTGTTTCAGTGGCTTACTACTCTCTGAATTTGAAAATTTCTTCCTAATATCTAACCTAAATTTTCTTTCTTTTAGTTTAGATTTGTTACCTCTTGCCTGTCACTACGTGCCTTGGTAAAGAGTCTTTCCTCATCTTTCCTGTAAGCTCCCTATAGTTACTGGAAGGCCTCGGTGAGATCTCGATGGAGCCTTCTCCAGACTGGACAAAACCAACTCTGCCAGGCTCTCTTCACGTGAGAACTGCTCCAGCCCTGTGATCATCCCCGTGGCCGCCATCTGGTTTTATTATAACAGGTCACGTCCTTGTTTTGGGGGCCCCTGAGCTGGATGCAGTTCTGCGGATGGGACCTCATGAGAACAGAGTAGAAGAACGGCACAATGACCTCTTTTGCCCTTCTGATCATATTTTGTTTGAAGCAGCCAAGGATAGTTTTGGCTTTATGGATTGCAAGTACAAGTTGCTGGCTCTTTTTGAGTTTCTCATAAATCAACAACGTGAAGTTCTTCTCTTCAGGGCTGTTCTCAGTCTGTTCTCAGCTTAGCCTGTATTTGTACCTGTTCTCAGTCTGTTCTCAGCTTAGCCTGTATTTGTACCTGGGACTGCCTCAAATCATGTGCAGGATCTTACACTTGACCTTGCTGAATTTCTTTGAGTTTGCATGGACTCACCTCTCAAGCCTGTCAGCGTACTTTCAGATGGCATCCCTTCCTGGTATCTTCTCCATATTTCTTAGTATTTACATAATATTCACCTTGAGGTAACAAGACATTTTATTTTTGAGCCTGACTGTTGCAATCAGTTTTGTAAACAAGTATGTTTACAGTTTTGCTGAATCACATTCCTCTTCCTCATCCCTCTCTCCACTTCCACTTGTTTTGTTTACTTTAAATTACCTCTAAATAAAATTTTTCATGCCACTTACCATGCTAGTCTTATTGTGTCACTAATTAGAGGTCAGATGCACAGAGGAGCCAAGCTTGGTGATAGTGTCTCTACTTCCATTTTTTTTCAAATACCTGCTAAAAAAAACCTGAAAGCTGAGCTTTGATTTACTTCATAAAAGAGTAATATTTATTTTAGCTGTTGGAGTAGAATATCATGCACAATGAGTGTGCAGAAGCCTTCCCCCGTATTTTCTTATAGTTGTGAGATGGTTGTTTGTTTTGTGTTTTGTTTTGTGTTTTGTTTTTTGAGGGGGGAAGGAGTGAAGGGGATTAAATAACAAAAAGAATAAATGAGTTGTTAGTGTTTTTTTTTTTAAATTGTATGTAGGTTGATCTGAAAATAATGCCTTATATTTATTTCCATGAGAACTATGGCAAAGTGCACAATAATACTCTTAGATAGTGTTTTGTAGCTGAAAATGTGCTATACTCTTCAACATAGTCACCACTGTTAGCCATGCACTTTTGCTAGTGATGAACAAGGGTCTGCATAAAGTATTCATTAAGAAAAATATCTGCTGTCAAGATGGCTGTCAAGAACATGGCTTGTCTTTCATGTCACAGTTGCCACGGTGGAAACACACCACCCACCACCACCTCATTGTCTTCACATGCACTGTTTTGTCTTCACAAACATTTAGTAAGCGTTGATGAATGTCAATGGGTACGACTTTTTCCTGTACAGAAGGATTCAATTCCACACCTTTGCTTCATCAGAACTTCTGTGTCAAATGCCATTTTGTCAGACTGCCTCTCTGCTGCCATCTGTTACATGGCAATAAATTGTAATAGAGTACTGGTGGGAAGGTTCAGCCTCTATTGCCATACCACCAACATCAACCTCTGACATCATGGGCCAACATAATAATATAGTAAACATTACTTTTCAGCCCTCAGACTTTTTGTAAAGGTGGTATGGCATGTTGTTACTATGAGACTGCCTTTGGCTTTCAATTTGGAAGTAGGTTATTTCTAATAAAAATTTTTCACTGTAGTCTTGTATTCTCAGCCCAGTTGTGTTTTGGCAATAGCTGCCTTTGTCACTTTCGTTTGTTTCACAGGTTAAGAGCGTGGAAGTGGCTGAAAGACAGATTGGATAACAAGCCATGCTTTTAGGTTATTCTTAGGAATTTTGAATCTTATGTCATGACTGGCTGTGAGGGTCAGAAATTTTGCATGACCTCTTGTTAAAATAAAGATGTAGAAGACAATGAATGATATATTTAGGCTACAATTTAGGGACTTAATATTCATGTTCCTTTTTTGAAGCTCAATACTTAGGAAATGTGACTGCGCAACTCTTAGATTGTTCAGGTCTCGTTTCAAACCAAAACATATTAAATTCCTATGAAGAATCAATCTTACTAATTTGGTTGCTGGTTTAAGGCATGTCTAAGGCCTTGTAATCAGGACAGCGTTCTTCCATTTTCTGAAATCTGAATTTTCTAGAGTCTATTTGGATTCCTCTTTAGGTGCCTGTGATAATATGTTGAGAACTGATACAGAAAGGCTTGCAAACACTTCTCGTTAATGTCAAACATGGTTTTCACTCTGTAGGATAGTTCCTGTAGACTGTTTTAGCGTAGTTATATCCAGTTTAGCTTGAAATCCTATCTGAAGCGGTCCACGCTAGGCCATGGTGGTGACTATTTCTCTTATCTTCTACAAGGAATCCATACTTCTATTTTCTATTGTTTCTATCACCTGTCTTCCCTTCCTCATCTCCTTAAATGACTACAGTTTGTAATGAACTGGTTGGGCTGACATTTGACACACTGCGTCTTAGTCTCACGTTGGGTATACATACATTAAAAGAACCTTCTCTCCCTCATATAAATTGGAGTAAGAGTATCTTCTTTCAGAGCAACGACTAGAAGCTAGGTATGGTATACATGGGCATTTAGACTAATAATAGACATTTTTTCTTGTGCAATCATGTCAATTTATTACAAAAGTAATTGTAAATGAATTAGAACTAAGTTTTTATATATGATCATAAATGAATTTCCTTATCCTACCTCTTCAAATGTAATTAACTTTTTGATATTAGCCTATTAGTTTCAGCTGCTCATTTCCACATCCATGTACATTCAGTAAATGAAAATCCCAGGCTCAGCAATTTGCTGAGGCTTTTATCTTTGGGAATGCTCGGAACTGTTATTTTTCCTGTCCCTCCACAGAGGGACAGAAGCCATCTGTGGAGCTGAGAGGAAGAAAACCTCAAACCCATGCACTGTTCATACCGATTGATTCTTTGGCATCCTGAAAAAAAAAAAGCTTCTCTGTGAAACTGTGTTCTTTCACCAGTTGCAAAGTGTTAGGCTGAAAACCACTGTGGATGGTTTCTAAGAAATCTGAAAGTAAAAGAATGTGAGGCCTAGCCGTCTCAGACATCTAGCTTTCTATGGCAATTAGCTTGCAAAATAGAAGACACAGGACAGATGTTTCTGAGAAAACTAAGACCTGAGAGCTGTTTTTGTCATGGATGTCCCCTCTCTTCCCCAAGAGAAGAAAAGAAGGGAAATCTCTTATCTGATGTTTCATATTACTCCTATTCTCCAAGTTTGAATACTTTCACCATACACAAAGGCAGGCCTGGAAACAGGTTGCACCTCAGGGCTCACATAAGATCTCAAATGCCCAGCTTTTGTGGGGCCAAGTTAACTAATCTACATTATATCCTTTCCCTGCTCAAAAATATGTTTGCATTTTGGGGAAAATGCCAAGTATCAGAAAGAATGTTCAAACTATTTTACACGTATGGTAACAGTTGTGAGTCAAATTAAATTGTTTTTCACTGGTAATTTAGAGCTAAACAGTTTATGGGCACTTACTCAGACAGATTTTGATGCCAACCTGTCCCACTGAGGGATGTTTTTCCTTTCTTATGAAATCAAAAATTTAGGTTCTTAGAGCAAGCTGTTTCAGACAAACGTGTTTTGCTTAGCTCACACTTCAACCACACATTGATGTGCATTTAAAACCTTACAGGAAATTGTCTCCATATAAAGTTAAGGACTGTGCTGTAAACCAGCCTCAAAGACAACCTTTGTTCAAAAATTATCTTTTCTCTTTTCTTTGGAAGTCTCTTCTTTTTTGAACAGATGTCATTTCAGTCTAGCTTTATGAATTGCTGTAGCAGTGTCACTGACTAAGTAAGTAGCAAACCTCTAGGAGCACATATGGAACATATGCCCTAACCAATACGGACCGCAAACCCTGACTTTGCCATAGTGCCACTATGATACAGGATCACTTCAAATTCTGCTTTCTGAAATAGCTACAGCCTGTTCCATAGTAGAATGAGCATGTGGCCACTAGGTCACATCTCACTACTCAGAGCTGCCATATGGCTGTCTAATTTAACCAGGTGGCTATAGCCTTCTGTCTTCTGCCATAATGAAACACCAGTGCAGGCTCTGCAATTCCCAAAACTCCATTACATGTGTAGCATAACTTCACAAACACCAAGACTTCAGCCTTCAAAAGACTGAACTCATTTTATGCTGCATCAGTGAAACTATGCTACGTTTACCAGTATAAAATGTTCTGGTGATGAGGTAAATATATCTCTGTGTGGGCTTTTCATATGTATAATTAAAGCATGTAGGAAAACAAGAGCTACAATTGCTTCCTATTTGGAGGTATGCTATAAAGCATGCTGATTCTTTATTTTACTTTCTGTGGTCATTATAGGCAACTAAGATAGTAAATTAACTTAAGTATTTATAAAGCAGAAAAATATCCATGGAAATTACTTAAGATACTTTAAATATTTATAGAAATAATGACAATTCCATCTGTCATCCTAAAAACGCTACGGGTGATTTTTCAAGATCTACAATACTCTGTCTGGCACTCTGAGGAAGGCAGGATTGAAGAAGAAACCATTTGTTCTTCCCTAGTGTAGATCAATGAAATTGTTCACACAATTTTACATACATAAGAACAATGTGATGTCTTTGGGTACACCATACTTTGAAAGCAACATTTTCTAAGCTTGGAGGACAAAGCCCCACTTTAAACTGGGAAAGAATTAGTCATTCTAACATGCCTTATATTTTGGTAATTCAGATTTGAAATAATAAATTTGCAAAACAGCCTTTGTTAGCCTACTAATGTTCAAAAGACAGATGAAGGACAGCAGAAGCTTTGTTTCAATTTCTTGTCTGAAACATTACCCCACGGCATAAAGCTATTGTCACAGAATTGTTTGGTTGTCACCAACTTCTTGTCACATGCTATGAGTCAAAATCACCATTATCAGTGGTATTAGGTGGTGTGGGACAGACTAGGAATCTCCAAGCAGGTTTATATGTATCATATAATGAGAGGACTTCACTGGAGATGCCTCAAAGTGTGCCATTTACAATTTTGTTTTTCCTAAGCTCTATTACTGCACTGTAAGAACACACTGGCAGCTGCATCTGTAAATGCATTTAGTCTAGCTAGTTAATTGTGCTACTTCTTGGTTTTAATAGCAGTATCATCCTTCAGAATAAATATTGTGCTATCCCTTACATGAGTGTTAAAGATACCTGCAGCCCTCTGAACTCGCATTTGCCTTCTAATAAAAAGAGGTTTCATTGATATATTGATATCATCAAAGTGTATCCTATATTCTTAAGTATGCAGCCACTGTTCTTCTCTTATTCTGTGTCTGTACTTCTGGGCAAATTTGGGCAGTCACCTTTTTCTCAGTGTGATGGCAAATATGTCAAAACACTACACATTATTGTGGTATGTAAAAGATTAACACTGTGAAGGTGCTATTATTACTAATGAACATATAAGCTTTTTTTAAAGCACCTTTCTCTTCCACTGATAGAAACTGACATGAGAAAAACTTCTAAAATCCAGCAAGCTGGATAGTCTGTTTAGAGTATATTATGCTTTTTTTTTTAATTACAGTGTAGCTTAATCAAATGGCTTAAGCTAAAAACCAAAGAATGATTTTAGTTTAAAATTACACCAATCCTGTGCTAAATTTACAGTAAAGCTTTTTTAAAACAAATAAATTATCTGCATAATAAAATACTCAAAACCTACCACAGCTCTGTTAAGTAGTAAAATCTCCCAGGGCAAAATTTCTTCCTTAATGTAGTGGCAAATAACCCCTATGAATAAGGTCTTCTACTTTATTTGCATTCTAACTCCTGGCAAAAGTTTAACAAAGAATTCGAGCCATTAAGTCAAATTCACTGTGTAATTGTGTTTAGTAATTCAAGATCTAGCTGCCAAAAATGTTGGCACTTCCTCCTGTAACATTTGAAAATTTGAAATTTGAATTTTTCAATTTCCCCAGACTTTGTCTAGTCTTTTAGGATCACCTAGAAAACAAGCTGATTAGGATAAATGGTGTAACTTATAACATGGAAGTGGAAAAACTAGTAAAGTTTCAGAAATGACGAGCAAAACTCTATAAGCTGATGCTCTTTGTCAAGGGGAATTTTCCATCTGGCACTACTATCACCACCACCAGCACCTCAATCAATTGGCTTTAAATGTACTCAAGAAAAGATTTTTTAGTTATGTCTTGGGGTTTTTTTTTACTGTTGGGAGGATATTTCTGGGGGAGAAGGGAGCGATGGGGAATGGGAATAGATAAGGGGGAGGAATGTATCCCCTGCCTATTTTCGCCTGCTCTTTTCTATTGAACTGGCATGCATTGTTTAACACAGGGCAGGGAAATTTCATTATTGTGTCTTACAGAAGGCTAGCATTGAGAGTATTTTTGGTTAGATCATCAGTGACTGAAACTACACAGAACATGAAGAAATAATATTACAGAATCCAATTACTGAAATTAAGATAAGTTAGCACTTGAAAAATATTGTCTTTTCCCATCTAAATATAGCATAGAACTGCAATTGCAATCAGTGTTAATGTAAAATTTGTTCAACATCTAATGGTAGTGTCGGACTTGTAATTTTCTGATATTACAGTTCAGTACAGTGCTTGGTTCTACACTGTCAGTTTTAATCTTAGATGGATAAGTATTTTCAAAGCATGTTCTTCATGGAAATCATGGTGATTGCATAAAAGTGGGTTGCAGTATTGGGAGGAAAATATGTTGTACTTGCCCTCATCTCTTATTTTTTGCTGTTTGGAATATTTTTTGTCAATAATTTGGCTGAAAGTCACTTTTTAAGGGTTATTTCTTCACAACTGGCAGAAAGAAAAAACAAACAGGAAGGAAAAAATACATGCTTCTTTCTTAATTTGCAAGGATATCTACAGAATTTGAGACCAGAGAATCAAGAAAATGAGTGGGTGGTCCCAAAGGCAAAGTACTAGGCATGAAAATGCCATGCTAGACTTGCAGAAACAAAGATGGATACTTTAAGATATCAAAAAGATGAGGTGTTTTTAAAGGTTGAAACTTTCGAACCTTCATGTCAGTCATGTTGACAAGCTTTCTTTTTCTTTCTTTCTTTTTTTTTTCAACAAGAATGTTCTTTAATTATTCTTTCACCTTCCTAAGTACTGATAAACCCCATAAAATACTTTCTGCTCAGTGCCAGTACACATGTGATTATTGTGAAAGAATGTCAGACTACACTGCAAGGCAAGTGGTCAAATCAAGCTTGTGACTTTATCGACTCTATTATTACCAGAAAACTGTAACTTATTTTGTTTGTCTTAAATCACAGAATGGGTTAACCCTTGCAAACTAAATGTTTTGAGCTAAGATGGTGTAGCCTGATCTAGTGGTTGGCAACCTTGCCTACAGCAAAAGAATCAGAGCTTGATGATTTCTAAGGTCCCTTCCAATCTCACCTGTTCCAAGATATGTACTAGGTGACCATTCCTGGTGTCATTCTCCTTGTGAGGCCCATCTGCCTGTGTCATACACCTCCAAGCATGAATTAAAAAACAAAAATAAAAATAAAGCACAGAAATAGCTTTCCTTTCTTCTTACGTCAGGCAGGAAAGTTACAAAGAGGTAAAAGATATATCTTCAAAGCGTCAAATGCTTCTTAGGTGAACTTGAAATGTGTGGTAGATGAAGGGGAAATCAAGGCAACTACACCTAACTTGGTTTTGATTAAGGCAGCTCGTACACTGAGAGCCAAGTAGACACTGTTATAAGTTCAATGCAATTTAATTTCTTAGATACTTGGAAGGAGAGATGTTCCTCCTGTGCTATTTCATTATAAAATTTTTTAACAGTTACAGCCCGTATAATGTCTAATGCTTGGATGTGCCTGTATCAACAATTATCAAATATGGATTTGTGGTACTTCAGAGCATAGATCAGGGATGTGATTTGATTATTTTTAAATAATCTTCGTTACAAAAACAGCAAGTCAAAACTAGTTCTAATCAAGTTAATGGGATCTTGTTTCTGACTTGAGTGACCTAAACTCTGCAAGTCAATTTTAACACTTCGAATTCCATCAGCTATGTGATACAGTATGTAAACATGCAGTACTGAAATGAGATCTAAGTTACTGTTCTTCACTGTTTAGTGGGTTAGATCAATTACAATTCCCGTAGTTTGTCTTAAAATCAAATCTAGTTTTCTTCTGCTGATTGAACAAAGCTGCAACTGAATGTACGATCATGAAAATTCAGTATAATGAAGAGTGGCTAGAAAACTATCTACATACTAAACTTTAATGGGTTTAGAGGCAGTCTTCCAGTAAAATATTAGTCCCTACATATAGACATATTTCTAAACAAACAACAAAAAACTCTAATGGACAAAACAATGAAAGAAAAATGAGTCCAATGGTAAAAATCTTATTACTGCACTTAGCTCTTTAGTCAAAAAATGTCTGTACTTTTAACTACATATTGTATATTAGCAACTCTTAATTATTAAATGATTTTTATAAAAATACTTAACACTATTATGAAGAATTTGTTCACTGTTTTGGATACTAATGTATTTTGATTACAGATCACTGGTAACCTGTTGGGTTTTTGGTCTTTTTTAGTGTTTCTCTTTTTCCTCTTGTTTCTGCAGATCACAACTGCTTGATTCCAATACATTAATTATGGTCTAATTTGTTCACAATGTAGCCTTCCAGTACTTCAGAAAAGTGCATTCTTCCTTAACATTTTGTATGGTTGATTATTTTGCAAACCAAAAGGAAACATAAACAAAAGCCATTTCTGCTTTTAACCTCATTTAGCTCGAAGAGTACTTTTTAGTTCCTCTTTATTTTCCTAGACTTTAGCAGAAATTAGCTTTCCCTTCTATTTGTTTTTAAGCAGTGTTACGATGATAATTTTAAAATGTATAATAGATCTTTGCCACTCCTGTCTGCCTGTTCCCATGTGAAGTAATGAAATGTTCCTACTGCAAAGTCAGCAGCATTTGCTTACCGATTTCCCATCAGATTCAATACATGCAGAAAGCAGCACTCGTTTGCACAAACACAGCAGAATGCTGAACACCTGTTTGAAGTGATTACCCATGACCAGTGTTTTACTCCACTGGCAGCATTACATGAGTTTACCTCTGATAGTTATGGTTCCCAGAGGACATGTGCTCCCACCTCTGCTACTTGTTAAGGAAAATAACTGTTCTTCACCTGTTAATGAAGTCATGCTTCCTTTGGGGCAGATTTTTTTTGTTGCTTTGACTTTTGAGTAAAGAGCAGCGGGGCTTTAAATTGGTCTCAGTCAATTTGCCATTGTCACGATTTAAGTCACATTTTAGCAGCACACAGTAATTACCATGAATTTTAATCTCAGGCTTCATTCCTGCAGTCCTGAAAAGACTGTTGGGCGGACTAGCAATGATGGCTTACACCTGTGGGTTCTTCTAGTCCCTCAAGGCTTCCCTGTAGGAATGTATTGTAAGGGCAGCCCTGCCTACAAAGGATGCAGGCTGAAGTAAAAATACATGACAAGGGCTTACAACTCAACTGACCATCAGTATTGGTTTCCTTGTTTCACCTACTAACTTAAAAAGTAGTAAAATATTTGAAGAGCATGTCAGCATATTTCAGATTCCCTATACTTAAGAGGAATCTATGGAACTGAAAAATGACTGCTAATTTATATATGAATTATCATCAGTTATGTTTATGTGTGTAGTGAGGTATTTGATCCATTTCTTTTTCTTCTAATGAATCGAAATTCTAAGCCTGTCTCTTGTAAAATATTTCCACTATATCTAGAGTGAAGAGCATGAGTTTGTGGGTTCTTTGCTTTCGTTTGTTCAACCAGACAGGGTTGGCAACAGTTCGAAATGGGTACAGATTGGAATAAGAATTATTAATAGACAACAGATCCTTCTCAACTACAAGGCCATGCTTACAAAAACACCAAATCAATTAATACTATCAATGAGGCAGGTATTCCATGTAAAAGTTAACCAAATACTCATTCTGACTATTGTTTCCTGTGAATCAACTGCTGGCTATCATCAAGGACAATATACATATACCTTTTTTTTTTTTTTTTTTTTTTTAATTCATTTACGTGTAATGTTGCTAAGTGTGATCTAAGAGTCAAGGCTGTATCTCTTCCTTTCCACTTATCTGGGACATCACACTTCCCACCCTCCACTCCAACAAACACCTTGAACAGTACTGATATTTGGAAAAGTATTTAGTCTTCACTAAATAGCCATTCCTTGATGAGATCAGAAAAACTAACAAAGCTTCACATTTTCTTATTTAACAAAAAATTACTTTCACAGACACATGTATTTGTTCAATTACTCAATTTGGTTTATATTAGTCTAGCACTCCAGGACTGCTAAAGAATGCCTGAATTAGATGCGTTCTTGAAGCTTCTGAGTAGGCTCCACTATGTCTGCTGTAGTGGAGATTGTAGGAAACAAATTTGAAAATAATACAGAATGCATTGTGTTGGTGTCTAAATTAGATATTTCTGAATTGTACATTGTTGGAGAGGAATTTATAGACCCAAAGAGCTAGCTTGATATTTACAAGGTCGCTAAGCAAGCAGTAGACTGGAGGTGATGGTGCAAGACTTGTTTGAAAGGAACTTGCACACTGTATTGTCAAAACAGGCAAAAAAGAGAATGTTCAATCTTCTAGCCTCTGACCTAACTAATAAATTTAAACTTTGAGCTGGTAGTATCAGAACTACTCAGTGTCTCTTTCAGAAATCTTTCTGAAACTTGTCTTTACTATTAGCTTTACTTAAGTAACTTCACCAGAATTTAGTCTACATATTGGATTAAAAGATCTGTGGAGCACAATGTGACAACAAACCAAAGACAAAATGTGATGTAGGGAAGCTGGGAATGTGAATAAATTCTGACATGAAATGAAAATAAAAAATTTGTTGAAAATTATTTTGACTAAGCTTAAGTGACAGTTGGACTAATTCAGGCAACAAGAATGAAAAATAATCAAGTTCAAATGCACATTCTGGAGCCCTGAATGTAGATCTGTTTAATGAATGGTAATTGTTGAAGTCATGCAATGTGATTGCGACATGTATGAAGGGAATTCATTGGACTATGCACAAATGAACAATTTAAAATATAAAATGTGCAATATGGATTTTAAATAAGCCTGAACCTCAAAACACATTGTTTGAGATGATGTTCAATCTATCTAAGTTAAAATAACAAAAAGAGACTAGAAAATGAATACATCTGTATTAGAATGATGAAAAAATAACTCATAATTGTTTAAGTGAAATGCATCAGGAGAATAAATGCACACTACGACAAGAAGTCTAATAGATCTCTGCATCTTATGTCAAGAAAATGCAGTTCTAATAAAAGCTCATAACGCTTGGTTATGTTGGTCTTGGTGTCCAAAATGCACGTATGTAAGAGGTGCTATAAGCATTTGAGGGTTTTTTAATAAATACATCATTGATAGATGCCCTCAAAAGCAGACTAGTACATTTTAGAAATGATTAATTTCTTGGTTACCTGTATTTTTCAATTGTATTTAGTATAGGTTCATGGAAACAAAAGCAAGCAGTTGGCAGAGGGCAGAGAAAGCTTATGTTCAACCACAGTGAAAGAAGTGAGCCCTAGGGAGCTTCTTTGTATAATGATACAGATGACAAATCTCATGAAGTGTGGTCTGATCAGCAAAGAAAAAGATACCTAGCTACTTAATGGAACTTCTGTGGTGCTGTCACATAAACATGGAAAATAATGACTTTAAATTTCATTTTGGAGAAGAGTCCAAGAAACGCCTGAAGTTAGGAAGGGATGTATTCAATAGGTCACTTATAATGAGCACATAGTTGTGGGAGGAACTTAAGGTCCCCTTCTCGACAGAAAGAAAAAAAAACAAAGCAAAAATTTACCCAACTTCCAACATACAAATTGAGCATAAAGCTAATCATCTGGGAAATCAGAAGCACTCAACAGTGTGATGGCAATGCAAAGGGATATGGAGAGCAAACTGGATTTTGATTGACTCCCATGCCTCCAGGGTTTATTTTATTTGGTCTCTGGTGAGAATAAAGGCTCCAAGGCAGACCATGTAAGAGGTAACTGTCTTCCTGACTTAAATCAAAGCTCTGCATTTCAGACAGTGATTTGGTTCTAATATTTAAGTGGCTTCCCCAGAAGAGTATTACTTCAGGGACATCAAGGAGTTATTGTACAGGTACAGGGTCAGCCCCTAAGCAAGATAATCATAATTGGAATACATCTTTTGAACAGATTCTTACTAGCAGAGACAGATATTGTTACATGGCTTTTAATGAAAAGTTAAATGTAAACTAATTATTAACAGCAAAAGGTACTTTTTACCAACAGAAAATTATTAGTGTGTCAAGTTCAGGAGCTTAAGGAAAACCTCTGATTAAGTATGGCATATATTTTGTTAACTGCAGTATCCTCTGAGGACAAAAATATTAGAGCTATGATCTGTGAACATAAATGTTGATATATTGTTATCAACTTAAAGTTTTCAAACAGTGAGAGGTAATCTTAGCAGTGGGGATCCAGCAGAGTGCTCCTTTCTCTATTCTAAAAAGCTGTGCTAGCACAACCAATGCTGTTTAATCTGAGATAAAGCTCAATTTGACACAAAAGTGAGATTCATGAGGGAAGGTCAGGCAAAAGATAAATCATATTCGTCCTACTAAAAATGCCTGTAAATAATTTAAGTCTGCAATAGCTGTAAATTATGTGCAAGTGCCTACATCTTTTTTTCCAAACAGTCTATAAACATCAAACCTATTCACCTCTGATTCTTATTTTGAAGAAAAAGATAATAGAAAAATGTGATACTTCAGCTATTTATGTTAACAGTTTGCTCCTTGTTGTAGTGTGCTGTTTCTTTCATGTACCTAATGCTATTTCAGTCAATATATTTTTATTAATTTATTTATAGGAATATCTGTAATGCTATATCTGTGGCTTTTTCTCGTATGATAAGATGCTGAAAAAGTAGCAATGGAAATATGTAATATCCTTATTGCACCTGAATTCACAGAGGTGTGTCCTTTACTATCCAAATATTCAAGTAGGATTACTTTATGGAGGAGAATTTGGAATCTGATTTGGTCAGATTCTTGGTTTATTTTTGGTCATTACTTGGTTTATGTGAACTAAGTCAGGAAAGTATACCACTCTAAATTATATTTCTTAATAGCTCTACAAATGTTATTTTAGATAAATTTTCCTGGAGCTCTGTTTACAACTGATGTACTTTGTTTTGCATATGTATTCCAACTGGAGGCCAGGAAAAGGTGTTTTTCACGGGAAGTTTTCTGTGAAATTTAGTGTTTCATCTGCTCCAGGTAAATCAAAATATATCCCTACAGTACATGCATTAGATGGTTCTAGATCTCCTTGTAAATCATGCTGTTTTTTAGCAAGCTCAGCTTTGTAGTTCTTCTTCATACAGTAACAAGAAATTGTATAGAACTTCTGCCATTCCTCTACCAAAAGTCCCTATGAAGACTGTTAAGTGTTTGGCAAGAGAAGATAACTAGCCAGCCACTTTAAGGAATCTCCCCACAGGAGATAAGGAAGTTTTCCTACATTGCCTTTTTTCCAAGTACTACTTCTGGTACTCAATTTTTTCTGGTAGGAGTAGAGAAAGCTGTCAACATAAAAGACTCTGCTGAACATCTATGTCTAAGAATGCTAGTAGTACATAGATGGTTTTGATTCTGCCTTGGGTCATGTGAGAGTTAGTCAAACCACAGTAATGACAGTCAGTGACTATTGCTCTGTCAAGCAACTTAGATGTCTTTCACTAGCAACAGATGTTGGGGATTCTCACTCTTGCAGAGATTACTTGTAAGACTTTTAAATTGGAAAGCCAGATTAATAAAATTTACCACCGTACTGCTAGCACACTCATAGCATAACTCTTACTAGTGTCCACAATATTTATTAGAGCACACAAAAGACACAGTGTATGGTAACAAAGTATTCTCTCTAGTCAACTCATTGTAGAAATACGCTGTCATACACAGACAACCAACATTACTGTGAGTCAACCACAACTGAATTCCATAAAATGTGTCTACTTAGGCATTCTTAGGCTATTTGAGCATTAGTTGCTGTTAAACTCATATTAGTCTAGAGTTACCTTAGTATAACTTGTGATTTGAATGAAATTTCAAAAATCAACATAATAATCCTTCTTATATATTATTATAAAATATTACTGTATAGAGAGGCACCGTGTTCAACAGGGTCATTTAACCCTAAATTAAACTGTATAATCAGGTTAAGTTATCACTTTGAAGGCAGAAAGGGGAGATTTGATAATTAGTCAGACAAATATGTGAGATGGCATTTGTTTAAAAAAGGGACATTCACACTTCCAGTACAGTCAGACACTTCCAGTTTTCATCAGACAATGTGAAATAGATTTACAGATTAAAAGTAAATAATCATCAGATAAGGAAGAACAAGTCTATTTATAGCCCCAGAAGCATTCAGTTAGCTGTAAGCCATGATGTGGTAGATAATGATAACTATCTGTAATGATAACTACCTGTATAGGGACTGTTGAGTCACAGCCTGTACCACTGATTGATCACCTGAAGAAAGGACTGAGTCAGCCATAGAGCACAGTGAAGGCGATTCATCTGTGTGACTGGAAGGAGTGGAGCCAGGCTCCACCCCTCCTAGACCACATTTGAGGGCTGACTGCTACTGGAGTTCTCTTTCTGGAGTTCCCATCTTTGTGGAGTCTTTCCTAAAGGTGAGTGTTTTTTCCCTGTATGTTTCTTTTCCTATTTTCACCACAGTAATTTTTCTACCTGTAGCACTACTCCAGAAGTTCTCATTCTTAGAAAAGCGGAAATTGCAAGGGAACAAGTATCAGGAAAAGCATTAGATGACTGAAAGGCAAGAGAAACCCCTAGGCTTAATCTTGAGAATTACTTATTCAGTGACTGAATCAAGCTTAGTACTACCAAAAAGGAATGATCTAAATATTTGAAACTGCATTCCAAGATAGAAGGTCCCAAACAATTTACAGTGTTTGCTGTGGCTGACATATCTCTTAATCAGCCAATTCTCTCAATAAACCTGCTGAAAAGACAAACTAGTTGTATTTTTCTCAATGATGTTTTGTTTAAACCAACTCAGTTTATTACAAAAGTACTGGACATGAGTCATGAATGGAAGGAAAAAACAGTGGAACGCTTTTTTTGTTGTTGTTGTTGATAGTATTGAGCCCTTTACTTGGCACATTTATTTTATAACTTCACACCTTTGGATTAGGCAGTTTATATAACTTGATTTCATGGTTTCAGAGCCGATTATAATGTCTTCCTTCTCTCCCAGCATGTTTAATCCTCAAAAGAGAGGAGAAAAGGGAAATGGATGTCAAAAGATAAGTGTTGGTATCACAGTTCTTTACCTGCAACACGGGTCTTCTACAAAAGCTGTTTTGTGGAGGAAAAAAAGCCATGTTACATGAGGAGGCTGATCCCTTACTTGTCTTTAGTAAATACTTCTGTTCTCTATATCCACCTGTTGTCATGATAAGTGTGTATGTTTTTCTAATTTACAATATGCATTTAAAGAAAATAATCTATTTAAAAACTCAAATCTCTTTTCTATTAATTTCAGATGAAGTTGCACCTTCCAGAAAGTTTTGCGTAGGAAGAGGAAACCAATAATTGGAAAGTTGAACTTTAAAGTGTTGATGCTGCTTAGACATAATCTTATATTTTCATCTAACTCTTTGTCTTTGGAAGCATAAAATTCTAGAGTTTTAGAGTGTTGTGTTTTTTTAGTAAAAAAAATGTAACTATACATCAATCATGTAACAGGAAAGAGTAGATGTAATATATTTCTCTGCGTAGAGTCCTAACTTTTGAAGTATGAAAGTACAGTGTGTGCAGGGGGGAATGAAAACGACAGATGGAGAACCAACTACAGAAAGAAGAATGAAAGAGATCATACACAAGAGTGAGGATTTACAGTGCCTTATTAGCAACTATTACTTAGGTTGCTCTGAAGGTAGTATTTCCTATTTACTTCCATGGGAACTACTACTACAAAGAGCTCAGTAACACTATTTGAAGCACAATCTCAGCTACAAAACACTAGTTATCAACATAGTCTTAAGTAATACTAAAAGATTAACATTAATCCAGGTAAAGATAGGAATATCACAGTTTACATCTATTTATTTAGGTTCTGATTTCAGTCTAGGTATTTTGTACATATTTCTTTGCCTTCAAACTCACCTGAGTTGTTCCTCGGCATACATAAATGCCAATGCACATGCTTTGGTTTTCAGTATTTTTCTTATTTACAGCTGATGTTTGAAGGAGAACCAATATTAATCACAGTCTGAATGTTACCCTGCTATAAGTCATCCTTAATCTCATCAGCTTTTCCTCCCACAGTGGTGACTTATCTTTTAGAGATATGCCAATGGTGAAGGATATAATCATGTTTTTTTTTAATATTTTATTGTGGTATAAGATTTGTAAAAACAGAAGGCTAATATATGGTCACATTCTTTTCATTTGGAATGTAGCTGCATTTGTATATAAGATTAGATTTTGCACTTACCATAGTAATGTCTTGTTTCTAGTACTGAGAAATATGCTATTGACAATATTGGAACTTTTTTGTTTTTCATATATTCATTTCCCTTATTTATTACCAAGGCAAAGCCCATCAAAGGGAAGTATGAAGTTCTAACAGGTGAAAACAAGGATGGATGTGGCAGTATGTTAGCCAGTAGTATATTAGCTAATATACTAATATAAGCTAATATATAGTATATTAGCTATGTCTGCCAAGTTCCAAAATTGTTTACGTAGAAATTATAACATGCAAATAATTATACTTCATTAGAAAAAAATGACCTGAGTATAAGAGGAAGAATCATGGAAAAGGAAAACCCTCTTGCCTTGTCTGAAAACCTAATAAAAGTGTAAAGTTCTTGAAGTAGCTATTCTGAATCAGATGAAGATACACAGTTGAAAATGTAAATAACCTGTCCCTGAGTTTCCTCCATTTTCTGTTCAAAGCAGTAGGATTTTGTGCTAAAAATGATATGAAAGAAAAAGGAAGAGTATGGACGAACCACGAAGAAAAAAACAGAGTTTAGGGAACAAAAAATAAGTTGAAGAAAAAAAGCCAAATGGACTAAGAGGGGGGAAAAACAAACAAAAAGGATACGAACAATGCTGTTACTTTGCTAAGTAATTTAATAGTACTGTTTGTGTTTGGTTTCCTGGGCATGAAGAATGCTATTTATTTAATAGATGTTCTACATTCCAAGCTAAGTTTGTAAGAGGATTTCCCTGTTTGCAAGGCTGGAACAAACAGATTCTCACTAGATAATTGATTAACAAGTTCAGTTTACAATATTTCAAAAGAAACATTTACCACTGTATGTTTTGACAAGTGCTGCTAAGTCTTTACTGGTATGGTTTGCCTAACTAAAAGTAATTTGCAAGAATTATAAATGGGATTTTTTTTTTTTTTCTACAATTATGGTGAAGCTCTAGAGAATATGTTCAAATGAAGGACTAACTGTTCACAAATAGATGTTCAAATAGAGATTAATAAACTCTATCATACTCCTTCTGAGAAGGATGAACAGGGAATGGAGACTTAGAAAATGTGTGTAGTAGAACATGGTACTGCTGTGTTCCTAGAGGATTCACACACACACAGAATCACACAGAATCACCCGGGTTGGAAGGGACCTCAAGGATCATGTAGTTCCAACCCCCCTGCCTAGCAGGGCCACCAAACATACACATTTAGATCAGGTTGCCCAGGACCCCGTCCAACCTGGCCTTGAACACGTCCAAGGACGGGGCATCCACAACCTCCCTGGGCAGCCCGTTCCAGGGCCTAACCACTCTCCTCGTAAAGAACTTCCCCCTAACATCCAACCTAAATCTTCCCTCCTTCAACTTGGATCCATGATCCAAGGATTCTGTAATCATAAGTAGTTTTAGTGGACTGACGCAGAAACTCGCCTCAAACATGCCCACATAATTGAAAACAAACCTTTAAATAATGTCATCTTCATAGTGTGCATATAAATTGCACATTAATTCATCAAAAACTCATACATGTATTGGAAAGGATGTTGCCCTGCTTCAAAATTACAGTGATCTAAATGGAATTGGAAGTGTCATTGCTTTTGACATACACTCCTTTTATGGTTAAATGACCACAAAGTGATAACATATGCATTGAAATGTCTAGGTTTCATAACTGCTAAATGAAATTGGTGTGTTGGGAAGAGAAATAATATGCTATGTGAATGAGACTGGATTAGGTTAAAACAGGATTTAGCACCGAGTTGATAAATGAAATAATTTTGATTGAGTACACATGGATTTAACAATTGCACGTAAAACTAAATGTCACTACTGCATACAGAGCATACAAGATGCAAATATTCCTTTATTTTCTTTGTTGCCTCCTAAGCTAACCATTTTTTCTGACTTACATTTTTAAGATGGAAATCTAGGGCATTCTCTATAGCTGGCAAACTTTTCACCAAGTCCTATGAACTTTTAAGTTCCCATGTCACTACAGCAGATGTGGCTGTTTTTCATAAAATTTCAGTTTCTCCTCTCCACCCTGGACCAAGAAAAATGAGTTGATGATTAAGGAGTTTGCAGAAGAAGAGTCATCTAGATTTCAGGGCCTGTGTCTAGTGGTCACACTTCTAATAAAATAAGGATAAGGAACAAAATCTAAAACCTACAATAATACTTCAAAAGTTGAGAGAGTATTCTATGAATAGCATTGAGACATTTAAAGTAGAGACCATCTCATATACTCTGATGGGATGCCACTTCAGTAGGTAGCTCTATTTGAATTTTTCTTATGTCTATTTTATTTAAAGGAAAAGACCAAATACAGCTTTTAAAAGGTTTTTTTTCCAGGCTGAAGCTAACAGCTGCAGTAGCGTATAGATAGACATCTTCAAGAATAGGGTATTTCCCTTCCTGAATGGGACTCTTTTCTGGTGGAGCGACCAACGTTTCTTTTTGTGTGTCACTGTGATGTGTCACTAGGCCTTGGATCTTCTGTAGTTCTTCTTTGAGTGATTCTGTAGCTCTTCTTTTAGACTACTCCCCTGGCTGAGATAGGCATCCCATTGTGCCATTGTTTGCACCTGGGCTACCAATGTCTTAGGAATGTAGGTCAGATCTTTCACCTTTCTCTGAATCGGTAGAATGGTCTTAACTATGATTTCAGCTGTTTGGGTTTTATCAGCTCTACCTCCTGTAATGCAGCTGTAAGTAGCCAATAACTGTTTTTCAATCATACTATATCTATCTTCTGCTCTGTGCCAGACCTGAGACCAGAATCCAATGGGGGTCCGAACAGTACTCTGGTATTGCCAAAGGCCCCAGCCAAAGCCATCCTGAGTGACGTGAACGTCCAACGCAGCTGGGAGGGAGGGTAGGATCAAGTGTATCCAATGCCTGAGATTGTTCAATTGCCAGTTTTGCTTGTTGGAAAGCCTTGTGTTCTGTTCTCCCACAGGCTCATGGTTGCCCCTTTTTTGTGAGTGTTTAGTAGTCTCAGCAGGTGTGCTAAAAGAAGTATAAAGGAACACCAGTATCCCAATATACCTAATAACTCCTGCAGCTGCTTTGGTGTTGTAGGGACTGGGAATGCCTGAGCCTTATCTATGACAGCACTGAGTAGTACTTTGGTCTTTCTGGACCAAACTGTCCAAATACTCAATTGAAATAAAAAGTTTCTGCCTAATGAATAGGGGCCTAATTATCTGGTGATTACCTGGTAAGAAAGGACACTTCACGGAATGGAGAATTGATTACCTGGTAAGAAAGGACACTTCACGGAATGGAGAATTGGAGTAAAGTAATGAAATAAAGTAATGGAGAATTACTTTCAAATCAGTAAACAGATACTTTTTTAAAATTGTTGTCAATGTTTTACAGGCTGGTTTGGCCCAGTTATGTGACTAATGGGGGTGGGGGACCCATGGACCCATACCCTGGGAAAGGGGAAAAAGGAAAAGGGTAGGAAGATGGGCCTAGAAGCAAAACAATGGCAAAGATCTGAGGAGGAAAGCTAATTACTAGAAAAGATACCTGCATACAAGATGACACAATATAATACAATATAATTGGATTTGAAGCTAATAAATAAAATGAGGGAGATAGAGTGTTCAAAAACTGAAGGCCTCAATGTAATGCTGAAAGTGAGATGTCTAGCTGGGACAAGCAGAAGGGAAAGAGAGAGGAGAGGTCCCACGATTGCTGATTTTATCTTTCCCTCTAAACAGAAATTGGAAATGCAAAGTCCCTTGGAATGTGTAGTTCTTTTCTTTTGAGAACCAGGTATGCAAAACTATTCACAATCCACGGAACTGGAGGATTAACTCTTGAACTCCCAGTACTCTACGTGATGTTATGACGTGAAATACAGGTAGCAAAAATCATAAAACCATGATAACTGTGTATGAACAGGTAGCTTCTAGATCCTGTGGACATCTACAGGATGTGGATACAGCAGTGGTAAATTCACCTCTGTAACAGAAAAGTTGAAGATTTAAAAAAGAAAAATGTAATGCCAGGTGTTTTCTAAAATCCTTGCTCTTCCTCTCCCTTTTCTTAAATGCTGTACACAGAAATCAGATAGAATTTTTCCTCCAACTCTGTTGCATTATGCCTTCGCTGCTGTTTGAAACTCTCACAGATATGCCCATATTAGTTCTTAAGGTCATTTTTAGAGT
Source organism: Tetrao urogallus (assembly GCF_951394365.1). Taxonomy (NCBI): domain Eukaryota; kingdom Metazoa; phylum Chordata; class Aves; order Galliformes; family Phasianidae; genus Tetrao; species Tetrao urogallus. The sequence continues at coordinate 16,667,431 of NC_136817.1, forward strand.
GAAGTTATTTAATATACCAATCTGTGTTGTTCTGGGTCTGGACTTGCCTTGTCCAAGTATGCTTTGTAATTTTCTACTTGTAGACAGTATTTCCCTCTTTCTCCTGTTTCCAGGCACAGAATACTCTTCTGTAACTCCTTCCTTTTGTACCTCTGCAAGGAGAGATGAAAGAATCATTCAGGTAATATTTCCTTTTTAAAATGCTGTTTGTCATTCTACAAATATGAAATTTTTGACTACTGTAATTTCAATGAGTATTGGTTGCCACCCTCAGGTTGAACAACCAAAAAAAGGAAGTAAATGATCACTTAATTTTCCTTGATTTCCATGGCAGTTTGCTGTTCGACACTTCTGTTTGTAGACTGATGAATGTCAAAGATATAGTTTTGTATAGCAGATGCATGCTGCTGTTATTGTTAGTTCATTCCAACCAACATTTTATACTAAATATTGAAAGAAACCAATTTCTTGTTTTCAGTGAAAAGCAGCTGCTTGGAATTTGACTTAGGAGATGTCTTAATAGTAATTTCTGGAAATGGGTTTAGTTTCTTAAATCATGAATGGCTAGAAACTGTAATTATTAAACATCTAGTACATAAAAAAATTTCTTTCAGTGTTCTTATTCAATCCAAATTTCCCATCAAGTTTCTAGAGAATGAGATCTAAATTCCACATGCGATGATCAGTTAGTAATGAGAATAAATATAGTGAAGTAACTTTATTCACGACGATTGTATTTCCTAATGGATTAGGAAGTGTGAACTGTGAATTCAAGAAAAAATACCTCGTATTAAAAATAATATGCCATGCATCTTTCCATTTATAGAAACTGTTGTGTACTCTTAGATTCCATACATGAATAAAGTTTCAAAGCATAGTATAAGGAATGTAGGGTTAATGTTTGCCCTTTTTGGTTCTGGTGAAGTTCTCACTGACTGGAAGAGGGGAAACATAACCCCCTTTTTCAAGAAGGGTGGAAAAAAAAAAAAAGGTCTGGGTAACTGCAGGCAAGTCAGTTTCACCTCTGTACCTGACAAGATTGTGGAGCAGAATTCATTTTTCATAGGTTAATAAATTTGTTCTATATTGCTTTCAACACATTCTATTTTAAACGTATTCATTTGTTATCTGTACTTTCTATATTTTATTATTAGTATTTATTTTCTTGCCTTTCCTAGTTAGCTTTAATTTACCTGTTGTTTATACAATTTTCTTCCATGTAGAATTGAAACACCTCTTATCCACTGCATTCACAATAATCTTTGTTATTAATCTTGAGAGCAGTGTTACTAATAGATTCTTTATCATTTTCGTAACTTAAAAATAAGTTCATTATCTGATGAGGTGATTACTAAGAGTACTGGATTTTGAGACCGCTGATTTTATTTATATTCTCTGTAGGCAACTTTTCCTCACCATCTATAAAGAAAATAACTACTGAATATATTGTCAAGCTTCTCTTTATTTTTTTGTGATCATTTTCCCCATTGCATGTCTGTCAGTATAGGCTCATGGAAGAAAAGTTTCTAGCACTTTTTAAATTCAAATTTTCTAGTGCTGCATTTCACTTTGTATTGAATATTTGATTTTGAAGGTCATCTAGGATCAACAAAATAAATTTTTTACAGGAAATAATTATTTACTTTACAGTGATTGGTCTTCCTTTCCATCTCTTGAATAAATGCAAATATACTTCCTTTATCTGTTACTCATACATACTTGAAGTATGATTAGGTCTTTCACATATATTGCAAATTCTGAGTTTTCACCTGTTTTACCTTAATATAAGTCAACTGACTTGGGAATAACTTTCACCAGTTGAACTAACCAGGCTCACTGTGTATTTATGAGCTCATTGTTTAGGACTTACACATGAACTGTAAGAAGTGCTTCGACATAAAACCAATTTCATCTTTGTGATCTAGTCCCCTCTCTGGCTTTGACTAAAATTGTGAATAGTGATGCACGCACCATATTAAAAGAAAAAAAATCCAGCAAACTGCAGTTGAATAATATTGAACAGTTTTACCCATTCACAGTGTGGATCACTGAATAGAATATCATATTTATTTGAGAAAGTGTTTCTGCTTCTGCTTTTTTGGGCCAAATCAGGCATTGCATGAGAGGAAAAAAAAAAAGCTTTCAGGTGTGTGTGTATAGATAGATATATATAATAAATGTGTGTATAAACAAAAAAAAAAAAAAAAAAAAAAAAAAATTCACATATACAACTGAAAGCTTATTTATTATAAATAAGTCCATATTTAGATTTATTTAATATATAGATTTTAGATTATACATAATATGCAATGTAATATATAAAAATATACATAATATGTAGTACATAGATTAGACTTTTTATTATATATTGCTTGTAGTATATATAATCTGAAGTCCAGATGCTGCTTGCTCAAAGCTGGCTACTGACTTAACCTGTCAACTTGTCCTTTTTCAATTAAAAACTAAATATAACAGCTCAGTGAGACATTCCCTAAAACCCCTGCCCAAGCTTTCTCATCTCAGGAAATGTGTTAGAATATAAACATGAATTATTTTTTTTTTTTTAATGAGCTGTAATTCTGGATAGAAATGTGTGATTTGAAGTGTTTCAAATGTATTAGCACAGTACATTCACTAAGAAAATATTTTAAAATCAATAAAGTATTGAATGTAATGAAAAAAATATTCTATAGAAAAGAATTATTGGATATATGAGACTTCAACTAGAACTTAATATTTTCAAAGCCTATCTGTCTTTGTAATCCAAATATGATTACATTAATTGGCTATCATTTATTTGGTCAAATATTTCGTTACAAAATCATTTTAGAGGATTAGTATAAAGTTAAATTTATCCTAAATTACTGTCTCCTTAATCAGTCATTCTCATAAAAGTTTATGGTTGGCTTTTAATACTCAAAAGGTGCAGTCATATGGCATTCTCAGATGTGCTTTAATTTTAGTTAAGATTAAGCATGTTATTTCTAACTTAATTATAAAGACATATTGGAGAAAAATGTATTGATTTGTCAGTAAACCCAAATGCTAAAATGTGACAAACTGTTTGCTTTTCTGCTCTGATTAGAATGTAATAATCATGAAGAATTCAAGAGTTTGTATTGGTTTTGAATTTTCTGGTGGTTTGTTAGTATGGTAGTTAAACGTAGAAATTTGAGGGGAAACAATGTGCTAAGAGAGAAAATAAAACCATGCTTTCTGATATAATTCATTATACTAAAGAAATCAAATTGCCAAACATCAACTTCACCACTTTTTTTCTTTTACTCATCTACTGCTAGGTAATGCTGTATGACAGAAAATCATGTATGTGTGAAAATGATCACCTACCCATTTTCTGAGTGGTATTGTTCTTTCCTGCTGAAGCAAAGGATTTCACTCTTCCACTCAACTATTTTCAGGCAAGAGTCTAACTCTTGGCTCCACCCAGTGCTATTGAAAATTCAAACCCTATGTCTGAGAGCATTGTCCAAGTGTTCCTTGAACTCTGCCAGCCTGGGTAGCCTGTTCCATGCTCACTGCCCTCTGTTGAAGAGCCTTTTCCTAACACCCACCTGCCCCTCCCCTCATGATGCTGCACACTGTTCCCCTAGCTCTTTTTGCTGTCACTAGACAGCATAGGTCGGCACTGCTCCTCCACTTCCTCAGGAGCAGATATATAGGCCTTTATGAAGCCTACAGTTAATATCCATTGAAGTACTACATCCTGATATTTTATGGCAGAGAATTGGCCCTAAAATGGAGCCCTGAAGAACCCTAATAGTGACTGGTTGCCACTCTGATCTAATCCTATATTCTGTGAGAATTACCAGTCAGCCAATTGTTCACATGTTGTGTTGTGTGCCTTTCTGGCTGTGCACTGGGCGTTTTGTCCAGAATGATACTGTGAAAGACAACACTGAAAACGTTACTGAAATCTAAAATATTACATCAACGATTTCCCTTGGTCAACTAAGATGAGTAACCTCATAATTAAAGGAAATTAAGAAAATTATAAACGTGTTGTCTATATGACAATTTACTATATTGTTTTTCAAGTGTTTTTCATCAACTTCCAGAGTAGTCTTTATGATTTCACTGAGCACTGAAGTGAAACTGATAGGTTTGTAATTATCAGGGTGGGGTTTTTTTACCTGCCTTTGAAGCACCTCTGCTTGTGAAGTGATCATTCTCATCAAGTAACAGATCAGTGTTGCATTTGGTCCTCCATTTGATGTTAACATATTAAAAAAACACTTTCTGTACTTCTTGTTAGTGATGTCTGGATTACCTGTGTTGAATTCAGATTGAAAGTATGTGAAAGAATATAGAAAGAAGATAGTTTCTCTCTGATTTTTTGCTCTCAGTGTAGCTCAGGGTCTTTGCTTACAAGGGGAACACCTGAACTGCATAGCCTTTGACCACTAAGACCAAACGTACAATAATATCTGGTCTGATCACTGCTACATTTGGCAAAAATAATGTGTCGCTTGCCTTCTTTATGTATATATATATATATATATATATAAAAACATATAAATATATATATAATGTGTATATGAAATAGGTTGTTTTTCTTTTTATTCCACTCCTGAATGTCTGTGAAAATTGTTGTATGTGAATTCCAATATCTCTGCCACTGCTGATTCTTCAATATGACTTCTGGATTATTCTTAATGCAGCATTTATCTGGGATTCTAACCAGACTGCTTTTCTTCCTCTTTTTATTACTAATCAGAGCTCTTAAGTTATTCCGGAAATTTTTGAGTGTTATCCCTAATCCTTTTGTTTTTATTAGCTTGGAATTTTTTTTTTCAGTCAGGGCTACATACTTCAAAATTCATCTCTCCTGTTTAAACACTGCAGGTATCTGTGAATACAGACACACATTCTTGAAACTGAGGAGTGAAATTTGAGTTTTCTTGCTCTGATCTATTTGTTAGAAAAAACATCTCTCATCTAGCAACACAGCAAGACTGGTACCTAACGAATCAAAACGTGTTTCTTCTTTAGGAATGACAGTAGTAATATTATAAAGCAATGTTTCTTTGTAACTGAAATTGTATTATCATGTCATTATCACTTTGGCGTTCGGGTACTAAGCAAAAACAATTTATTAAAAAAAATTGTCATGCAACATGAGAACTGTAAGTAAAAAGAGCTATAAATCTCTCTCCATTTTAATATTACGTCCTTTCCTATATTACTATTCTGTCAGCAGTTAATTAGACACTTAATATAATATTCAGAAGGAATCAGAGTCTTTAGATACGTCATCAGAAACAAGACTTACACTTTAGTGTAAACTGTACAATTCTGTGAACCAGGGTCAGTAGCACCTCACAGATATTTTTAAGTATTTGCAGTTATTACAGTTGTACTTCGAACTGTTTTTATGTTATGGTTTCCATTTTTGTTTTTTAAGATTTCTGTTCTTTTTCTAGATGGGTTTTAAACTACATCATTGCCTGGTATGGTTTACATTTTTTGTTGCAGAAATATTTGGACTGAGCCAAGGGCGAAGAGAGCTAGGAGGGAATACAGAGTGACTCTCGTGTATTTGCCCTTTTGATCAGAGATGTTAGCTGAGAAACCCTTGCTAATGTGTTTGATATCAGCTCCAGTCCCTGAATATTCTCTGCAAGCAGGCACAGGTTTTGCTGTAATCACAGTCTAGAATGAAAAATACCCCTGTAAAGAGCACAACTGAATGTTCTTGAAGTTTTCCTTTGGTAGATGTAAAAAATCCATTATGAATTTTGAAAAGAGAGTAAGGACTGAATGGTCAATACTAAATTGAAACACAGTGACAAGGAAGTATACTCAAAAGAAAATTACAAAACTAAGTTATTTAAAATAGTACTTTCAGATGATTGAAACGCACACATTTTATGGTCAGAAATTCATTATCAACATGAGCTACAGGTAACTTCACAAATACAATGCATTTCTGTCCTCAACAAAACTGATCAAATTTGCAGACGCTCCCATTAACAGCAAATTAATTAAAGCATGAAATAATAATAATTAAAAAAAAAAAAAGAAAATGTCATGGAATCCGACCATTATGAAATAAATTATAATAATTCCTTAGAGATAACATTGGAAAATCTTGATAGAACAAATAAGGTAACAGCCTTAATGATTCAAAACAGAAATCAATTTCTAATCAATTTCTTGATACAGCTCAGGCTAATCAATGTGAGTAATCAAGAAGAACACGATAAAACTAAAGGCAAAAATTTTGAGGAAATGGCTCTATAGAATATGAATCTTAGCACCATTTACATATGCGCTCGGGGACTGGACTAGCTGCAATCTCTGTCTGATTTTCAAACCTCCCTGGACTGATACAGCTCTTCTGGAAAGACTTTTTGTATCTACATATGTTAAACTGACAGTGGAGTTTGACTTTCAGTGTGGATGTCAGGATACACCTGATAACTGGAACAAGTGAAACATATTCCAAATTGGTTTCTTCTAAAACATCTGTAAGTGGTATTTCTATTGAAAAACAGCCCTTTTAAGTCATCTACATACTTTTGTATACCTATCTTGAGAAACCTTTCAGTCGAATCTTATCAAGAAGGTATTTGGCACCACTGAATACTTTTAGCAGTTTAGGACTTTCCTCCCACCTTAGACTCCTTTCTAGTGATTTATGCCTCTTTTCCACCATGCCTTTGAAGACAATGTTGAGAATAGAAAACCGTTGAAATAATATTGTGAATACATCTGTGAATGAGGTAGACAATCCAAAAACAAGATGTATGCATCCAATTAAGAGGAAAAAAATCCAGTAAAATACTGACTGTATTTATGATCAGTTCGTTTTTGGAAATGTTGACTATAAGCAAAGTAATAGGACTACATAAAGAGCAATCAAATTGTTAAAGATGTCACTGGAAGAATAGAAATTAGCTTAGCAAAGAGAGATTAGGGAAATATTTTGACACTGAAAACTACTGATTTTTCACAACCGTTTAGACTCTATTCTCTGCTAATTGTTTGGTTTTTTTTTTTTTTTTTTTTTTTTTTTTTTGTCATTTCCAAAATTGAGGCAAAAGATCTGTTATAACTCATCGGGTATTATCTTCTCTTACCTCTTGTAACAACTTTCTCTGCCATGGGACTCACCCACAAGCTAGCACGAGTTTGAAGACTGTAGAGGGAGACATCTGGTAGTAGTAACAAGCTGTGATGATGCAATAACAATGGTAAATAATCTTCCTCTAAGCTCAAAAGGCTTCTGAACTCCTACTACAAGTAAGAAATTTAAATATATATATACATCTTAACTGAAGGGCACTTCATCATTTACTAGCCTAGTTTTCCCTATTTTAGGTTGAAACTGTAGCATTTCTTATCCTTTAACTACCCGAGAAAACTCTTTCCTATTTTCCTCTTTCATCCAATTGATATCTAAATAAATCCAACCACCTATACATACAACATTTTCAACAGATGCGGTCTATGGTAGAGATAAACAAAATATCTTGTAAATGTGTGTATAAGGGAAGAAGACAAGGGAAAGAAGACAAATTTCTTCTTTTCAAGATAAAGTTCCCACAACTTGGCAGTGCTTTGTATATATTTTCTGCATTTCATCTTTTTAAAGGTTTGGAAAAATTTATTTTCCATCCACTTCTCCTTTTACTTTTTGTTAATGCTGGTTGGATCCTAAAATGATCAGTTTTGTGCCATGGTCCCATTTGGAATCATGTCTTAACTTTTAGTGCCCAAAGCAGGACTTTTCAAGAAATACAGTATAAAATAGAAAATTTTCTCCTCATGATTCTTGGTGAAATCAATCTGCTGGCTGGCATTTGTGCGTTTGGAAGCTCTCTTTCATTAAATGGTTTATCAAGGGGAAGAAAGACTGATTATACCTGTATTTTCCCATGTTATGTATAGAAAACATACCTTTTTTCGTCCCAGAAAGAGTATCTCAGAAACAATTGGTAGAAGCATATAAAACAATGTTTTTATTCCTAAAACTTTTTCTGTTCTAGCTAAATCCCAAAATTACCATCAACAGGATATTTAAGTGCTGTATGACATGAAATATAAATACCTGTAGAATATTTTTGTGCCAGTGTGATATAATACTCTGGCCAGCTCACATTAGAGTTTATTTAAAAAGCCATCTAGAAATTTATATTAATAAATATAGTATACTGTAATATATATTTTTCTTATTAATTTCAGCGTGAGCTGAAACTCTTGTCAGCTTAATTAAACATTTATAATAAACTTTTATTAAGACAGGGTCAGTAATTTATCTTTCTGAAATTAATCAGAAAATAAAAAATCAACTTTTTTTAATTTAATAATTTAATAATTTAATAATTTTTTTAATCAGAAAAAAAAAATTGTATTTTTTAAACAAATTGATGCCATTCAGTATTTGCAAAGACTAAGAACTGTTACTGTATTTTTGGCATTCCATTAGGATCAGAAACCATGCTGTACATCAGAGGCCCTTTAAATTATTGTCTTCTCTTTCAAAACAGAGCTTGTTTTCTATATCGTAAGAAGGGTTACCTATAAGAATATCTTCCCCCATCACAGTAGTGTGAATTCATTCAATTTAGATGTATATGCATAAGTCTCCCTTGGAGTACCAGTGATGAAGTGTCAACCAGAGCTCAGAAGACAGGTATCTTTCATATAGTACTTCCCAGTAGGAGTGACAGCAAAAAATACCATGTTTTGATTTTGTTACAAGTTTGATGTAAAAATGGAAAATGGATGATAACTCCTTCCTAGCTTTTGTTATAGAAGCCTATCTCAATAGTAACACAGAGGATAGCTTTGCTTGTTTTCCATTCACAAGAAATAATTAACCCAATTTCAGCATGCCGAAATGGTTTCCTTAAAGATTCTCTACTTAAGAGCAAAAAGGGCAAAGTTATTCGTGATTGCAGAGTACAGATAATTATTGATAATTCTGTTTTGATTCTTATTGATAATTGTGAGCTGAGCCTCACAAAACAAAGCTAGCTAGAAATGTTCAAGGGTCAACAGCAATTTACTGATAACAGGAAATAAGGAAGAGTTACAATTTGGCTATGTAATAGGATTTTCTTGGAATATAAAGGTTTTGGTTAAAATTTCCAGGATCAGAAAGCACAAGTATGTCCACTAAATACCAGAGTCTGCATGCCAGATTTGTACTGTATGTTCTGAATACAAGGTGCTTGTGGTAACAGCATTGTTGAGAGTAGGGAAATAATGACATTGTTATGCAAAATTAGAAATAAATTGAAACTCTAAAAATTCGGTGTAAGAGTCTCCACTTTTTTGCACTGTTCAGCAAAAAGCTACACATTCAGAAGACAGATTCTGCTCCTCCTGAAGGCAGATTGGTACCTGTGACTTTACTGGCAAGAAAGCAAAGTAAGAAAATACCTGAGCAAATTACAGTTAACTTCATTAAAATTTGATATTCTAATGAGGTAGATGACAGATGCAAACTGCAGTCATGATAAATTATTTTGCAATTGATATACATATCAAGTTCTTTTTCACAACTTGAGAAAGAAGTTTTAGCACACACACATACACATACAAAAGAAGGTGTTCTGAATGAAGTGCTTTACCAACAGAAAATGTGAAATGTGTCTGCGGGTCTTGGCAGAAGATCAGTCACATTCGGTTATTTAGTAAGACTCTGGTATGCAGCATAGGACATTTTTTAAAATTCCAAAATATTTCCAGTTTGCATAAAAAGACCAGAGTTTTTATTATAAACAGGAAATTTTAAAAAAAAAAAAAAAAGACAGATATCCAGGTATTCCAAATTTGTATGTTAAGATTTGATTGCTGAAGCTAGAGGCTGAAACATTTGTGAGAAATCCTAGCTCTTTTGATAGTTGGCGTGGTAGGTAGTGTATATTGAAAATCTGAAAGGCATCTGACAGCATATCATGTATCTACAACTGCTAAACTGATCTTAAGTGAAATTTGCGTCATTTACAATGTATCTAAGTAAAATTAGACTACACTTACTCTAAAAATATGAACAAGACAGATATAAAATTGGAAAGCCTCACTAACCAATACCACAAAAATTGATTTAACCTTGGCACTTCTGGATTCTCCTAAAAAGTAAAAGCAAGGCACAAAGTGATGATAATGGCCCCAGTAAAGATTGCATTTATGAGCTTACATCAAGCTCTTGTCTTTTCAAGAAGCTATTCTTACTTGTATCTGGCTGGCAGTAGGTAAGACCTGTGATTTCTACTGAGATTTTTTTTTCTTGCTTTTTACCTTTTAGACGACTGGAGAAAATCTATGCCACCATCCTCAGCCTATTTTAATTAAATCAAGTATTTGCTATTGCTGTCTGTTATGCAGATATTTAAACGCGTTGTATACAATTTGCCTGTTGTTTACCTGGGAACTGCATAAAGTAGAAAGAAGCCGTGAGGAAAAAAAGTCCCTGCTATGTTGTTTACTGCTCAGTGTCAGTGAAAACAGAGAAGTATCATTTACAGGGTACATTAAGCAGCCTGTTGGGGTCAGACTGAGGTAAGAATCGTCAATGTACTTTGCACCTAAATCAGCATTTTAACTCTTGACGCTACTCCCCCATACTGGATGAAATTAAGAGGTGATAAAAGTTGGGTTTTTTCCCTCTGATATTGCTAAAAAGAACCTTTGTAAGAATTTATATACAGAAATCCGCAGTGTATCTGTGCATCAATTTTGATATTGTGCGCTGTTGACTTGTAGTACATAATTTCATCTTGATTGCTATAGATAAGGTCTGCCATATCTGAGAAAACCTTCTTATACCAGACCTGTTCTTTTCATTAGATTTTCTTAAAACCTGGATATTTTTTCTTCTTTTCACATAAATAGAGCATTTTATGATATTTTTCTCTTTCCTTTTTTTCTTCCAGACTCACATTTAATTAAATGTATTGGTTTGAGCCTCAGTGAAGACAAGACAAAGAAAAAAGAGAGGAAACATAAAAACATGTTTCTTTGTATACCTTTCAGTAATGCAGGTATGGGGAAAAAGAACAAAACCTATATGTTCTTCAATAGTTTGTGATCTAGGAACCACATATCGCCCTTTCTTCCATTTGCTTCCTAATAGCAAAGGAAAAAGTGTGGCCCAAGTTAGAAATGGGAAAAAAAACACTCCAACCAACAGCATAAAAAATAAACCAAACCTGAGAATTTGCATGCAGATATACTCCTACTAGGATGAATGAAACAAGACTTCTAAGTAGAATAACATTTTAGTTCTACTGTTGAAATACTTACGGCAGTAATTTACTTAGACATAGATTAGCAGCAATCATTTGCCGTGTGATATTCAGAAGTAGCCATGGTATGTATATGCAAATCAAGAGAGTTACATAAATAAACTGGTGATTTGAATTGTTAGGGTAGCTTTAGGCTGAGAAATAAAGTGGATGTTTATTCTCAATAGTTTGAGCAAAAAATGTCATGGGCCTGTGTAAGTGGGATACATTTTCAGAAACTACCAACGGGGGAAAGTGGAAAAACTGAAAACAATGCCTTTTACAGGTCTTCCATTTTGCATGCTACTTTATGTCATTTCACTCCAAAAATCACAATTAAACTTTCTCCACAGTTCTTAAAATCATAAATGGTTATATGATTAAGTGCCTGAATTACAGGGAGAACTAAAGAAATATTTACTTTTCTTTTTTAATTTATCCTCTTGTTTCTCTTTGCTGAGCACAAATGCAGTACTTGTTCAATAACTAAACATGAAGATGATGTATTTTCTTATTTTAGAAAGTATAGGGAAACTGTTCAGTAATGGCCTGAACCACTGATTGATCACCTGAGGAAATGACTGAGTCAGCTGTGGGAGCACAGGTGAATGCAAGACCAAGAGCCTACTTAAAGGCTGATTGCAAGGGGGGAAGGATCTGTTTCTGGAGATTCTTCCACTGTGGAGCCTTTCCTGCAAATCTAGATCTTCAGATGCAAGTGAGTATTCTTTCCCTGTTTGCGTCTTTTCCCATTTTCACATTAATCTTTCCAGCTGTAACACCAATTGTAACAGAAGGAAAGACCTGGCCTATTCTGTAATATAAATAACCTGGAAATGATAATTTCCCCCCGCTCTTATAAATGCAAATACACTCAAATATTATTTTCCAATATCCAACAGCATCGTGAACTAAATGTTATTTTTGTATTGATTATGTTCTTCCTTTTACTCTCTGTATTTTTTCTGTTTTCTGAAGTTGTATCTAATTCCCATCTTTTTGTAAAGGTGTACGTGAAGTTGGATCTTAAAACACTTCTTATATTTGTTTTCCATATACCTGCATTGTGTTCATCAGCTCTACTTTATGAATCAAAGAAAAACATGAACCTGTAGTTATATATCTTGAACTGTATTTTACATGTAAATTAATTCCAGTGAATATAAACGTAGCAATGTTATTGGCAAGCAACAGTCTCATCTTGCCTTTTGGTAGGTATTGCTCTTAAATGCTTCCAGTTAGATCAGTGAATTATTTTTAGAGCGCTGGATTTCACCGCCAGCTAATCCATTACTCATCTTTTCACGAAGAGAGAGACTTTGTAGCATACTGAGATAAAATAAAAAATAAAAAATTATGGCTATTATCCTTAATCTACATTTTTAAAAGTGGAAACATTGCCAGTGTTAAGAGGGTTGTAAAAAATTGTAGAACCGCATGCAGGAGATGAAGTGTTTTTAAGATCATTTTCCCTATCATTGACAAATTTGAGAAATATAAGAAAATAAAAGGACAAATACAGAGCTGTGGTATGACTGTGATCCTTGACTGTGTGTCTAATAACTAGTTGTGCCTTAAAATCTTAAGGCAGTGATGTTAGGTGAAATACTTAGTGCTGAAAATGTGCATAAAATTTTGATATCCAAATTTTTGAAGTATTTCCATTATCTGAATAGAAGGTCATGTTGCTGGTTTAAATATTGATGTGCATATTTGTGACTATTTCTTTAAACATGTTTTAAGAATTGTGTGATGGGTATTTCTGACAAGCTCTCAGAATCCAACTTTAAAGAAAACTCTTGTTTAGTGTCTATCTTATGTACAGATGTGGTAAAAATGTTACAACCTGTCCTATTCTGAAGTGAAAACATCTATATTAGTTTGCATTTAATCCTTGTAAATGCATAGCTCTTGTAATAAAACTTTGCTCGTACTTTGAGAATAGTTATCTCTCTCTCCTAAAGCTGGCTACACATTAATCTATCAACACTTGTCTACCATTTTCTAGATTTGAAGAACTGCCAGGGTATTATTTTTTGTTTTTCTCCTTTTCTCCATCTGGTATCTGTCTAGTATTGGTTATAGTAGAAAACATTAAGTATCCATCTGGATACTTAAATACCAAGTTGTTGGAGGGGGGAAAAAAATTTTTTTTTGAGAGTAAGAGGAAATTAAATTTAAACTTTACATCCTGAAATATCACTTTTGGATCCTTTTCATCACCATCTATTTCTTCTCTGGCAATCCAATATGACAGTTTGCAAGGAGACTAATAGATTGCATGGAAGAGTAGCCCCAGGCAGGAGTGAAAGGATAGAAACTCATCTCCCATGCATTTCTTTTTGCAGGTCTCATTAGTAAGCAGCGTTAGCTTCTGTGATTCTTCTGGGAGGACAAGAGAACTATCAGTAATGATATAATTCCCCATAGAATTATGGGTGAAGGAAGATAGAACTGCTCATTGATTGAGTTGTTGTTATGCCTTATGTTTACCTAAAGTACAGCTGCTTGTTATCTGTATGTTCTGATGATTTCATTACTTTCTGCACTCAACCCTCAATCCTTTCAATTCATAAATTATTTCTTACAATGGTGTAAGCTGTCAATCTTTCAGATCTACTTACTTCTCTATTTCTAACTATCATTTTCCTCTGTTGCAGAAGATAACTCTGTTCCCTAATGTTTGAAAAATAAGTTATATCCTGAAAGCTACACTCTAAGCACGGTTCCTACTTTCTTTAGAAAGGAAAACATGATATTATAAAGGCTACAACTCGGCAAGTATCACATGTGTTATGACATTACAGATAAAAACTACATTATTTTCCAGCTCTTAATGCATACGTGTGTGTGTGTGTGTATATATATACACACTTATACATTTATGCACTGTATCTCCATGCATTACACTTCTATAGTATTTCAGCTGTAAAACCATAGAAATGTAATGCATGGAGATGCAGTGGATAATTTTTTCAGCTGGAAAAGTTGTTTTACTGTCAAAATACTTGAAAATATTCTTTATGTACTCTGCAAAGATTACTGTGTTTTGACCTTGGTCTATCAGTTCTTAGACAGATTTGACTGCAATGCTGAGAAAATAAATGTCTCTGCCAAAATCACATTCTAAAATGTAAATGACAGCTGTTTTCTTTCCAAACTTTGTCCATTAAAACAACTCTTTAGAAAAAACATACAAAATAAATCTAAAAGATGAGAGGGACCAACCTATTCATCCTGGCAGAAACTTGAATATTATTAATCAGAAAACGAAGAGACTAGTTCAACTCTATAGGGACACCAGGGATAGTGATCTTTTTGAAAAGCAGTATTAATAAAAATAATAATTGGTTTGGAAAGTTTTTCTTCTTTTTTTACATGCAGGGTGCTAATGACTGTATTATCTCACTCAACTTCAGAGTAATAGTGGTCCAGTTCTCACAACTTCTTGTCCTAGGGGACGCAAGCTATTTCTGTTTGTTCAGGGTGCCTAGCTGGTATTTAATAGGAGTATTTAAAAGGTGGGATTTTTCTTGTTTTTTTTTTTGTCTCATCATATAACTAAAATTTGCATACTGTGCATGGTTTTTTCTGTTTGCTTTTTGTTAAAGCAAGATTTTTTTCTTGTCATTGTTCCTTACCTCAAGGCTTCTATATCATCTTAGACAAGTCTGTAAATCTCAGGACTGTCTTCCAAGCATCCCAAACTTCATCCTCCAAAAAGAACAAATGGCCTTAAATGACCCTCCCTACTTCTAACTTACACACATAAGAAGAACCAAGTTGATTCTTCCCAGGACACTTTCAACTTCTTCCACAGTCTCACCCTCCAAAACAAGACAGTACTATTTAATTAAAAAAATAATAATAATAATAAAAAAAAATCCTCAGAGTACTCAGGGAACATAGCCTTTTGGTATTACCGTACATGAAAGAAGAAGAATTACCTTGTTTACTCCTAGTTGTGCCTGTTTTCTCTCCGTGTTTTTAGTGATGTGTGTTTTCTACTTGTTGATCAAACAATTTTGGTTTATCTGGTACTTTTTAAGGGATGAAGATGATCAATTATTAATCCACTTTTGAAAATGAAATCAAAGATTTATCTGTTATGCTTGGAGTTTCCTGAGTCTAGCACCAGCTACACTGCTATGAGATCTGAAATGCAGAATAGTTGCAGGGAGAGGGACTTGAGATCAGGATTGGATATTTTGTGCAGCCATTATCTGGATATACCATCTGAATTAGCAGAAAGATAGAGGTTCAAATAGTTGTCCCTTGCACAGCATAGATGTAGCATAGAATTTATTCTGAAAGCAGTAATTAGCTAAACATGTTTCTCTTCCCCTATCCTGTCCATCTCGTGGATGCTTACGTACACGTTTGTTAGTAGAGGAACTCAAAACACCTTTTGAAAGTAGTAATTATGTACTCACTTTCATGATGACTTGCAGAGAATTATATCTATGGCTCAGGTGTCAAACTTCAGGATTCAGATTTCATACAAATACTAACCTCATAAAGTTTGGAAGACCTCTGAACTAAGACTTGAATGCTAGAGTCAGCGTGTTTAAAGCACATCACGTTTCAAAATCATTAAAGCCAGAGATTATTTTTTTTAATAAAAAAGTCCTAAATTGCGAGTCTAAAAATTTTCATATAGCTACAGCCTCACCCTTTAAATACTGTCACACTTTCTTTAATCTCAGTTTTCCACAGGCACACAGAAAACTACTTCTGTTCATGCCTTGAAAGGATGCAATTTCTGATAGGATTGAGTATTTTAGTTCACCTTTTGAAGAGTCACTATCCAGAAATCTGCTATTTTCTTCCCTTGCTGCTTTCTGCCTCATGTATCTTAACACAATAGTCATTACCAGAGGATATGGGTCATTTAAAAGAGACAGAATTTCTCTCACTATTTTCTTTGCTCGTACAATAGCCATGCTTAATGTTTTTGACGGTGATTGTAAGAGACATGGTTCAGCTTCATTCTCTTCCTAGGGCTATTCTCATCTCCCTGTTGGATGGATTGTGGCGTTTTCCATGTAAGGTTATGTTCACCATTCCTTCAATATTAAGAGAAAGAGGAAAACTGTGAAAAGAAAAAAGGGAGATTATGATATCACAGTCATACACAACTGGATAGGAGAATCCTATCTTCCATTTCCTACTCCAAGGCTTACTTATAAATTTTACTTTAAAAAAGTAATTTAACGCACGACTCTCCTCATAGACATATTTGAGCTCTTTTCTCTATTTTCCTCTAGCAAGAAATCACAAAATGGTTTGTGTGTGCTTGTTTCATATAGACAAGTTAAGAGTTGCTCCTTCTCTCTTTTTCTCTTTCTCTACACTGTTTAATGGATCTTTAACCCCACTACAAAATATATGGTCTTGCTATGGTTTGTACTTATGACTTATGGATTTTCTTTTGATGTAGCTATCAGTGTTTCTGCAAATTTTAGACTTATATCCTTCAGAGCAGCTTGAATTTAATGAGTAGTTCTTGAGAAAAAATCCATTTTCCTTGTGCTGAAAAAGTCTACAAATCTCAGGAAGAATTCCTCTGAGGAAACAGGGCTGTTTTTTAATTCTCTATCCATGTTGCCCACACTGCTGGTGTTCATGTATTCAAGCAGAGGGCAACTCTTTCATCTTTTTACGTGCACCAAGTGGCATCATCACCAGAGCAGTGTTCTGACAGTTTCTTTCTTTCTTTCTTTGTTTTCTAAGACCACCAACATGATTTTGATGGATGTCCTGGTGCCTCTTGCAGTCTTTTTTTCTCTCAAGAAGAACCCTAGATGATTCAACATCAACAGCAAAGCCCGAGAGGCAAGGCAATGCCCTGGGACTGATAGGAAAGGTAGCTGAGGCCAAGTGGCCGATTGATCTCAGCTGTGCATCAAACACTGCCGCTACCACCCTGAAGTATCAGAATTGCCTTTTTGGGCACTGCTTAAAGCACAGTATTTTCCAGGTAAAGAAAATACTTAATCTCTCACTCAGTTTTTAAGGGAAAAGGTCAGTTTTTTCTCTTCTATGTTAACAAAAAACAGCATTTCCCCAGAGAAAATACGGACATTCAGTGATGTTTTCTGTGAACAGTAGGAATCCCAAACACTTGTGCTGCGGCTGCAAAGGAACAACAACACATCTGCAACTTGTGATAAGGGGTAACTAGCTCATTTTTTTTTCTTTTTAAAGTGACATGTATGATACAGGAACTATAAGAGAGCAGCAGTACTATAAAGGGAAATAATTCAGGAAGATATAAGTAGAGGCCATTTTGTTTAGATACATATTTTTAGATTGTAAAGTTTAAATGTGTATAAATTTGGAAATAGGTGTAATTGGTGGTATTTATGTTTCCTTGTTTCTTAGCTGTCTTTACCATACCAAACAATTTTGTCTATACTGTTGTTTTTTGCAATGGTATAATGGAAGCATCCTGGGGAAAACGTCAAGGTACGATGTGCATCTGTGATACACATTACCACATAGAACCATGGTAGTATTCAAATATTTATGATTGGGAGGAGCCTGCTTGAGGGCAGTAATAATACTAATGCTCGGCAGTTGCAATTGTCATTGTCCCAAGAACAGAGCGCTATAAAATACATTCAAATATTAGCACCTCCACACTGCAAAGAGTTAAAACAGTGCAAAGGAGGAGTAATAACAAAAGATAAGTCTTGCAAAACTCAGAAAGTCTTTGCAGATGTTTCCTTAGTCTGTGCTGCTTTATTTAGAATCAGGAGCATCTGAGCTACTTCTGAGGAGAAGAGGACATGAAAATTATTTATTTTCATAAATAATTATGAAAATTATTATATTGTGTAAATACTGAACTGCTGAAAAATACTTCTTTTGCTACTTTTCCAGTCCCACATGGGAGAGTTCAGAGAAGGTAAGCAAATTCTAGTTCAGTAACTTTTAAACCCTTCTTTTCAGCTGAAAGTACATAAGGACATGATTGTCTTCCCACCATAAATGTGGAGTCCTTCTCCCCCCATTGCTTGTTCCATTCTCTGTTTACAATAGTATTTAACAGTTGCTGCAATCTGTTTAATGTTTTTATTAATGTTTGAATGGTAAACATATTCACAAGCCTATCACATGGATTAGTTAATTTCTAAACATCCTTGATGATCTCTCTTTAGAATTCCATTTAACAGAGACATAATTATGAGGCTTCTGTGTGCATCTGCAATACCTCCCAGGCTCTGTTTTAAGTCAAGGGCAGAGGAAGATATTGAAGGAAGTTTCAATTCTGCCACCAGTGTTGTTACCATGGCTTACTGCTGTAAAAAAGGAATATGCCTGTGCCACGCTTTCAAAAACACATTCCAGAATTTAATTTTTTTTCCAGAAAACTAAATACTTTTTTAAAATTTTCTAAAACAAATATTATGAAATTCTACTTTGGCCTGTGAAAGTTAGATCACCATAATATCTTAAAAGGGAAATCCTTGTTTGACTTTCTATCACTTGTAGTTGAAACTATTTTAAACTTTCACATTGTATTTTCATTTCTAGAAAGAAACAACCGAAATGTCTCTGGAAGGAGTTCATAATCTATTGTATCTCTTATTGTTGATTATCAGTCATATATCTAATTATGGGGGGAAAAAAACAAACAAGAACAAAAAAACCCAGAGATGTCATGTCATGTGTATTCCCCCCCCCCCCCCACAAAAAAAAAAAAAATTCAAATAGATCAATTCTTTTCAATCTTTTTGTTTTATTGGATCTGATTCATTTTTGAACTAAATCTATTTCTAAATGTAGGAATTGTGTATTTCTTTTGCAGTTCTTTTGGTCTTGCATTTTCCTTCTTTCTAGTGGGCATAAAAGGGGATTTTAAAAAAAGGAGATAAAAATGCAAAGATATTATTTTCTGGAGAGGAAGATGAAAAATAAACCAAAAAATCATTTGTATTACTGTGTATCTAACTTGCACCACTTTCCCTGCAAGAAAAAAACTGGGAAGAACTTACTCTAAATAATTTTGAACAACTCTTGCTCTTACAAAACAGTCCTTTAATTGTGCCCTTATGCAACTTCTTGTCATTCTGAATTTGTTATGAATGTGTTACCGTTCTTTCCCCAAACATGGAAAATAGAAAACCATTAAGGGAAGTACCTTTGTACTTTATAATTCAAAGTGTTAACTTGATTCCAAAGGTGTCTACCTTTGGAATGGGAATATAATCCTGTAAGGAATCTTGATTCATATGTGAATCCTCTTATGCATATATGAATGAATACAATTCTTTTAAACTTGGAGAACTGGGTCTTTCTCCTGAAAAATCATTTCCATACGTAAGACATCATATCTAACATGACTGCATGGTTAGAATAACGTTTTGAAAATGCAGTTCCATGTTATCTCCTTTACAGGAAATAGCTCAGTGGACAGATTTAGTCCAGTTGAACAGCTTTTGCAAATCAGTAGGAGGTCATTACTTCCTTTAAGTCTAAAATGACTATGTAACATAAAATACTATACTGAATAAAGATGTAAGACTAAAAATGAGATTCAGACTCTTTCATCTTTATTTGATCTTTGCTTCTTTAAATTTTTAGCTGAAAACTTCATTATTAATAGATTAGCTCAGACTTTCACACCTAATTAAAGCCCAGTTAAGTACCATTTAAACTGCGGTTTTTGTTTTTCTAAAGAGATATTCTAAGGCCATAGTTCTGTAGGCATTTAAATTGAATAAAATGCTCCTCTGTCTGAAAGAAGCAGTGCATAATAATAAATAAATAAATGTAAATGATTTAGTTTTGAGAAAAGATCAGTTCTCTGCAGTATTTTATTGAGTAGGCACAGAGGTATTAATGTCTGCATCTGGGAGCAGATAGTGAAGAGAGGGCAAGATGGAAAGGAGTGTGGTGAGCAATGCACCTCATGTCCAGTCCTTTTACCTGAACTGTCACCAATTAACAGAAATTTTTCATCAGCGGTCATCATGTTGATTACACAGTCTGTCAAAATTTCTTTAAGGCCAAATGCATCCCAAAGTTATGAAAGTTATGAAGTGTAAAAAGCAAGAAAAAATATTTTGTACTGTCCTCAGATGAATTAATGTTAATCATTTATCCCTTTGCTTTAGAAGAAATGAATGTGAGTTTATAGTCTTTGATATATGACTTTTAGCTACACAGCTTATGAACCCAGTAATTTAACCTACTACAGTCTACCAGGAAGCAGACGCAGGTTATTAAGCAATTTCAGTGAAATAAAATGGCAAACTGGCAAACTCAAAAAAACCAAATTGTACATCAAATTATATACTGAGAGGTTTGGGAAAGTCAGAATTAGGATATTCTTCTCCTCCCATGCAGATACATCATCCTGCCTTGGTCTCCACAACGAACATAGACTGAATGGAAGAATGGAAAGTCTTATTGGTCTGTCATGTATTTTCCTTGGATTTTCATAGGGTTTTCAAAAAGTACATTCTTGACACCCAGACATTTCATTCTCATTTCAGGCACTCACTTCAATGCATGAAAGCTTTCCAGCATAATTCTGAGCACTGTATTTTTGTTCCCTATAACTAGGCTGAACTATTTTAAATGAATCTTGAAGGCAAAAGAAATCAGCCCAAGATAGAGAGGCGACAGAGAAAATTTCAGTCTAAGTAGTGTAGTCTTGTCTGCTGTTTTCTTCCAGGCTAATTTAGGCCACAAGAAATCCAAACTATGTATCCAAAGTTTATTTAGAAGGAAAACGCTTGTATGCTGTCTATGTATGTTCCTGTGCGTTCTGATACTAATTTACTGATATGAAATTCTTGCAGTAGGAAGTTTCTGGCAACAGTTAGTAGTGTTGCTTCCTATAACATTCAGACACAGTGTAATCTCAGTTTACAGTGCAAGTAAATGTGGCTCAGATGAACCAGAGTTTCAAGAGCTTATCATTCACAGCTGGAGTCTGGGCTTTCAACAGAACTGTTCAGGTACCGATATGTTCAAAAAATCAGTCTGATAGAATTAATCAAAATAAAGGTTTTTAACACACTTGCAAATATCAACTTCACATATAAATTTTTTTTTAGTCCTAAATTTTTATGTTTATGTAAGTTTGGAATATATACATATATATGCTTATTCTGAAAAGATTCATTCATAATCAACAGTTTAGCATTCACAACAACTTCATTATGTGAAATTTGAAAAATGTATGAGTTATAAAAATAGTATTCATTCCTTATGGATACATTAATAGTTGCAAAACAATTAGCAGAACTTCAGTCTGTTTCTTTATACCATAGAATTTGAACAATATAATTGAGAAAACAGCCATGGAAATACTTCAGACAGTATAATAAGAGAAGGAAATTTAGTGTTAAATATTCAGCACCAAACACCTATCAAGATTACTTACCATTATCGTCCCATGTAGTGTTTAATTGAAGTTGTAGTTACCACAGCAATTGTAATTAATTTTTATTATATACAAGTAGCATTTCTGAACTACTATACTTGTAGGTGAAAAGGAACAAAGCTAACATTATCTATTAATGCAATTATTACCATCCACTTAGTAATACTAATTGGCAGCTCCTGAGGTCATGCAAACTTTTTCCTATTAATTCCATTTATATGGCATTGCACTTGATCAAGGTATTGTGTAGTGTCAGCAGTACCTTTTGGATCTATGGAAATCATGAGTCTAAGAGAAAAAATGAACAAATAAACAAATGAAAAACCCAACAGAAAGAGTGTTCTTTTTCTTTAGAGTTGGTTTCAATTTCATGATAGATATTTTGTTTTGCTCTATTGCCATTTCACCTTGGCTTTTTCTTACAGGAGAAGAAACTCTTCAAATAAAGTTTTGGATCTCAAATCGTAAAGAAAGTTTGAACAGTTGAACCTTAAAAGTTCATGAAAACAAAGAAAGTAGGTAAGCAGTAGATATTTATGAGTGCATTTATTTATTTATTTATTTATTTTCACATAATGAGAATTGGACCTAAATAATTTTTTAAATGTTTGAATATCTGTTGGTGCTGCAGGGAGAATAATGATCACTGAAGTCTGAATAGAACATAATAGCTGTGCAAAATACAAAATGAAAATGATACCTAGTATTGTTTTCAGACTACACTTCCCTGGTAACTAGCAATTCTGTTCTCACTGACTTATCATCATTTACTTCTTAGTAGCTGTTTAATTTGAACATTTAATTTTAAACATTAATTAATGTTTAATTTGAAATCACTCTTTTAAGGATTGTCTTGAATTTCCCTCCATGTGCTCTCCTGAAAATGCGTAAAATCTATCTTCTCTGCTCAAGACTGACTCCCTTTTTCTTTTGATGTTTTGTGGCTTTCCACAAAAACATTTTCTGATTTTTGGCCCTTCTCCCTACTCAACACAGCATTTTAGTTTATTTTTAAAGGATCGAGAAAAGTAAGTCTTGAAAATTTGCTTGCTACTGCCTACTGTCTCAGGGAAATTGGATTTTATTGAAGAATCATTGCAATACATAGGCACTTCAAGCAAACCCATTCAGAAAGATTCTTATTTCAAAATGTTCTGAAGGAACAAGAGGAAAGGAATTCATGAGATACCTCCCCGTCTTGGTAGAAGGTTTAGTCTGCACATTATTCTGGTTTTGCTAGTCTTCAGCTGATGGGGTGTGTGGATTACACAACTGGCCAATGCTTGCCACGGGGTTTGTGTCTTTTTAGTGTCTCTAAATTAGCAAAGAAGTCATCTGTCCTGCAGAAGGGCTCTTTCTGAGGTAAGAAGTGCAAGAATTAACATTTTCAGAATTAGTACTTCTACCTTTCCTATTTGGTGTTAATGGGTAGTTTGAAGCTGTACTGTGGTGGATTTCTCCTGTTGGTAAGTCCAGGGAGGAATCTTTATCTGATGTTCACAGGAAGGCAAGCTGCAGTTCTTTCATTGTAAAATGTTTTGGAAAAGTGGTAGCTGTGAAATAATGTGAGAGGTTTTCTATTCATTAAACTGTGGAAGAGTTACTCAAGCTAGCAGTGGTACTTAGCTTTACAGAAGTTCTTCTATAAAATGCAGTGACAGTGATACAATTCACTGACTATGAAAAACTAATATTGTGCTAGGACTTCTTAAAAACCATTTTCACTACAGAAATGCACTAAGTCTGCAAGAAGCAATTTCCTGTTACCTGTTGGAATAACTGTACTTGCAAATGGGTTTTATTGTTACTTAATTGCGTATGTTACTTAGAAAGCCTAAACAGTCATCTGCTAGTAAGATAAGGAAAATCCAAGCTGCAAACCTAGGCAGAGCACAGTTTATGTGAGTTTAAGAGACCAAGTCTTTCTGTCATAAATAATAAGAAGACTAATATAACGACACTAATGTTTGCCCTCCACTGTTATTAGTCTGGAGATGGATAGAGATAAAGGGTTTTGTTTATCCTGGTAGAATCTGGTTCAACTTAGGACATTCTCTAGATGACCTTAACCAGAGCAGCTGAGCTCTCATCAGCAGGTGCTGTGCAGGAATCATCTGAAGTAGAAGTCAGTTCACCTCTGCTGTGAACCTCCTGAACAAGAATTCATCCCCTGAATTTTGGCAAAACCTAAGTGAGGCTTTGAGTACATTCATACCCTTTGTATCTCTTGGTTAGGAAAGAACTCAGCAGTGTTATAACCCTACTACAGTGAATGATGTTTGCGGAAAACTGGAGAGAAGGACTTCTCAGCAGGACACCTTGTTGGAAAATTTGTTTGATAGTGGCTGAGGTTTCAGCAGGCTGTTAGGATTGTAGCTTTTTCCCCACAGTGAGCCTGAATGCTGTCAGGGTATGCAATGGTGTCATTGCTTGTTTTACTGCAAGCACACTCACTGTGGTGATAAAGAAATGATCCAGATTTATATCTTGATATCTTTTTTAGGTGCCATGCTTATGTCTAAATTTTGGAAGTAAGAAATCATGTCCTCTTCCTCTCTTTGATTCTCTTGTTTGTCAGCTTAACTCCAAATGTGTGCTACTGTCGCACATACTTCCTTTCCTCTATGCCTTTGATCTGCTTATATTTGCTCCATTAAAGTTATCTTTAGGTTTGTTTGTTTGTTTGTCTTTGACTTAGACATCAGTCAGCAGAACTGCCTTTGATGGCTGAGTCTGTCTGACATCTGTCTGGGAAAATACAGTAGGCTTTCCACAGGGAGGCACCAGTCTGCTGGTTTGATTCTTCAAATTAAAAAGCCCCGAGCTGGGCGATATTACAGAGGACACCCAGCAGACTGGCTGCATTAACATCTTCTGGGCTTGAGAAAAAACAGACTCTATGCTGTTTTAGAAACTCTGGACCTTTGGTTTTTGTGGAAAAATACATGGAAATTTCATTAGATTATTTATTTTTTCCTCCCCCTTTTCTTGAAAGGTGAAATCTGATATTAATAGCTAGGAGATGGTGACTTCTGACAGGTATTTCTTAAAGATTTACTGTAGCTCTTTTCTGTGAATGTTACTCACTGACTCTAAAATGGTGATTTACTTCAGACAGAACAAATAATTTTAATATTCTTTCATTCAGAATGGAGAGGAACATTGTCTGCTTTCTAATGTGCATATGTCTGAAAAAGTCTTCTGCTATTCTAGCCTGTGTAGATCAAGAGGAAAAAAATGAGTGAGGTGAGGGACTTAGAGTGGAAATACAATCAACTTTGGAGAACAAAAAAATTTTTGTAGAGTTTCAGAAACAGATAATTTCTCATTTACAAATCTGTGCTTCAGGCAGAATTCAATAAAATATATACAGCTTGTGTGGCCCTGTGAGATTCTGCAGTGTGAAATTGGATATATTTTTATTGAACTTATCTTTTAGAAATTTATTAAGTAATGGGCATAAAGTTCTGTTTCAGCTTCAGAGTAGTGTTGCAGTTTTATGTTAGTAATATCCAGCTGTTCCATCTAAGACAGATCAGACATTTGTCCTACATCATCTCTAAGCAGAAGCTTTGTTATTTAAGTCAAATAAATGATAAGTTTGTGCTAAAATGGACTTGGATCATGAGCAAATGTTGATATATTATGAAAAAGACATTATCTTCCTCCCTTCTCTTCTAATTTTGACATTTTAATTCATCCATCAATTTATATGCACTTTGTATTTGTTACTTTGTGCATCAGTCTATGTCATTGTTTATATTAGTTTCCAACTTTTAAGGTGCCATTTCAAATTTTCTTCATCATGTCAAGATTATTTATTTATTTATTTATTTTTATTCTTATTTTATTTTTATGTTGCTATTCATACTGAATTACCAACAAGTAGGCAGTGAGAGGTAGTAAGAAGACAATAAGACTAGAAATGTGTAAGGCCCTTGATCAGAAACAGGAACTGTGGGCAACAGAACTGCTGTTGCTTGTGCTAGGATTTCCATGTGGAGATAGGAAGCATTTTGATCCTGGAAATTGATGCCACTAATATTAAATGATTCTTTAGAAAAATCAGATCTATTTTGAAAAGCACATCCAAATTTTTTTTTTTTTTTTTTTTCCTCTTATAAAATCTTTTTTTCATTCTGGTACACAGCAACCTTGCCATACATCATAAAATGCTGCAAAATACTTTTAGATAAGCTCAGTATTCTTCTGGGTATATTTGCTGCTTGGATAAGAAATGCGCTATAAAAAAACACTTGTAGCAGCTCTATTTTTAAGAAAATTATTCTCCTGAAATTTTTTTGCAGAGGAAAGAACCTAGAGATTTAATTTTTCTGAGTTTAGTGATAGCATTCAGCAGTGTATGACCAGGAGAAGGAAAATTAATCAACTGAGAAGTAAAACAGCAAAAAGAATATCCATGTAGTTTTAACACAGAATAATTCTGTAATACTTTTGACTTGAAAAGCAGTTT
The DNA here is from genome assembly GCF_951394365.1 of Tetrao urogallus. Lineage (NCBI taxonomy): Eukaryota > Metazoa > Chordata > Aves > Galliformes > Phasianidae > Tetrao > Tetrao urogallus. The sequence goes on from NC_136817.1 coordinate 16,693,559, forward strand.
GACTTTTGATTCATGCCAAATTCTTTTTCTTAAGGCAAACAATATACCGATGTTAGTCTGAGAAATTTCTTCTAAAATAATGTCTCAATTAGAATTGTTAGTTTAATACTGCTTCTTGTACAGTAGTAGTTTATTAAAAGGCAAAATTTTAAGCTATTGCTTTTTCAAAATCCTCATACAGTGAGTGGTGCCTATGTACTTCAGTGTGAGCTGAAATTTTGCTGTTACTTTTCAAGATTAAGCCTCCTTCTGGGAAGAGCACTGAGATAAAAGACATACAATTTGACAGTGAAAATGAATGGATACATAGGTGCTTTATAAACCTATAAAAAAAAAAAAACACCTGTCCTACACCTGGCTAGTCTAATCACATAGCTACTTATTGCTCTTACAGGAAAATAACTAGGCTAAATCTTTATGTATATTGGCTGGTTATCCTATATAAAGGCATCCCAACATACAGAGCTCTTCCAGATGAATTTATCTATGATCTCTCTGCTGATAACAAAATCCTTGAACCTGTCCAGCTGGAGAACTTTTTAAATTACCCACCCAAGTACATACACATGCTGATTTTGGACATCTGCCTTTAATTAAATGTTTAATATTTCAAAAGTATTTGCTGAAGTATGTGCAAGCAAGCTCCCATTGGTACTCTGTATGCAAAGAATTACAATCCCTATGATAAAGTGCAAAATATCTCAGAAAAGAAGGAAGAGGAAGAACATAATATTAAAATGACAGTCTTTTGAATACCTATGCCATAATTGCTAGTCATTGTATTGGCATTAATACACTGGTGGGAGAGAGTTACAACCCATCTTTTGCACACAGTAATTATTTGAAATAATGGTAGTCTTGAGAGAAATCTTCTAATAAATTAGCTGTAAGATCATCTTCTAGTTTTGGTGCCTTGCTTAATGGTGCCTATTTGAGTCTTCTTTGTCTTGTTTAATTGATTTTCCTAGACGTTTACCTGATACTTCCTATCAGGATGAATGATCAGGCATGTTTAGTATCTATTACCCACACTGAATTTAGTTTTAATGTTGGGTGTTCATACGATTTAGTATAGTTACCACATTACTGTGTTAGAAATGTATCTCCAGCACCTACAATGAATCCAGCATCATTTTGCTGAGTGAAGATCCTCCCCATCGTAATTCAAAAATATCTGAAATAGAGAATATATTAGTTGTTTTAGTTAAGATTCATGAAAAGCTTGAGTTTTGTGAAAAATTGGATAGTTTTCTAGGTATCCCAATAGCTCGAACAGAAAAGGGTCCACTCATTTAATTCTCTTCCAAAACTCAACTAACTCAGGTTGGTTTTTTTTTTTGTTTGTTTAAAGGAAAATCAATTACGTAAAATCATCCACAACATTCAATCCCATGACATGAAGTGAAACAAGTAAATTTAATATTGTGCCTCTTCTCCACATTGTGTACATACCAGAGATTTTCAGCAGCTCACAAAAAAAGTCACTGTCATGCATGTAGTTCTGCTCATTTTGAAGCATATGGATCCCATCTTAGTAAAACTGCCAAACTTTCTGCAAATGATAGAGCCCCATCTTCTTTGCACAAGTTGGATTACTCCTGATGGAGGAAAGTAAAAGCATTCTATTGCTCCTGATGCTGGCGCTGTTTCTGTTCCCTTGTTTACTGAATGTAATAGAAGGTTAATTTTATGTGGAAGCACTGTGACTGCTCTCATATATTCTGCTTTTAAGATCATGTAGTGTTTAAAAAAGAGCAGCAGGTTTCAAGAACAGTTTACTTAGATTTAGAAAACTTGAAGTGCTGGGTTTCCTTTATTGCTCTGAGAAAGTGTTGATAGGGAAACAGATCTTACAGCACATCAAAAATTTTATCATCAGGTGATTTTTCCATTTCTGTACACAGGAGAAGGAAAATCAATTATAATCTGTAGAGAAAGTATTTGTTTTAAATAGGATATTTTAAGAACATGTCATACAACTATCTGTCTGGGTTGTCATAGAACTATGGAATGGCTTGCATTGGAAGGGACCTTAAAGATCATCCAGTTCCAACCTCCATGCCCTGGGCAGAGACACATCTCAGTCCCATAGGGATTGCTCATAGCCCCAGCCAGCCTGGCCTTTAACATTTCCAGGAACAGGGAACTTGCATCATTGTCATAATCAAGAAAAAGTAAACATCTTAGATACTGAACAAGCATTTTTCTGACAAATTATTTTGACTTAGTTCATTTGGCTTGAATATTCTTGAGAGGCTAATGGATTTTGTTTAAATACTTGTTTTGAAGAATTTGTCTTCTTACCTAGGCCTCCTTTTTGTTTATTTATTAATTTGAATGTATTTCTCATTAGTAATGGAGATCTGTGGATGCTAACTCCGTTGCAGCAGCTGGCATTGAAAAGCATGACTGTATTCCTAACTGTAACAACTTATGTAGCATAAAATGAAGAAAGTGTCCCAGGAGATTTATTTCTGTCTGAGTTTTCTGGTTGGCAGAAAATCAGTCCCAAAGTTGTGTGTTTTTAAGCCACCTGTATCTTTTCTTGAATTCAGATCATTTATAAGCATCCTGTGAGGAATGGTTTCAGCAAACAGGGATTAGTCTCTCCCAGCTGTCTTGCATCAGTGTGCAAGAGGAATGATAATACAAGAGATGATACAAAGGCCACTGTAATTAGAATATTCAGGAGTAATCCTTGTCAGGCTTCTTAGCCAGGTTTACTGATGCTTGCAGAGAAGAAATTAAAGCTGTACCAAAATGTTATAGAGTATGACACAGTAAGGGAGAAGTTTCTGTGAGGTGAGTACAATAAGTTGCCATACCTGGGTTTCTTCCTTGGAACTTATCAGATGGTCAAGCTCAGCAATGAAACCTGAATTTCTTTACTTTCTCTGTGGTTTTTGTTCTCATTTTCGCAGTGTTCTTTGTGTGGCTGAAACTGCAAACAAAAAAGGGAACACAAAACTGCCTCTTGATGCAGAGGCAGTGTATATTAATAGTTAAAAGCCATTCCAACAAACAAACAAAAAAGTAATTTTCATCTTGCTTTCTGTGTGAAGGCAATGCATGTGCTGGAACATTGTGTCATATTCTGGAACTAAAAACTCCGTATTTTATTATCTTTATCTGTCTGAAATAATTATCTTTGGGGATTATGATGTGGGTTGTGATATTCCATTCTTTCCCCTCTCATTTCGGTAATTGTTAAATTCCTAATAAACAGTTTTATCACTCAACTGAGACTCCCAAAGGCATAATTTATCCAGTGCTGTGACAAGAGATAATAAAGCTAAAGGATCAGGATTATATTTCTTCCTTTCTTTTTTTCTTTCTTTCTTTCTTTCTTTTTTTTTTTTTTTCCCCTCCCAGAAATAGCGCTACTGCAGAATATGCAAGGTTTAAATTGGTATGACTGAGGTGAAAGGTTGACTGAGTCCTTCTCATTGCTCAGCGCTTTCTCTACATGAATTTCATCGTCTGCTTGCAACTGTTTTGTTTTGTTTTTCCTCCTTCCCTTTATCCTTGGTGCTCTGAGAGGCATCTTAAGATTGTTTTCCTGTCCTCCTTCATTAGCACGTCAAAGGATGCAACTGCTGGAACTAAAGAGAAATGGTAATTAAGGAGCGTGTAGGCACCCCGCTGCCCTGGTGTTGAGCATTACAGACCGTCGCTCTGGGTGCCATCTGGTGGTTGCACAGGGCTGCAACCATTGCAGCTTTTCCTCTCATTTGGCATGATGGGTACTCCGGGTAGGTTTGAAAACGTGGATTTTGGAGGCTTCTTATTTTATCTCATTTCATTACATTTCATATTCCTTTTAATCAGATGCCAAGAAATAGTAAAGCTTAGTTAAGAAAAGAAAATCTGCACAGGTATTACATTAGTAATGTTTTTAAGTAAATGACTCCAGTGTTTGTTGAAAATGGCAAAGCAGGAGATTATAGTGTAATGATCAAAATCTTAATGTTCTCTATATTAGACATCATTTGTGACACTTTAACAATTTCAGCTGTTTTGTTCCTTTACCATTGCTGCTATATCGATCTGTGAGACTCCACTGACACTTTAAGCTTGAGTCATTCTTGGACTCCCTGACTCCTTCGTGTGCTCTGGAGCCCTTTTTGAGTCATACAGTGAAGACCTTGTTACACTAGTAACACAGCTCTAGTGATACAGAATGTTGTTGAACTTCAATTCCTTTGAGGAGAAAAGGTTTCTGTGGTTTTGCCCTTGGTTACTTCATAGTAAAAGTAAGGTTTGTATAAAACTATTTGGTTTGGCAGAAGAATTCACTTCCATTCTTTTGTTAGCAGCCAACAATCTTTTGGAAATGTGAAATAAATTCAAGAACTCAGGAGAAAATTGGCCTTAACAAAAATGCCTTCTGTAAGGTGTAATGTCACCAAAAACCTCGAATGCCAATAAATGAGAAAAAATAAAATATCACTGTGATATAAAGCACCTTGTTACAAATAGGCATTCAGAAAAAAAATACTGCCATGTGAAAACAGAACTAGAGAAGAACAGCTGTTTTCAATGTTTATTTCTTACAGAATCTTCTAGAGTTTTTGAATATGTAAATTTTCGGATACTGCTTATCTACACACCTGAGGGAATAGTAAGCTTGGTTTTGGTTTATTATGTCTATCAAAAACACTTAAACTGGAATAATGTGTCCAATTGCCATTCCATTTCTTACACCTGGGGTGTCTAATTGTAGAGAAGATTTTATAGAAATTCACTTCAATTGAAACTGTTGGCATAGACATTTCAATACTATATATATTAAATATTGAGTACAGGTATTTTCAGAAGTGAGATCCTATTCAGTGCTCTACGTCGCACTGAATGTGGTTATTTGAACTGCTAATGTGTTTTCAGTTTGGTTGTCTTTATTATTTTAAAATGAATGTAACTTTTCTTAACTAAAGCAATTTTCAGATTGGTTTTATATTCCTGTACGTATAAAAATGTAGATTGAACTCCGTTGTATGTGGCCAAAAATAAGGTGGTTTTTTGTTTTTTGTTTTTTTTTTTAAAGTTAGAAGCTCTTCTGCCATTTTGCAAAGTTAAGTTACCTGCAGAATATTTCTCAAACTAATGCAGAACTGTCGTTGTGTTGTTCTGAATAAAAGGATCTATAGAAATAGATGTAGTTTTAATTTTTTTGTTATTTGTTTCGTAACATGTAAATATACTAAGATGCAAAGGAGGATAGTGTTCTCAAATAAATTGTCATCAATGACTCAGAGAGATACATGAATAAATTATGCCTAATTACCATCACATCTATGGTTAATAAGCATGTTTCTTAATATTAAACATTAAAACTAAGTAATTTTAAATAACCACCTGTTTTCATACATTAAACTACTGCATTCTTTCTGTAATTAATTTTATTCTCTCAGTCTTACAGGAAAGATAATATAGAAAAAAGAAAAGTGTCTATTTGTGAATCTGCTACCAAAGAAAAACAGCATGCTAATGAATACCAAGGAAATAATTAATGAGTATTGTGAGCAAACAGTATAGTATTCAGTTTTTGAAAAGCTGAACAAACAAGAGAGTAGGAAAACACAAGCATTTAGGTAAGCTTGCTCCTGCTGGTATGTAATCTTTACTAGATATTTTTACACGGCTTTTTAACAATGTAAAAATGACACTGGGATTCCAGTAAGTCCTGAACACTATTGTGCCAGATTTCTAAACACTGCATCTCAAAAAGGTCCACCTCTTTCCTGTCTGATATAATGTGTCCACCTGGGAACTTGGCCATAAATCCTATGGATTATTGATGTACTGAGAATGTCACATTTACATTTTACCGTACAACAATTTGTAATGGTTAATTTAGGCTCTAAAGGAAAGCCTGAGTAGCATTGTTACCAGATATTTTAGAGTTGTTTTAAATCAGTACTGAGGTCGCACGCTTCACCTATTAAAATATAAAATATAAAAACAAAGAAAACAAAAAGAAGAACAACACAAAAACTCTGTTTAGATTGATGAACAGGAATGGGGGACTGTAACTTTTGATATCATTGCTGTGAACTCTGGATGGAAGTCTAATTTTGCAGGGGGACTTATGCAAGAAGGATTTCATAGAATCATAGAATGGCCTGGGTTGAAATGGACCACAGTGGTCATCTAGTTTCCACCTCCTTGTCATGTGCAGGGTTGCCAACCACTAGATGGGGCTGCCCAGAGCCACCTCCAGCCTGGCCTTGAATGCCTTCAGGGATGGGACATCCACAGCCTCCTTCACAACCTGTTCCAGTGTGTCACCACCCTCTGTGTGGAAAAACTTCCTCCTAATATCTAACCTAAACCTCCCCGTGTGGAAAAACTTCCTCCTAATATCTAACCTAAACCTCCCCGTCTTAGTTTAACACCATTCTCCCTTGTCCTATCACTATCAAACTATATTTAACACCTTACTTTTCCTCCCTTTGAAAGAAAATAAGTAGTTGTTTTAGTCAGAACAAATTAAGAATTTCAGCTACTAATTATTTTAAACAACTATAAGAGTGAAATTGTTTTGTTGACTCTTGCGTATCGCATCTTAAAGCCTAGCAATTTTTTAAGGAGTCTGACATTCAACACTATTCTAAGGCTGGGAAACTCATTGGATTTCTTTCCATTTCCTATTGATAGGCTCATCAGATAACAAGAAAGAGACTGAACAGACCTGTCAACTTTTGGCTTTTGTTGTCTACCTCTCTGCTTACTCAACGCTACTATTCACTGTATACTTTAAACTATTTGTAAATCCCAGGTTTCCATGTGTCACCAATTTCTCCTCGAAAAAAGTAGTGTGGTGTCTAATACATATAATAATTTTTGTGGGTCCAGACTATGGTTACAAAGGCCTAAATCTGGTTTGTCTCCCATTTTACACTGAAGTCGTTGCTTTGAATTATTTCCATCCGTGTTCATCAAGGGAGAGTCAAAACAATTCAAATATATCATAGTTCAAAATAAGTTGAAGTTTAGTTTGATTAATTTTGCTGTTGAAATTTTTCTTTCTACAAGTTGAGTATTGAATTCTTAGGTCCTTAATTCATAGTATGTCTAGGTTTTCTTTCCACTTCTTGTCTGTTATTTTTTATGAGGAATGTGAATCTAAAGAAAAAAATCATTAATTGTATTCTAGAGGCATTCTGTGAGCATCATCAGCTCATTTTTACATAGAAATCAAGTTTAAGGACGTATTTTTCCTCATTATTCTGCGTAGTTTAAATCAGTGATTGTTGTTATTGGTGCCATCATTATTATTTCACAGTAAATATATTCGACACCATAGAAAAGGTCAATGACTTCATTTCCTCTACAATGAGACTCCAAGTGCCTCCATAATTTTCCTTCAAATCAAAGTAGGTGCCAATTTAAAGCCTCCATGCTCTGCAGATCATTCTAAAACATTAATCCTTACGTTTCAGAAGAAAATACTGTTTATGTCTGTGATGTCTTGACAGTGACTTTAAATGGCAAAATGCTAAAATGCCTTTGTATTTCTAGTTTACCTTCAATAAAAAGTATGATTTGAATGAGATACCTATTTGAATGCTCAGAGAGTGAAACAAACTGACTTCCCAAAAACAAACGAATAAATGAATGGATTCCTTTTTTGCTCGGATATTGATTGGCTAATAAATTAAAACCATTAAAAAAAAAATACTTCAGGACTAATCTGAGAGTAAACGATGAGGTTAAATATAGCTTTCTAGCAAACAAACAACAACAACAACAACAACAAAAAAACCTTGAATACTGAATACTGCTAATACTGTCAGACTTGAAATCTGTTTGAGACAGTTCGAGATGCCCAAACAGCCTTTCTGCATTCGGAGTAGAACTGGGAGAAATCCAACTAAGTCCATCTCACTCTGATCACTGAGGGCCATTAGAGGATTCTGGTTACACATCTCTTGTGGGACATTGCGTGCTTGGTAAGAGGTAACTATGATGTTGATTACAGTTCACTTTGGTGTTTCAAGGGTATTGCTGCTTCATCTTGACACTTCTGCAAAATACTGTTTCCTTCTCATTTTTAATGTCAACAGCAAAACTAGAAAACTCAATACTATCTGTTTGTAACAAAAGCAAGCACTTACCCATTCTGCAATACTGTGAATAATACAGCTAGCGGGAGAAATAATTATTCTTGATGCACACTGGTACTCCATTTTTTGATGTCCAGTAGAAGAATTTTAATATATTAGGAAAATTTATTTCTATTCACATTTTTTTACCCTCTACAATGTATCCCTTGTAGGCCTGTAAAATTCAGAGAGCTCATATCGTAGAAGGGTGAAGGAGATGCAACCATTTTGTTAAAAACATTTGGAGTAGTGTTGGAAGGGAAAGAAATTTGCGATGTGTGATAGATGCTGGAGTTCACAGCAATGAGCCTTTCTGAAATACCTCAGATTTCCCAAACGTTTTTGGGCTAGGTTTTAGAAATAAAATCTTCCATAATACTTGGACTGTGCATTGGCATGTCCACATGTTCTAATTTCAAGCTATTTTGCTTTTAATGATTGAAGTTCCTGTTCTTTGTGTTATTTGGATAATAAAAAAAGTACAAGATGATGTGCTATATACATAAGATTAATCTTTCTCCTTTGACATCTAGATATTTGTTATCAAGGAAAATACAGACCCCAACACCTCTTTAAAAAAAAAAAAAAAAAAAAAAAAAAAAAAAAGAAAGAGAAGAACATTTTAAATCTGAAGATTGAGGTAACTAAACACATTTTTAACCTTGTGATCCCTTTATAGGTCGCATTCACAGAATCACAGAATCACAGAATTGTAGGGGTTGGAAGGGACCTCCAGAGATCATCGAGACTAACCCCCCTGCCAAAGCAGGTTCCCTACACCAGGTCACACAGGTAGGTGTCCAGGCAAGACAATATCTCCAGAGAAGGAGACTCCACCACCTCCCTGGGCAGCCTGTTCCAGTGCTCCGTCACCCTCACTGTAAAGAAGTTCTTGCGCATGTTTGTGCGGAACTTCCTATGCTGCAGTTTCCAGCCGTTTCCCCTTGTCCTGTCTCCACTCACCACTGAAAACAGTCTGGCCTCGCCATTCTGCCCCCCACACCTTAGATATTTATAGACCTGGATCAGGTCCCCTCTCAGTCTTCTCTTCTCAAGGCTGAACAGACCCAGTTCACTCAGCCTTTCTTCATAGGAGAGATGCTCCAGGCCCTTCACCATCTTCGTGGCCCTCCGCTGGACTCTTTCCAAGAGATCCTTGTCTTTTTTGTACTGGGGAGCCCAGAACTGGACGCAGTACTCCAGATGAGGCCTCACCAGGGCAGAGTAGAGGGGGAGGATCACCTCCCTCGACCTGCTGGACACGCTCTTTTTAATGCACCCCAGTAAGCCATTGGTCTTTTTGGCTACAAGGGCACACTGCTGGCTCATGGCCAACCTGTCATCCACCAGGACACCCAGGTCCCTCTTCGCAGAGCTCCTTTCCAGCAGGTCATCCCCCAGCCTGTATTGGTGCATGCAATTATTCCTCCCTAGACTCAAGACTATACACTTGCTTTTGTTGAACCTCATCTGGTTTCTTACTGCCCAGGTCTCCAGCCTGTCCAGGTCTCGCTGAATGGCAGCACAGCCTTCAGGCACGTCAGCCAATCCTCCCAACTTCGTGTCGTCAGCAAACTTGCTGAGGGTGGCCACTCTCCTATCATCAAGGTTGTTGATGAAGATGTTGAACAAGACCAGACCCAGCACAGACTCCTGGGGGACACAACTAGTTATAGATCTCCAGCCAGACTCTGCACCACCAACGACGACCCTCTGCGCTCTGCCAGTCAGCCAGTTCTCAACCCACCTCACTGTCCACTCATCTATCCCACACTTCCTCAGCTTTGTTATAAGAGTGTCGTGGGAGACAGTATCAAATGCCTTGCTGAAATCAAGGTAGACTACATCTACCGCTCTCCCCTTAAAATTCCTTAAAATGAAAAAGAGGCCAAAATTTACAGTTTTTCTTTTGTAATTTAGGTTTATGCAAAAAGACTTAATTCCCTGCTTTCTACTTGAATTGTATTTATCAAGCACCTACTAGCCAGCCATATACAGTTTTGATGCCTAGACACAAGTTTCCAAATTTTGCCGTCTACATTTAATACATGCCGTTATGTGCCCAGGGGCAAAGCTCTCAGAGGTATTAAAAGTGGCTTGAATTATATAGAAATGTGTTTAAGGATCTGTGTCAAGGTGCCTTGAAATACTGAGACCTAAACACCATCTGGTTCTATCAAAAGCTAATGTGTTAGACAAGTCAAGCAGTTCTGAAAAATCAGGCCACTTAGAGCCTCAATATGCAACATGCTGAGCAACTCCTGCCCTTCAGGATCAAGCTTCTTTTTAAAAATTTAGGTTTGAAATGTTGGACATAATTAATTTTCTGCTATGATTAGTCTGAGGCCAAACAATGGGATATAGATCACAGATCTAGGCTTTAGCTGGATCCTAAGGACATCCTTGCTTTGAAATGTAATATGCCTGAAGAAAAAAGAGTCTCCCATACACTTTGTTCCTTATGAGAATTTAAATATTTAATGTGGGAGAACGTAGAGTTACATTTTAAGCCTGTGTACCGAGTATAGCTATTGAAGCCACTCTTATTTCATACTTCTTTGTTAAATTTGTTCTTTAGAAATCCTTTTGATGATTTATTTCTCATGTCAACAGCCATTATAGGGAACAGTACAAAAACATTTCATGTTATTGTTAATTTTTTATTAGAGTTTATTATTTTAAATTGGTACATTGATGCTAAAAAAAAAAAGCAAAACCCACTTTATTAATCAAAATCCCCAACGCAGCAAATTACAATGTACGATTTCTGCTGAGGTTTTTGTATGTTTTTCTTTTTTTTTTTTAATGTTTACCCTTTTTCAGGGTTATAAATAATGAATGTTGTTTTTTTGTTTTTTCTTTTTTTTTTTTTTCTCAGAAGGCCTTTGCAGCAGTCCTGAAATCCTGGAGGTCTGTGGTAAAGGACACTAAATGTAGTATCACCCAGCCTACTATTTGTTTTTGTTGTTTGTTTTTGTAAATAGAGACAATCCTTTACTGGCAGTTTACAATTCTCACCTCACATACCTAAATGTCTATGTTGTACTAAATTTCATTGCTGCTCTTATCTACCAAAATAGATTTCTTGTTATGAATGTAAACACAAAGCAGCTGTGAATTTTCAGCTGTGGCTAATATTTGTTTGTACTGCTTGGAAAACAGTTATCTGGAATATTCATTGCTTTTGTATATTTTCCGTTCACCAGAAATGACAGTCTCCCACTGCTTTGACGGGGATTACACAAATAATCCGGAAACTTTTCAAATTGTAATTTGCTAAAGCACTTCTACAAGCTCGAGAAAAAAAAACAATGAAACAACTCCCCACACACACATATGCAAGCCCCACAGGAGAACGTTTAATTTCCTCACAGAGCTTCCTCCTTTATGCAGCTTGGATCCACAGGTTTCCTTCTTCTTTTGCCTTTTCTTGTGTCTTTGCAATACTGATAGTTGTTCTTACTCCATGTAGTCAAGAACATAGATAACTGGAGTATTTGCCTGTTTATTGAGTATATCTAACTCAAAAAATTAAGGAAAAGGATTCCCTTTTTCTGACCAGACAAGTTATGTGAGCTGACAACACCTACTCCAAACACATTAATCCCTTCCATGCTCAGCTAGGCTTGTGTGACTGCGCAGATCAATTATTATCATTTCTTACTGTTCAAGACGAGTGTTAATTACAGCTAGCCCAGATTCAAAAACAGGAGAGCAGGAGGCATTGGCAAGGAGTTATGTTAACAATCATCATCATCAGAAATATTACTAATGTAATTACTGAATAGGAAAGACTTTCAAGGATTTAATTTACTTTTTCTCTTCTCTTCTCTTCTCTTCTCTTCTCTTCTCTTCTCTTCTCTTCTCTTCTCTTCTCTTCTCTTCTCTTCTCTTCTCTTCTCTTCTCTTCCATTTGGGTGTTACTTATTCTTGCATTTCATTCAGGTAAGATTGCAATTTTCAGTCTAATACACTCTTTGTAAAACATTCTTTAAAATAAACAGGAAAAATGAATTAAGATTAGAACTGAAGCGTGGACTTATTTTCTACTTTTTTCAAATATACTAGAATGATCCTATCATCTTAAATACGAAAAAAAAAGATGAAAATCTAACTGTTTTAAAGAAATTGTTCCATCAGAATAACATGCTTGGAGAAGTAAAATAACTTGTACATTTGTAGCATTCATTCTAGCAAAAAAAAAGGAAAGAATTTTCTGAAAAATCTTCTGTGATAAAGTTCAGACTTCAACAGAAAGTGTGCAGTAGCTTAACGAGCTAGGACTTATGGCCTGGTTTGTCTTCTTCCTCTAAGATTTCTCTCCCATTACTTTTACTAGTTCAGCTATAGTGCTTATACTGTTGGTAGTCTACTACAAAGAAGCTACTGCAAGGACAGTAGCAGAATCCAGCTGAAACTTGTCACCATTAACTCTACCAGGACAATCTACTGACTCCAGCTTCAAAGGTCAAGCAAGCAGCACTCTCATCCTACAATGGCAGTTCAGTTCTCTGTCAGATGGTGATGCTCCTTTCCTCTTTGTATCAGAACATACACAGCATAAGCAGGGAAATATATGTATATATTTAGTAGCTGCTGAGAGAAGCATCCCTTCTCTGGAGCTAGATTTGAGAGTATCTAATTTATGAATATTAAGATGCTTGAAAAACTTAGAGCATAATTTGTAATGATGACGCTGTTGACTAAAATAAATTTGAGATTTCAGAAGCAGCAAGAAAATTTCCTAACAGGAAACACCTGAAATAAACAACATAGTGGAATTTCTGCTTAGGCATACCAGTGAATAAACTCATAACTATCTTTTGCTCTGCACGGTTATGCAAAATCTCTGCTGCTGTCATTGTGTACTGATCCCAAGTGGTATGTTGAAAGTGAAACACAGATGAAAAAGAATGTAGGGTGGATGGAGAAAAAAGGTGAGAAAAATACTAAAGAACTTAGCTTGGAGGGACAGGAGGGCTTGACTAGTATTTTTTCTAGATGTCTCGTTTACTGAATGTAAATGCTCCAAGTTGCTCAAAAGAGCTAAGCAAACTTCCCTCCTTTTCAAAGGATTTTAACACATCCCACATGATGCTTTTACAATTTTTTGAATGTGGTTTGCTTCCTCTGTATGTTTTAGTAAGAGATTGATGATGCATACAGAACTCCATTAACCTCTTTACAGTTTCTGGTTCTGTCTTGTGTTTTGTTCAGTTGTGTTATAAATGTCTGGACTTCAAGCAGGCTGCTCCAGGTTATTTTGAAGTCAGCTCCATGCCAACAGCACCTTCATTCTGTTGCCTCCAAGCAGGTTCATTAAAATCTCTGTGGAGTAGCAAGCTTTTATTTGGCATTAATTCCAGCACAGCTCCTGAAACAGCAGTTTGTGATTGATCTTGAAAGCTGCTTTGGGTTTGGCTTTACTGCAACCCCCCTGGTGCACCTTGTGCCTTCTAACAGTGTTCCCTACAGCCAGTTTTTCAAACAGTTTAAACCTTTGGAAAGCTATTGCTGCTTTAAGCTTCGCTGAGGTTTGTGGGCTGAATGTATTTTTTTTGCGGTTTAACTGTGAGGGTAACAGGGCACAAAGCACTAGTAAGCAATCATTTTCCCCCGGCTCCACAGCTTCTTTCACCAGATTATCTTTCACCTATCAGTAATACTTCTTTTCCTGCACATTTGCATCAATTGACATTTGTTTTCACTTAAGCTGTGCCAGTTTACGTAAAATGTTTTCAGTTTTTGTGCTTATGGTCAACACCTCCTTGCGCAATTATTAATTAGAGGGGGAAAAATTAGAGGGGGAAATAATAGTTCACAGTTTACAAACCAAGTATGATTGCAGTTGTTTTATCCCTTTCTCTCCACCTGCCTTCACCTTTGGAAAATTGTTAATATGACTGCAAGTAGTATCACTGTCTGGAGTATCTCCTTAAATTTGCAGAGAAATGAGTGTTCATATTTCTGCCTGACATAAGTAAGTCTTAAATTATAACTATTTTCCAGTGATGAGATGTTTCATCTCTTTTACAGCTTGTCTCAAGGACTTGCATTAGTAGGTGAAGTGCTATATGGTTCTGTGTTCTTTTTATTTATAAAATGAAAATTAGTCAGAAAACTAAATTACTATTTTGCTTAAGTCTTGTACAAGTGAAATCATTTTATTAGGGAATGACTTCTTCATTTTGGCAACTCTTGTTTTTACTGTTAATTATGGCTGTATCTAAAATCTTTACTCTGGGGTAGGACTAAATTGTGCTAAGTTTGTAGAAATATTTAAATTAATAAAAAAAAAAAAAAAAAAAAAAAGAAATACCTGCCCAGATGGTAGTTCCTGATCCAAATATTAAACATGAGACCATAAAGAAATACTGTCACTGTGCAGTCAGACAGACAATATTGGAAAAGGCCACAATACAACTGAGCTTGCTGAACTTCAACATTCTGAAGACCTAAAGACTTATAAAAGTATTTTAAAAGTTTTGAGGAAAGGTAACAAGAAGTGTTTCTGAGACAGGTTTTTTGTTAAGAGGCAAATCTGGTCCAGCATGACAGCTTTCCTTCTCTAAATAGGCAGCAGAAGCTGCTAGATTTGCCTATGTAAATGTGTGTTTATGTGGAGGGACAACAGAAGTTAAACTCTGCTTATTGCATGTCTTTGATATGATGGATTTTGATGTTTGACAGTCCACTGCAGACTGTGTCTGTCTGTGTTCTCCCACACTGTGGTAGATTTCTATTTTAAAGTATTGGTACGAAGATTTTTCTCGCTCTTCCTTGTTTCAACAATTTCCACAGACAAATACAAGTTGTTGGGTAATATTTTCTGCAGCCCTGAATTTTTATTGTGGTCACTTTCACTATATGACTTTTAATATATGATAGCCTTGAACAGACTTTTGCAATAGATTACCCTCTCTTTCTTCCTTTGATACCACATGATAACACTTGCCTTGGCTGTGAGAAAAAGTATGATGTAATATCAGGTTTTTTTAGATGCTTGATATTGCATTTGTAATTCTTCCTTTTCTGCAGGTTAGGAACTGCATCCAGCTTTCAGAAAAAGCAAATTAATTCCCATCTCTGAATTCCCAGTACTCACCTTTAATTTCATGAATCTGCCATATGTGTCAGTGCTCTGTTTTGCTTCTGCATTCAGGACTCAATAAGGCTTTTAAGCTTTGAAATGCAATACTAATGTTCTCAAAAAATCATCTAAATGCTGTTCTCATTCCCTTGTCTGTTTCTTTTGCACCTTCCTCTTTGACTTGACTATTTTGGGGCCTCTCTTCCAGCCACATTCTGAAACCAGAAAGCATACCAGAAAGCATTTTGATCCCCAAATAATCTTGGTGAAGTCACTAAGATCTTGCAGAGCAGATTGCTATGCACTGTGTTCCAAGACTGGATGATTGCAGCCTTCTCCATGACTATAAAGTAGTTATGCATCAGGCTTTGATTGCATTAAGAACTACTGATGTTCTTCGAAAGTATGTGCTAACTTAACATCCTTTAAAGTTCCCTTCTTTTCTCCTTCTTGCCTTAATTTTCCTCGTCAAAGCTTTTCTCTTTTTAATTTTCCTGCATAGTAAGCTATTATCTACAAACACATTGCTATTTCCTGACAGTGAGCAGCTTATATCATAAGCCACCCCTCTACTTAAACAGCCCATAAGTGAGAATATTGCCAGTGCTTAGGTATGCTCATGCACTTGGAGAAAGTGTTATTTTATCTTCCCCAGCAATATTTTCTGATAATGATTGATCCAACATTAAGTTCCTCTCTCTTTTTCTACTTCCATATTATGTTACTTTTCTGTGAAAAGTAACTCTAACTCTCTTTACAACCTCTTCAAATTGTTATAGAATTCTGAAGTGAGGAAATATCCTCTTTTTTTTTTTTTTTTTTTTTTTTTTTTTGTCAGTAACTTGAAAGACCAACAACTGAAGTAGAAACTGTAGTATAAATTCTCCTTCCTACTGTTTACATTGATTATATGACAAACAATATACATTCACTAAATTAGCTTATTTAATGAGAAAACTATACTATACACTCAATACAGAATGAGAAAAATCAGTAAAGGGAAACGGAGAAACTTTCATTTCTTGTGTGTGTATGTGTGTGTCACAACATGCATTATTTTTAAAAATAAATTATTCTGTCGCCTTTACTGACATACACTGCGTAATTGCTCTGCACCTTTGATGTAGTCCTTCACCATATCCTTCTCTCTAAATTGGAGAGGTATGGATTTGAATGATGGACTGTTCAGTGGATTAAGAACTGGCTGTCTGGATGCAGCCAAAGAGTTGTGATCAGTGGTTCTATGTCAGGGTAGAGGCCCGTCACAAGCAGTGTCCCTTAGGGGTCGGTCTTGGGACTGGTGCACTTCAAAATCTTTGTCAGTGACATAGTTGATGGCATCGAGTGCATCCTCAGCAAGTTTGTGGATGATACCAAGCTGAGCAGTGTGGCTGATATATTGGAGGGAAGGGAAGCCATCCAGAGGGGCCTGGACAGGCTGGAGAAGTGGGCCCATGTGAACCTAATGAGGTTCAACAGAGCCAAATGCAAGGTGCTGCAAACAGGTTGGAGCAATCCCAGGTATTCATAGAAACTGAGAGAACCCCTTGAAAGCCCTGCAGAGAAGGACTTGGGGGTCCTGGTGAATGAGAAACTGGATGTGAGCCAGCCGTGTGTGCTTGCAGCCTAGAAGGCCAACTGTGTTCTGGGCTGCATTAAAAGAGAAGTGGCCAGCAGGGAGATGGAGGTGATAGTCCTCCTCTGCTCAGCTCTTGTGGGGCCCCATCTGGAGTACTGTGTCCAGATCTGGGGAACCTAGCAAAATAAAGACATGGAGCTCTTGGAATGGATCCAGAGGAGGGCCACTAAGATGATCAGAGGACTGGAGCACCTCTGCCATGAAGAAAGGTTGAGGGAACTGGACTTGTTTAGCATGGAGAAGAGAAGGCTCTGGGAAGACATCATTGTGGCCTTCCAATAATTGAAAGGAGTGTATAAACTGAAGAAGAATGACTGTTTACAAGCATGGATAGTGGTAGGACAAGGGGAATGGTTTTAAACTAGACAGGGGAGGTTTAGGTTAGATATTGGGAGAAAGTTTTTCACTCAGCGGGTGGTAACGCACTGGAACATGTTGCCCAAGAGGGTTGTGGATGCCCCATCTCTGGAGGCATTAAAGGGCAGGCTGGATGTGGCGCTGGGCAGCCTGGTCTGGTGGTAGGCGACTGCACATGACAGCGGGGTGGAAACTAGATGATCTTTGTAGTCCTTTTCAATCCAGGCCATTCTATGATTCTATGATCTTGCTAATAGTCTGTATGTGATGGCAACAGCTGTTCTAAATGATATCAACTGATATCAGAATGATATCAAATGATATCAGAAAGAGGTGTTCTAGAAGTGGTGAATCTCTTCTGCTTTTCTCTTAGTATAGTACAGAATCACTCATCAAAGCACTTGAAACAAGGCAAAATACCATGTAATCTTAAAATGTTTTTCATATTTTGGCCACAGTGTGCACGTAGCTATAGTATTCAGTTTTGAACAGTGATTTCAAGAAGCTCAATCTACTGCCTAATATCAGCACATTTATGTATTCCGATATGCTACGAAAACAGAAATAAAGTTTTGGAATTTTTATATCACTCAATGACTTTTTGGCAGCAGAAAGGCTATTTGCACATACTATTGGAATCAGAAAATTAGATTTTAACCTCTAATGTCTTTTTAAACATAGCTAGCACATAAGTAAACAGCTGTGCTTATTACAGATCCAGAATGCAATAATAATAATAAAAAAATATAATTGGAAGAAATTTCAGGGCATTCCCTTGAGATGAATTCTTTAAGCTCCCAGCAAATGAAGCAAGAGTCAGAACTACTAATTCTCCGGAGCTTGGCCCTATAATACCAGCATTTTTGTTCTTTAACGTTTGTCAGTAATATTTAGTACTCAGGAAATGCAGATTGCCAGCTGTTACACATCAACTCACAGCAGTAACATGCTCTGATGTTTAAGTCTTATTTTTATACGAATGATACTCAGGAAGCTTGAAACTTGACAGTGAATAAACACTGGGGCATTCAGCTTAACTTGGTACATCTAGTTGGAAGCTTGATAATGCTGTTTGATAGATCAGAAAATTAAGCTAGATAAGGTGACCAGAAGGGGGATTTCTTGTATGTTTGTATATTTACATGGCTTACTCTATTCTGCTTGAACTTAATAGCAAATCCTGAGGCATTCTCAACAGCAAGCTGATGGAAATGGCTGAACCTGGGGGTCGTATGGTTACCTGTGTCCCGACCAGCTCAATCTCAACTCCCAATCTGCTCAATCTCAAACAGTGATGAATCCTTCCTATGTCATTCCTAATTATCTCTTTTTCTTCTCTACTTGTTTAATTTATTGTGTGTGTGTTTAAATATTTTTTGTTTGTTTGTTTTGTTTTCACCCTGAGTGGAAACAAGTTAGCAAGAAAGACTATTCCAGAAGGGATTTCTTGGGCATGAACAAGTGGAACATCATCTTTTTTAATTCACACTTGCCAGAGATCCAAAAAACAGCTCCCTCCCCCCAAAGAAAACCACAAAATAAAAGCAGAAATGTTATAGCATTACAAATGCAGTTGTAAATGCACCAAGAAGTTAATGGGACAAGTTCTGAATTGCTTTAGCATGGGTGAAGCTTGACAGATAGGCTTTCCTCAGGCAGCACTCATGGCTTCAGGGAATCAAGCACTCCACTTTGCTGGCTCACAGGATGCCATTTTGAGAGCACATTTTCAACTGATGTTATTATATAGTATTTAAAGAGAAACAGTAAGAATCCCAGATAGGTTGGGACTCCATCTGGACCATGAAAAGTGTATTGCTTAGCAACTAGCTGTTTACTGTTGTTCTCCATTTTCTTGTTGTTGTAAGTGTATCTCCAAACAAGTCTGTCTGGCTTTTTTCTTTCTTTTTATCTTTCTTCTTTTCTTTCTTTTTTTCTTCCTCCTTTTCTTTCTTCCTTTTCTTTTTCTTTTTCTTTTTCTTTTTCTTTTTCTTTTTCTTTTTCTTTTTCTTTTTCTTTTTCTTTTTCTTTTTCTTTTTCTTTTTTGTTTTCGTTTTCGTTTTCTTTTTCTTTTTCTTTTTCTTTTTCTTTTTCTTTTTCTTTTTCTTTTTCTTTTTCTTTTTCTTTTTCTTTTTCTTTTTCTTTTTCTTTTTCTTTTTCACAATTTAAAATACAGATAAATAAAGCAGAAAGGCTCCAAAACTCAGAGCTACCTTGTGGCGGAGCTCATGGCAATCCCTATGGGTCCATGCCCACAATAAAGACTACAACACTGCCACTACCCTGCACCATATAAAAAGACACTTTTCTATAAGACTCACCTACCCATGTATAAGTGGGTGATTTTTTAAAATTATTCTAGAAAGTCTATTATGGGAGATAAACTGATGTTGAATCAGTGCAGTAAAAAGAAGCTGTAGAAAATATAGGTTATTTATTTCCAAAGAACTTATAAATCCTGTTTAACTTGCAGTGTAAGATTTTACAGGTTTTTGGAAACATTTTTCACTTCCTTTGGTAGAGAACATACAGTAAGAATCCGCTGTGCATTAAGCACTCACATCACACTCTGCCTTCTTCTGTAAAAACCCTCACATTTGAGCCTTTGTGAAAATATTTGTTTTCTTTAACACACATTTCAGAAGATGCCTGGTTAATATTTGAACTGCAATTGCTGGAATCTAGCCTGGCTTCTCAGTCTGTTTTTGCAGAATACCAACTGGTATAAGGGTCCATGATCAATTCTGTAATTCATTAAAAAACATACATATAGCCATTATGATGTCAGATTGTTGTTTTTGTGTCTGTGTACATGTATGCTTTTTGCTACATTATATATTCATGGTGCATTTATATGTTTCAGGAACTATTTATTTTCTCTATGTCTCAGAGCACTGAGGTAACAGTTATAATACTTTGTCATTTGAACCAAGCTAAGATTTATTAGTGTGTAAGGTCACAATATGAGTACTAGACCCACAGTCTAGTTTTTGTGGGCTAATAAGCTACTGTCTATCAGCTAAGGTACACTGAATGATCGTAATATCTTCTTAGCCTGCAGCAAGTAGAAAGTCAAATGTATTAACGTAAGCGTCCATTAAGGAAAAGTAATGTTATAAATAAGCAAAAGAGGAATTAGTGTTTTGGTGTTTTTTTTTTTTTCTTTTTGTGTTTGCGCTCTAATTTTTCCTCTCACACTGCTGCTGACAATGGTGAACTAATTTTTTATTTTTTTATTTTTTTATTTTTTTATTTTTTTAGGATCTGAGCCTTCTTCCCATTGCAGTCTTCTTATTTTTAACATGCAAGACAGCTACTCCAGCACAGACATAAAATTAGTTTTGCTCAATGGGTTTCTTGTCATGCATGTGCAAAAAGCTTCATTTGCCTCCAATTTAAATTTTTGTTTTCCTCTGGTGACTCATTTTGCTGCATCTGTGTTTATTCTATAACCTGTGGATAAGGCATGTTTTCCTAGCTGGGAGCTGGCTGGGCTTTTGCTGATGACTGCCATGTGTTGGTTTAGTCTTGCATGCTATTCTGTCTTGATTTCCCTGAAGCCCTCACTGTCAGCATTTCCCCAGGGTGCTCCATGAAACTCTTCTGGGAAGTTCTTCAGGTAAAGCTCCTCTGTGGGACTGTGAGAGACATCACAGATGCTTGTCCCTTGTAATAATGTTTATTTCCCTCTAAAAATTATGCATACTTCACTTGTCTCTGTGATAGATTATTTATTATTATAGTTTGTCTTTTGCTTTACAGATTTTATTTTGGTCACAGCAGCTAATAGTAAGAGACATATGCTGGAAACACTAATGAGAAGAAAGATGTTGAGTGATAACTTTCTAAGCTGCTAATAGTATGAGTTTGAGAACTTTTTCTCTATGAGATTAAACTTTGTTCATGTCTGTATGTATTGAAGTTGTACTTCTAATTAACTGTAATTCACTGTAAATATTACTCTTTCTACAATAATAGTACCAATAAAAAGAACCAACAAAAAAGAAAAAGTAAGATGCTTTAGTACAGTTTAAGCTTTCTGTGGTATCCTCCATTCACCTCTCTCACTGTTCCATTTATCCACACTAAGATCTAGGTGTATGTGTATATAGTTACCAGGTGTGCTTGAATTTTGCAGATTGTTTAAAATACATCAAACTGGTAGGCTTGTTTTTATAAAAGTTTATAAGGGTCTACAGCTTACATAAAATTTGGGAAAGTCTTCTGAGGTTGTTAATAATACATGAAATTTAACTTCAGCGTGGTAGATATGAATATCTCTTCAGCAGAAAGATTGAAGGGTTTGTATTCTGGAAAAGGTGGAAAACCTTGACCAGGATTAATGCAGTGAAGGGTGTGCACAGCTGACATAAGATTACAAATGTCTCTAACAGATCAAACGATATTGATGAAATAGAAACACCTGATGAGCAAGAAATAAAACTAGGTCAATTTCCTATGACAGGTAAGTGTTACTATGTTTCCAAAGCTGCATCCATGAAGTAGATCTTGATAAAGTACAACTGATGGGTTTGTGAAACCGTTTTAACACACAAGTAATTTGGAGAAAGTGTTTATAACTTCTTTCTATCAAGAGCTGAATGGTTAGAAATACATCTGAGCTGAAAGTTTAGCGTGAGAACAGGGAAATCTTCGTGTTGGGTAAAGAAAATTAGAGTTGAATTATTATGGTCTGTCCTTGGACTGTGGTTTTTCTTGCCTTCATCCATCTTTTCTCCTAGTGGTTTCTCAAGAAACAATACCTGCAGTTCAGCCATTGGTAAAATATGCTCTTATATATCTTGTTAATACTGAAGGTATTTATTTCTGATTGTGACAAAGCTGACTCCTATTCTGTATATTTCTGTGGGCAAATAGAAGCCCTGATCTCTCCTGAGCAGATGAAACACTCTTAGAAATTGATGGGGACTTCACAAAAACAAAGACTGCAAGATTGACCCTATGTCTTGTTATACTATCAGCTTGGAAATAAGTAAGTTTAGGCTTCAGCTTCTTGATACCTAGACATGTGATTTTCACTATTAACTGGCTGTTGGGAGACAGCAGAGAGAAAAACGTTCTGTCAGGAAATATGTGTGGTCTATGAGATGAAATGATTCTTGTACCAAGTACTTCTTGATATGTAGAATGTGAAAATGTTCACCACTTGACATTTGCCCAGGAAGGCACAGTCCATTTGTCTTTTTAGAGCACTGTAAAGGCACTGCAACTTCATTTTATTACTCATGCAGTCAAGATACAGTGCTTGCTTGAGAAAGCTTTCTGTTTTCCCTATAGGCTTGGAAAGGGCTCCTTGTCAAAGACTGCTTCCCTCAACCCACAACTCTAGTGAAGAATTCGGATTAACAGCAGCACTTGTACAGTGGAACAATGTGGAACAATGAAAATGCTCTTTAAGTGGTGGCTTCTAGTGAATGATATGAGACACAAAGAACAAATCCTCCTCTGAACTTATTACAGAAATAAAATTATGCAAAAAAAAAAAATTTTGTCTGTATAGTGCATCATAAGAATTAGAGGAAGCTTCATGTGTACTTTCTGTCTGTCTCTTTTTTTTTGTTTGTTTGTTTGTTTTTTTGTTTTTTTTTGTTTTAAACCGTGAAAATTTTGTGGAAGTCTGGGTCATACAGGACCTGCTTCTATCAATCAAGGTTATCCTATTTAGGTGGAAAAGCAGACATTTTATTGGTTTTTGGAGCATGATGTTAAAGATTTGATCTCATGGTAGTCTGACTGACTTGTCTCTTCTTAGCATCTTCTCCTTTATTAGAGACTACTTGTAGCTTTGTCTCCCCCTTTGTTAATAATACATTTCAGGATGAGGTGTTTGTGTGTAAACAACTACTAAATAGCTACTCCATGCTGTTATGACTCAATGGGACAATAGAGTTCTTACTGAAATAAAAAATGAGCTCTATTTACAACCTCCCCCCCCTCACCAAGTTTCTGATGCAAATATTTGAGTACACACCTATTCCTTCTGAGTTTTTATGTTGCTCTGTTTAAAACTGACCTGACAACGCTACACGCAAAAATCATGCCAGTTCTGCTGTAAACCTCTGTTTTAATGGACAACAGCATGCATGCATGGACTCCATTAGTGCACACTCAGCTCACTCAGTAAGTTTGTAAAACAGGAGGAACACTGATCATCTATCTTCATCACTGTGTTGTGAGTATGAAACATTTTTTGGGAATCTGACTCAGACAGCTAAGTGCGGCACTGGCCCCTCCATGACTGCAATAGTCACTATTATATAGTCAATAATAATTGCTTACAGTCAGACTGTGGATGCACTGCTGTCAGACAGTTCTCTGTGGGTTTATGAATGTGTGTATCAGCTGCATCACATAAATATATGTACTGATGCTATTACTGTTCTGCATTGGCTATCTCTAACAACTAAATATGCTCTTAAATGATAGCAGTTACTTTAAAATACCTGCTGTTTAAAATTTCACCTACCTAATTACTTGTCAGTCACTGAAAAAGAAGCTGTTATTTCAAATACTGCCAAACCTTTTTCAAACACAAATATTGCTTCTCCTATTCTGCACTTGATTTTGAAGTGTAGAGATCCAATCAGCTGGGCTAATTTCAAAAATGAAAAAATGGGTTACCCCATTCTTTAGCATCCCCACTCCAGTCTCTTACAGATTTTGGAGACAATATAGATAAGTCTACTGCATACAGCATCATTCTCTGAGCTGAGGATAGGTACACATTCTAGAATGTGAGGTAGCCAATAAACAATGGGTAAATTGTACAAAACTGAATGAGGCAGTTGGAGTGTCCTCTTGTCAGCTGTGTCTGTTGAACACAGAGAAATATCTGTGTTGGAAGCAGCAATAGCATGTAAAAGAGATTTACCACGAAACTCTTTTCTTTCCATAATAAAAGCCTAAGGACACTGTTGTACTTGGTTGAATTTGGGGGCTCTTTTGTCTGGCAGGGAGGTTTTGCAAAAGTGTTATCAAATGCAACCTGATGAGTCTTCTGTAGCTCTTCTTACTACACTGCTGCTCTACTGTTAACAAAGAATTTTTGCCAATGGCCTTGACAAAAAAAATCATCAGAAAATGATTATCTATGAACTCTGAGTCTGTGCTGGAGGGTATTAGAGAGGTGGAATAAAATGCAAATTATTTCTACACTTGGCATCTAAATCTGGGTTTTGTTCATTGCCAATAGCTACAGCTGTTGGCTTACCTTCATAACCAGACATCAGTCAAGGGCAAAGAGGAGGGCAAAGAGGCAAGTCAGGAACTCAGGAAAAAGCCAGTGACAAACAGGTCTGTAACTCTGAAAGTAATTTGTCTTGAAACTGTCCTAATATTTTGGGAATTTTATTTCAAGGATATGAAAGTGTACTATGAATGATCATGCTAATATATTGTAGTTGACTATCTCTGTAAAGGCATTTGTCATTAGGTGGTATAACATTGGATCTGGTTGGTTTTATTTACAGTATTTTCCCTATGAAGCAGGAAGAGTTAGGGAACAGAAAAAAATAAAAAATTAAAAAACACACCAAGAAGCTTGACTGTAGTGAATTCTCATACTTCTATCTACAGGTCATATCCTGGACTTGTCATAATCCATAACAGAAAGCCTTTCAGAGCCAGGCAGCTTAGCCACAGCAAGTAATTCACAACCTGAAAGGTACAAGTCTCCCAGTGAGGGCTGCATAGCTGTTTGGCAATACCTTCCAGAGTTTTTAGAGTTGGACTTATGTGATGCCATATTTAAAATTTTCTTCTTCTGCTGGAATAAGTAGGACAATTTTGCAGATACTTTGTGCATTAGATTACCACTTACTCTCAGGAAAGGAAAGGTAGTTTCCTATAAAGTACATTTTCCTATGAATTTCGAAAGCATCAATGTTAAATACTGCTGGCATGAAATTGAAGACTAAAACATTTTGGAAATATACATATGCTCTTTTTTACCTCTCACCCTTATCTAAAATATGAAGATGTGTGGAGAGATGCTTTTGCTTACTCAGACATGTTAAGACCCTACAGATGGTTAGAAATTGAGAAAAATATGACATGTATAAATGTGGCAGGATCTAGTTAAGGAAAAAAAACTTTTATGCAACTGTCATTTTTTTCTCTTATGTGAGAAATATTATATGCTGTTGTGAATCATTATTGAAACTTGATGAGTATGGCTTATCATAGTGAGAAAAAGTTGAAATGCTTATTCCTGCAGCTTTAAACAGTCTCAGTGACCCATATAGCTGTATGTTCTTCCCCTCTTTCTGTTTAAAATTTAAATAGTTTTCTTCTGACTAGTAGTATGTGAAGAAATGTTAAAGCAGAAGAAGAAATCAATTGAAGTCTTTAAATTTTTCTGATATAATGGACTAATTCAGTGTCACGGGTTTGCACTTTGCAACATCTAACATTAAATAGATTTGTCAGCAGCTGGAATTCATTATAAGGTTATAGGTTATAAGGAATTTAGACCCACTAGTCCTCTCCATCACCATTAAGTTGCTGTTTAGCAGTTAGAGCCACAGTACTGCAGAAACCTAAACTTTAGTAAAACAAGATCTTTTATGTTTTTAGGTATGAGAAATATCAAGCTATGGTTTAAAAAAAAAAAAAAAAAAAAAAAAAAAAAAGCACTGATTGAGATCTAGCCAAGCTCTTTACTAGATTTGAAGCTGAACTCTGGGACTGTAATTCTCAGTATCCTTTCAGGTGAGTGTCTGCATCCTCTTTCAGAGTGTGGCAAACCTGTGGAGTGTGATGACCTTAGATGTTCTCAATTGATGAAACTGTTTGGCTGGAACTGCTCTGGAAGTTGCACAGAGGCTTGCTATAAAATAAGCAAGTTCTGATTTAGGTAAACCTAAGTGCAGATCTGATTGGTAAAACTGCTATAAAGGAGCATAAGGCACTCAGTAGTGAAATAGGTGTAGAGAATGGGCTGGATTGTTTGCTTTTTCATTGCCTTTGTTTTCTGTGCCTGATAACTACAAGCTGTCTTAAAACTACTCAGTGCATTTCATTAATTTTAACTTTTATTTTCTGTTGTTAAAGTTTTGTTGTTTTTTTTCCTCCTTGGTGAAAAGTCTTTCAAGGATCTCAGAACTAGATGTTGAGTAATCAGGGCATAGATGTTTGTGTGTATGTCTAGATAAGTTGTGATGTGTAGGTGACTAGTGGGAACATAGACACTTGTCAGGATTAGGGTAGCTTCTAGATGTTTGTCTCTACCTGCTTAACTTCAAAATGTTAGGCTTAATTTTCGCTTTTTTGCAGTGCTGCAGAGGAGAAAACAGTAGTTCCCACTGAAGTATTATACTTCTCTAAAGATTAGACTTCATAGCCTGTATTCGCTTGTCAGTAGCTAATATCTTCATAGAGGTTTCTTTGGAAGCAGTTGTTTTGTTCTGACATAAATGTCTATTCTATATTCATGCAAATAAATTAAAAACAAACAAACAGCCTCCAGGAATCTAGGCAGACAAGCTTTTGATGTTTTTTTATGACTCAGAAATTAATTAGGGTATCAAGACTTAAGCGTAATTATAAATGAAAAAGCATTTCTCTACTGCCACACCAAGTAAAGATAGTTTCGTTTTCATGTACTCCCCATAACACCTGAAATTTAGCATGATGCACTTAAAATGTCTGCCTTGATGTACTAGAGGAAAAACAACAGTATAGTCGAGATTATCTTTGCTTTTATGGCTTATAACAAACAGGTAATGATATAATAATTGGAGGGCATTCTCTGGTCTGCACTGTAGAAACTTTAGCACCATGAGGGCCAGAATGAAAATTGCTGGACACATATCTGTCATCAGGAATAATTAATAAAATGAGTAGGTTTTTTGACAGCATGGTTCTTCTCTAATTGTGATTGTCTTATTTATGCAGGCTATAAATAATGCTGAATATGACATGCTACCTGGCTTTGGTCTCCTCACTTCTATGAGGGCTTTTTCCTAGTTTTTCTTTTTTCATGCCTTGTATTCACATTTGAATTGCAAGATGTTTGCAGAAAGAACTAATGTAACCATAAGAATTAGAATATCAAGTGCTTGAGTAGGCACTTCCCAACATCTTTAAATGCTTTGGAACTGGAAAAAGGATAGAGGTTTGAAAAGAAATTGAGACTATAATAGTAGTGCTAAGAAGTTGCTGGTGGTAGGTTTATTTCCAAATGAGTTACATTTGTTTCTTGTCTTTCTTCCCTTATTTAGCTGCTCTACAGCTTATGAGTAAAATCAAAGTTAGGGTCTCAAGAAACAGATGCTCACAACTGATAGTCACCTTACTGTAAGGTAACTCTCCTCAAAATCTGAGAAATTGATGTGTCTTTAGTTGTTGTGATTCTTCCCAAGGCTGCATGCAGATTGGTTACCAAGATAGCACTATATGTTTGAGATGAAAAGAAAAAATAAGCTAATTGTGAATGTTCACTAATTTATTTTTGCCATGACATTATTCTGTTTTTCTCAAAGTGCATACCATTTTTGTGAAGAAAGGATGTGGTGTTGTTGTTTTTTTAAATAGGCTTTCTGTGCTATCTCTGTGCTTTGAAAGGAGTTGTCGTCTTTTATTTTAACCATTCATCTGGTTAAAAGCAAATACTAGTAATTCCCACCAATGCTTTATCGATAAAAGGTAATACAAGGAATCTTGCAGAAAAACATTTTCCAGGTTGTTAGTGAAAAGAATTGTGGATTAGGCAGTACTCTGCTCTATTGTTTAATTTCTCCTTTTTGAAATGGATGTTATCAAAAGCAGCTGGCTAATTTGTTGAAATAATATGGAATAGTATTATTTTATGACAACAAACTATCTAACTAGTAACTAGTTAGAAGTTACTGTTAAAGCTGGGAGGAGCCTTCAGCTCAAGCAGATTCAGATCAAGCAGTGCCTATGATGCTGATGATCCCTGACCTGTTTAAACTAGTACTCTGCTGCTGTGTGTTTAAAAATTGTGAAACTCTTAGCTGAGGAGTCTTGATTCAATTGTTTTACCACTAACGATTTCTGTCTTTTAAAATGAGATTAATTTGGTACATGGTGAAACACATACCTAAGCATATTTATTATGCAGAATACCAACAATTATAATATAAACTTGAAAATAGGATATGGAAGAGGGGATGATTCCCTCCAAAAGCACGGAGGTGTAAGACAATCCTGAAAATGTGGAGCTTTTCTACCCAGTTTATTTTAAAACCATAGGAAATCAGGAAAAAACCATCATAAAATGTTTCTAAACATGGAGGATGCTAGCAGCATTACATTCAGAAATGAAGTTTCTAAGAAGAAAACACCTTCCACTGCCCTCTGCTGCCTACAGGCAGTGTAGTGAAGCTAGTCCTGCTCAATTGCATGTACCTATCTCAAAGCCCTGTGCTGGGGAAATGGTGCTAGTTATGAATGAATGGAACTGTGAAGGTGAGTCATACTTTGCGGATAACTTTTTACTGCAGGTGCTACTATAATATCTAAAAGCTTTTCTCTGTGATCACCTGAAACGAGGCTCAGAGCGTTGCCAGATGTAAAAAGCTTTTTCAAGTCATCTCTGATTGCTGGTTATATTCAGTGCTTAATGTTGGTGTACTGTTCTTGTACTTCTGCTGCTTGGAGACATGTGAATTTTGGACTTCTAGAAAAGTATGAGATGCTGTTCTGGCCTATTTGTACTACATAATTTCAGTTTAATTCCAATCACTAAGGAAAAAATGAAATAAAAACAAAAGCACAGGTCTTGGAAGTTTGCACTGGCTTTTGGAGAACATCATGATAAAACTTTAGACTAGAGGGATAAGTGGATTTTTACATTACAAGTAACTTCAAGCCCTTAAAGCTCTATACTCTTTTGGGATCACAGTAGTCATTAGGGTACCTTAGCTTGAAGGTACTATAACTTTCTTTTATGGGCAACTCTATCATTAGCAGGGCTTTGGATACGATGTGGCAAAAACAAAACTCCTGCTTGCTTACTATACCATGCTGGGAACCCTCCATTATCCATCCAAGGAGTAAATCATCTCCCTGCAAACTTCTTTTTATGCTCTGTACCTAGTACTGTATTAACAGAGACAGTGTTATTGCAGCAGAAGTTAGGGCTGACTCAAGTACCTCAGAACAGAGCACCAAAATAATTAAGTCAGCATTGTAGGAATTATAGCCCAATGTACTACTTCCACACATTGATTTTTAACCTTTCTAATATTACACAACGATCTTGTTCCCTCAGCTTTTATAACTTCACTCTGCCTTAATTTAGAAATGAAATGGCTGTGTCTTGTACTTTCTGTGAAGAAACTTAACTGGATGCTATGTGTAAATACAGTGATGTTGTCAGGTACCAGATACCTGATTCTTCATCTTTGTAAAAGCCAGCAACTCTTCAGAGTTGAGCTAATATTACAGGCCAAGTAATGATTCTAGGTCAGCAGATGTACTTCAGTAAATATCACTTGGTTAGCACAAATCCCAGAAGTAAGTTAATCACGGTGAGGATGTTTCTGGGTAAGTTTTTTTTTTCTTACCTCGTCCTGAGCTTTTTGCAGTGTGGTTGAACATGGCCTTATTGTTCAGGCTAGTCTGTGTAATGCTGTATGGATGAACTCATGGTATGCAGCCATTATGAGGACTGAATATTGTGTAACTGCATTAGACATTTTTGTTACCCACAAGGAAAGTAAATTATGAGGTGGTGTCTCAATCTGGAAGCTAGAAGTTTTCCTCAAGCTATTGTTCTCAGTGACATTGCTCCCATCCAGACTGCTAGCAGGCAGCAGTCTCCTTCTGTTTCGTGTTCAGTATTACAAGTGGTCTTTGGGGTTTCTTGGATGTTGCTGCAGTACAACCTGTCTAACTGGCATCCGGAGCTGCCTCTGAGCCTGCCTCTCCCTCCCGTAGATTTAAAGTACTCTTGGCACTTAAGCATGAACACGTGGGATTTCCTGTAGGAAAGCATGTGCCCGTGATCTGCTGAGTTCAGAGGACTTTATGTTGGAGAAAAAGTCTGGAAGGTGGTTATGACTACACAGTGTGAATGCACCCGAGGGTCAGGACATAGATGGAAAATGTAGCTATCCGGGTTATTGTACCTGTGGTCTACAATATGTTCAATTTATTGACTGAAGGCATAATTTTTTATGAAATTGTTGTCTAGCCTGTGCTTTTTAAAATCAGGTCAATGATCACAGTTAAATGTAGCTGGAAGGAAAGCAGCATATGAAAGTTGGTCTGGTTTTAGCAAGAAGCTTCGTAAAAGAAGCTGTGCCAAGATTATAGCCTGCATAGTTCTGAATGTGTCCATAGATGGAGTGCTTACAAAATTGCAGGTATCACTGATTATGAAAGGTGACCTTGCCAGCACAGGTAAACCAAAAGAACACGCCTGTAACAAAATGATTTGTTGGCCTATCCTGGAGGGGTAAGAGTTCTGTATGGCTATATCCTTTGTGTTGAAAACATTGTTATGTTCTAATAATTCCAGCATATCCTTTAAAAACAAACAAACAAAAAACAAACAAACAAAAAAAACCTGTTTCATTATCTGGATAAAGGGGAGATTTCAGGGGATTTCACTCTGGCTTCTTGACTCTTCTATTCGTTGCATGCCTGATCCCAAATTTTGAATATCTATTAGCAAACCTTAAACTAAATGAGGTACGACTGTACATCATTGTCTGCTCCTTAATTTACACTGATACTTTTAGTTTGTATTAGAATTGTATTAGAGCAGATGGAGCTCAACTGTCTGCAAGGGGTAAAAGGATCCTAGCCCAGGAGCTGGCGGGCCTCGTTGAAAGGTCTTTAAACTAGGTAAGAAGGGGGAAGGGGACAAAATGAGCACTGCTGAGGTTCAGGTAGTTCAAGGTTCAAAAGTGAACTTGATGGGGACGAGGGTGGAGTTCGAAGGGATGGAGTGTGGCAGGGGAATGCTGCCTCCCTGAAGTGTCTATACACCAATGCGCACAGTATGGGAAATAAACAGGAAGAGTTGGAGATCTGCGTGCGGTCACATGGCTATGATCTCATTGTGATCACAGAGACGTGGTGGGACAGCTCGCATGACTGGAATGTTGTCATGGAGGGCTATGTGCTTTTTAGGAAAGATCGGCCGGCGAGGCGGGGTGGTGGAGTTGCTCTTTATGTAAGAGAGCAGCTTGAATGTATTGAACTCCACCTGGGGGAGAGTGGTGTAGCAGTGGAGAGCTTGTGGGTAAGAATCAAGGGGTGGGCTGGTATGGCTGATGCCGTTGTGGGTGTGTGCTACAGGCCCCCTGATCAGGAGGAGGAGGTTGATGAGGCCTTCCACAAACAGCTGGAAGCAGCGTCACGATCCCAGGCGCTGGTGCTTATGGGGGACTTCAATTATCCAGATATTTGCTGGAAAAGCAATGTGGCCAGGCATGCGCGGTCCAGACGGTTCCTGTAATGTGTTGAAGACAACTTCCTGATGCAGGTGGTTGAGGAACCGACGAGGAGAGGGGTACTGCTGGACCTTATTCTCACTAATAGAGAAGGGCTTGTCAGGGAAGTAAAGGTCGGGGGTAGCTTGGGTTGCAGTGACCACGAGATGGTGGAGTTCAAGATCCTGAGTGGAAGAAGTAAAGCAAAAAGTAGGATTGCTATCCTGGACTTTAGGAGAGCCGACTTCGATCTCTTCCGGGACCTACTTGGAGCTGTCTCATGGGCTAGGGTGTTGGAAGACAAGGGGGCCTGTGAGAGCTGGTGGGCATTTAAGCAGCTCTTCTTCCAAGCTCAGGATTGGTGTGTCCCTGTGAGGAAGAAATCGGGAAAGGGTGGCAGAAGACCTGTGTGGATGAGCAAGGAGCTCGTGCATAAACTCAAAGGAAAGAAGAAAGCCCATGAAATGTGGAAAAAGGGTCTGACTACTTGGGAAGAATACAGGAATGTTGTCAGGGTCTGCAGGGATGCGACAAGGAAGGCTAAAGCCCGCCTGGAATTAAATCTGGCAAAGGGGATAAAGGATAACAAGAAAGGTTTTCTCAAGTACATTAACAGTAAAAGGAAGACTAGGGAGAATGTGGCTCCCCTGCTAAGTGACGGGGGTGTTCTGGTAACGGGGGATGCTGAGAAGGCGGAGATACTGAATGCTTTCTTTGCTTCTGTTTTCAGTGAAAAAGCTCACACTCGGGAATCTGAGACCCTGGAGGTGAGTGAGAGGATCTGGGGAATGGAAGACCTCCCTTCTGTCAGGGAAGAGGTGGTCCAGGAGCGCCTAGGCAACACCAATGTTCACAAATCCATGGGACCTGGTGGGATTCATCCACGGGTGCTGAGGGAGCTGGCAGAGGTGGTTGCTGAACCGCTTTCTGTCATCTTTGAGAAGTCTTGGAGGACGGGGGAGGTGCCTGAAGACTGGAAGATAGCCAACGTCACCCCGGTCTTCAAAAAAGGCAAGAAGGAAGACCCAGGCAATTATAGGCCAGTCAGCCTCACCTCTGTCCCTGGAAAGGTGATGGAACAGCTTGTACTGGATGTCATCTCCAGACAACTGGAAGAAGAGGAGGTTATCAGGAATAGTCAGCACGGGTTCACAAGGGGGAGGTCGTGCTTGACCAAACTGGTAGCCTTCTATGATGTTGTGTCTGGCTGGGTGGATGGGGGGAGAGCAGTGGATGTAGTCTACCTTGATTTCAGCAAGGCATTTGATACTGTCTCCCACGACATCCTTATAACAAAGCTGAGGAAGGGTGGGATAGATGAGTGGACAGTGAGGTGGGTTGAGAACTGGCTGACTGGCAGAGCGCAGAGGGTCGTTGTTGGTGGTGCAGAGTCCGGTTGGAGGCCTGTAACCAGAGGTGTTCCTCAGGGGTATGTGCTGGGTCCGGTCTTGTTCAACATTTTCATCAATGACCTTGATGAGGGGATAATGGCCACCCTCAGCAAGTTTGCTGATGATACGAAGTTGGGAGGATTGGCTGACACGCCTGAAGGCTGTGTTGCTATTCAGCAAGACCTGGATAGGCTGGAGAGCTGGGCAGAAAAAAACCGGATGAGGTTTAACAAATCAAGTGTAGAGTCTTGCATCTGGGGAGGAATAATTGCATGCACCAGTACAGGTGGGGGGATGACCTGCTGGAGGGGAGCTCTGCGGAAAGGGACCTGGGTGTCCTGGTGGATGACAGGTTGGCCATGAGCCAGCAGTGTGCCCTTGTAGCCAAAAAGACCAATGGCTTACTGGGGTGCATTAAAAAGAGCGTGTCCAGCAGGTCGAGGGAGGTGATCCTCCCCCTCTACTCTGCCCTGGTGAGGCCTCATCTGGAGTACTGCGTCCAGTTCTGGGCTCCCCAGTACAAAAAAGACAAGGATCTCTTGGAAAGAGTCCAGCGGAGGGCCACGAAGATGGTGAAGGGCCTGGAGCATCTCTCCTATGAAGAAAGGCTGAGTGAACTGGGTCTGTTCAGCCTTGAGAAGAGAAGACTGAGAGGGGACCTGATCCAGGTCTATAAATATCTAAGGTGTGGGGGGCAGAATGGCGAGGCCAGACTGTTTTCAGTGGTGAGTGGAGACAGGACAAGGGGAAACGGCTGGAAACTGCAGCATAGGAAGTTCCGCACAAACATGCGCAAGAACTTCTTTACAGTGAGGGTGACGGAGCACTGGAACAGGCTGCCCAGGGAGGTGGTGGAGTCTCCTTCTCTGGAGATGTTCAAGACCTGCCTGGATGCCTACCTGTGTGACCTGGTGTAGGGAACCTGCTTTGGCAGGGGGGTTGGACTCGATGATCTCTGGAGGTCCCTTCCAACCCTTACAATTCTGTGATTCTGTGATTCTGTAATTCGGAATGTGCTGTAGCTTTCAGGATCAATGACTATAGAAGAATTACATTTAGGACTGTTTCATTCAGCACCTAAGTGTTGACAATGTTGACAAAGAAAAGTTTTGCAAGTAGCCATTTGTTTCTTTGGGAGAAAGATTTCAATTCTAAATGCATCTGACTATTGACTTAATTAGCCACGAGCTAATGGTTATTGTAGTCAGTTATGTCCATTTCTATTAAATGGGTGCAGTTAATTTAGAATTATTCAGCTTGCAAAATAACCGCCCACTCTGTAAACAATTGCAGTACAATTATGATTATATCTTTCTAGTATCCATTTGATCACTGAAAATGCAGTTCTATAAATTAATTTAAATACTCTTCACAATACGTTTGCAAAGCATAATTAATTAATACTTAGTGCATGTTCTTTCAATTGGGTATAGAAACAGCCTGCTGATTATTCCATCTTTGCCAATCTTGTAGGAGAGATAACAGTAGAAGATATCACTTTTTATTTGACATAAAAACAGATGATGTGAGACTAGCTGCATGTAAAGTGTTGAAAGTTGACAATTTCACATCCTCATTTTTCAGAAGAGGATTGCAAATTAACAATTATTTTCACAGATAAATTCTTTCCTATGTAGATTGTCATAAAGTTGCCAAATTGCATTCTTAACCAAATTCAAACTAATAGTTTGGATCAGTGTTAGTCAAAGAATATGTTACTCTTAATTGAGAATGAACTGGATATCTTCCTTTGCAATATCAGGACAAGGTATTATATTGCGTTTGTAGACAGGGAATAATTCCACGAAGATCACTGTTAGGAAAATCATATTCTGTTAAGTACCACAGAGTAATATTTTTTCATTTCTATTTAATTAATACAAGAAGATAAGAAAGTCTGCATGATATTATTAGTTTTCAATTATATTATTTTTGATGGACTGCTATAGAGATGAGACTAGAACAAATACTACTAGGAGATTTCATGTGGCCAAAGATTTGTTTGAGACATATGTCTACCCTAACATGGAGGGTCGATAAGGAGCAGACTTAAGATACAATGTTTTAACACTCTGTTGGTAAAATTTTTTGACTATATAGCTCTAAGCTACCTCTGCCATGTGTGATAGCTATGGACTTTTGGTCAAGCAGAGGTTTCCTCCAACTTTGTGATGGAACCTGTGAGAAGTATTTAAGGGGAACTGCAATTATTTCAATCTCCCAATCACATTTCCAATTGGAAGCACACAGAGCCTCAAGGGAAAGTGGCATTGCATATGCTGCTCTAAACCTTCTGTTCCTGTCAGTTACACAAAGCTCTGATTCTGATTCAGTGGACAAACTTAAGTGAGAAGTCATGAAAGAAAATAATGTTTCAAAGATTGAAGCCCTTAGAAAGTGCTCTGTTTTGTGCTAGAATTATTTATTTAGTAAAAACAGAGTCTATGGAAATTGTGCATGTTTTCTGCTTGACAGCTAAGCCTCAGGTTACTGTTTAGCCTGTAGAAGAGAAGATGGAGAGGGGATTTAATCAGTGCTTGTAGATACCTAATTGGTGGGAATCAAATAGACGGAGCCAGGCTCCTTTTGGTGGTGCCCAGAAACAGGACAAGGGACGATGGACACAAACTGGAACACAAGAAGTTTGAAAGAACATGAGAATAATCTTCACTGTGAGGGTGACAAAGAACTGAAATAGGCTGCACAGAGAAGCTGTATAGTCTTTTTCTCTGGATATATTCAAAACATATCTGGACGCTATACTTTCCTGTGCAGTATACTGTAGGTGACCTGCTTTAGAAGGAGGGCTGGATTAGATGAGCTCTGGAGGTTCTTTCCAACCCCTACAATTCTGTGAACTGTTTTATTTATTTATTTATTTATTTATTTAAATAAAGTAACCTAAAATTGTTTATTTACTCTAGTGGACATTCTTGCATTGTGGTTTTGTTTTGATTTAATTTTCTTTTTCTTGCAGTCTGGTTGTATGTTATTTACATGCCTGAAATCCTCAGACATTTTTATGAGTCCTACTAAATAATGTGCTCAGGAAGGACAAGGCAAGCTTTAGGGAAAGCTGCATTTAATAGAAGAAAGGGCCAGTTGCTGTCTTTTGTAATTTGATGACTATTCTGGGAACTTGCTGTACTTTTCTATATTTGCCTATGTTGCTACTTTGTGCCAAAGCTGTTTGCTTTCTAGTTTGTTGTGATTATCAGTGTCTTTACTACAGTCTATTTGCAGATACTTGGTATATAGAAAGATGTGTATTGGAAACAAAAAATATATTCACAAGAGCTTAGCTTTTTTCTTGGTAGGAGAAAAGGTATTGAGGGAGAATTAAGTCAAAGAATTGGAAATGATTTCTTAATAGATATTAAGAAATCATAATACAAGCATTTCTGCTTGTGCTTACAGCACTGCCTGGATGGTATAGCTACAGAGACTGGGAAGTGAAAACAGTTTTGGGGGTTTTTTTTTTGTTTGTTCGTTTTTTTGTTTTGTTTTGTTTTTTATAGCCAGATATAAAGCAGTCTTAAATGCCTGAAAGGAAAAATTGTAAAGCTAACACAGATCTGTGCTGTGTAATATTTGCTGCACAGCTGCATATTAAGACCTTCCAGAAGAGGCAGTAAGGGGTCCACAGTCTAATGGCAAACAAGCTTAGGTGGGTGGTCAGAAGTTCTGGACACTGCTCTGCTAACTAATTTTACACTAAATATTTGGAAAAAAGTATGTATGTATGTGTATATAGGACGCATATACATGTATTTACATAGCATGGGTTCAAGTAAGTTTCTATTTATACACTTACATGCATATTAAAATAGAATGCATGGTTTAGGAAGAAAGGAGACCATTTTCCACCCACAATGGAGGATGCTATATAATACAGTGGAGCATCAATAGCATTAAGCTCTGTCTGTCTCTGAAAGTCTAACAATATGATGTCCGTTTCCTGAGTTAGGCTCCTTATGACTTTCTGTAAGGGGAAACACTGTTGCAATTACCAGAACCAGCACCTGGTTAAGAGGAAAAATAAGCACTGATCAGGTCGTTACAGACAGCTTCTCCTCCCCACGGTTTGAGGCTGGAGCAGCTAACATGCATGCATAGTGCCTGCACAGAGCTGGGCCTGATGACCCAGGGAAGGGAAGTTCACAGTGATTGCTGGCACAATTTGTTACATTAACTAGTCTGAAGGTCTTGAAACTCATTTTCTACATTTTTTTTTTTTTTTTTTTTTTTTAAAGTTCTTAGCTCTTCTGCATACCTGGTGAGCTAAACCTTGGCCTTTAACACCGAGTTTGATATCCTAAGCAGTCAGATGTTTCCACACTCAGGCAGCATTAGTACAATTAACTTTCTTGTTAAAACAAAGGTAGCAGTTCAACAGGTGATACTCATGTTGTAAATCGCTTTACTTTCAGCACTACAAGTCAGGAAAACTAAAGCCAGTTCCATTACATCAAGCTCTGTTCCAGGCTATTAGATCACGCTATCAGGTTTTTCTTCCCCTGTGGATAAATAATGATGAGGTAGTGTTATTTGAGTGCAGGGTTATAATTAAGGGTCTTTCATAGGCAGGTGTGTTGTTTGCATACTGTTCAGAGCCTTGCCAATACGCTGTGATGGATCTGCTTTCTGTCAGGATTTCCAAGGGTGAGGCTTTCATCAGAAAGCTAATTTGTGGGTATTATTGAATACGCACAGAATGTAGTAATACTAGGTGCAGGTAGTGGTTTGTTTGTTTGTTTTGTTTTATTTTTTTTTTTTTAATCATGGTGTCCTGTTGCAACTGTTGCAATTATAAATGCTAAATCAGTGCACTGTTCTGGTTTCCTCCCACCACACAGGGGCATTCTGAGCTCCTGGCATTTTTTCATTTCAGCCTGAAATCCTCTGTGCTTCCTTTGTGCTTAAAAACGATGACTTCAATGACTTTTCTCTTCTGCTTCTTAAGAGGCTCAATTATTCTAGCTGTCATTTTACTTCACTGTTATTAATGGTGGAAATGTGATTATATTTTTTCTCAGAAATTCTTTTAAGTTTAGAAGCTTAAACTGATTGTCACTTCTTAAATCTATGTAGAAACTCAGCTTGATGGTCAGTGCTTTCATTACCATAAGTCTGCCAATACTTTCTAGAGGACATCAATAGTAGATTTCAAGATAAACTTCTAAACTATTCCAAGCTTTTTACTTACATGTTCAGTTACAAGTATATCAATACCAGCACAGTAATTCTGTCAGAACTATCATTTTTTTCATATTTCTCAGAAAAACTATTTGGTGTCCCCTCCCCTGACCTCCCTGTCACACACACACACACACACACACACACACACACACACACACACACACACAAAAAAAAAAAAAAAAAAGTAATGTTTCTCATGGAGAATAATTGTGATCAAATGTTTGAAAATGTTTTTAAAGTACGTTAAAATGAGGGTACAGACCTGTTACAAAATGCTTGATGTTTGATATCCAGTATGTGTGCATTTCTACACCGTGTTTTATGTTTAGATTGACTCTTCCTTCCATAAAAATAATAGGAAGAAGAACTTGGAAAGAACAATCTCTCCTTGGAGATGAGCTCTAGTTTGTTATTACACAAGGAGGTGAAAGGCTTGCTTTTTTTTCTCTTCAATGGCAAGCTAAATGGCTATACAACCATTTATAGGAAGTGGCTTGAAATCTCGAGATCTTCAGGAAGAAATGGTTATCCATGAATAACTCCTTCAGGTCAGGTTCCACAATCTGTCTTTTAGCCAAAAATTTTTGAAGAGAAATTCTCCTAGTA
Source organism: Tetrao urogallus (assembly GCF_951394365.1). NCBI lineage: Eukaryota > Metazoa > Chordata > Aves > Galliformes > Phasianidae > Tetrao > Tetrao urogallus. The sequence goes on from NC_136817.1 coordinate 16,732,372, forward strand.
TTGCTTTTACTGTCTACGGGAGCCTTAAGAATGGCTGGCAAGAGCTGTCTGCCCAGTAGTGCTTTCTTTAATTCTCTAATTTAAACAAAGGATTTATTTAGTAATGTCTATAGAAGAATATGAATTCTTGGCACCTTGCATAGTTTATTCGTGACAGACCATGAGGTGGACTGCGGCATTCATTTCAACATAGTTCAAAACTAGATATAAAGTAAAATAAATAAATAAATAAATTATTTAAATATCTAATATTTATAATGGAGAAGATCTCTTTTCTCTGTAAAGTCTTACAAAAAAGAAGTGCATTACAATGTAAAACTTTTTCCAAATAAATTCACACCTGAATTTTTTGAATGATATCTTTAAAAAGATCTGCAGATTAAACACTTAATGATTATGTATCTTTTTGGGAGACATTTTAATATTTGTAGCTATAACAATGAAGACAGCCTTCTCTACATTTACCAGTTTCAGAAAGAAAATGCTGTACCAAGAGAAGTAACTAACTTTTGCAGGCACTATCTTAAGGTGGAGAAGAAAAATCCAGACTTCTTAAAGCTGACTTTGTAAAGCAAGATTTTGTCGAATATAGATCTGCCACTCTCTAGTGGTCACCCATAATTGAACACTGTAAGAAAAGGTCGTATCTTGTCTTTCTGTCGCTTGTTCTTTCTCTGAGAGGCCAACTTCCTTCTTTCTCAGCTTGATTTTGTGTTTAAGTTGTTCCATTTCTGTGTGTCTCATTTAAACAATGCTCTGGACAACCTTATAGGTTTTCTCTCCACAGCACAGAGTTTTATCCAAATGAATTTTTCCCTCTGATAAGAAGAGCACTGTTCAAATTGGCATTGTGTGTTCAGACTAGAAATACAAGTTGATAGAACAGGTACAGGCAGATTTAGTGCTTAATATTTGGAAACTTCTGAAATTATACTTACCACAAGACAGTACTATTATTAGTATCAATAAGTTGATCTCGCAATCCCTTTTCCACAATATTTTAACTTATTGCTTTTGTTGGCTGACCATCATTAGTATATAAGAAAGTTCAAGGATGTGATTGAATGAAAAACTTTTCAAGAGTTTTGACAGAATATTGAATTACTTTTAGATGGTTTTTCTGTAAGAAATCTTATGATGAACATTAGTTCACAAAATGGTGTAATTGCCTGAAGCATATTAAGATATACATGCACACTAATATTTTATCTAATCCCAGAAATTTTGAGTGTGACCTTAAACTCTTGTACCATGCTATGTATTCCATTGTAATGCCCAAGATATGCATAAAAGGTACAATTATTTCTTCTGGAATATGTGCACATTCAGTATCCATGGCTGAATGTTTCTCTTGCAGCTAGACTGATTTTGCTAAATATGCTGTCTTTCTGTTGGACAAACATATAAAGAAAATCATCAGTGTGCAGAGTACATACCTTAAGAAAACATCCACTTTTAGGTACTACCAACAGGTAGTAAGCGAGAGTTATAAGTACTGTTTTGAGCCCCTACAATCAAACTGGGAGTTAGTGCCATCTTGCCTTCAGCCTTTTGACTGCTCACTCCATCATTCTCATCTAAATGAGAACACTCAGCATTTAACTGTATTTTGTAACTGGCCTGACTGGCATGAGTGAAACTACATCATCTGCAACAACAGAAAATGAGTAAGGTCTGTGAAAGAATGATAGGCAAATTAATCTCACTGACTGTAGCATTTATTTATTTATTTATTTATTACACTTGCCATCGCTAAAAAATACAAGGCTGTACAATCTTGAGCATATCTGAACTCCACAGGATCCTGGCCTTAAATGCCGTGCTGAAAGGTTAAGAACAGCCAAGCAATCCTTGCAGAACTAATGAGTACCAGTTAAAGTGATCATGCTGGCAGGTTCGGTGCAGTGCCTGCTCCTCCCTCTCCTCATGCCCACACTGTATGAGACCAGCCTCCACTGGAGCATGCTCTGTGTAATTGTAATTCATCAGTAGACACTGCAATTGAGTACTACCAACAAGCTGGTGTTGGTGTTGCTGGAACTATGCTGGTTAATTAGAGCTCTGTAAGACTTCCAAACCAGACTGTTAACATACCACATTTTAGTATGCATCTTCTCTCCTTTAGCTCTGTTTTGATTTCTGTAGCTCCAGAAGGATGGAACAATGACCTTCCCAGACTGTAGAGACACTACTGGGAAGTTAAGGTCTATAATGAAGCAATGATGTTTGTTCTCATTTTTTTGTGAACACTAGAATACAACAGGGACAAGGTTGTAATTGTGGTATTTTGCATAGTTGCTTTCATCGTGAATGGCATTTGCAGTAACTGCATAATAAAATAACTAAATTTGCTCTGTGTGAAATGATTTACTTACACAGAGGAGATCAGGTAAAGAATCTTCTCAGTGACTATCATTATAGTAGTGTTTGGCTTGTACACAGGGTTTCTTGAGGTAAAACTGATGTTGATTTTAAACTCTTAAATTAATGTAGATCCTTGATGGATTTCCACATTAAAAATCTTAGTGACTTGCTTCCTCTTTATATCAAAAATTCAGTACTTGAAAGTAAGAAAATGCAAGGATATACCAACTGCAAGAAAAGAAATTTGGTGACTTTTTTTCTCCCCTTTCCTGTGTGCAGCTAATTTCTTTCCTTTTGTCTCCATTTTCTGTATGTAGTAACAATGTGTAACATAAGAAAATGAATTTCACTTTTACATTTTTGTGAATGAAAGAGCTCTTATAGACTTCTACCAATTAAAATTTTTAATAAGTTTTGTAATTTTATAAGGAATACTTAGTTTTGCAACTTCGTTTCTTGGGAGTGGCAAAATGCATCCTTTTCCTGAAAGTTTTATTATTTTCTTTAGTTAATTGTAGAAGAATTGGAAGATTTTCCAGTATAATCAGAAAGAATAGTATAAGTTTTGATAGTTTTAAACATATGGATACTCACATATTATTTAATACAATACCAGGATTATCACCTGCTTTGAAAATCGTAATTTATACGAAATAATGTATTTGCAAGTTATACCTTCCTGAATATTTATTAAAATTTAACTGCTCTATATTTACTTTACTCTGTTTTGACATAGTTTATACCAGACAGGTTTTTTTTTGATTGGTTGGTTGTTTTTGATTCTTTTATAATGACATATTTATGTTCACAGATGTGGCTATTTCAGCTCCTATGAAAATGACGCATACTGTTCAGCAGAGCCCTTGAGTATCATTGCAGAGCACTCAGTAAGTGACATGAGACTTCATTGTGCCCTTATCAAGACATATGCTATGTAATGTAAGTCTAAGTGATTTTTTTCAATTGGTGTACCAATTTCCAGTTAGAACTCTCTTCCTGGCTAGTAATGATTCTTCACTCTTGTTATGCATGTAACCATTGAGAACTATCATTTAGTTCTTCAGCAAGTAAAAAAAAAAAAAAAAAAAAAAAGCTAACAAGTGAGGAAGGAGACCCAGCTAGCTTGACAGATCAACCTTCTATAAACGCTTCTAAAGTAGTACTTGAAAAATGAAGCAAATAGTTTCAGCTTCATTTAACCTTCTACACTGAGCCTATTACTGCCACCCTTCTTACAGAGAAAATGCTGTTTCACGTCTGGTGGTAACTTTAAATACAGACTTAAAGAGAACAAGTTCTCTCAGCTTTATTAGGGCTAGACTTGTTATGGGGAGGAAAAAATCTTCAATTTCTCAGCAACAATTAATTAGACCTCAGCTCAAATGTGGCAATCCTGAACATGTTGAATTGCTGATATCTAACCAAATTATACAGAACACTTTGTTATCATTTTATTCTAATAGTATTCCTAATAGTCCTTTAACATCTTTACATCTTATTACGTTCAGGACTTTTATTAAAATTTAGGTCCAAATTCTGCCATCCTCTCTGTTGTTGGGTAGTATTTATTTCAGCTTTGCACAGAAAAGCTTGAATGTAATTGTTTAAGGCACAAGGGATGTTTCTTAATGTATCTCAGCAGGTATTCAGTAGTCTAATAGATGTGAAAAGGAATAAACTTGCTTGAACTTCCCTTTCTGTGACTAATTTATGCACTTAGGGCAGTTAAAGAGTAAGACTTTTCCTTGAATTGCTATTCCAAACATAAGTAATATACTGAATCTTATAAACCTTGTGGTTGGATTGTCACTTAGAACATTTTGATATGGTTCTCATCAGGATAGTTAGCTAGCATATCAGTGATGGGAATTAATGATGATTTAGGTTTCCCTGCATACTTTATAGTTAAGATTGTGTCTAATTGAATTCAGATATATATTTTTTTTAATTTAAATTGAATAGAAATCAGGAGTTCTGTATGAATGTAAAATGTGGGCTGGCAGTAGTTCCTGCTCCTATATAGATATCCCTGTGATTTGGTGGTGAAGGTCATTACCTGCCTTTAGTCAAAGGAATGGACTTCTTGACGTAACAAAGTTAAATTAGGCTTAAAAGACTTAAATGTCAGAGATTTAGCAATGGTCAGATCAAGAGGATGAAGAAAATGAACAACTTTGCTCATTTTAAGATGGAGGAAAGAGAATTTTACATTTCAGAAAAAGACAATAGTGGCAGAGCAGCAAAAGGCAACATCAGACCTTCTAGTGAAATATTTTCATGCAAAATGGCAATTTATGAGGCATGGAGTAGACACTTTATATATGTTCTTCTACCTTCTTCTGATATTATTCTACATATATATATTTTTATATACATGTTTTCTTTCCTATAGCTAAGCAAATGCAAGGTGTTATGTAATCTGGGTACTCAAGAAATCAAGAAATGTGCCTTTACCATTGTCCAGTTAAAGCCATCACAGGTTAATAGTCTTTTTTGTATATAACTGCTACTATTTAACAGGATGCTCTCCATAGGGATATAATATTGTACACGACTATCACCCAGTGAAATCCTTTTGACTTTCCAAAATGAAAGCAGTAGACATCTCCAGATGGATAATCAATATCTCCAGAGAAATTTGACAAAAGGACTTTTTATTTCCATATCAACAGATTGAAAGAAAACTGTTATCAAAAATAGGCATCCTGATTCCTGGAAAGCATATATGTTTTTTTTCCTACACATTATATTCAAAGTGATTTGTGGAAGGCAGATTAGTACGGGTAAGATGTGAAGTTCAGAAATAAACTTTAGGTTGGCTGATGTGGTGATATGTCAAATAGAAAACAAGTGATAGGTGATGTGAGCTAAACTAAAAGTGCATAGATTTATACCAGAGATATCAGTAGTTCTGTCTTGTAGGTTTTTTGTTGTTTTAATTTTATTTTATTTTATTAATTAAAATTTTATTATTATTTTATTATTTTTATTAATATTTTATGATTATTATTTTAAAATTTTATTATTTATTTATTTTATTTTATTTTATGCTGCATGGTATTAAGTCATTGTTCTGAAATAAAAGAGAGAGTCATCTTCAGATGAAAAATATGAGTGGGTGTGGATGAAGATGAATGTGAATATAAGATCACATTTTCACTTGATCTGGTAAATTCATCACACAAAAAGATTACTACTGACTTAGGCATGTACAGTCATGACTACCACAAGACTGAAAATCCGCGTAAAGTAGTTGGCACTTTATTTCCTTCCAATTGGGTTTCTTTTTCCCTTATTTAACACAAGAGGGGAAAAATAGACAAATCTTGAAAAGCACAATCCTGACATACTGAGAAGATATTGATGTGTTGTTTCTACAGAACAGATTGAATGGCTATTAGCAAACAGACGGAGGGAAGGGCTTAAAGGAGTCCTTCCATGCAGAGAGATTTAAGAGAGATAAGGAGAAGGATAATGATAGTTAGAATATGATCTTAGAGCATACTGCAAAGGCTAGGAGTTGCCTATTTTATCTGCTGGTGTATTATGGTGATGATTCTTTTCTGTGATGGAAGGTTCTGAAATAAATACTTATTAGGTCTGGATCACCCTATCAGCTCTGGGAATGTGAATAGATTTCATTTTGTACAGATAGATATTGTTGGCTTGCCTGACTTGGACTGCTTATCAAGTAAAACTCTCCTATGCCACATGTGTTTTATCCCAGTTATTTCTATGACCTAGAAATACTTTCCTCACACAGAACTTTGACTTTGAAGAATATAACTTACAATGTGAGGAGAGGAAGTGCAATGTAGAGCAAGTCACAGATCCATTGAGACTGAAACCTTGATAACTGAGAGAAGAAAAAAGTACTTTGATACTCTTATGATTCTCTGTAATTGAAACATTGGCTCACTTGAGTTACTGCTTCTATAAATTCAAGTGCATGATGTGAAGTGGCATTGTTCTCATGGGAAAGAAAACAAGAATTTGGCTGTCTAACAAGGTTTATCCAAAATAACGAGGTACTGTTACATGCATTAAGAAATATATGCAATTTTACTGATTAGAAAAGAAATCACACACTTCTTAATTTGCAGTTATCAGTATGAGAAATTTCCTCATTAAGTCACCAGACTGACATTAAAATAATAAATTAAATATACTAAATTCATTGTTCATAACTGAGGAAAAAAGATTATTATTAAGACTGCAAAAACAATGGTTTGTATAGAGTAGTTTTTTATCTTTTAAGTGAGTGATGTGGAATTTGTTCTTTTAAAAACTTGGATTTTTGTAGAAGGTAAGTACTTTGCAGGATTTCTCCTCTCTCTGAAAACATGCTTTACTTGTCTTCTATAAATGTTCATTAATGATTCTCTCAGACACGCCATCATATTCTTCAGCAATCTTAATCAAAGCTAGCTATTATTATACTGATTGTACGTAAAATTATTTGTTATACTATTGGCAATTGCAGATTAAGGCTTATAGTAACAGATTTGCTCCGTTTTGTGGTGCTTTTACTCTAGTTCTTCCCCCCCGCCCCCAAAATATATATATAAGCATTAGAGAATAGAAAACAATTAGATACTATAAAAAAGTATGTGTCAGTGTTTGTTAAAATGATTATTTGAAAAAAATACTCTGCTGCTTGATCTAATTGAGTTTATATTCTAGTAATTTTCATGCTATAGGAACCTTCAAGTTAAGGCAAATCAAATTTGTGATTACTTTAGAAGTCAATTAGGCTTGTATGTGTTGTGAAACTAAGAGGTTTATAACAATAACCTGGTCACTATCTGTTAAAACAGGAAGAGTCTTTCCCGAGAAGATAGAAATTATTTACAAGCACTCCAGGGTACCCAATACTGGAACTGTCTAAGAAAGAGAAATTATGTTAATTACTGTTTTAAGTAACTTCATCTCTGAACTAGCAATTTGTTTTTTCTCAAGAATTCATGAGCAATTCTTCCTCAATGTGATCTTCCATTACTGAATGCAAAAGTGTGTTTAGCCATTGTAACTTAGTGCAGTGTATGTTATAAGAGCACACCATCTGGCTTTCTGTGCCAAACGGTAAGGAACATCTTGCATGGTTGTGTGTTTTTAGCTGTGGCAACTGTGACAGTGGCTCACCTCTGCTGGTGCAGATGTTCACAAGCGCGGCATGCAGGCTTTTATTCATTGCTGGTGAAAATGCATAGCTAATGGTGGTGGCTATGTTCAAAATTAGTATTAGTAGCTGAGGATGTGCTCTATTAAATAGCCTTATTGTGCGCAAAGAGCACGTCTTGCACGGAATAATTTAATATGACTATAATTCTACAGCAGAAAAAAAGAAAGTACCAATGAATACTGTTGAACTTGAGTTTTCCCTGTTGAAATAATAATTTATGTAGACTGCAATGGTGGAGAAAGCATTGTTCTTTTGCTAGAACACACATGGTTTGGTCTAGCTTGTTAATATACTTCTTGGGAGGTTTGCACTGGGATCCCAAAACTCATCTTCACTACCTGATCTCTCCACATTTACATGTGGGCTCTCCTGATAGTAATTCTTCCTACTTTATGATGTCGAGCCACAGCGTCAGAGGCAGATGTCGGTGGTGTGGCAGTAGAACTTGAACCTTCCCACCAGTATTCCACTACATGTTGGTGCTGTGTGAGAGATGGCAACAGAGGGGCCATCTGACAACATGGCATCTGGGGAATGGGGAAGCACACATGAAGGCTGTTCATTATTGGCAAAAGTATGTGGGTAATGACGGTGGCTGTGTTGAAAAATAGTGTTTTGTAGCTGAGTGTGTGCTCTATAAAATAATGTTATTTTGCTCTTTTTATCTGTTGTAATTTCCATGGAAATAAATATTACTTTTGGAGAAGCCTAGGTGCAAGAGATTTTCAATAGTCATTCTTTTTTTCTTTTCTGAATCTCATGTTACACTATGATGCTTCTGTGACTTCCCTGTACAGCTGGTGAAGCCTTTTTTGCTCTTTATTTGCAAAAGTTCCAGCCATTTTAACATTATATTTTATTCCCTTCATCTAAGGCTTCATCTGTTTTCTTCTCCTACCTTCTGTGTTTCTTATTTCCCTTAGTAATTATGTAAGAACTGTATTAATCCTCTAAAGCTCTTCTTTTTGTTCTTCTTTTTTCCTTTTTAATTCTATCATCAGTTGTTTTCACAATATGTACTTCTGTTTAAATCTCAAAATCATGGACTTCCAAATTCCTGCATTAGTGTTCTGATCTAAATTGAATCCTTGTGTGCTATTAAAGCCCCATGATGCAGAAGAACTGCCAAGAACGTGTAAACTATCTTGTTTTATTAATATAATATTACAAAAGCAGTCACATTATTGCAATGGGAAAAATAATTCCAAAGCAAAATTAGTAAATTCAAACAACTTTAATAATTATTCTGCAGCTTGTACTTATAACTTGCTATCTTTGCTAGCTTGCCTGTTGGCAAACAACTTATGCTGAAATGATCCTTCTACCAAACCCCTCCCAGAGTGTGTGAAAGTTGGAGGCAAGCGATTCAATTGTAATCATGAAGTGTCAGTTCCTCATTTAAATGCTTGGCTACCTTGCTGGTGTTGCAAGAAAGTAAGTTTTTGCTGTATAAAATGATTTATAGCTTCTGCTATATAAATTGATAGTGAGCTAATTTTTTTAGCATGAATTTAGCTATGGTTTGCACAGATCAGCTTCCTACCAGAAAATCTGGCCATCACTGATTCCTCTTGGGTTTACCTCAATGTGACACTGAAAGAAGCAGCAACAGATGCTGTTAGAAATTCTTGTTTGTACATTTCTAACTCCAAAATAATGAACACTTCCTTTTGTTTCATAACATGTATTTTTCTGTCTGAATGAAAAAATATTTTCTGTGTAAAATTGATGATAAAACATCATCATGCAGAGGAAAAATGAACTACTTTTTGTTTTATGAAAAGGAAAATAGAACATCAAATATAGAAACATAGAATCATTATGGTTGGAAAAGACCAGTGAGATCATCTAGTCCAACGATCGACCCATCATCACTGTGCCCACTAACCCTGGTCTCTCAGTGCTGCTTATATACAATTTATGTGTTGTTATTCACTTCTCCTTCCATAACACACATTTCATTCTATTTGAAATGACTTTGTGGTACCTTTCATTCATAATAGCAGGGATGTAAGTCAATAAATCAGAGATTAATAAAGACATAATATTCATTAAAGATATTATATCTTTTTATAAGTTGAAATCAAGTGTGGCAGGACTGTAAATGCATATCTGCTGAGGAAAACTGTTTAAAGAAAATTTCTGATTGATAGTTAGACAATTGATATGTGTGGGGATTTTTGTAGATGTAGAACACTGTTAACAAATAGTTCATCAAGTCAGTGTTCTTTCTACATAGGTTGCTATGAAATCTATATTTCCTTTTTATTTCTATAGAAACAATATCAGATACAAAGAGCACAACGAAATTATTTGACAGAGCAAATTCTCAGATACAAAAGACTATTTTTTCAAAGCAGCCACCACCATTATCTATGCAGTTTTACTAGTGATGAATAAGTCTACATACCACACTCATAAAAACATATAAATGACTGTCTGGAGTGTGGTTTGTTTTTCACATCACTATTTCCATTGCTCAAAGGCACCACTCACCACTTGCTTGTGCTAACATACACTGATTGGTCTCCAACAATATTCAGAAAGAATAGATGAACGTTCATACACTCTTCCATGTCTGATGGCATTTTGTCAGACTGCCTCTCTGCTGCCATCTGTTGCACAGCAACAAAATGTAATGGAATAATGGTAGAAAGGTTCAACCTCTACCGCTGTATTACCAACTTCTGCTTCTGACACTGGGGGCCAATATAATATAACTGGAGCAGCCCTCATACATTGAAATACCCATGTAAATATGTTATTTTGTGTTCAGGTATATATGGAAATTATCTCAGAGAGAGACCACTGGAAAGGTGGCTTTCTTGTAAACTAGTTTTCCCAGTGCTCAGAATGACAACTTTGTTCTTAAATGTCTAGACATTTGTGCCTTAAAACCTGCTGAAGGGTTAAAACCCACAACCATTGACTTACTACAGCAATTGTATGTAAGACCTGTACCTGATTAATTCTGCTCGGGGCATGTAATGTGACCTCTACACAATGAAGTAAATGAAATTTCTAAGTGGATAATGTCTCTTCACTTATAGCCACAGTACTTCAGTTTTCTTCAGTTATCTGTATTTACAGATTTACAATATGGAAACTACATACTTACAGAGGCTTCTTAGGCTTATGAACAAGAGATGTCTGAAAGGTGTTGGAAGCAGGTGACCCAGAAAAGAGATTATTTCTATCTTTAAATGATAGCTTTACCTTAAAGCTCAAAATAAAGTTAGCTTTTGTTTTATTGACCAGTTTTATGGAGGATGTTTTTATTATCTTCTTTCAAAGCTGCTTAATAAAGGCAAAGATTGGGGAGCTCTTTTATTTCAAAATGGATTCAAACAGAAACTAAGTCCCGATTGGACCTATTGTTGCAAGGCTCTGTCTTTTTTGTTTTTACTTCCTTTTCCTCTCTCTCTCTTTTTTTTCCTCTAAAGGAGCATAACCAGAATTAAGCAGACTTAAAAGTCTAAGACAAAACATAAAATGGAAAGGTGGGTATAGAATATGGCGCTTCAATTAATACAAACTAAATAGAGCCTTTTTCACTACTTGATGTGTTGACTGATTTTAATGGATCCTAAAATCAGCCTGGGTTTCTAATCGAATATTGTCTTAGTCACCTTTCATACATTTTTACCTTATATTTCAACCAGTTTAAGGCAAGAATAATGAATCTTGTCAAAACCAGTTATTAAAAGCCTGAATAGTCTATCTATTTATTGCTAGAAGATAAAACTTCCTGTGTATCAGTCCCTCAGAAAGATAGCATGGACAAAACACAAAGTGGCCAAGCACAGAGGACATATTAAATTAAAAAAATTGAGCTTAAAGAAGAAGTGAAATCTTGCATTCCATTCAGACAAATCAGGAACTTTATTTAACTAGTGTCAGCCAGGCAATTTGCAAACATGATGTCTACAATAAATTTAGGATTTGAGAAGAGATTTCAAAAGCAAAGAATTTCTAAATGTAGGAACTTTTTCTGATATGAAGATGATGCACAAAGTAGGAGCTGCTAGGGACAAAGCCTCAGGTTAATATAATTTTTCAATTCTCATCAATAGGAGTAAATGAAAAGACTCGAAGGACAACATGGAGAAACACTGAAGGCACTCAGAGTGATACATGTCATTGTTACCTGTGCTACAGTACTCCAGAGGATGCTCAGTTCAGCTTTCTTGTGGTCAGTAACCTTTTCCTCCTCAACAGAACAGCAGCTATAATTTCACTTTTCTATCATTAGCATAGTGTTTCACTCTGTGGTCTTGATCCAGCTACTGTTGATGATTGACATGAATTCCAATGAGAGCAAGAGTGAGCTCTGCCAGAAAGGTTTCTTGACAAATGTGGGAGTTTGGTAGATGTAATCTATGGGTAAGTATACTGTGAAAAACTGTCAGGCTCTCATATTCACAGATAAGTAGTCCTTAAGAAACTTCAGAAATATACATAAAGTATACTGATGATTGCTCAAGCTGATTTCATTAAGTATTCTGTTGCAGATCAAAATGCAGACAAAGTCTGGTGGTTACTGGGCAAATTGAGTTTCTATATAAAAAGGTCCCTCAGAGAAATTCATGTTACAACTTTGCAAGTCACTATTTCAGCTAAAGAATAATAATACATTGAAAAGGTTATACTGGATCAAGATAAACATTTATCCAACCTACCATACTGTTTCAGATAGAGGCTGGAGTAAGCAAGGGAAGTAAATGTTTGAGAAAGTATGACTGAGGCAATTGTGTTATTGTATTTCATTATTTTTCTGGCTACAAGGCAACTACAGCTTGGAAAGTTTTTGAGCTAGTAGTGCTTTCTGCATTTTTCGTACATGATAAAGTTATGCCTGTGAAGAAAAAACAGACAAGAATTTTCCCATTAAAGTACAAGAACTCACTGAAAATCTGATCATACAAAATATGTCACATTTCATTTGAGAGCTCATTATATCAATGGAATTTTATAAGAAAAGTAGTAACTGTCTTTCTGCTATTAATATTAATAATAGTGTCTTAATATTAAAGGCAAGGCCTTGTACTTAACATGATGTTAAAGGCAGAAGATGATGGAGAAAATATGTCACTGAAAAACTATCCCGTGAATATTTTTAAAACTGTGGGAAAGAGTAAAATTACAGCTTTTTGCAGCAAATAGCACAGCGTATGTTTGAACTGTGGAATTCATTATCCACATGACTTCTGTTGTAAGTGTTGTAAATAACAAATCTATAATCATGCCATAGAAAATTGTTAATTTTCTCCTGAAAAATTGTAACTTTTGGTTCTTTAGTGCAGCAAGTGGAATTGTAACATTTCATTTCATTTGGATGTGTTTCTGATGACATGGGTCATATTTTCATAGGTATGCTGCTTTGATTTGGTAGAAATAGAGTGGTGGTCCTACTGTGTGCAGAGATTCAAAACTGCATAAAGTCTCACACTGGATCAAATAACATATAAAATAGGGATAGACTATCACACAAAAGGAAACAACAGATTCACAGTTAAGATTAAGTTCATATCACACTCGAAGATTTATATGTACCAAAAAAGTGAATATTTAATGACATGTAATATGTGACTGTAGTAGATTTAGAATCTGTTACCAATTCATCATTTGAAATTTACCACCACTAATTGAATGAATGTAAAAAGTAACTTTTCAACAGTCTATAAAATAGCATCTGAATGAATTTTGGGAATGATTGTTAATATTGGTGAATGTTCTCTAATAATGATATAAATCTTTCTTATAAATCTGCACTATGTGTGACCTTATATTATGTATCACATGCACGGTTCTCTGAGAAATATTGTAGTATTTCTGCTAATTGTGCTTAATGATAAGCAGTGACATAGTACACTGATGCTGATTATCAGCAGAGGAAAAAAATAAGATTGACCTATTGCTTTATCAGTAACTGTAAAACCTTATTGTTTCTAACTTTTCTTCATCACACTTCTTGGAAGTTGTGTCTAGGGGAACAATGTCTAAGCAATTTAACTGACAAAATGGAAGGTAGTTTAGGAAATGGTGAGATGTGAAGAAGTTTTGAAAGTAATGAATTCTGGAATTCGAAGGAAACAGAATGAGGGCAAGGTGATAATATTGAAGTAAGTGCAAGTTAGCTGCAGTGAGAATTTAATTAACTATTTTCTCTATTCTAGGCAGCAAGCATGAAATAATGTCCTTAAAGTGAAGGTGGTTTTTATCACAAAGTAGTGGAAGCTTTGAAGCAGCTAGGAGAGAAGATAACGCTAGAGGTTTTAAGAAGAGGTTGTTTAGAAATAATATAGGAATAGTCACCATTGTCTTGTCACCAGGAGTCAAATTACAAATGAAATTGATGCTTGGTTATTATTATTATTTACTGCTTGTTTATTTTTGTTTCATTTTCAATATTAACAACTATCTTGGCCAATTTTGGATTCTACCACTCACCTTGTTGCAAACGCAATGCAATATCTTTTCAGTGCTAATTGGTCTCAGCCCCTGGTTGAATTCAGAGACCAGAGCTACGTGGAAGTTATAATGAGTGAGTCACAGGAAGCAGTGGCACAGTTTTGAAGTTTGGCTGGAGAAGGACTGAAATGCTTCTTCTTGTTCTATCAATTACAGTAGAATGCTGATCATTTGCATGCAGCAAATAAAAATTATTTTGATTTGATAAAAATGAGACAGCAGTGTGACGTTGCAGGCCAAGAAGGCTAACAGTATCCTGGGCTGCATCAAAAAAGGTGTGACCAGCAGGGAGAGGGAGGTGATTGTTTTCCCTTATTCTGCTCTTCCTATCTGTAGTACTGTGCCCAGGCCTGGGGCCCCCAGCACAGGAAAGATATGGAGCTGTTAGAGCCACAAAGATGATCAGAGGTCTGGAGCACCTCTCCTATAAAAAAATGCTGAAGAAGCTAGGCTTGTTTATCTTGGAGAGGTGAAGGCTCTGCAGAGTCAATAGTGTGACCTTCTGGTTGTTGATGGGAGCTTATAAGCAAGAGGGAGAATGACTTTTTGTGTATCTCATGGTGATAGGACAAAGGGTAATGACTTTAAACTAAAAGAGGGGAGATTAAGGTTAGGTATTAGAAAGAAATTCTTTAGCATCATTTAATGATGATGATTTGGTGATGGAGCACTGGAACTGGTTGCCCATAGGTGTTGTAAATGTCCCATTCCCAGAAGCATTCAACACCAGGTTGGTTGAGATCCTGAGCAGCCTGATCTAATAGTTGGAATTAGATTGCCTTTAAGGTCCCCTCTAACTTAAGCCGTTCTATGATTCTATGAAACATGGGAAATCAGATTAGATGATGCAATAGTGCCTTGAAGTCTGTCAGTATATTAACTCATGTCCAGCGACTAGGGGATGTAGATGTAAATGGTTTGATTACATCTGTTCAATAGTTTGCACCTTGCTTGGCTTAATGCTATTATAGGTCAATTTCTTAAGTAATGAAAGGTAATAAAACATTTTTTTTTTTCTTTAAAGACAGAAATGAAGATGCCATGAAAGTTCATCTGTAAATTGCACAATAAATTTTATGTGCAATGTCATTACTTAGCATTAAATCCAATGTTCTGCATGGAATTAAATTCAGCACTCTATACCTGACCACAGTGTGTGGAGAACTGTACTCAACACAATGTGATTATACAACCTTAATACTTCCAGTCTCCAATAAACCACTTGATTATCATTAAGACTGTAGTCATGATAACAAAGATATCATTTTTATTTGTCCTGTGTCCTTTTGTACATATACAATAAAAGCTAGCCCATGGGATCAGAGTTGTATAGCTTATGTCAGATTGTAATACCCTTGTTCATTTTGCAAAGATCTATGCTTCACAAGTAGTCGTTCTGGATTAAGCAACATACTACTCAGAAGGAAGAAAGGATATGAAATGTGGCCCTAAGGAGAAGAATCACCTCTCTTAAGTTAGCAATTCAATATCAGGTTATACATTTCCTACTCAGTCTCTTTTAATATTGAAGCTTCCTGTCCAGGCAGGCATTTCCCTTGTATACCTAATGTACAGTTAGCAGCTTGACTTGCACAGTGCTTCTGGCTTCTTAAATTCCTGCTGTTACTCCTAGAGGTCCTAGTCTTTTCCTAGATTAGTTTTTTCCTAGATGCCAGATGCTCACTGTAACCATCACAACTCCTTTTTGCAGAAAGACACATGAGGCAGACTGCTCCTTACACCCTCCTATAAAATGAGGTCCAGGGAGCAGCAGAACTGTAGAGAGGACAAAGAGTGAAGAAGATGGAAATCGTTTCAGCTTTTGTCTATATCCTTGTTGCATATCAGTAACAAGTGGATGATTTCTGTGCTGCCTACCTCTGTGATTTAGACATGGCACTTGAAGTAGGAGTTTCTTGCTACTTGGTGCAAAGCAGAGGTCAGAGGCAGTAGGGAGACATTTTGATTAAATATTAGGGGTTCGACCCTGGGATGCAGTCAGTAAGAGACACTTAGCAAGGGAAAGTTCCATTTAATAAAATGACACATGGAAAAGGAGGAAAAAGTATGTGCCAGAGAAGGCTGCTCCACAAAGACTCTTTCTATAGTGTTCTTTATAAGAAAACACTAGGAGAAGAGAGAGGATGTCTAAAAACCTTCCAAAACTTTTCAGCACAACAAAAATTGTTCTTAGCTTCACAGGTGGGGAGAAATCCTGCATTTATGAAATTGGGTTCTTTAAGCATATATTGACTGAAAAGTGACCTAAGACAACTTGATCCAATGGATTTAATCATACTTGGCTTCTGCTCCCAACTCCCAGGTAGCTGTACAATCTTGGCAAAGTTTTTTTTTGCTTTCTCTCGCTGCTAGTTTCCCTGCACACAACATAAGGACTCCAACCTCTAGCCAATTATCTTCCGAATATCAGACATGGATGCCACTGTATTTTGTTCTTGAATGGGAACTGCTGAATCACAGCCTGAACCCCTGATTGATCACCTGAGGGGAGCAATGAGTCAGCCCCAGGAGCATAGGTGAAGGCAAATCAACTGTGCTGCCGGAAGGGGTGGAGCCTGGCTCCACCTCTCCTAGAGCCATTTCAGAGCTGACTAGCAGTAGGGAAAGATCTTTTTCTGGAGATTCCTCCTGTTGGAGTTTTCCAGCGAGCCTCAGACAAGAGTAAGCTCTCTGCCTATTCTTTTGGTGTAGTAACCTGCTTAGCCAAACTCTCTTGTATATTTCTTAGTTATAACACCTGTATATTCATTAATTATACAGTCCCTTATGCTAAAAAGCTAAAATGATCTAGAAGATGAACTAATTGGCACTGCTTAGTAACATCCAGCAGCTTGTGAAGTACTCAGGCATTATGTCAACTACTGCGTGTCCCCATTCATTATACTAGAGTGGGCCTAAATCTATCTCTATAAAGACAGATTATGCAATGCTTAGATTATTCTCTCTCACAGTCCTTGACTAACCATCTGGGACTGCTATAAATCTGAGATTGCTATAAATCTCTTCTGTAATTTCCATTATATCAGGTTGAGGATTAAGGTTTTCTTTTGTGTGCTTATGGTAATGAATTACATGTTACCAAAATTGCCTCTTATTGTATCTGCCAAATGCGAGCCACTGACTGACGAAATTTCCATTTACTATAATGCAGGTAATTGTTTTCCTTGAGGCTTTAAGTCTTTTTTATGGGATTCTTAATTTCTTTAGATGATGTTAGTATTCATCTAGCTAACAAAGCTAGTAGATCTGCTGCTGCTTTTCTCACTTCAAATGATTTTTTAATAGGTGTTTCTTGTGTGTTTTCAGAGTAAGATGAAATGGAGTTTTCCATCTTGGAATAACTGTGCCTATAGAATAAATTTGTGCTTTCCAGAGAATTTTCATTGAATAGAATGTATGTAACTAAGAGCTTATTTAAAAAAAAAAAAAAAAAAAAAAAAAAAAAAAAAAAAAAAAAAAAAAAAGGGAAGAGGGAAGCAAGTGGTATAGAAATATTTTATACATAAGTATTAATGACCTAAAAACTTTTTCTGTCCCTGTAACTACATTCATGTCAGAAAATATTATTCTGTGCTTCCCAGATAACCTTTAGCAGAATACTTACGTATTTAACAATATTTGACGGTACAGGATGAATATCATATGTAGAAATCTTTGCCTCACAGATATACAGTTATGTAAAACTAGCTAGAAAGCCTAATTCTTCATCTCTCACAAGAAGTATAAAGGAAGGCAAGTGTGCCTTCCTAGTGTTAGTAACAGTTATATTGGAATCATTCATTTGAAGAGGAGAGCAAAATCTCCTGACCAGTGAAGCAGGGGAGGATGGCTTTCACCCTCCTTAATTTGTCCCTCCTCAGTTTCTAGGTACTTGGGGGTTTAGTCAGATGACATAATGAGTTCAAGAAACTGGTAGAGAAACAAATCTTTATGTTACTAAGTAGGAATCTCTCGCAGCATTTCCATTTATGGTTCTGGGAAAGTTTCTTTAAAATGCTTTACGTGGCCTACTGTACTCCATTCTGATTTCAGTAGGTATGTTAACGGTGTAAGTCTGACATCTGTGCTGTTCATAAATTGCAAATTGAAGCTCTCAAGAAAGGTTTTAGGAATACTGGAGAGAAGCAGAAACTTCTAAAGATCTATAATGCAAATTCTTAAGTTTATTTGACAGAGACTGTGATGAAGACTGATTATACCATTTCTCAAGAGCTAAGTGCAACCTTTGTCTATATTGAATCAGATATTCAGTGTTTTCCCAGTGAATGAAATGCTTTTTCTTATCTACAAATACCAGGTAGCAGATTCTATTTGTTTATTCTGTCTTTGAAGAGCGTACAGGCAAGTTGGTCTTTCTTGTAAAATACAATCTGAAAAAAATCTTATTTCTTCTGCCCTGGAATTGTAATCATAACAAATTGCTGTTTGCTTATGCATTTAACAGGGGAACCTGCTATCACTTGTGCAGCGTGGCTTCATACTTGATCTGTGAGGTTAAGAGAGAAGGATTATAGGGTAGTAAAATCATCAGGACATTCTCTCTGTTCACTTGAAGATATTTATGTTTTTATGGGTATGGGAACTATTGAGTCATGGCCTGAACCTCTGATTGATCACCTGAGGCAAGGATTGAGTCAGCCATGGAGCACAGGTGAAGGCAATTCAGCTGTGTGACCAGAAGTGGTGGAGCCTGGCTGCACCTCTGTTAGACTCCATTTTCTAGTGTGAGCCTGGGATACAGGTGAGCATTTCATTTTTTGATTGTCTCTTTCCACCACAATAATCTTTCCAATTATAAACCAGTAAAACATCATCCTGGGCGTTCTTCTAACTGTGCATTTGTTAATTGTACTTTATGCAGATGTCTCCTTTTGCTGCTTAGGTAAAGATTTTGAATAAGCAAGTTTTTCTGGCATATAGTATATTGTTAATATAGTCTCTTAAACCTGCATCCTATCTAATTAAACAAATTTCACAGAAATTTAGATATAGTATATTCAGGTCCATATAAAATAGAAAGTCAAAAATCAATCTCTAAATTTTTAGTATAATGAACTGTACTCATTTTAACTTTCTTCTAGGTCTGTTTCTGAGCCACTCCTGTGTTCAAAGGAATACATTTTGATGCAATGCAGCAATCATACTCCTGTTTTAATTCCCCCCCCCCCTTTTTTTTTTTTTTTTAGCATACCCTAAATCTATAATTATGTGAATCAATGATTTTCATTTAAGCTTTTATTTGGGTTTACAAATCATGTCTAGAGATGGTTCTTTACTTAGTTAGGTAAGGTAGATGGATCTTTTGTCAAATGTCAAGGGTTATATTCATGCTGTTAATTTAAATTTCCATCACCTGCCTTTCTGCACTTATCACTACACTGTTTCATGTAGTTTCATAAAATGTTTAACAGGTGCCAGAAAAGAAAATCTAGTTCAGAAAAAATAAAGGTCACTCAAAGATTTTAGAAAGAGAGCAAATGCAGGTAGAAAAAGCTCAATCATGCAAAAGGTCAGATTAAATAAGACATACTGTGGGGTAATTTGTCCCCTACTTGCTTGACTTATGAAAGTTGTGGAAGCTCAGAGGTACAGGAGTTTTGTTTTTAGAAACAGTTGCTGAAGCCAAATTTTATGAAGCTGGATGTCTTTTACATAAGTTATCAACTCAGAGATACCTACCCACTTAAAAAGTAAGTCTTTTTTTGTGTGAAGATCATAAAACAGTTTTGTTAGCTCTCGGGCTTTATAAAGTAAATACTTTAAGTTATAGTGGGAGAAAGACAGGATTATGATTTTTTAAGAGCAGTCTTAGTCTTCAGTGCTTCTGTCCTTGGACTGGTGTGTCTTGACTCATCTGAGCTTTGACAGATTGGAAGTTGTGCTATGTGCTGCACATTTGCAACTGATAACTTGTTTTTATCAAATATCTTATGTTCTTCTCCTACTTTGAGAAAAGAAATGCATGCCCATTATTTCTAGCATGTTAGCGAGTGTTTAAGGAAGGTCAGATAGTCACAGAGCTTTCTTGCACGCTTGTAGTTAAAGAAAAGAAAAAAAGCTGTTCACTACCTCAAAGTATTTATTTGTTTCTCATTCATTTTTACCATTTTATGTTGCGGAAAAAGTATGTATTCAGAGAACATCTTTTTCAAATGTATTACTCTGTTTTGGGACAACTCTTGGTTTATTTTCCAATCTAGTAGGTGATATTCTAGTTGCAATTAAAAGAGTTGTTGGAGTCAATTTATACATGTAAGATACTCTCTTATGTATTATGATCACAGAGATCATTTACCACTGAAAAGAATAAGGAGGAGATAATAGCATCTGTCAAAAATTTTTCTCTATCACAGAATTCAGAATAATTGGGAAATACTACTATAATTGCTTTCCTGTATAAGAAATTTCTTATATTTGCTTTGCTAGGATCCTTCTCTATCATCTTGTCATCTTCGGTGTCTGTAGAATAACTGATAGGGGCTAACAAGGAATTGTAGGTGTCAGTAGGATAGCCATAAGCCTAATTATTATTTATTTTACTGTTAAGATTAAGGAATGTCTTCTTTAGCAGTTAGTAATTCTGTATCGACAGGTATTTCTATTAACACAGGGAGTTGGCTTAATTTATTTTTCTTATTTAATATTTTTTCTTTTGTGACTTCCAACCACCTTCAATCTAGGAAGTGATGTATCCAGATGATAAGTAAATAACATGGGCAATCCCAAACAAGCACAGTACAGACACTGACCCACAAGCAGAATTAACCTAATAATTTACAGAACCTTAATGTTATTGACAGTCCCTCTTCAGGAGGTTGTTAATTCTTGTGAACATATGTCAATAATAGTTTTTAAAAAAAAAAAAAAAATCAAAACGAAAGAAACATCAATCAACTGAGACTAATATTCCCTTCATTCTTCCATTTCAAAGCCACTTACTCTCTTGTGGAGATAGTCATTGCAGTTCTCTGCATATTTTTGGAATTTATCTACAGGATTAAGAGTAATTCTATATTATTTTCCTTCAGGAAGGATAAACTGAAAATGTTATTTCAATGCCTGAATCTTTTTTCTCATATGAGTAACTGAATTTTGTGTTTTCTTGTTTCCCGATCATATTTTAGGCAGAGAGCATTTGATTGAATTTTATTCTACGCTAGTTTTATTGAATTATAAATAAGAAGAATTTAAGACTTGGCTCCATTCCTTCCCATGTTTTCTGTTAATATTAAGTAAGAGGTGTATTTACTTGTTTGTACAAACAAATACTTTTAGTCCACTGTTTATTTTTATTTTAATTTTTTTAAAATAGGCAGTCAATTTGAAAAATTCTTATAAAGATGTCTGGGTTTTCTACAGCTGTGTTCCATAGTTGTTCTTATGGCTTCAGTTTGCTCCATCGGCTTTGACATCTAATCTTTGTCAAATCCACTTTCTGGAACAGAACAAAATGCTGCTACCCTTTCAGTGTGGTGCAGCTACAAACTAGAGTTAAATTAGGAAGTGATGAATGTTATATCAGGAAGGAATGCTCAAGCTGAATCATGATATGTGTTTTATTACAGTATATTCTTTCTCTGACATAATTAAGCATCCCACTTCTCGATGAGACTGTGCAGGAGAACTCTATAGTAACTGTGAAACTCATTACAGTGTTGTGGGGCTATACGTGAAGATTACAGTACTTTTCAGTCAGTAAGACCTTCACCATACATTTGAAATGGAATTAAGAAACCTCATTTGGGTTCCTCTTTGCTTACTGCACTGATTATTCCTTTTGAAACAGCTGAGACAATAAAGCAATATATATTGGTTCATAAATATACTATGTAAAGTGTTCCTTTCAATAAGGGGGGGAAATAACATTGAAATAATGAACATCAGTGGTAGTTTCGTAAACTTCCTTCATGTGCTTTCTTTTTTTTTTGTCTTGAAGATGAAGAGATGTTTTTACAGTCCTTTATTGTTCTTCAATCCGTATTTTTACTGTGAACCTTACGTTTTGATCTGTAGGGTGAAGATGTAATTTCATTTATGCTGCCTAGCACTCAGTGGCAGTCTTGAAAAAATCTGTATGCTTTCCATCCTTTTCCAGAAAGCAGAAATAATACAAAATGGTGTATGAGACCATTCTATACAAACAAAAACTACTTGAACCAATTGCTCTGAAGACTTCTTTGTAAGTACATAACTTCCTTTTTTTTCTAAAAATAGATCTTTTTTGTTGCTGTAACAGTATACAAACACTTTGCAGTAGTATTCCAATTATATTTAGTTGAACTCTTTATTTGTCTTGATCTAGTTGAATGTGTTTTGTGACTCATTTTACTACTTCTGGTTGGAATTGTATTGTGTACTCTAAGTTCCTGTTCCACCTATGACAAAACCAAGTGGATCAGCATAGTTTGATTTAATGCTTTTATAGATAATTATGAAATAAATCTGCTGCTAAAGGTTTATTTTTCTGTTTACATGCAGTGATATAAAATTCCCCAAGTAACATACAGCTTTGTGAAACTGATGTTCTACTGAGATAATATCTTGAAATATTCGCTTCTAAAAATTAAAAGAATGAATAATTTGCCATCAAAACACTGTAGTTGGAGGTTTTTATATGTTGTTTAGATTTTAACAGCTTCAAATGCCTTTGTTTCTGTTGAATGTGCTATTCTTTATCACTGTCACAATGTATGTGATCTGTGTGCAGTGTAAGCAATTATATTTCCCTGGTGACTAAAGTCATTTCTGTATATGGCAGCATGTAAAAGTTTGGAACTAAAAACTATCTAAATTTAAAACAATATAGATTTGTGACATTTCTACTGAGCCATGCCAAATCTTCTGGATTTTTTCCGTATTTTGTAATTATTGTGCAGCGAAGGGAAGGTAGTGCATGCGGTAAGTATGGGTTTCATGGGGATATTTTGCGTATTTACATATGCAAAAAAAAAAAAAAAAAAAAAAAAGTTACTGCTTCTCTGTATCCCCTTAATAGTGTATTGATCTCTGAAACACAAGCAGGGCTATTGCAATAGTTGGAGTGTACTACAGTGCATTGCATTTAAATCCCTGTGGATGCCCAAAGGTCACTATTTTATGGCACTACATTGTAACCCTGTAATGCTCTCACATTCCAAGCTGAACTCGATTCAGTTTCAGTATGTGCTGCTCCTATTCTAGAGTGAAATCTGAAACAAACATATGCACAAGTCAGATATTAGATTCTTTCAGCATGATCTACAAGAGACTTTTTCAACAAACCCACACAGTTTATTGGTTTTTGTGTTTACTCCCACGTGTTCGCATACCATCTTCCTTACTATACGCCTGATTATTTTTGCTAAAACATTGGTCTCTGTGCTCTGTTTCTATATTTTCACCTCCTATTAGCACATAGTTATTTTGCCAGACTTCTCTTATTTCTCCCATTATCTGATTTCCTGACAATATTTTTTTATACTAATAGAACTCCTTAAGGTTTCCTCACTTCAGGAACAGCAGCTCACATTCAAAATGGGGCTTCATCTCACAGACCTGAGCTGTGCAACCTTCTGGACCAGCACAGCAGGGGAGGCTTAATGGGAACAGGCTGCATGAGTGAGTGGAAGTCTAAGCAAGCAGGGAAAAACTCTGTACCTGAATACACTGCTGGCAGAATAACATTCTGGCAAATCTAGAGGCAAAAAGCTACAGTTAGGAGTTAGCTTCTGTATTGCAATTGCTTAACAGTCTTTTTTATTATTATTATTGAATCGTATGTGCTTCCAAGAAAGGCATCCAGTTTCATTTTGGAAACTCAAACTCTTTTGCCTCTTAGTGTTTGACACCAGACATGAATTCCTTTCCAATCTAGAGAACAACTGCACCTGATATACAACTTAAACATGTTTGAACCTAAACACTGTCACAACACGGCAGTCTTAGTTTAGCATCTTTAACAGCAAGAAGTGACCAGTGTAGGCTCCAGTACAGGTGAAATAGTCTCACAGTGATAGATCAAATGTTAGGATCTTCAGCTGAAGGGAGGCATTGCTCTAAATTTTGAGAGAAAACTGCAAAGGAGAAAAAAAGTCATTTTTGGATGCCAACTTTATTTCATGTTCATGTGTTATGTTCATTTGCTTTTCACTAATTTTATTGAGAACAGTTTTTTTTTTTTTTTTTTCTAGAGAGATTGTTCCTAAAATTTCAAAAGAGGGAGGAATGTCTTTGCATGCATGAGAAGAAATGACTTTGTCTCCTCTATTAGGCACATATGGAGTTAGAAACCCTGAAGCATCCTCCTTTTTCCAGATTCATGGGGCAGTTTGCATTTTAAACGTTGCTTAAGCTTCTTATGTGAAGTTAAGTCATTCTCTCAAAAAGCCAGAAATAATGGTATATGATTAAAATTATAAATCCTGTAAGTCAATAACAGATTTCAAAAGTGGCTAGTTGGAGTACAAAAGATGAAATGAGTAATTTACTAGTTTCTACTAACTTAATGAATGAAATTATCATTATTGTGGATGTTTTTTCCATTTTTGTATTAGAAGAGATGAATTGCTCTATACCAAAGTCTCTTCTTAGCCCATTTAAGTTGAGAAAATAAGTTGAACTGACAAAACAAAAGAATAATTCCTTGCAGCAACTAAATGAATTGGCTACAAAAACATAAGTTGGTTTCTGGACTGTTAAGTCACTTGCTCTCAGGAAAATGTATACTTGTGAGAGATAACCCTAAATGTAAATTAGAAGTATTCTTTGTAGAAAAGGCTCTGCATAGGTAAGAAAACAGTATGAATATATAAGAAAGAAATTACTGACCTTTTTGAAAGTTAGTAATAGAAAATAGGCTAGAGCAACATGAATGCTGTTCTAACTGAAGTGTAAAAGAATATTTATGTCACTTTCAGTGCCATGTATAATAAATGTGTATATGATCCAAATGTGTGTCCTTAAAAGTAAAATCAGTGTATGTTCATCTAAAGATATGGTGCCATGGACCTAAAATAATTCTAGGATTGCTATCTGCTGGCATATATACATTATTTATTTGTAAGACTCTTTTCATTTATTATGCCTGTCAAACTAACAGTGCTGTTAGTGGTTTACTTCCTCTCTTTCTTTGTCATAATCACTGAAACATGAGCCTACTTGTGATAATGGGTTCATATGTGGATCAATTGTATCATCCTGTAAGGGTGACATTGAAGTTAAAAGAAATGACTAGAGAAGGACTCAGGGGAAGTGAAAGCTAATTAGTCAAGTTAAAAAGGGATAATTCATTGCAGGCATTGTTTTAGAAACAAATTTCAAAGTTTCATTTCCACTTCAAAGTTGCAGACTGTAGCTTGCAGAACTATCTTGATGCTTAAAGTTGAAGGAAAACAACCTTCTTTCTAATTGAACAATATCTGAATGAGATGCAAGACCTACATCGTTATAGTTCAAAACAATTATTGAGATAGCATATCCCACTTCAGGGTTTTGGAGACTTCCCTGCCACTCCCAGTGACTTTAGACATGTTTCCCTCTTTCTTCTCCCACCTCCTCCAATCTTAAAAGATATGACAAGTGTGTATGTGTGTGTGTATACATATGCACACACAAATCTTTGGCTTTGGAAAAACATGTTTGTTGAAGTTTTGCAGAGAACTGTGCAGCAGCAAATTAGCTGCCTGTATATGTTAGAGAATATAGAAGGTACATGAGCAATCAAAAAGCTTTTTAGCTATCTTAACTGAAGAGTGAGCTGGTGAGAGCTGTGACAATCAGTATAATTAAGATTTCATTTTAATTCCTTCTAATCAGAACTGAAAACTTTCTGAATTGTTTCAGTTTGGCCAGATAACTCTTGATCAGCTCTTTTCAGCTAAGTTACACAGAAACTAATGAAATATTGCTTTTCCACTTCAGAACAAAAGAAAATACTTTAAAACCTTTTCTGCAATTATAGCTCTGAAACAACTAAACTTATAATGAATAGTAGATTATAATCTGTCAAATGAATGCTCCAGTGACTACACATTTAATTGGAATGTGCCAAAAAATCTCTTTTCCCAAAACACAAATAATGCTATTTCTATGCTGTTTTCTTAAGTATGGTTCAAGAAAGTATCTATATGACAAGAAATGGTTAACAGTCCATATCTAGTGTGTGAGTGTAATGGGACACCTGCTTTTTTCAAATTATATTTATAGTATTGCACTGTTTCATATTTATAGTATTCGCACATTTCATTCATCTTCCCATGTGATGATTCCCATGTTCATGGTTATGAAGTATCTGTAGATTGTCCAATATTAAGGCCCAAAAAGTGAATCTCCTTCAACAAGACAAAAGCTCATTATAATAACACAATGTGAAAGAGAAATTTCTTATACAACCCCTGAATTTGCAGTTAAGATATAGTTACAATTTAAAACTTTTCAGGAAAGTACATATTTAGAAAGATGAAGAGAAAAGGCGCAGCAATGATTGTTGACAAGATTGGAATATAGTCAGAAAAATAGTGAGCCGTGTTATTTATCCATATAGATTGAATGGAGAATTACGAGTAAGTAAGCAAAGAAGATAAGAAACTAATATTCAAATACATGGTGCTCTTTCATGTCATTTAAATATTACTATCACAGACAGAACACTAGGAAAAAGTTTTCTCCCATCTAAGGTATGCAAAATAAAAGAGCTTGTCAGAAACAAAGTTCTGAGAAAGACATTAGCTGAGGTAATTTAATATAGACTATTATTTGATGCATATATAAACAAGTCTATTATTACTTTATTTAAATATATAATATTAGTATATGTTATCAAAACTCTTTTGAGGAATAGGTGTGATCCTCCTCATGTGTAAAGACCTGTTTCTACAAATCTCATTGAATTCCGTGTGTTATAGCCTTAAAAGAGAATCGTCTGTGTGCCTGCTGCTTGCTGTTCTAAGTAACGTAGTCTGGAAAAATCCTCAAAGGGAAGCAAATCCCGTAGAAGCCATGTATATTGCAATTTCTGTAGCAGACGTATTAAAGAATTTGAAAAGTCTTGGTGGAAATGTAGATTCTGATTTGACAGGTAGAATTACATACTGTGAGGTTGCAGCAGGCTTTTGATATGTAGAATTCTCTTGCAGACGTGTATAATCCTTCAGTTATACGTTCAGAGTTCTCAAGTGTTCTGACTTATTAGAATAAATATAGAGCTATTGTTTATTCAAATGGTAGTCCAGTATGTTCAACAAGCAACCACCTTGATACAGTACCAAGGGAGAGAAGTCATTGGGAGCAATTTTGTTTGAGACACATATAAATTTGTAGTATCTGGCAACAATCTAGTCACAAAATGCAATAGTAAGAATTTTTCTCTGTGCTACAGTAGAGTTGCTATCCACATTCTTTTACAGATTAGAACTTCCTTGATCATTGCTACATAGACTGGTATATTACAGTGGCTGCTCTCAAAGTAATTTATTTCATTATGCTGGCTGATGATGCCAGAGGCAGATGTAGGTGGTGTGGCAGTAGAGGTTGAACCTTCCCACCAATATTCCATTATGCTTTGTGGTCATTTGGCAGATGGCAGCAGATGGGCAGTCTGACACGCATGCAGGCTCTTTTTCATCACTAGTGAAAATGCTCAGCTAGAGGTAGCGAATATGTTGAAAAAACCAATGTTTTGCCATTATGGAATGGCTCTATCAAATAGTGTTGTTGTGCTCTTTGCTGTCATTTCCACGGAAATAAATAGGAGGCTTTACTTTCAATGCAAAAGAGACATACAAAGAGATATCTCGGGCTTTCTTTCATTTCAAGATTTTAACGCTTACAGAATTCATACCAGTCTTTTGAAATAATTTTGCTTTGGTTATTACTCACTTGCAAGCTCATTTGAAGGGAATCTCAGTCTCACCTTAAGGTAAGAACTTCACTTACATCGTTGTTTTGCCATACAAGGGGGAGCATCTCAATTCAGCTGTTGATTCCTATAGTTTAGATGTATTTTTACCTCATTCCGGTGGAATCCTTACTACACAACTGTTTGTTATAACAGACAGTCTTTTCGTCAACTATTCAAGCCTTTGAAGAAATCTTTGCGCCATTAGAACCAACAAACCCCCACAGCACTGAGACTATTTTTATTCAGGTCCTTTGTGAGGAAAAAAAATGCAGAAGTCCTAAAGAAGGCAGGTATTCAACTTACTGTTTACGTAGAATATCGGAGTTACCTGTGATGGAGCAAATTTGTGTAGTGTATTTTGTCTTTGCTGGAGTCCAATAAAATAGTTGGAAGGGACCTTTAAAGGTCATCTAATCCTACTGCCCTTCAATGAGTAGAGACATCTGCAGCTAGATCAGAGCCCTTCCTCCTCTTTGTGTTCCTTTGGTTTTGTGTGTGATGTGTTTTTCTTGATTATTTTGTTGTTGTTTTTAATCTAGTGCAAGGCAGTATGTGATGCAGTGTGCCACTGAGATGTGTGCCACTGAGTGGGTAACTAGTCTTGTACTTAAATGATGTTAATTCTTCATCTGAGATGTCTTTAAAACAAAGAATTTGAACTACAGCCTGCTGTAGAAAGAAAGTGGAAGACTGTCATTTACTTGCGTACATAAGTTGAAGAGCTGAGACCCACCAAAGAGTAAGCAGTACTGTACCAGTGTGAAAAACAGTGCCATTTCTTCATTTAGCATTACAGAAAACTGGAAAGTTGAGATAAGTTATAGGCATTTGTTTTCTAATAAAGTAATAATTTAATCTTTTAATACTAAGGATATTAAAATTTGTTCCACAGTTACCTAGAATAATATACCGTATAATTTTCTCATGATAGAGAGAGAAAGAAAACAAAAGCTCGGTGCTTCTCTGTCATTACTATCATCTTCAATTCTAATATGTTTCTTTAGAGATGGGAGGTCAAAAATGGACACAGTAGTGAAATGTGGATTTCTACAGTTAAATAATTTCCATCTTGCAGTTCTTTGACAAGAACTCTAAATGTAGTTTGCACTTTTTTGGCTGCTGTTCAGTGGTGTCCTGTTTTCACTCCAGGAAAAAATTAGTCACACAAGCAACTGACTTTTTATCTGTGAAGTTGGGAAAAATTTTTGTTGTTTGTTTCTTTAATCTGATGACATCTTCAGTTTATCCACACTGAATTTCAGCTGCTGTTCCACTGCCCAGTTTTTCATGGTCTTAAGGAGTGTTTCTGCAATTTGTCAGCCTGCCCCCAGCTTTGCTGCCCTGTATAGCTTTTTATCATCAAGCAACTTTTATCATCTTGCTGCTCAACTGCTTTTTCAGATCACTTATTTCAAAGTCAAATATCCAGACTGCAGGATTCTGCTGCTGATCATGTACCATTATAAAAATTGACCTTTACTTCCACTCTCTGCTTCTTAATCATAAGCAGATTATTTATCTTTTTCAGATCTCTATCTCTTATATCTACTTAACATCGGGACGTCAGGATGTCACTTCATTTCTTTCTTAGCCAGGATTAGGAATCAGGAACCCTTGACTATGAAAGTTAATTAGACGCAAATATGGCCTCAACACTTACAGGTTTGTCCCCCTTTGAGGGGTGTAGGTAAGAACACAGGGCTGCTTGACAGGTACTTCTGAGTAACCCAGACCAGATGACTTGCTTCCTCTTTTCACTTCCTTCTCAACTCCTTCTCTTCAGTCATGCTCAGTTTTTTCCAAATAGGCATGTCACCTCTCCAGTGCTGTTTGCAAGCTCCTAGCAGTCATCACAAGCCTGCTTTTCTTTCTTTACCTTCCTAAAGCCTTTCAATTTTTCATATTTGTTCTAACTATCACTGGGGTCAGCTCAATATTCTATCCATGAGCAACCCCACAAACGATATTTCCATCCTTCTCCTTAAAAAATTGAAAAATAAAAATTACAGGCTAGTTTTTCTCCTGCCTTTGTTACTATTCACAAGAATTTATTTCCCCTTTAATTGTAGTGTTTGTCTCTGCAGATGGTCTTATCACTACTCTTCCTAATTGTTGTGGGTCATCTTTATTAGGCTCTTGTTCATGACTACAACCTTAAACCAGGAATTCTATTATTGTTGAAATGTTATCAAAGCAATAATTAGTGCTCATTTTCAAAATAGTGCTGTGAATTATGCCAATTAATATCAGAGTCCAATGCTCTTTGATCAGATTCTTTAGAATTTTGCATGTGTGGACAATATAAAATGTATATGATAAAGATATTTTAAGTTATGTGAGACTTTGATTTAGAAAAATGAAACAGCAGTGTACTAAAGACATCATACAAGCAGAATATAACATTTGCAATTTATACTTAAAATCATGGAATCCTCAGAGTTGGAAAAGATCTTTGAAGGTCATCTAGTTTAACTCCCCTGTAATGAGCAGGGACATCCACAGCCAGGTCAGATCTACTGCATCTCTGGGCTTCCTATTCCCGTGCTTCACCACCCTCACTGTCAAAGACTTCTTCCTCATATCCAATCTACATTTACCCTCTCTCAGTTTGAAACAATTTCCTCTTGTCCTGTCACCACAGACCCTTCTAAAGAGTCTGTCCTCTTCTTTTCTGTAGCTTGCCTTTAGGTACTGAAAGGACTCCATCAGATCACAGTAGAAATCACCTGTATATCTGTGCTTTGCTGTCATCATGATGCTGGATGTCCTCAGTCACCAGGAAGGTATCTGTGGGTTGAAGCCAGCTCAAATCTGCTGCTGTCTTCAAAATTCATTTGGTAGTTTTTTAGCTTTTATAAACTTTGTTGGGCTGAACCATGTTTTCACTCTTCTGCCACATTCACAGGCTTTTCCTTCCAAAGATCTCAGGGAGAAATGCAGAACTTGTTAATCCATTCAGTTGATAACATCTGTTTATCTCAAACAAAAGCCACACTCCCTTTTTGTTGGGATAAAGTTAACTTTTTTGCAACAGCTGTGGTCAGTCTCAATCTGCATTATTCCCTAAGATTCATGAGCACTGCCCATCTCCAATTGCCCATCTCCACTAATACTTCTTCCATTATAGAGATTATGAGCCACTCAGCCTTCTATGAGAGGGCTATACCTCCTGGGTGTGTTCCAAATTGTTCGTGTCCCTGATCCTTCTGGTGACCCTTTGTCCTCTCTCGTCCTAAATCTGTTTAGATTTATTCTGCAGACAGATAAAACAGAACTTCAGCACAGCATTTTAGTTTTGCTGAGTGATTTTCTATTCCCTCTTAAGCTCCTTTAAAGAGAATTGTATCCATTTTATAGCTAAACTTTCACAGATAGAGGTATATTTAAGTTCTGTTTAAACTTCTGTATCATTATAAATATAAATAGTAACACATACATAGATATGTACATGTAAATAATATATAGGTTTCCCACTCCATATATATTTCACCCTTATTCACATAAGCCATAATATGTCCTTATATATCGTACTCCCTCAACATGTTCAGTAATTCTTTGTCTTATCTCTGTTAATTTGTGTAGTTAAGACAACAAAATATCAGGCTTCAATTATCAGTGTTCTAGCTGATAGCTTTTCTTCTTTAAAAAGCCCCGAAAATTGATATTACATTTAATTTAAATCCAGAGCTGTAGTGCATTGCATTTTACGTATTCAGCTATTTTATCTTTGAGTTTTATAAAGGCTTTATTCTGGGTTATTATTACTGATATGATTGTTTATGATGTTTATCTATACGATTGTACTTCTTCACAACTACCTCACCTTCAGATTCTATGTTCTTCGTTTCTTCAAAGAAGAAAGACTTCTGCTATGGAAATAATAGGCTCTTAACAATAAGCAATGATTTACAGAATATTCTTCAGTTTATCACAATCACTCTGAATCTTTCCTTTAGGAAGCCCAATTTAGGCTTGTTAGCTGTCCCAGAGTAAGTCCAGCATTTTGTTTCAGCATTCATTTTTGTCTCTTATCTTTTTTCTCAAGGTAACAGGTGTTATGAGAGCCTAATTAGAGATAAACAAATTCACTGCTGTCTGTTCATCTATCAGCCCTTACCATAGAAGGCTACTGAGCTGATCAGTAGCGATTGCCTCTTTGTGTGGTAGTCTGTGCTGAAGAATTCCTCACCTTCTTGTCTCCCATGCTTTAATAGATGCTTTCTATGATTATTTGGTCCATCCCCTTCCTGGGGATCAAGTTGACAAGCCTTAAGTTCCCTAGGTACTCCTACCTGCTCAACTGACATATAAGGACGCAAAGCAGTTGGTATTAAATGAAGTTGCTTAAATACCACCACTCTTTTTTTTTTTTTTTTTTTCAGTTGTTGCTGACTCTCCAGTTTCATTTGGAGGGCAATATTTGGTGTCCCCATACTGACATGTGGTCTAAATGAAGACAGGAAGAAAAGAAACAGTGAAAACATTGAGGCCAAAACTTTGTGAAGTGACTATTACAAGGTCCTGGAAGCAGAGAAGTAGACAGAGAAGGTTTACTTTTAACTACAGGTTGCCTAGAGTTCATAGATAGCTGGCTGAACCATCAGGTCAGCAGCAAATGGTATGAAAGGTTTGATACATAGGAGAGATGGATATCTATTTTAATAATGTCAGGAACACTTGAACGTAATGGAAAAAAATGAATGGAAATGGTTATACAAAAAAGATGATATGGGTAGAATACGAAGGAACGCATAAAGCAACTCTTCTAGAGTTCTCTCTCCGAAGGAACTTAAAAGAGAACTGAGACTGCAGTGCTAAAGAAAATATGTTCCACAATATGTATAGTAATATAGACTCAAGGATAGATAGGCTAAGAAATGTAAGCTGAAGGTGTGAGGAATTGATCCAGAGGAAATGTGGGAGTAGAAGACTAGGTGTCACAAAAAGGGAAACTTGAAATTCAGAAGAGAATTGGAATCTTGGATGGGGATCCAGGACAGGGAGGTATTTTATTGGCTGTGCTTCAGAATTGAAACTGAAATGAGGACTGAGATTTTCTGGCCTAAACAAAAATGAGTAACCACTTCAAGGAATAAGGATAGTAAAAGATTTCATGTTATTAGACTGGAACACAAGGAGTATGGAAGAGATTAAAAAGATATGTTAGTTTTTCAAGAGAAACAATATTTCTAGAGACAACTTAGTGTTTATTCAAGAAAAGACAGGGACGTAAGAGGTGGGATTACAGATCATATAATCTGAGGTTCACTTACTACCTCATCTACAATGGCAATCAACAGTGAAGTAACAGATACTTTAAATATTTAGTATATATCTTCTGTTTCCCTGAAATTACTGTTCAGGGACTTCCTTTACGTTAATGAATTTCATTCCATACTTTGCAGGAACCAAGTCTTTCAAGCCTATTTTTTTTTTAATGTTCTGTTACCTAGTGTTGATCATGTACAATGGCAGTAGACTGTTGTCCATTGTTTTCTTGTAGAGTGATTATCATCTCTCTACCTATCAGCTCAGTATTAACAGGGATCTTTTTTTTTTAATGTATATAGTTATTGAAGCATAATTGGTTTTTTTGTTGTTGTTGTTTCTGGCTTTGACATCTCAGCTGAATGCTTCAGCTGCTTCTTTCTTAGTAAAATTATCTGAAAAGAAGCATTGAAAACACTGCCTACTATCTAAAAAAAATTTGTGTCTGACAGTGGTGGGTGAGGATGTTTGTTTTTTTTTTTCCTGATATTTCCTGAGATTCCAGAAGGAAATAAATTTTCTCTATTTGGGAACATAGAGGTGTCCCTTTTCTGCCTCAACTATCAGAGAGTGTTTATTTGGATGGGTCTATTCCTAGAGACTTCTGTGCAGTGAAAGAAATAGAGTAATGTCAAGAAGGGATTTGCTGCATAGGGTTACTAGCAGATTTTGTTAAGTTGACACAAAATCAATCAGCAGAGCCACCAACAAGCTGTAGTCATGCTTTCCTGAGGTTTTGAAATTCAATACTGATGAATGGTGAATGCCTCCTGGTCAGAGACTTCTTCATCTTTGGAGTAAAGCAATGGTTTGCTAGTCAGCTGCTTGATCACTTTTTTTTTAATGCTTTGATGTATACATATCATAACTAAAGTTCACTGAAAAAATTTTATAAATGTCCACCTGATTTAAGAGAGCAACTACCAGAGAGCATACTTGTTTTATTAATACAGAGTGACATATTTGAAAATGGAATATCTTGAAAGAGTAGAATTCAGGTTTTTCATACGGTTTCCCACTAAACTGACATTAAGTAGCATCTGCTCACTGAAATGGCCAGAGAAAAATAATCTTCATACAGTCTTTCCCTAGCTATGAAAACAAATAAAAGCCTTTGGACTTGGACTTGGTGCCCTATAATTTTATTGCTGGAAAATTAAAGCACTGAATGGACTCTCAGAGTCTTCAGCTTACTGTAAATAAAACTATACAGTCATTTTAATGTTAGATTTAAGCAGTGAGGTCTTGCCAAGAGAGGAAAGATATATCATAAGCATGTCTTTTTAAATTGTCACCCTAGGATAAATATGGATTATTTCTATACTTGTTTCATAGGATTCTCTGTCCATGCTTCTTTTCTTCATTTATTCTCCATGCTAAACTTTTATTCATTTATAACATAAAACTTGTGTTGCAGTCCTACAAGAACATTTTAGATTTTACAGCTAAACTGACTTCTTTCCATTTCATGAGATTTCCTTAGAAATTAATGCTTGCTGGTCTTTTGCTTCCCATTTCCAGTGTAACTTGAGACTTCTTGGATTATTCCCTTGTGCTACTTAACCAAACCCATTTAAAATTGATGAGTATTTAAATGCATGGCTGAGAGAATGAGCTGAAATCAAAGAGGGTTTCACAGATTTGTCTGTGGGTCTGCAGTCCCTCTTTTACTCATTTTTGTGTTATCTGAGAATAAGCTGACAAAGAAGTATCTGATCCCAGGGAGCTCACAGTGCTGACATTTTAAAATTTATAATTCTTTTATAGAGAAGTCCATGAAAAACTCTGCAACTGGAATTCCCAGTATTGTTTCCATTTTCTCAAGAACTACACTCTAGATCAGACTCTGATCTTGTTCCAGGAAGATCTGAAATAAATAGATTTGCAAGAGTTGTCTAACTTCTATATAAATTGAAGATCATGCTATAGCAAGTGAAATTAAGAATAGTAGTTCAGAGAAAAAAAGTTATTTTTTTCTGTGATTTCCATTTTCTAGTGATCCTGGCAAGACTTTAATAGATACTCAGTTGTCTGAAGTGATAATCAAAATCAGTGGACTTAACTGTACATGATTCCTATGAATATGGATTGTACTGTCATCTATTTAGACAGAGCTAAGTAGTAGGAAGAAATATTGCTTTGTAATACCAAAAAAAATTAAAATATTCCCAAAAAGTAATGCCTGCTATTTTATGTTGGATAATGATGTCATAGGCAGATGGTGGTATGACAGTAGAGCTTGAGCCTTCCCACAACTATTACATTTTGCTGCCATGTGACAGACAGTAATAGAGGGGCAGTCTGACAAAATGGCAGCTGGGTGTGCAAAGGTATGTCATTGACTACCTCTATTTGGAAAAAAATGGCACCTGTTGACATTTGTTGGTGCTTGCTGAATGTAAATGGAGGCCAAACATTGGATGTGAACACGGTGAGGTGATGGGTGGTGTGTTTTAGCAGTAGTGACATCAACAGTGAGTCACCTCCACTGACGCAGATTTTTAAGAGCATCTTATTCATCACTGGGGAAAATGTATAACTGATCATGGTGGTTTGCATCTGAGAATTTGTTCTATCAAATAGTGTTATTGTGCTTTTTTGTGTCTGATATTGTTTCTATGGAAATAAATAGGAGGTATTACTTTTACAGCGACCTACTACCATAGAGATGAGATGTGTCTCAATACCTTAAATCTAGAAACATCTCAATATAAATACAAATCTTACTGATTTAGTCTGAGGAGCAGAAATGATTGTATTGCCTTAAGCTAGTTATGTATTTGATCATTGTGCTTGGTCTATCTTTCAGTGCACTGTACCTATATATACTGATCTGAAGTGGAGGAAGTGAAAACAGTTAATTGAAGCACTTCATTTTTCAGCTTTTATGAACCTGCTCAGATTACTTTCAGCATCTACTTCTTTTTCTTTCTTTCTTGGAAAGATGTATGGATTCATAGGAATGGGAGTTTGTTTTTAATGAGAAATAACTGAATGCAAAGTAACTTTGTCACTTTATAATTTGGTTTGAACCTGTACTGGTTAATAAAAATTTAACTGTATTAGGGGATGTGTCTTTTCCAAAAGCATCAACCACTGTATTGATCCCTTAAAAAGTGAACTTGAACTGCTATAATGGTCACTGCTTCTGCATACATTCAGCAGTGAATGCACATGCAGTGTGGGGAAGGAGAACAACTATTCATGTTTCAGAGAAGAAAAGGGAGTTCTGTCACTTAAAGAAATAAAAATGTGTAGATTTTGATTTGTTTATTCCTTAACTTCTAAAATGTGTTTTCTTTGACATCTTTGGCGTGTCATTGGTGGAAGTAAAAAAGAAGATTAAGTATACCTGATTAGAATGTTTATCATTGTGAATGTATATTTGAGGAGAGAATTTACAGTTCAGATTGTATCCTGGTGTCCTAGCAATCTGAAATGTGATGTGATGTACAAATACAACTGCTTTCCTTTCTCTGTCACTGGATAACAAAAAAAAAAAAAAAAAAAAAAAAAAAAAAAAAAAAAAAATCACCCAAACCACAAAACCTTACTGTAAATGGAGAGACAAACTGGAAAAATATGTTAACTTCATGAGGAAAGAAAATTGTCAATGCCTGGCCAAATAATTAAGAGCTATAAAAATTTCTTACAGTAAACTTTAAGTAATCAGATCTTTTCAGATGAAAATGAGTATCAATTTAGTGCTTTTCTACTTTTAGAGTTGCAAGTAATAGAAAATCTAATTGCATGAAAGCTATAAAAACTGTGAAATCTTTACTTAGAACTTTATATTTGAATAGATTCGTTGTTACAAGGGTGTAAGGAGAGTAAATATCTGGAACCAACATTGTTGGAAGTTTAGAGAAATCCATGAAAAAATTGGTTACTTAGTTTGTAACTATTTTGTTTTAACATCTTTTTGTTTTAACATCTTTTAGAGAGAATGGACGTTTACTTTGGTGACAGTTAATAAAGGACAGTGGGTAGAAATTATCTAATTGGTTTTCTGTTATGTTATTATTTGTATCATGTATTATATCAGCTACCAACTTGCTGATGGAGTGGTCTGATTTCACTGCTGCACATACATGTGTTCATTGTGTTGATCCTTTGTTGTTTGAGCTCAGAACCAGGAGTTTTAGTAGATCT
The DNA here is from genome assembly GCF_951394365.1 of Tetrao urogallus. Lineage (NCBI taxonomy): Eukaryota > Metazoa > Chordata > Aves > Galliformes > Phasianidae > Tetrao > Tetrao urogallus. The sequence continues at coordinate 16,769,706 of NC_136817.1, forward strand.
TCCCCCAGAATTTCTAGTTAACTTCAGAATGACTTACACAAAATATATTTTTTGTAATGCATCTCGAAATAAGCTCTTCAAAGTATTTTATGTAATAAAGCAAAATCGAAGGCAGAACTTCAATTTCACACTTTCAGTCCACAAGTACATTTTGCCCTAGGTGATAGAAGTTACATCTCTAGATATGCCAAAGGCAGTATTCTCATGTAATTTTGAAAGTGTTAAAGAAACGTTTGTTAAGTGTGTGTGCATTCACAATCAGGCATGAAAGCACAAGGCTGTTTAAAAAGGTACATAATCTCTATTTAAAAAAAAAAAAAAAAAAAAAAAGTGGAAAATTATTTAAAGTTTGAAAAGACTGCACAAAATGAAGGACCAATTTTATTGGGCTTATGTGGCAAGGTTTTGGCAGCTGTAGGGCCTCAGAATGGCCTCTGTGAGCAGAGCCCAGCAGCTGCCCCATGTTAGGTCAGAGCCAGACACAATAGGGATCTGATGTTAGGCAGAGCTCAGCTGTAAGTGATGCTAGGTGCGCCTCTGGGAGCGCGGATTTAAGGGAAAAACCGCTTTGCAACAGTAGCTGTGAGAGTGAGAAAATATCACAGACTTACTTGTGGGCATGTCAGTGAAGAAGGGCAGAAGGTACTCCAGCCACAGCTCAGAAGAAGCTCATGAAGAGCTGGCTATCCCCCGGCAGCCCATGGGCGCCACACTATGTTGACCTCCATGTACAGCCGTGGAGGAGCCCACTGTGCAGCAGTGGATGTGGCTTGAAGGAGCCGCAGCCCATGGAGAGCCCCTGACGAGCTGCAGTCTGTGGAGACCTTGCTGGAATAGTATGTTCCTGCAAGATGGGCCATATCATGTGGACCCATGTTGGAGTAGTGCTTGGAGGGCTGCAGCCTCTAGGGTGCCCACATGGGATCAGTTTATAAAAGATGGCACCCCATGGAGGGAACACCATGCAGAGGTAGGAGCAGAGAGTGACTATAAGGGAGTGTCAGAGACTAAGCATTATGGACTGACTGTAGCCTGCATTCCCCATTCACCTGTTGCCCCTTGAGGGAAGAAGGTGGAAGGAAGTGGATAGGAGGAATGTGTTTGAAGTTTGCTTTTAGTTCTCGCTGCCTTAGTCTGTTAGGTGGTAAGTTACTTTAATCTTCCTTATACTGTGTCTGTTTTATCAGGGTTGGTAATTGATGAGTGGTGTCCCTGACTGTATGTCAACCCATGAGCTTTACTTCATTGGATTTTTTCCTTGGGCATTTGAGGAGTCGGGCTGCGAGAGTGATGTGGTGGAGCCTATCTAACCGTCAGTGAAACCACCACACCAACATGGGACATCTAAATATTGTAAACTATCCAAACATTGGAATGATATTGAAGAACGTGAAGGAAACTGTGACTGAGAGGAGTGAAGTAGTAGTAGAAACTGGTGAAACTGAGTTCTCTGTGAACTCTCTTTGGTTTTCTCAACCATCTGTGGGACCTTCAGAAGACACTCTGCAAGGAAACATTTCTGATGAAATTCAGACAAGCTTTGGCCACATGTACAAAAAAAAAACTCAGAAGCTTGGAATGTCTAGAGTACTGCTGTCTTTTTAAAGCAACTTTGCTCTGCTTCCCTAGCAAGAGTTTCACAACCCTCAGTCTACGAGGGAACACCGTGAACCTACAGTAAGTGACTCTGCATGTTAAATCTCTAGATTATTCAGATTTGCCTAAAATAAAATTGAAAAAAAATCAGGCATTTTCCAGATCTCTACAGGAATGAGGCAGTTGGGAGGAAACTACTTTGTGGGCAAGCTATTGAAAATGTTGAATGACTGTGGCATGCTCAAGAAGTTTTAATTACGCATGGAATTAATATTTGAAGAAAGCACGAAGTTTAGACATACACCTAAGTGAATTTGGTGAATACACCAAAGTGAATCTGTGTAAGAGGGAGTGAATTTTCAAGTATATATTTGTAAGAATGGAAAGTAAAAATACAATCTGATTATTAAAGAAAATTTATGTGTTCAACTGCATGTGTGACAAATTGGCAGTTGTGAATGAAAGAATACTTTGGCTAAAAGAAGTCAATGTCTGAAAGTCAGCAAGTGATATGCTGTCTGTCTCTAGTTAAGTTCTATTTCAGCAAAGTATTATGTTAGCAAAATATGAACCCTTGTTATTTTCGTATCTAATTGTAATTATTCTTGATGATCAAAGTAGACCTATCAGGTATAAGACAAATCTAAAGAATATGTTAAAAAAAAGATGGTATTTAGCCAATTTTGATATAAAACAAATACGTTTAGTATTTGTTTAAAACTAATCTTTTATTGCTTTCATCTCACCTTCTTCCCAACTGCTTCTTAAAAGTTATCTCAAAGATTTGCAGATCTGTGATCCATTTTTACTTCTGAATCTCATTTGATATTGGCCAGAACATAGTTGCATTTAAGCCAAAATTATGAATATAAACACTGATACAAGAACAAGATAAGCTAAGAAAATGTTTATCTAATGAGAGGAAAAGACTTCAGGAAAATTCCTGGGCAGAGGGAAAAGGACCAGGAGTTGGAATCTATCTTTGTCTACCTGCTGTTTGAATTATGTTGCTTTTTTACTGTAGCCATGATCATTAACTTCCATGAAATTGAGAAATAACTAATATAAGACATTTTAGAGAAATGAAATAATTCATAGGCAACCTATTGCCTTTTGATATACGCCATACACCTTTCCAGGACACAGAAATCAAGTCTTGATTTTATTACCATCATTCTCCTAATGGATAATGAAAATAATCAGCTGACACTCCTAAGAGGATTAGACGTATGGAGCTCAAATAAAAATAAATGTTTCTAAAAATTCAGTAATGTTTTAAGTAAGAATGTGCATCTTTACTTGTGTTGCAGATCACAATAAAACATGCTTTATGAAGTTAAACTTAATTTAGAAGAAAATGCATTTGGCTGTTGGGGAAAAAAAAACCCCAGCATTTATTGACTTGTGAAATATTAATGATTCTCACTTATTGGAGACTTCATTTTAATTTTTCTTTACTATTTTCGGGGGTGTGCAAAATGAGCAACTCCCCCTAAAACTTAAATGCCTCGTTGAAAGTAGTTCAAGTTAAAATCATAAAAGCGGACTTTACTGCTGGTGTCATAGGCTGTAGCTTTACTTTTCTGTATTTTTTGGTAGCTCTCTTAATTCAAAATGATAAAATTATCTATTACTCTTTTGGATTTTTTTGTTTGGTAGGTTTAAGTGGAGTTTCAAAAAGATACTGAGTTTTTCATTGTATACATACAGGACTTTCCCTGTAGAGGAGATAGACTTCTTAGTTGCCTATCCAGACAGAATAACATTTTCTGATTTATAAATCTGAGGCATCTAGAATACAAAGAAAAATACTATTAATGTAAATTTTGTCAAGAACTGAAAGCTGCTTTAACATGGAGAAGCACCACTGCTAATTCAAAAGCCAATAACAAATTCTGCTTGTATTGAGTACTTCATACAATAAATACCATTGGGTACCATTACCTTAACCTCATAAGTTCTCTACAGTTGAGTGCTAGTATTGTCAACTTGAACAGCTTTGTACTTTGAGAATAGGTTTTTATTTATAAGAAGTTTCTGCTCAAGAGTATTATGCATATAAATTTAGATTGCAAGTGTGAATAAACACTAATTTGGAGGTAAGCATATGTGGATATTTGCCTTTCAACATTGGACACTTTTTTTTGACACCACTCCATAATCAAATGATGAAACAGGACATGTTTTAAAATTATTTGAAGGCATTTGTATTTATTTGAAGTTTCCTAATCACATAGAAAAATCCTAGTGAAGTAAGTTACATTGTCTTTTACATCACTGTATTGTCTTCTATGTACTGTCATGATAAAAAGACTGCTTACTGTGCTGAGCAGGCACTGTTAAAAATAGCACTGAAACTCTTTTGACATAAGTAATTGTCACATATAATGTATGTCAGGGGCTCAGAGAAAACGTGGACTGGAATTGCCCATCAGAAATCACCAAGCAGAATGTTTCTCTGAAAAATGGTAGGTAAAGGGCTCCTATGTTACAGGTTAAGATGTGTTGTAAGTGTTCCTAACCAGACAAATTCTTTTTTTTTTCCTCCTTAACTGAGGCCAGACAAATTTTTTTGAAATGTATGTGGGAAGATGCGTGTGCAAAAAATTATTTGGGTTAAGAATTGAACAACCCAAAGTTGCCTGATGGCTGTTATGTATCATTAGTACTTCATCTTTTATTCATCATTTTAAACTTTTTTTCGTAGCCTTGACACCATTCTTTAGCTTTCTCTCTGTAGAGTTTTTCAAGTTGACTTCTGTCAAGGGCTTGAGATTGTAAAAACAGGGAAGAGCAATTGGGAGTGTTACCTGTTAAGTACTGACTGTTTCTCTGTCTCATTGAAAATTTCCCTCTAACGAAGCCTTCTTGTCCCTCCTCTATATGTACTGATGGGAGCTGAAACGAAGTGTAATGACTTTGATATTAGGCTGGAATTCAGGAAGAAGTCTGTGTGGTAAATGCTGACTTTACTTTTAAAGGTTATGACTTGCTGGGGATGTCAGGTTTGGGATGGGCTCTTTTCTTGTACTAACTTTTACTTCAAACTTTCAGAAAGTCCATCTGAATATACCTTTGTCTTTAGCCTTAAGTCCTTCCACACTTTCTAAAACCCAAGATAAAAACACAAAACAGTTTCAAAGTTGCTGCCTCATCCTGCTATGGCAATTTCAATATTATGTTAAAAACAAAAATAAACCCATTTGTAGTATTTATGGATGTCATGTGTTTTCAAAGTGTTTAAATCAGTGTCCTTTCTGTGATTAATCTTAAATCTTACAAAGTGTATCTTGAACAAAAAAAAAAGGGAAAGGGGGAATAAAAAAGGCATCTCAGAATAACCACTACTTCTGTAGGCCTACACTGCAAGTAGTAGAAGGTCCAAATTAAATCATATGCAAGAACAGCCTAAGCACAGAATCAATCTCCTTTAGCTAGAGAATTATTTATAGAAATTGGGACAGCTCTGTCAAGAGAAGCTCAGGTGCACTGCATAAATAGCTACATCTATGAGAATTTCTGTGCATATAGAACTGCATTTTCACCCTCTCCTTGTTGGGATCTAGTCCACTGAGACCAAGGTGTGTACAAATCCTCTATCCTGACTGTTTTGGATATACAGGGAGGTAAACATTTCTGCTCTGGCCAGGGGACCAGGACCTCAAAGTTCAGAACACCGTTCAATCAAACCTTGTTTAATAGGCTAATAATTATGGGACTTGATATGTTGAGATCTATGTTTCAGCTGCTTCTCTGCCTTGGAGCTTGATCTGTGATCATACTGTTTCTTCAACATCCAGACCCCCTTTCCTCTTATTTTTTCTTTTGTGTTTTCACTTTTGATTTTTCTGATGCTTTGGGGGAATTGGTGGTTTTTTTGTTTGTTTGTTTGTTTGTTGTTGTTGTTGTTGTTGTTGTTTTTCTTGAATAGCAATGTATCATGCAAGTATCAGCTTCCAAAATTTTTCTCTTTATTATTTTTTTAAATTAAATTGATGGCAGAAATCCAACCATCTATTCAAATGTACGCTGTTCTTGGATGAGTTCCAATGTATTTTCTAATACCAAAGGCAACTGAGATTGGGATTTAAAATTCAAATCCATCCGTTGGTTTAGTGCTATTTTCCATAGGATTTATAAAAGTCCTTTCCTGCTTCAGCCCTTATGCACAGCACTGTGCTGCTTTATATGTGGGTCTGGAGGACACTAGTTACCCCAAAGGTTGATATGTTTTTGGTTTGTTTTCTTTTGATCATTTTACTGTTGGTAGTGGTGGTGTTTTTTTGTTTTCTCAAGTGAAAAATGCAGAAAAAGTGTCATACTCCCATACGTGAAAGTAGTTTAACTGCCTTGAGACACTTCCATAGAAAGCCCCTAGAGGCTTCTTTTTCTTTTCTCTTCCCCACCTTCTTTTATTTTTTTCCCTAGCAAATAGTTGGCTGTTTCCTTACTTCTGCTTATCTGCATACACCCAAAAATTCAGGTCTTGCTTCATTCCACAAGAAATTTGATTTCTTGCACTGAAATAATTCTAATTTCTTACCTAGCTTGATAGAAGACAGGTAAACACTTCTAAAATGCTTAGTTAATTATTTGATTTCTGAATCAAGCTTTGTCTCTAGGGCTCGGTGTTCTTCCACCTGTGTAACCCTTTTAATGATCTTATTTCAGTTCTAGCCCAAGTTTGACAACATCTTGTAATTTTGCTTTATTTTACAAATGAGCAGGTGCTTGATGTCTATTTGAAGTAATTTTGAAACCAGACTTCTTTCTACTGAGTGCTGAGCATGGAAATTTCACCTTAAGTTGGAGGTAGAAGAATTTCAGACAATGTGTTTTGGTTGTTTTTTTTTGTTTGTTTGTTTGTTTTTGTTGTTTTTTTTTTTTGTTTTGTTTATACTCTGCCATCTACTGAAGTATGTTTTTTTTTTTTCTATTGAACTTTGACAACCAAGAAGGAGGCATGGTAAGTCCTAAGGATTATCAATTTTTAATGCTACATTTTGGTAAGAATGACAGTAAAATAAAATAAGTAAAAAATGCAGAGATAACTATGCTGATATCTTTATGCTAGAGAGCTGGTAGAGGAAAAACTTATGCCATTAAACTTCAGTGCTTTAAAGATGTATTTTTGTCTCCAGGTTCCTATATATGGGAAAAGCCTCTGATGACACCGAAACTCTCTGAAACAGAAAGCTGAGTGGATTCAGCTTTGATTCTATTGAGGCTTTAACTGATTTGAAAGAAAGTCAGGTAACCAAGTCTTGATGCTAATATGAATTTCTGTATATGTTCAGAATTTTAAAACCCTGAGATGATTCTCTGCTTTTCAGTTTGTGCCAAGATTCACCTGTCAGAAATGTTTTAAATATGGTTTAATATGATTATTGTTTCCCCTCACTGGGTCTTTCTTGAGTTAGCATAAAATTTACTTTTCAAGAATGGCAGTTTAAAATCTGGAACTGCAGCTCATTAGTTAATTTGGGCAAGTCAAGGGCCACAGTCCGATTTTTCACACCAGTATTAGCCATACTTTGCTCCTACAGTAGTTCCACTGTACTTCTCTGCAGTTACATGAGGAATAACCCATGTACGTATATTAAAGGACTCAAACTATGTGCAGCTGCTGTAATGCGTTGCTATGTCTGCATGTTTGTAAGAGAATAAAACTGGAAAATAATAATGCAGTATTGACAGAAGACTTTTGGAGAAACACAACTTACTGCACCTGAATGACTTGTTGATACGTTCTGACTTATAAGTGGTCCTGAGTGAAGCTGGGAGTTGGACTCAATCCTTGTGCGTCCCTTTCAACTTGAGATATTCTATGTTTCTGTCATACCCAATAGAAGTATGCAGATACTCAGACCAAATGATTTAGAGTTCTCGAAATTAGGGGCTCATCTCAGTAGTCCACTGAGATTTGTGCATGTAAGTAAAGCCTTAAAACACATAGTTCACTGGTTAGAATAATTTAGGAGTATTTGCTGTGGTGCTTTACTAGAGGAATTGTCCATTAAAGAACTGAGAGGATAGGTTTTTTAAGATGCATAAAGTGCTCGCTTTTTTTCTTTCATACCCTAATAAGCATTCAAATTTTGTTGTTATACTGTAAAATGTGGCATAATTCTATTTATTGAGCAGCTCTCCTTTTTCTTTTTTCCCATATCCAAGCAACAAACAGAAGTACTAAACGCTACTGAGCCATTCGCTACATTTACACATTATTACTGACAATATCTTATTTTCCCGAAGAATCAACTGAAGCCATATGTATTGTCTGTGTACATTTGCACTCTTAATTTCTGGGTTATAAAAAGTATCTAGTGCAAGTAACATTAAAGAGGGTGTAACTGTTGTTACCGCTTGACTTTTCAGGATTGACTACAAACTGGAAAGGCAAAGGAAAATAGAATGGGGCACTTCGTCACTGGCTGTGGTGGTGAAATTATTCTCAGCATTTTGCCCAGCAGGTAGGTAGGTGCTCAAAAACATTGTATACCTCACTGGTTATCATTCTGAGCCATTAACTTACTTTCGGTGATCTAAGTTGGTGAAAAAGGCACAGATCAGAAAAATAATCATTAAAGAGAAAAACTGCAAATAAATTAAAGAACATGGAGAAGAGTAATGTTGGATAGCTTGTAACACAAATAATAGTTTAGAACTTTTTAATGTACGGTGCAGGAACATCCAGTATCTGGAGTCATCCAAAACGCACTTGAGAGCTGGACTAATACAAGTTGTCTCAATTTGTTAGCATTACTTTGCTGATGTGAAGAAAAAGTTTGACCAAGTTGAAATAGAAAATACATGCTTTTATTTCTTCCAAATTCATTTGTTAACAATTCTAAAAAAAACCTATATAGTTATATAGACAGCACAGAGAAGAAGGCCGTAATAGGAGAAAAATTTGGCTCTATTTGTATTTCCTTTTTTCCATCTTTCATAAAGTTTTATTAGAATTTTCATTTTGAGAAATCCTAAAACAAAATCTTTCTACTGGCTTTCAATTTAATAGTTGCACTCAGAGTCGTGCAGCCTTTCCAGTAATGTTGGGGTGGTCATGCTAGGTAAATATGATGTGAAAAGTACTCAGAAAAGCCAGATCCAATTGAGAGAAATAGGTAGTTTATTTTAATTTTGGGTACAGACAAAATTGAATTATCTTAAAAATCATCACAAATAATTTGTTACGTTAGTTAGGTACTTTCTTCCTTGCCCTGTCATCAAATCTAATGTTTTTTTCTTAATTTATGATAGAAATACTGTGGAATAAGGTAAATGTCAACTGTAATGATGCTGTTTGTTATGATGAAAACACTGTGAGAAGGAAATTATGTTTAATGCATCAAAGCAAGAACTTTCAAATAGGTTATTTCAGCTGTCTTGATTTAGTATTTCTTCTGGGGAGAAAGGAATGAAGGAAATGTAACAAATTCTCACTGAAAGAAACAGTGTGGAAACATGCATCATAAAGAACTGCTATTGGCTGTTAAATGTGGAAACACGTTTTTCTCACAGGTGGACATAACAATTACTTCAGAGACTTTTAGACATATAACATCCAATCATATAATGATAAATTTTGCTTTCTAGCATAAATAATTACTTGACTTGGAGTTAGAAGTAGTGATTCATAGAATTCTTACATTCAGAACTCATCTTTCTCTACCAGGCTCTTAATTCAGTTCTAATAACTTTTTTTAAATTCTTGCACCAATAATTGTGTTGGACAGCAAATCTTAGGCAAGACACGAGACTAGCTACATTCTGAGTATATTTTTCAAAAGATCCATGGAAACACCATGCACTATAGCTCATCTTGTGTTACAACAACTTCTCAAATGTTTCTGGGATTCTGATACTAAAAACATGTACATGTTGACAGATAAGTGTGATTTTTTTTGTCATGTTACTGCCTCTGCTCAAAAAAAAAATAAAGATAGTGTTCAAATGTACTGTGAAAGATAGTTTTGGTGTGGAGTTTCCTCTGATGGAAGCTGGGAAATTTAGTTTTGTGACATAAGACCTTGGGACTTTCTTCTTTCTCTGAGTCATTTTTCTTGGGTAATCAGAATGTGTAGGTGGTGTCAGCTACTTTGCCTATGCATTTTGTGCACTGCCACAGTGAAATATTAGTCGTTAGAAATCCCAACATAACACCAATGATTACTACTAAACAAAAACACAATGGAAAAATATGTATAGCATTGCAGGTGCCATCTGAATGTTTAGTAACTAGCGATGCTTTCCCTATTTGTATTTCACAAATAATTCAATCATATTTTTGTTAAAAAATCAAATTTAACCAATTTCCTGTTACCTTTTCCAAGCAGGTGAAAGAACTAAATGTGTGGGGTGTTTTCTTGTTTGAAATATGGGCTCAGAGCAGCAATAATTCTGTTTTTCTGATTCTCTTCCACTATCTGCAGTAGCACAGACTTATTTGATTCTAGTCCTTGCATGATATGAAGCTAACAGACAGTGTGTGGCATTTCTGGTTCAGTGATGACTTCTCACTGGCCTTTCTTTCACATTGTCATAGTCAAAACTATTATCAGCAGCAGCGAAGTAGAATGAGATCAGTAAAATGGTTTGCTCTTGTTTGGCTCTTTCACTCTATGCACTATCCAAAATAATTTGAGTCCTTCACTCACATAACACAAGAAGACTATATGAAGAGCTACCCAGATTTGAATTGTGTCTTCAGGATGCCCTGCCACCACTCTGCTGTATTTTAGAGTTTTTTACAGGTTTCCCTCCACTGTAACACATCATACACTCAAAGATAATTCTCCATCCTTTCTGGGTTCTTATCTGTGAATACCTTCCTTGATGACTTTTCTATTTCGTTTGGTGGCTTCTTCATTGAACATAATCAGCTCTCATTCTGATTTTATTATTACCTAGACTGGTGACTAGAAAAAGCCAAGTCATAAATATGTACCAGGAGAAGAAGCTGGGAGGGAGGTTAATGACCATCAAATAGGACATGCATATTGTCTTCACCAGCTGCTGAGCGCTGCCTCTGCATTTGACATGCAAACCCTACCAAATTCCTTCACTTAACTCTTGCTGGAATGAGTCCTTGCCTATGCTGCTGTCAATAGGAGACAATAATAAATAACGAGTGTAGTAGAGGCTTCAGGCACCAACATGTCTGCTGCTCTTTCTTCCTCTATGAGTTTCCTCTACTGTTTCTGACTCGTTTTTTCAGCTGGAGTAATCGGAATCTGGCTTTCACAAAAAGTGTCTTGCATCTCCTTCTGTATGGGAAAGGAATGGAAAAGCTAAGAGTGCAGTAGGAGACATAATTCTGAAATATGGAGAGCAGGAGGAGATAAATTGTGAAGACCTCATGTAGCACTACCTTCTGCTAGTACTACACGTACAGTACAATATTACTGGGAGGAACCAGGAAATCCACGAGGTGGAAAAACCTGCAAAATGTTCAAGAGGGAGTTAGAGAGAAAGAAAATGAATATGTGGGCATTTACAGAAACAAATAAGGACTTGGTAATAGAGAAATTTGGCTTCATGCTTACTACTCAATGGGCAGATGAAGAAAGAGAAGGAAAACTATTCTCTGTTACTCTTCTAAACTAGATGAGATTTATAATGTTTTATGTATAGATATATTTCAGAGCATGGTATTTTCTCTGTTGCCAATGAAATGAACAACTCAACATCATTTTTCTTTGTTTTCTTTTCTCTTTTTTTTTTCTCTTCAGATCATGCCCAAGAAGTCCTATCCTTGTTAGGCACTGCAATCTCCCTCTTGTAGCATAATGGCTTTTTAAGTGAGGAGTGTGAAAGGATGGCTCAAGAAGCTGAAGAGAGCAGTAATACAAGTTGAAAGGGAGTTTAAGTATACCTCAGCAGCAGTCCCACTTACTTCACTCTAACACTGGCTGCTCTAAGGGTTGACTTAACTTCATAACAACTTTTTAAGTTTCATGTAGTGAGGCTAAAGGTAAGACATGAACTTTCAACTGAATGCAATAACAATGCAGTTTCAATGAAATCCTTGCTGTATGCTGAATGAAATGTTTGTATTTATTTTGCCCAGCATAATAACCCTTGATTCTGGTTTGGCATTTGTTCCCTTGTGGTAAGATATTCAAGGCCACCACACGCGCTGTTGAAATACAGCAAATATTTAATATTTTGTTTGTCTACGTATGACCAAATTAAATTATTTCTATCCTCACGTGTAGATACATATTTTTATATGCACATAGACATACGCACTTGCAGACACACACGTTCACACATTACAGTCATAGAATGAAGGAATAGGTGTGTAATACTTCGCATTTGTTTAAAAAAAAAAAAAAAAAGTACCAATTTAGTCCTCAAAATATTCCGTTAAGTAAAGGAAAGATGAACACAATTATTCAGCAGTGGTGACATAGCCCAAGAGTACATGTTTCACACTAAGTATGACAGGACAGATGGAATCATTGCCTGGGCCACTACTTAAAATTCAAATGGTCCTATTAATCTGGACCTCTTCTGTTAGACAGAGAACCTTCGAGTTGGCAATAGACTAAAGATTTCATATAAAGGTTATTTGGCGGTCACTGAAGCAAGTCTATTTCCTAATGGACAGATGTCCTCCTAACACCCTTCCAGATGACTTTTTGTTTGAAGCTATGCCAGGATAAGCAAAGACCAAGTAGACATGTCAACTAGAGTAGCCTCTTAGAGCCTGGACACTAGCTCAGTGGCAGAGGAACATTTGCTTGCAGCACATAGTCTGTACATAGGTCTGTCAGTGGATTGCTTATCAGCACTTTGAGAATATATTTTTCCTCAAGATTGCAACAATATAAGGTGCAGAATAATTTGTAAATATATCTTTTTAAAATAGGAGTATCTAATTCTTGTTCATACATAAATAGCATGATAAAATGGAACATGCTGCCCTACATAAGTTGGGCAGTGGAAGCCTGTGGCTGGTTGTCTTACTATTATAAAAGATTTATCTGGCCAGCCTTGAGTAGGCTGAGCTTTATGGTTAGGCAGATCTTTTAAAAATCTACATGACAATAATCATAATTAACAAGACTTAAATTAATATTAGTGCTGACTTTTTTTGTCTCATTTCATGTAAATTATGAAGCAACCCAGGAATTGTATCCTTACAGAGAGATTCCATACTTGTCACTAACTCACTGAAATGCCCATCTGTAAGGAGTTGCCTATGCCAATCTGATCGAAGAATTTGCCCGTTATATTTTTGGAGTTGAAGTACTTGATTGAGGGTATTACATGTTCCTGCACTTCAAACATAAAGTTATTCTTTGGTGACAAATCAGAACATCCAAATATTATCTGCAGAGAGGAAAAAAGCCCATTCTTCTGTATAACTGTCAAAGAAACATGGAAATTGACAAAATTACTGTTAATTTCTCTCCGTCAGGAGTATTCACTTGAAAAATGATCCAGAAAGACCTGAAGAATAAGAAGCTGCAGTAAAAATGAAAACAAATGATGGTAAGAGTCCAGAAATAGAAACCAATCTCAGCAACAGTCAATGGGCCTTCCTGGCATTTCTCCCATGCTCAGATGGCATCCGTAACAATTTAGGTATGACTGTTATGTATTTGTAATTGATGGTTCTCTCCTGTAACATATGAGCCATTCCTTCTAATCCCACCCTGTGGTGAAATAATATTGAACTATCTTAAGAAAGAGAGGGGAACAAATTAGAACCAAGTAAAAGAAATGCTATTTTTCATGGCCAGTTGGCACTGTTGAAATTCACTATAACAGAAGATCACAGAATTTAATGCTACCTTTTTTTTTAATGTTATTTTCTTAAAAAACTGTAAGAACTCTTAGGAATTAGAAATTAAACAAACAACTTCCCAAAGATAATTCATGAAGATTGGTTAAGCTGATCTCAGACCTGTTTGCATGGCCAATCAGCCAGGAGAAAGAGAATAACATTTTCCACATGAAGCTTTAGATAAGCGAAAGGCATGTGACACTTCTGTATTTATCTGTCTTTCCTCCTCAGATGGAAGCTCAGGTCTCGAGCAGGTAAAGGAACAGAGTATTACGTGTAGACAAGAGGAACCATGTATCAGATGGACACATTTGTTTTCCTGCTGCATTTGTTTTACAAAAATATCTTTCCTTTATTGCTTTTCTAGGGGTTGCACTAGCGTGTAGCGCTGCAAGAGATGATTACAAGAAATATTAAGCACATCAACCATTAACCTTGTAGTTAGGCTGCTAGGAAGATGATCCCCTGTTGTAAGAAAAAAAAAAAAAAAAAAAGAAAAGCCTGCAGCGATCCTTCTCTGTGGATTCTAATGGTGGAGCTGAAGTGATGCTGGCATAACTGAGAGTATTTTGGGAGGGAAATTGTAGTGAAGGAAGAGGAGCATGGATAAAAACTGTGGAAATTTAAGTGTCCAGAGAGCCTAGGGCAGCCTTCCAGATGTCCCAGGAAATGTGCTCATAACTTATTAGAAGTTTGCATTGGCTCAGGTCTGATTAATAGAGTCCTTTTTAGAATAATATTTCCACAGGATCGGTAAATTCTGTTCTGGACTTTTTTTCCTGATTTCAACTTTCTGTAAGTGCTTAGCATATATTGATTAGAAGAGACCATTATCCTTTTTCAATTTTCTTTTTTAGTACCTTGAACAAATTATGTAGCACAAGATTTTTCATTTTCGCTGTATAGATGACACCAGTTTGTGGTTATAATGAATAAGAGTTAAAGAGAATGAAAGGTAGGAAGTACTAATGATTTTATCTCTGGGGGGGATACATATTATGTCAATAATGTGTTTATTATTTAAAGTAAACTTAGTTAAATTTATGTTTTAGTTTTACTTCAGTCTCATTCCTTTCAAGCTTTCAAGCAGTGTTCTTTGCTACTGAAATTATTATTCAGAACTATACTTAAAAAGCATTTTTATTAGATAGACAGTATTTGTGAACTACAAACTCTTGGCTGTGCTTTCTGTCCTGATAAGTATGTCCACAGTCTTAAGTGAAAATGTCCATTTAGTGTGGCCAATTCAGGGCACATTTGCTGGATGCTTTAAGTAGTCTTTAAGGATAGCTGGCTTCTAGATAAGGATTCTTAGTACTATCTAAACTGAGGATTAAAAAGTTTCAGTTTTCCAAAGGTTTTCATTACATTTCCTACTTTGTCTGCTCTGCATTGTACATTATTAAAGAGTACTGCTCTGGCATGCCCCCCAAAGAAGCAAATTAACATTTCTTGTGAACTCTGTTCTTTTGTGGAGAAGTAATAATGACTTAAGCAACTCCAGAAGTTTTTCAGATGATTCAGAATGTATTACTCGTAAAATTAATGCCCATTGCACTCACTGATATTGTGCATAAACTATCATTTATGAAAAAAAGAAAACCACACCTTTTTGTGCAATTTACTGTAATTGGTAACTTGCATAGAGGTTGTGAACAAGTGCATCATGTGAAGGATTCTTGCTCTAGCTTTTGTTCTCTTCTGTATCCCTTTCTTTTGTCTCATTAACTTAATATTAGTCAATTTCTTATCTTTTAGAGGAGACACAGGCTAGCCATTGAAAAGGGGATGCCTGCCTTGTGCTCTCGGGATCTGTTTTGAAGCCTTTTGGATGTTAACCATTTTTAGGGAAATACTCACCTGCCAGTGTGGTTGTAGAAGTAGAAATTATTGCTGGCAGTTTATTTGCAGATTTGGTTATTGAGCAGTCATAGAATCTTAGAATTGTTTGAGTTGGAAAGGATCTTTAAAGGTTATTTTGTCCAACTTCCCTTAAGGAACAGAAACCCTACAGCATTATCAGGTTGCTTAGAGCCCCTCCCTACCTGAACTTGACTGTTTCCAAGGACAGGCCTTCTACCACCTCTCCAGGCAATTTGTTCCAGTGACTCACTATCCTTAGTACTAAAAAACAAAACAAAAAGAACCTTTTTCCTCATATCCAGTCTAAATCTTCTAGTCTGAAACCACTTCCCCTTGTCCTATCACATCAGACTCTGCTGAAGTCTCTCTTCTTTCTTCTATCCCACCTTTACATACTGAAAGGCCATTAACAGGCCAACCTGAGTCCTCCAGGCTGAAAAGCACCTGCTCTCTCAGCTTGTTCCCTTAGGGAACATGTTCCAACCTTTGGATCACTTCTGTGACCCTCTTCTGGACACACTCTAACAGGTCCACGTCTCTCTATCTTGCTCCTTACACTGACTTAGTATGTCTTACTTGCTCCTTACACTGACTTAGTATGTCTTACTTATTCCTCTTGAGCTAAATCGTTTAATTTATTAAGTACTCAGATGTGCTTGTTAAGTAGTTCTATGACTGAAAGGCACAATAGGTCAGTTAGACACAAATATGCAAGTCAGATATAATTAGCTTAGTTGAAGCCATATATTTAAGGAAATGCCTTCAGAAAGGATTGTTTATAGAGAGATGATCTACCTTTATTTACAATTCCAGTAAGGCTATCAGGTCATATGTATAAGTTCAGAGCAAGTCTTTGACTTCTGCATCCTGTCTCTAGTATAACTAGATGTAACAAGGTCGGAGGAAAAGCATAATAAGACACAAAGTTGGGATTTGGACTACTTTATAAGAATACTTAACCTGCCTGTGCAATTCTTGATCTGTGCAATGGGAACGTGTATTTAACTGCAGCCAAAAGCTGACAATTAATTGGTTAATGTATTCATAGAACCCTGAGCATAAAAAGTGCACTGTGAATGTTTTCCCATAGAAATTTCTTCAATACCTAAAGAGAGAAAGGGGGGGAAGTAAATTCATTGCTTTAAAGAATAGTGACAATTCCATCAAGAACACAGATAATTAAAATCATATTAATAGATTTTTAGGTCTTCGTTTTCCCCTTGAGGCCAGGTGTCCCTATTTTTTTTCCTTTTCCCCTTCAAGCAGTGTCCCTGACTCAGTTGTCAAAGATCGAGAAGCAAAATTGCCCATCCAGCTTTGAACTTGATATCTGCGGTGGAGTTACAAGGTTAAATAAATGGGATGGGTTTTTCTTCTTCTTCTTCTTCTTTTTTTTTTTTTTTTAAGCTGAGCATAACACTTCAAAAAGGTATTTTTTTTTCTCCACCATCTTCCCCCTCCCCCCCCCCCCCCCCCCCCCCCCCCCCCCCCGCTCCCTTCAATGTATTTTTAGGCTGCGTGCACTCCTGTCTATGTCTCTTCCTCAGTCCCAGTTGAAGATTTCAAGGGAGATGAGAGCTCTATTTTGTTTCTCCCTCGTATTGCAGATAGGGGGAGGAGGTGGTTATTAGAGAGAAGCGCGCTCGCTCGCTCTCTCTGTTTCTCCCTCTCTGGCTGATAGCACTTATCTTTCGCTCTCTCTCCTTCTCCTAGGTGATCCATTTCTAGGCAACGTGCAGGCTGGTGCCGGAGCCGCCAGCTCTCTGCATCCCACCAGCAAAGGGAGCTCCGAAAGCAACCTGCAGACCATCATTGCTTTCTTCTGCTGTGCTCCAGGCACTCCTTGCTCCCTGCTCTGTCCAACCACTCGCGCGACAGAGACCTGCACGCTGGGCTTCATTTGCAAAATTATCTGTTTTTGCCCCCCCCCCCCCCCTTTTTTTTTTTTTTTTTTTGTTTTCTTCCAGTTGTGGGAAGCGATTTTTAAGCCGAGGGTGGGGGGAGATCTCTGCGTTACTATCCGCATTACCTTGAAGTTCACTTTGTTTTTTGGCCTCCGGGGGGGCTTTTCCTGCAGGAATCTGGCTGCTGGCACCGGGATCGCCTGCCCTCCCGCTTCCTCACTCCTCCTCCCTCCCTGAAGGCGAGCTCCTTGCTGCGGGCTCCCGGGGCTCCTCTGGCCGAGAGGGTTTGTTCGTGTGTGCGTGCGTGCGCGTGTGCTCGTGTGTGTCTGCGTGTCTGCGCGGTGTGGGCTGGAAGTTGCCGTGCAGCAGCCGGGACCGAGCGGCTCTCTGGACCCGGCGGAAGGATGAGGATGGTCTGACCGGCAGAGGCGGCTGCTGCCCGCGGCGGCGCCCGGGCTCGATGGATTTGCTGCCGGCTCTCCCAGCAACTCTGCTGCCCGGGAGTCTTCCGAAGTGACGCGGGCTCTCGCCGAGGGGAGAGGCGCCCGGAGCCCCAAGCTCGCCCCTCGCCCAGCCGCAGCCGTGCGCTTGCCAGCGGGATTTACGCGCTCCTCCGGCACCTCAAACTCTTGGGCTTCCTGCGCCGCGCCATCCTCCGCGGTGCCATCGTTTCACCGAGAAAGCCGTCTTTACAAAGCCTGGAGCTCCGCCGGAGATGGAAGTTTTCTCCCTCATCCTGGTTGTGTCCGTCTGTTGGACTCGAACCTGGAAAGCGGCGATTGCAGATTCAATCATTCATATCGGTAAGGGGGTGCTGCGTCTTCCGGTGCCGCTGGACACTTTCAGCTCTCCTTTGCATCCTCTTTTTTGTTGGCAGGCTTCCCCCTCCCCGCAGCCCCCGCTCTCTTTCATCCTTCTCTCGCTGGTTATGTGTTGTTCGCTCCACTCCCGTAATTGCTTCCCGCAAGGATCTCGGGCGTCCTCCTTTCCCCTTAGTGCCGTGAGGGAAGCTTTTTTTTCCGGCGGGCTACGTGCGTGCTTTAGACCTTGAGGATCCGCGCGGCTACCGCTCGGGGGGTCCGAGGCTCGGGGACTCTTACTCGCTCTCGCCAGCCCCTCACCCTGCCACCCTCCTGCCCCGGGCCGAGGGCGAACCTTAGGTCTCCCCCCTCCCCAACAGCACGGCGGCGAAGTGAAGCCCCCCCGCCCTACTCTCCCTCGGCGGAACAGGTGGTTTGGAAACGTGAGCGCTTCCCCTCCGCGGGCGGCCGGCCGCAAGGGCGGGTGGAGGGGGGGGTCCTGCCCCGCTCCCCCGCTTCGACACCCAGGGCGCCTCCCGCGGCCGCGCCGGGAAGGATGCCCGGCTTCCCCCATGCAGGAGCGGGGCGGCTGGCGGTGGGGTAATCGCGATGCTCGACTCCACCCGCACCTTCAGCTGAGGAGGGAGTACAGGGCTTCACCCGCCGCTGCTATCCGGAAGGGTGCCCCTCCGCAGGCTCAGCCTCGGGGAACGTGCGGCCCTCCTCCGAGAGCCGGAGGATGTCCGCAGCGGGCCGTTCCTCCCCCCACCCTCGCGCCGGTCCGGGGAGTGGAGGGCGCTGCCCCCGCTCCGCGGCCGCTCGCCCATCTGCAGGCTCGGCACGCAGGCGGTGCCGGAGCGCGAACTGGTGGGGGCGGCGGTCGCAGCGCTGTCCCGAGGAAGGGGTATCTGGGGCCTCGGGGGGGGTCCCTTGGGCGGTGCCTGTCCGTTGGCGGGGGCGGCTTCATAAACATGTCTGCCGGTGGGGCTCTGTGGGAACGGTGTTTGTAGGGCCCGGCCGGCCGGAGCTTTCTGTCGGACTCCGGTTTCTGCGCTGACCCCTCCCTCCTTCCCATGCCCAAGCTCTCGAGCGGCCGCTTCCCTGAGGTGCCGCAACTTTATAGGGGTCAGTACTCTTTGCTGAGTGCGGCTGGAACAGCGAATATCGCACAGGGAAAGCAGCGCTAGGTGCCCTCCTTTTAAAGGGAGAAGGACTTGTTTTAAACATTTCCTTCTCATAGCTGTAAACTGTCGAAGCGACACTAGGAGACGGTCTGCCTTACAATTTCATACTTGGGAGCTTGCAACAAAGTGGTCACATTTTAGGATTTGGGGGTAAATCTTGGCTGAGTAATAGACCGGGAGTTTCTCGGCGATTTCCTGCCCCGATTCCTGGCTGAGGGAGCGCTGGGTTCTGCAGCAGCAACGGGGGAGGCAACGGCTTTTCTGTTTTCACGTTAATGGTATTTTGATGTTTCGCTTGTTATATACTGAGGATGCAACACTTTTACCGTTTTTTTATAATGCCATTAGTGGTTAGATGCATCAGTGCAGTAAATCCTTGCTGGGAAAAAAAAAAAATAATATCCAAGTAGTTGCTTCTCACACAATTAATTTGTCTTGAGAGACAATTAGTACAGTTGACAAGGGGATTAGCTCCTTTTATGGACTGGTTTATGTTGCCATGAAAATGGCAAATTGATATGGGTTGCACAGAGCTTTAAATGTATTAAAACAAATATATTGCAAACAAATGACCTGAATGTAGACCTGTGCCAACAGTAAGTGGGCAGACATGCCAATGTTCCAACTTGACAGTATCCTGTGTTGAGTGACCTGAGTGTTCTGACCCCTTCTGTCTTCCACTTGTGCCGAGTGAACTTAAGTGTAAAATATTTAGAGATAAATAATGAACTGCATTTATCTAAATGAGTTATGAAAAGGAGCAGCAGAGGACTCTCTGAACAAATTGCCCACAGAAGGACTCATAAAGCCAAAGAAGAAAACAAAATGCTCAGTTCAGGGGAAAAGAAATACTACCAGAGGCAGTACTGATGCCTTAAGGCAACAAACAAAGCAGAAGCGGTATCTTTCTGTAATTTTACAGTATTAGTAAATGCAAGCGGAAAATTAAGTATGGGAGGGGGATGCAGTCATAAGAGATACCATTCTATCTGTGCATATCATTTCTCTGGTGGCACTGATGGTGCTTTTTCATTGCAGCACACTAACTCTTCTTGGCTGCCTGTGTGTCCTTCGGTATGTTATCAGGAAAGGAATGTTTACTGTATCAAAGAATGTAACAACTCAGCTGCTCCCGAGACAATGAAAGTGTTGGAATTAGTGGGCAGGGATTAAAGAATTGGTGATGGTGGTGGGAGGGGAATGGTGCCTGGTACTCACCTATGAGATATGCTTTCTCAAATTCCTGTCCACTGAACGATGATAAGCTGCCACTTTTGACCATTTAGAGCAGGTCTGTGCATGTGTGAATGTGCATACTTAAAAATAAGCATTTTTCTATATCATAATTTGGATGTGGGTAGGGCTGCTCGTAGTACATTTCTGCTGCCCTGCTGCTACAAATAGAAGCTGGAGGTTGAGAATGACCACACTGAGCACCGTTGTGAAAACGCTGAAATGAATTGAATCCTCTGCAGTTTTCCTCACCTCTCTATGTAAAAGAAAAAGGCAGGGTTACCATGTCAGAGCTGTGCGATTCTGTCTTATGTTGCTTCCCTCAGCATTGATTGAGTAATTTCATCAGCCCCACATTACTTGATTGCTTAGAAGTTTCCTAATGATCTGTATGCTGTAGGAAGAATGGTGACAGTCGTGAGTGGAATGGCAATGATTTTGTGTTTTATGAGGCTATTCAAAAACTCCCTCTGATTTATGTAGCTGGAAAGCTCCAAAGTCTTTGAGATTAGCCATGCTGCCTGGTATTTTCTTCATACATCAGTCATCCCACACTCCTCACTCCCTAAACAGGAGTTTAGAACCCTGCTTTAATTAAGCGGGGATTAGGTGGCATTCCTTGTCAACTGCACAATTTGTGTCTGCTTTGTGTTTTCTACAGTAGATGGTCTTGTGCTTTTATATTTTGTACTTTGCACTCATTCTTATTTCTTGCCTTGGCATACGTAGGTAGTAATGTTTTTGCATGTGCATGTGGCTTATCTACTGTGCATATAGTAACATAAATGCAAACGTGTGTATTAGATGCAGCAAAATCACTTAAGGCAGTGGTTACATACTGCAGGTGCAAAAGTTTTTGTTGAAAAAAAATACACTAAAGTATTTTTAAAGATTAATTCAATGCAGCACTGCAAAGCAGTAGTTCAGATACCCTGATTATTGTGTGTTGTTTCTTTACATTCATCAGTGGCTTCAACCGTGGACACTTAGTTGTGTACTATCCCTAGTTTTTTTATTTCCAATGTTAAGATCAAACATATACGTATGTGTTAGTATACATATTTGCATAGTATTTAATATGTATATGTATTACATGCACTTTTGTTTTCCTTTTTTTTTTTTTTTTTTTTAGGAGAAAAAAATAGGTCTGCTCTTCCCTTCAACTTGTAGAGTTTGTGGGACAGGAGAGCAACATTCCTTGTGTTAGCAAACTCTAGGCATTGCTGAGTCCTGAGCTGTTTCATGCTCTTAAGCTCTTCTGTACCATAGTACAGAAGTACTAGAAATATCAAGGCATTTGCAACACGGGGCTTAATACTTGTTGAGGTGGTAGTGGCATTGCAATAGAAAAATACAAAAAAAGAAAAACAAACCCAACAACAAAAAAAACCAAACGTGCTGTAGGAGAAAGGTAGTTGTTTTGCCTGTTAGCTGTTGTAGTACAGTGCACTTGGCTTGTTTTGTTCTTTGCACTGGTAATAGGAATTTAATTTGATCTGCTGTTGGTAAAGCCTTGTTGGAAGGTATGCGGTGTGTGTCACTGTTCTTGCATATTTTTTAAAGCTCAGGATACAAAAGTAAAATGGATTTATTGAAAAAATAAATCCCAAATCTGTAGGTGCCTGTTGTGCCTGCAATACCTACAGATGAGCTTTCATTTCTGTTTTTCCTGCTGTATAATGTACCAAGGTTATTTGCTTACTTTAAACCTACCTGCAGCTAAGGACCCTAACTACAGTGTGCTGTGGCTTAGCAACCAGTAGAGTTTGTTAGCAGCTATATTCTGTGACACACTCAGTATTTCTATCTCTATGTCATGTTTATTAAACTCTCACTCAGAGCTTAAATTTCCACTAGTACTTCAGTCCCTGGAATGTGTTTTAGTGCCAGCTACTTTGCTGCTACAGAGGGATAGCTTTCCATGCTTTGGACTATGGTTTGCTGTCCTCCAAAGGTCTGTTTGCCACTGTCACTGCTTTCTTGAGTGTTCCTTAGTGATCATTAGGGCCTGATTCAGAGTCTGTCATGTTCCAGGTGAGTCGTTTTGGCACTTCAGAAGATTTTTGACTGATCCTGTGGATTGCTGACTATGGCAGGCGGCTCCCTTTCATGTTCTTAAATAACTCTTACCATTATTTCAACTTCTTTGTCCTTATATAAAGACTGAGGGGAAAAAAAAAAACAAAAAAACAGCCATCCAATTTCAAGTGACTTCCTAACAAATGCCTGACATAGCAATCACTGCGGCTGCTGCTGCTGTGTGCTTTCAGATGACTACTTATGGATGCACAGAGCCTTTATTCTCACAGTGCCATCTTTGGAAAAAACACACTGGAGAAAAATCTTTTAAGACTGTGACTACATAAACCTACCAACTAAGGTTCATTTAACTTAATGAACAAAGGCATTAAGTATGGTTCTTTTCCACTCCCAGGCCCTGTAAAGCAAGTGGTATTGGCAGGAGATGACTTTTGTAAGCCATTAGGTTACTCCCTAGATATAGACTTGAACTTACATCATTTTCTTCCATTTGATATATAGCTATCTATAATCTGCCATGACAGTCTGTTTTTTGCTGAAATTTATTGGAGGCTTTTGCCTTTTGAGGTTTCTATTTTTACTCTTTGTCACTGCTGCTCAGTTGCTTGATCTTATTTGAGCAGGCTAGCAATGGTTTTAAAAATGATTTGTACAAAAGACTAGTTCTACTTGGCTATCAATTTCTAATTAATTTCCTAATTAACTGAATTACGTATTAAAGCATGGCAAAACTCTTGTTATCTGCCTGCCCTCCAAACATACTTTGTGTTTTATGCCTTCAATGTTCATAAAACATTGAACATAGCTTACTGCTGTTGCTCTTTGGACTCAAGTGATCAATATTTATATTGTATTTTGAGCAAATATCAGAAAATAATAGAAATTTGAAATAATGTTCTGTAAAAATATATTACAATACATGATAGCCTGTTATATGGAATATTGACTTCAGGTGGCATGCTGGTGAGGCAGATTAGGATATCTGTCTGCATCTACAAAGTCAAATGTCACCTTCATTTTTTCTTTTTTCTTTTTAATTAACTTGAAATCTAGGAGGAAAAAATTAAAAGAGTTATCCACACTGGTGAAATTGGAAGAAAACCTTGATTTCAGAGGCATACTTGCCATCCTTACTGAAGCCTGGGCAGCTCCACACCTCTGCAACCCGTAGATGCTATAGTCAGATCATGCCTTCCCTCATGCTGATATCCATCTCTGACAGCTCTACATATTCTCTTTTATTTGTGCTGCCTATGAATGCCAAGAAGTAAGCGTGGAAATCACAGCTCAGCATTAAAGCATGACACTCAGTTGGCCAGAAATCCTATTGTGACAGCTGGAAACTGGGCATGAAAACTGAAGTTTCTCTGGAGCATTTTGTACCCTAGCTGACTGGCTGTCTAGCAGCTAGCTTCCTGCTGGGCTTCTAGGATACAAGTGCAATCCATTTACTTTTGTGATATTATTGTGTCTTTCTATATCGCGAATGTTAAACATTTGGTATCACTTTCCTGTTAAGTGAAGAGGTAGGCATGAAACTGGCCTTCTTCTAGAGCTGTAGAAATGTTATATGAAGCTCTGGACTGTCTTCCTGTGCAAAGCCCAGTTTCTGCCCCAAAAGTTAGTGTCTTGGACAAAGCAAAATGCTCCTTCACTCCTAGTAGACTACTGGAGAAGGTGAAATACTGATCTACAGGAATGTGATACTTGATACTGAGTATGTGCTAAATGTGTATTAAGTGTGGCACTAGTTAAACCATCTTTGACACCAGATAATGCAGGCACGGTTGAAATCTCCAGAGCCTAAAGTCTTTCCTGGCTTATTTATTTGAAGCAGCTCACAGAAGAGAAAGAGCTGTTTTCTCTGATGCAGATTTTTAGTGATATGTACTTTACATAGAGGTAGTAATTTAAACACAGGCTGTGATAGAACTAATTAGTGGAAAGATGGGTGAGAAAAGGGTATCTTTTTTATGTTATGTTTTATGTCTGTAAGTATCTTCCCATGAGTGTCAGAAGGACTCTTTCCTCTGTTGCTTTTCATTATAGGTATCAGGTTTTGTTTTCTGGTTATTGTTTACCAAATGATTATGTGAGAGATGGAGGACCAAGGGAGAGATTTTCTTGTGCCTCCAGCTGCTATTATTAATAATGGTGTATGTGGTCTGGAGAGTTATTACTGATCTCTATAACATGGAGGACACTGACTGAATTGAAGGTTAGCAGATGAAATGTACTGGCATTTGGATGGCAGTTGTGAAACTTGGCAAAGGAGAGGGCTTGGAATAGTGTGGTGTAATTCTGCAAGGTTCAAAATTTACATCCTTGTTTCAGTGATGGTATACTTAATTCAGCAAAGGTACTGTTTGGTATTCTGTATTGTACTGCAGTGTACTTCAGCTAGAGAGTTCCTGCTTTGATTTGGGTAATTACATCAGCTCAAGGAAAGCATATTCTGTGAGCTCTAAGCATTGCATTAAAAAAACAAAAACAAAACCAAAAAACAATACAAATTTATACTTGTGTTATGAGAAAGGATAAAATAGTTACTAGAGTATTTTTGGACAGTATTCAACTTACTGTGGAGGACTTGGTGCAGGGATGAATACTGTATTTTTTTTGGTCAGTTTTTTGTATTCTGATGGATATCCCATTTATATGTGCAGGGTTAGATTTAAATTAGGTTCCCATTGCATACATAAGTTTTGAAATGACATGGAAGCATGGTGGAAAAAAAAAAAAAGATGAAAGGGAAAGGTTTCCTGAAAGTTACGCTGGGTATATGACAAGTTATTCTCCGGAGGAAATAGAAAAGGAAGCTGAGTAAAAATGCAAGGAGCAGAAGAAAATAAGATATCAAAGGCAAGAGACACTAGTTCTCTGTTTCTGTTTTTCCAGGAGCTGTGTAATATTCCTGTAAGTGCTATACTAAATGGAAAAGTTCTGAATCAGAAAGGGGAAAATGTGAAAACCTAGAATTTAAATGAAGAATTATATGTGTATTCTAACCTATTAGATAACACTCTGTGCTGAAATGCTAATTATTCCTAATTGTTATATTTGCTTTACCCATGAATAAAATATCACATATCTAATAAAATATGCAGTGAAAATCACTATAAAATTCCTCTCGGAGCATTTCATGCAAATTTAAAGGATTTAATCTCTTATTTCTTCATTGCTTTTTAAATCATTAACTTTCTGTAATCAGTTGGATGGCTAAGGCCAATATCCAGTGAACCTAACAGTAATTGCTTGTTTTGCAGAACAATTTTTTTTGTTAGTCCAACCGTATCCTTCTCAGAGGCTTAAATCAAGTTGGTGATTTCATTATAATAATTCACTTGCAATAAATCAAAATCAAGTAGCACCATTCTGGTGCTGGGGAAAGTAGCTCTGGATGAGAGCTGCAGAGAGAGCAGAGGATGACACATCAGCAGACCTGAATATTGGCCTGGATTTGCTGTGCCTCATTTTTCTTTTACACAAATATAATAATGCACACTTCTGCACATTCATGTTAAATAGAGGAATGAGAATGCTCACAAGGCAAGCTTTCCTGCTCTGCCACTCCAGTTCTCAAATGCTGCGCTCAGGATCCGGATTTGATGACATAAAGTAACTTGATTTATCTTTTAAGTGCTTACTCTGGCTGTAGAGAGCTTTGCCTCCTGAGCCACTGAGGTTTTTTGAAGATTACAGAAGCAAAGAATCATAGAATGGCTTGGGTTGGACCTCAAGGACCTTCAGGTTCCAACCCCACTACCACAGGCAAGGTTGCCAGCTGCTAGCTCAAGTACTAGATCAGGTTGCCCAGGCCCCATCCAACCTGGCCTTTAACACCTTCAGGGACAGGGCTTCCACGACCTCTCTGGGCAGCCTGTTCCAGCACCATACCACTCTTTCAGTGAAAAAGATGCCAGTTGTCTTTTTCAGGTGAGGAGACACTATTGCAGAGTTTAGTACTGAAATCAGTACTGAAAGTTACCTGGCAGTACAGTCTGAACTGAAAAAGCACAGCAGAGAGATCTGTGGACAAAACTATTAAGCAAGGACATTTGTTGCTGCATGCTCTTTGTCTTGTTTTCTGCTTTAGAGTGCTCACCCTAAATGTTTGAGAATATTTTAAAGCCATTTTATTTACTGAGTGGTTGTTAAAGGGAAAAGGAGGGCAGAAAATATCCATTTCTCACTCAGCAAAGCCAGTTTAGGCTAGCGTGGTATGGGCTGTGTTAAATGGCAAGAAAAAGACTCTTGTACCAGCCGTATTGAAACATGTAGTCTTTTCCTTTTTGATATTTTTTTATTCATTTCTTTCTCATATCTCATGCTTATGGCAGACGGATGTGACAGTAGCTGTATTGTGTACTCTTAAATACATAGGTTGCGCTGAAAATAATGCATCCTATTTTTTTCCGTGGAAAAGACAACAGATATAAAGAGCACAAGAACACTATTTGCTAGAACAGATTATGGGCTACAAAACGTTGTTTTTCAACACAGTCACCACCACTAACTGGGTTTTCGTCAGTGTTGAATGAGAACCTGCGTGCTGCGCTTGTGAAAGTATGCACCAGCAGAGGTAACCCACTGTCACCACTGCTGAAACATACTATCCACCTTCTCAGTGTGCTCACATTCACTGTTTTTGGTCTCTGTAAATGTTCAGCAAGCATTGATGAATGTCAGTGAATGCATTTTTTTGTGCATGGAGGAATTCAGTGACACTCCTTTGCTTCATATGCACTTCCATGTCAGTTGCCATTTTGTCAGACTGCCCTTGTGCTGCCATCTGTCACACAGGAATAACACGTAATGGAACATTGGTGGAAAGGTTTAATTTCCACTGCCATACCACCAATAGCCATCTATGTAGTTGAAGGCCAACATAATAAATTAGGAGGCATAGCTTTTGGGGAAGGCTTCCTATATTTTTTTTCTCTTCAATCAAATGAAGTTAAATATGCCATAACATATCTGTTATTTGGGCAGACAAATCTGCTTTTTCTTTCTCTGAGTTCCACTGATTTGATCTTTTTTGAGACATCCAGTCCCCCCACTATTCAGTCCTATTTCAACTCTCCTCTTTGTGACCCTGTAGAACCAAAAGCTACTGCACTTTATTCACCTGTGCTCTTCCTGTAAGTCTCTCCTCAGATGCCATCTCCACTCTACAGTGGAGATACTCCTCAGATGCCATCTGCACTCTACAGCTTTATAACTAGCAATAGGGAATGTATTTATGTCTGTACATATAATGTTGAAATAGGTATTTTTTCATTAAGCAGAGGAATTATTATTTAATTTAGGACAAAACTAGTTTCTATCTTATAAGTGACAATGCAGAGATTAGGGAGGTTTTTCACTTGAAGGCAGGAAGTTGTAACATGAATATAAATCATGCAGTGGCACCCCACTGTGTGAGAAGCTGTACAAATGCAGAACAAAAAGTTGGTCTGTCAGAAGATTTCAAGATGTAGTGAAAGAGGAGGCTTGCATCTCTGCAAGCCAGACAGCTCCTACACCGGGAAACAAAGTTTCAAATCTTTTGGTGTGTTTTGAGAGACAAATTCATTCATTCGTGCTTGTGAATGATAACCATGTGTACACAGGAGTGAAAGTACATGGATATGTCTTCAGGGATGTAGTGACAGGACAGGTACGGTGTGGCTGATGGCAGTACTTCCCTGGTTTGTCTCACAGGGTAACAAAGGTTACAGTAGTGTGAGTTAAGATAATTGCCAGGAAAGGGGGGCTAGCAATGTTTGTGTAATCGCTACCCACAGTGCTTGATTGCTAGTGAAACTGGTTACATTGGCAAAATAAAACAGTCATTCTTATCAACTGCCAGTATTTTACTCTGGTTTTTAGTAACGCAGGAACTATTTCATACTTCCTGCATGTGCATTCCCTTTGTGTCTTTCGTTTGCACAAATATTTCACAGCACAATTTTAGAAGACATCTAGGTAGAAGGAAAATCCCTTCTGGGAAAGGTGGAAAATTATGCTGCAAAATACTCTAATCTGTTTAAAAGAGCAGTTTAAGTACAGTCAATGGTTCTGAGAGAACTTACATCCTTGTTAGCCACGTGAAATTTCTAGAAAGCTATCAAAGTATTGAAGCAATCTACATAAGTAATGCTGTGACTCCTTGGAGTAACTCTCCTGTGACAGAATTTTATTGCAGTACAACCTGCAGGTGGGTAAGAAACACGTATCATCTTGGAAACCTTCTCTTACTTTTGCTTGTAATGGGAAACAAACAAACAAACAAACTCCTGCAACCTGTTTGAAATATCGACTACTTAAAATGGCTGAGGGGAGTGGGAAAGAGAGAAGTGTGGCCTGTGTATCATGTATGAGCTGGGAATGAACAGTCAGTGGCCCTGATTGTTGCCATCATGGTGGTTGATGTCTTAGGGACACCATGGCCATGCCTGCCTTCAAGGAGAGGAGGATTTTGCAAGTAAAGACAGAATGAATCTTCAGGATCCAAAGCTTTCTTGTGACTTTTCTCTGCAGCAGGCAGTCTCTAGGAACAGGGGTAATGTGGGTGATTTTGGTGATGCCTTTTCTGAGGGACCATTGGAAGGGGATGAAGTGGTTAGTAGTAGTGACAGCTGGTTGAGTAGCAGAGGAGTACAGGATGAATTTGGAGCCTCAGCAACACACTAGGATAATTTTAAGAGGGTGACAGGTAATGTAACCTTGTTTGGAAACCAAGGTTGGAGACAGAGTATACAAAGGAAGTGTATGTGCATACATATAAGGAAAGTTGGGAAATCCAGAGGTGTGAAGCACTGGGCTGGCCCAAGTATTACTGAGAAGACAAATAATACAGTATAATATTGTATAATGTAATAAAAACAATGGGTTGAGAACAATATATGTGGAAGATAATACAGAATTTAAAGGAAACTAAATTATAGATTAGGATATGTGATTGTTTCTTTGTGTCCAACCTCCATAATTTCATTGTAAAGTATTTGATATGTGTGGTACAATCTTTATTTTTTTTCTTTAGCTGATAATTGCACCTGGTTAATTTACAGAAAAAATAGATCAATTTTATTTTCATAGTATCTCATACTATTGTACACATATATAAACAACAAGTGCTGAAGTGCCATCTTTCTC
Organism: Tetrao urogallus; assembly: GCF_951394365.1. NCBI lineage: Eukaryota > Metazoa > Chordata > Aves > Galliformes > Phasianidae > Tetrao > Tetrao urogallus. Next base: position 16,799,260 of record NC_136817.1, read on the forward strand.
CTCAGCTCCCAGGATAATTCTGGGCGTATTGTACCTTCCTGTGCCTTGGCATTATCCCTCTGATTAAATAATCTTCCTCTGTGCAGCAGTTTTTTGCTGCTCCGTACTGTGCCTGCATGAAAGCTCAGCGTTTGTGGCTGGTGAGTGGGAGGAAGGGATGCACACAGCCACAGCTTCTGCTCCATTGGCTTTTGACCTAATTTAGGAAGGAAGGAAAAGGAAAATAATGCATCATGCTTCTGGATTCAAAGCCTGCGGTGTCTTTCAAGGGGGGAGAGAGACAGAGAGAGAGAGAGAGGGAAAGAGAGAGAGAGAGAACTAGCTTTCTCCTTGAATAGCTGCATAGTTTGCCTTAAAACTTAGATATCTAATCAGTGAAGGTCCAGAGTGGTGAGCAGATCTGCTTTCATGTTTATCTGGTAGCATGTGTCTTCCTTTGGGCTGTTGAGGCCAAAGTCTGGCTTTCTTTCAACATCAGCCTTGATTAGCCCAGCTACAAAAAAACTAAGACAGTCACTGACATGCATTTCCTTTAAATGAGGCACAGCGAGACTTGGGGATAATAGGTTTTTAGATGTATTTCTGTTTGAGATCAATGATCTCTGATAACAGTACTGAATGATGTATGGAATAAGGAGGTGAATGCCTTCTTGGGGCAAGGTAAATAATGATAGTACTTAGAAACTGTTATTGCTGAAAATAATCTTCTGCAGGATTTAGGAGTTAAAAATGCTGTTCATTAGAGTACCGTGGTGTTTTTTTTTTTCAAAGCACTTTTTTTTAAAAGAGGTGTAATTTTTCCCCATTTTTTTTTTTTTTGCAAGACTGCTAAACGTCCCTGAAGCCAGAATTAATTGAGGCTTTGTGTTGTGTCAAGGAAGGAGTGTAACTGTTTTCAGAAAATACAAAGTTTATAGACTTCCACCTAAAACATGAAAGGGAGAGAGAGGCTAACTTTATGTATAAGTAAACAAGATCCTTGCATCGTTTTGCAGCAATAGCTTGGAGTAACAAAGGGAATACTGAAATCGTTGGTGTCTGTGCTTTGGAAGTGTTAAAGTCATTGCAGTAGTCTCCATTCCTTCATCCTGCTAAATCCTCCTTTTAGAACAAGTACAAATTCTTTTCTTTCCCTTCCACATCGAGGAATCTTGCATGGAATAAGCAAGTATTTGCTGCTTATTAATAACCAGTGTTTGATTTTTGAGGCTACTGCAGAAGTAAACACGATGGTGAGGTATTTTGTCATGATTTTATCAATTCAAGAGACGTTATCAGTTGTGATTAATTTCACAAGTTCCCCTGCACCAATTTGTATTCTAATATATGTTATCATTTTTAATACTACTGTTTCAAAAACTACTTCACATGATGTTAAGAAGTAAGTGGACAGCAGCAGCTGTAGCTGCATGCTTTGAAATGACTCTTTTATTGAGGGGTTTGAGAAGTATGTCTTGGAGCTGTTGCATTAAAATTCTGAAGTGTTAACTTATATGTAATAATGCTGTGACAAAGTGCTACTACCATCTGCTAGTGAGGATCAGTACTTCTTAAAAATCTCCATATTTCCCAGAAAGAGCAGAGGAGTCACAGCGTGTAGAAAGTCTAACTAACTCTAAATTAGTATTTAGTTAAAGGATCTGCAAACTCTTTGTGGGAACCACTGCCTACTGATATTTTGAGTAACACACTCAGCCACGCATAAAGGAGTAATTATTTGTGGTATATGAAAATAGTGATGCCTGTTTCTACTGCAGCAGAATCCCTTCTAATTACAACCACTTCTCATTCACATCACAGTAACAATTCAGTGATAACTACACATACAGTTTGTATAGTGAAATAAAAAGGGAATGTGCTCACCACGTGTACTTAAAAAGATTCATTGATGAGCCATTCCTTATCATTTAGCTCTCGTGGACTGAGAAGCAGTTGTTTGCTTAGTATTCCTATGGGGTTTTGAACACCGCTTAACCACTCAGCCTGCTCTGTACGTGAATGTCAGTCTATACTTAGAGAGTGATCTGTGGTTGAAAATGTTCTCAGTAGCAGAATGTCTCCCTTCCCAGACTTCTCTCAGCTGAACATGCAGAAATAATTTAACTTCTAGTAAGAGCAGTTTTGAAGCTGTTCTGAAAGTCAGTGTAACTTATTGGTATCTGTTAGAAAATGATTTGTGCATCTGTATAAAGGCTGTTTTACTCATATTAATAAGGGGCTAAATCTTACTTGATATTTAAAGATGGGAATAAGAAGAAAAATCTAGTAATGACAGACTGTGTTTAGTTGTTTTATATCCTAGTTCAGCTCAGCGAATATACACACGTCTGTTGGTGCAATGGCTATGTGGTCCATTTAGTAAAGACATGCTAAGACCAGTTTCTCTAGATAACATATCATCCCTTGCCCTTTATGCTTTTTATTTATTATTTTTCCTTGCAGAAGTACAACGAAAACTTTCTCCTTTTTGTAAGAATCAGAGCTCTTTCTCTTATTACTTTAGGTATAAAGATCTCGAGAAATTCCAGTCTGCCCCCAGTAACTCACACTACTTTCCCAGGTTTTCACATGGAAGGATTAATCACCTATGAAGCTTCTTGCTTAAGCTTCTATAGAACCAGGTTAAGTGAAAGATTTCTTAGCTGTCTGTGGCTCAATCCAACCAACCATTGTATTGTACTATCACTGAGAATTATTTTACTTTATTCCATTTGAGAGAGAGGATACAGAGAGGCACCTTCCATTGTGATAGAAAATGTTTACCTGGGGCACAGTGAATGGAACTTTGTCTTATTTTAAGGGTATTTTTGTTGATTTTTGTTTGCTTTTTTCTTCTTCTTTTTTTTTTCCTTTTTGTTGTTGTTTACCCTGGAAGGCTTTTGTTTCATTTCTTATCTGATTTAGAAATGAAAAAGCAAGAATAGATGGATTTTTCTACTCCTTTTAGTAAAGAATAGACTGATGAAATAGAAGTGGCCAGCTTACACTCACCAGCCAGAAAACGTGCCTCTGCAATGGAGCTTCATGCTTACTAGGTGCTGGGTAACCTGTATCATGTCTACCACAGAGCTGTTTCTGGTAACAAATCCAGCTCATAGCTTTGTGTCAGATTGTGCATACTATGGACCAGGTGTAATGTTATCCTCCTTTCATACCTTTCCAAGTAGACTAGGATATGGTCCTGACCACCTTGACCCTCCTCCTTTGTGTGTATGCTACTGCCTACCTTTCTTATTTCCAAAAAACTTATTGCTTCTCATCCCCATCACATGCAAATTTGCCCTTATTCTTCTACCACAGATGCCACTTACAAGGGAGAGTACAGACTTTACATGCAGAGCAGCGGTTTCTCGAAATGCCAAGGGGCAAAGCCAAGCAAGAGGAGAGTTTTCTGCTGCTTGGGAGATACTTACCACAAGCAGTTGTTTGTCTCGGGCCAGTTCCTCCAGAGTGAGTTTGATACCTACAATGACATTTATCGTCAGAGTACTCGTATTGCAAGCAATATCCTTGGGCTTTTTGGAGGTCCAGACCTTTAAGATAACGTGACTGCATGTGAGATCTGGCATAATAGTAGCTAGGAAGGGGAGAAGTTTCTGAGGCAGCAGCTTTTCAGGCAACAGCTGTCACTGAAACTTATAGCTAAGCTACAAGAAGTGTACCATGTTCCCTGTTGCTATTCATCTAACAGCATTGCTTAGTGTTCATGTTGTGTTAATAGCACAGTCCCACCTGAGATCACGGCTCTGTTTTATGTGCTGCGTATGTAGTAAAAAGCGGTCTGTGGTAAAGTTCCTGTAATCTTGCTGTCTTGTTGTTTCTTGTCAACTTCATTTACTTGGTTTTATGCCCCAGGACAATGCTCTTGTATTCATGTTTCCAGAAAGGCGAGAGAAAGCTTCAGTAATAGTTTTAGCCTGAAACCATGTAGGGAAATGTTTCTACTTCTATTACCTCTTATTTTCCCCATCTGTGCTGACAGATTATATTTATTAACACAACATAATTTTTGGAGCCAGAATCAAAATCTTCTTAAAATTGCTTATTTATCAGTCTGTTCCTCATAAAATAGGATTTTTAGGTTCTTGCTGGTGTCATTTCCACAGTATGGCATCAGTTTGGGTCCTAGGGCTAACTTTCCTGGGCATGGTACCAAACTCACTATTCCTTAGTCTGCCGTTCTGTATACAGTATTCAGCTGCTTTTATGCACGACAAAAGTGAAGATCAGATATTTTTTTTTTTCAATTTTCTAACCCGTAATCATAAATTGTGCAGCCAAGAAGTTTGTGCAATGACACAACAGATTTTGCACACATTTGCTTTTATGTCATGTGAAACAGTGTTTTTGCCTTCACCCGCTGACCAGGAGGCATCTGATTGCGACTACAGCCTTGAAATCTTCTTAAACTTAAATTTTTTTTCCTATTCTGCAAAGATCTGAAAACGTATCATCATCTCGTCTCACCTGCTGAGCGACCCAGACGTCATGTTCACTTGAACCTGTTGCTGGATCCAGATGGAACTTTATTTCTGTGTTATTTCTTTTTAGGTAATAGCTCCTGGTGGAACTGTCATAAGGATAAAGATTACTGCCTTACTTCTTTTTCTTATTTCTAGTGGGAATGTGACAAAGGGACAACGGTTTTAGAGCAGACAGTGGCTGCTACATTTTCAAGTGGTGCATGTAACTCATAGCTCATCTTATTTTCATTATCTCTGGAAGTTGCAGTTGTTTGGCCACTAACAGAGTCTGATAGACATGACTGTGTGGACATTAGGGGGAAAAATGAATTTCCATGAGACACATTGCCAGAGCTATTTAAAAGGAAAAAAAGACAACTGTAACTTTATCCTTATAGATGATAACTTTACAGTAAACATCGTGTCCTCTATCCTCTGCTGCAAAACATTTGGAGAAATGCTTGTGTAACATTATCCCTTAAACTTGTTTGCTTTTTTGAACTCCTCCTAGTATGACTTATTATGTTAGTATGAATCATGCCATTGGCTTTATTGAACTTCAGATCACACCTTCTGTATTTATCTGATTCTTTCTTGCTGTTTTATACTTCCCCTCTCCCTCCCATCTATTACTTCCTTGATTTTTTTTCTTTTTTTTCCCAAAGTCATTAGTAGCTGCCAGTACTCATAAGCAGCTTCTCAGGAATGAACATGGAGTATTCACAAACACGTCAGAGAGAATGCTTAGAGAAATTTTCACACTTCTAGATTTAAACATAGGTGAAGATTTTGCTAAGACATTATTCCAGTGATTGTTCTAATCTGTTGTATTGCTTTTGGTATTTTTGCCTCAAGATGTGAAAATGTGATTCAGTATTTAGTTTATTTTCAGTGGGCTTAATGTCCTTCTCAAGCTCTGATTGTTGTCAACAAGCAAAGACAGATAGGATGGACCACTGGTCTCCACAGATGTCTGTCCAGGGCAACTACTGTGGTTTTTTTCTTTTTCTTCTCCATGCTTAGTTCATTTGAGTGAGAATGCATATTTCTGCTGACAAAAATAGAGACAAAAAGTAATTTTATAGTTGAGGAATAAAACCAGAATATATGAAACGTGGGTTCAATTTTGGATTCTTTTATAACCTTAAGGAAGAAACACAATGATTGAAGAATGTGAGCTGCCAAAATGAAACCGTCCGGGCTCCTTATACATTAGAGTTGCTGAGGCAATATGATACCCTCCTCAGCTTTTGTCTTGACTTGTTGAACTTTGGATTTTTCACGTAGATAGTTATATCCCTTCATCGAATATACTCTGCCTTGTTGGCTGAGTTTGCAAGCTCTTTAAGTTGTGCTCTATCTTGCATTGTGTTGTATCACAGAATCACAGAATGGCCAGGGTTGGAAGGGAAGTCAAGGATCGTAAATCTCAAACCCCCTGCCACACACAGGGCCACCAACCTCCCCATTTAATACTAGACTAGGTTGCCCAATCCAATCTGGCCTTGAACACCTCTAGGGATGGTGTATCCACAACCTCTCTGGGTAGCCTTTTCCAGCATCTCACCACTCTCATCTCTGACATCCAACCTAAACCTTCTTCTTGTATGTCCTTAGCCAATCACTGTGACACTATTTTCAACTGAGATCTTTGAAGTTTACTTTACAACTGTTAGTTGTAAAAATGGTTATTTTTGCATAATTGACTAGAGCAAGCTATTTGTTTCAGGAATGCAAAATTCAGAGGCAAGCAGTGAGCATATTCTATGATACACTTCCAAGAAAATTGTTTGTGAGTGATGGAGCAAGACTGTTCAGTCATGTACTGGAAGGTGAAAAGCGCTGGAGTGTTGCTGTTACTAGCATAAACAGGGGATTTGCGTGCAAGTTAAAAATATGTATGCATATTTTTGAAAGCAGTCAGCTTCTAGCTTGTATAAAGTTGGCTATGACATGTTTTCAAATGGTATTGTAAACGCAGTTTACATGGAACAGTAACACAGTTACATGGAACTACCTCTTTCTTATTTTTACATGTTCTTATTAGCGTTGCTGGCTAACTTGTATTATCAGAGGAATTTTTCTACTTTGCATTTTCGTCACAGATTTCAATAAGAATCTGGAGTACTCAGTTTGGAGATGTAACACTGAAAATTGTAGGTTATTCCCTGAGTTAGCAGATGAGTTTTGTTTGGTTGGTTGTTTTTCCTCTGACATCTACTGTAATTCCATCAAATAGTAGGCTAATTAAAGCAGTTATATTTCTGCAATGCAAAGCTCAATCAAGTGAAAATATTAAGACACATGCAGTGAACGTGAATAGCTTGCTACCAACACTGTGCATTTTTGAAGGGGTGGTTACACGAGGTTGTTGTACACCCTTTAAAATATATACAACATTCAAAATGATCTTAGTAATCAGTGGAGTTTCAAAATAATACATATGTAGAAATAGTCCTCGGTGGACAGTGTAAATTGTCTGTATGGTCATTGCTTATGTTCATCTTTCAGATATTTTGGGGGAAATTAGTTCCAAGTCATTGACTGACATAAGCATTTAAAAAAATAATAAATAAACACTAAAAAAGGTAAGCCATGTTGTCTGAGTGAATATGCTGTATCCCTTTCTAGTCATTCAAATAATGCCCACTGTAAAATTCTTAAGAATGTCCTGCTTTGTGCCTGTGGTTTCTATAACTGCAGACTCATCCTTCTCACTTGGCTGTTCTTGTGTGTATGTCTGTCCCTCTTGGTCTGTCTGCAGCAGTAAACTCCGCTTAACTTTCCCCATCACATATATAGTTGCACTGTGCAGGTGTACGAGTACAGAGGATATCAAATATTGTATGGGAACTGTTGACTCATGGCTTGAACCTCTGATTGATCACCTGAGGCAAGGACTGAGTCAGGCCATGGGAGCACAGGTGAAGGCAATTCAGCTGTGTGAACAGAAGTGGTGAAGCCTGGCTGCACCTCTCCTGACACTATTTAAGGGCTGACTGGAACTGGGGAAGGATCTCTTTCTGGAGATTCCTCCTTTTGGAGTTTTCTACGGCGAGCCTGGGATACGAGTGAGCGTTTCATTTTTTGATTGTCTGTTTCCACCACTGTGATCTTTTTAACTATAAATAAAATACCATCCTAACCACGCTACTCTTCTAACTGTACATTTGTTAGCTGTACACTCTTCTGTACAGAGATGTCTGTACGCTGTAGTTTACAGCACAGTTTACTGTATTATTTACAGTGTTTAGAAGAATTAAGTTTGAATGAGCTTTCAAAAGTTTGTGTGCTTCACAGCTTATTTTGAAATAGTTCAGAGTCTTTGTTTGGAAGTTCTCTTAAAATAATGAATATTTTTATGGTATTTTGTATCAGGGAAAGCAGTATAACTAGAATTTTTTTAGAGTTACCCAGCAATTGTATGTCTTAAATATTACACATGAATTCATATTCTGGGAAGATTTGGATTGTTTATTATGCTAGTTGGATTAATCAGATCTTGTTTAAAAAGTAATAGAAAGAAATGTCAGTTCTCAGTGTAATACTTTAGCAAACAAGGTCAGATTAGCAGTGCACTTCAGAAGTAAAAAAGGACACTGTGGTTAAAGCGATTGACTTGTACTTGAGATTCCAATTTAAAAATTTTTTTATATTTTTTTATTTTTTTTCTTTTCCACAATTTTTTTGGGGGGTGACACTGGGCAAGTTACATACTTTGCTTTATTATTTGAGTGACAGTAGCTCTGCTTTTATCTTCTGATTATAAAGAAAATATGGAAGAATTGGGGCATCCAAGCAGGATTTGGAGCTTCAAAGAAACAAACAAGGCTCCCTGTCTTGAGAATTTCTGCATTACTTTAAGACAAACTGCGAATATTCTGTTCTGTCTGAATGATAAGATCTGTAATATGTAACAAGTGTGCCATTGCCAGATCTTGACAAGGTGATGACAGCATATATATAAAAATGATTTAATGTCGTAGTGGGAATACTTCCTAGGCTGTTCATACATGTATTTACTTACATAGTCACAAATAAGTGCATGCTTCTACTGTTTTGTTCCCCCAACAATATTCAAAGATTTACTTACACCACTATTGAAAATGGAATATTGCTTCCATTTCAGCAACTGTTTGTAAACATTGATGTGAATAATTTGCCAATTTCTGGTTGAAAGTGTATTGCAGAACCATGGCTGACCCACATAATAATGTCAGAAGTAAGGAGAATGCTAAGTAAGAAAAAAAGACAAACACACTGTGCCGTGCTGCTTGCTTTTTTGAAAAGAAATATATATATAAAATTGGTGGGTATTGGTTATTTTTGTGGCTTAATGACAGTTGCTTATGCTGTGCTGTTTAAAAGAATGCCTTAATCTTGACTGAGATTTGAGTACTTTGTCTAAATGCTGTCCAAATTGGAGATATAAAGGCTGGTTACTATAGAGGGTGAATAATTTTTTCTGGTTACAAACATTTATCTTCCTGCATAGCAAGTATTTTTCCTTCTGTTCCGTTATGCATATGTAGCTTGATTCTTCTATACTTGATTCTGGATGTGTTTGCATAATCCTACAGTGTTTTCTGATAGACTGTGGAATTAATTTGTTGTCTTATTTTCCTCTTCCCTTGTTCATAATTTATAACTACATAGAACAATGATTAATATGAGAAAAGAAGTATAGTGTGTTGATTGTTCTTTAAATCCATAACTGCACATTAAAAAAAGACAGTCGCCAAGAAATTCTGTTTATCAATCAAACAGTATTTATCTGGTTAAGTGGTATCATTAAAAGATAACATGGTCTTCTGTATGAATCACAGAACTGTAGGGGTTGAAAAGGACCTCCAGAGATTTGAGTCTAGCCCCCCTGATAAATGTGGTACCCTACAATAGGTGGCATCCAACAGGTAGGCATCCAGCCAGGTCTTGACTATCTCCATGGAATGAGACTCCACAACTTCTCTGGTCAATCTGTCCTAGTGATCTGTCACCCTTATTGTAAATAAGCTCTTCCATGTGCTGTGCAATTGCTAGGTCACAGCCTGAAATAATGGTTGTGCATCAGGTGAGAAGGTGTGGCTAACTCAGGGAGCTCAGGTGCAAACAGAAAATATACCTAAGTGACCAGAAGAGGTGGAGCCTGGATCCACCCCTTCTCATCCTTGTTTAATGGTTAGCAGCAGAAGGAGCTGTACCTCTCTGGAGAAAGGTTTTATCTCTCTTAACCTGTCACTAGTTGTTGGAAGGGGTGAACCAGTTTTCCTTTCTTATTGCCTGCTATTGCTTCATAGTGCCTATATCCCATCTGAAGTAACTATCATTGCTTTTTTTTTTTTTTTTTTTTTTTTTGCTGTACGTAATGTTAGTATGGAGCTTCCTATGTACAAGTTCTAGGGCATTACTGTTTGTCCTATTGCTACATAACACTGGAAGAGCCTGGACTCATTAAGTTCCTTACTACTTATTTTTAGATATTTATATACATTTATCAAGTCCCCTCTCAGTTGCCTTTTCCCTAGGCTGAACAGACCCAAGTTACTCAGCTTTTCCTCATAAGGGAGATGCTGTAGGCCCTGTATCATCTTTATGGCCCTCCATTGGACTCCTTCTCGGAGATCCCTGTCTTTTTTTGAACTGAGGAGCCCAAAACTGAACATAGTATTCTAAATGTAGTCTCACCAGGGCAAAGTAGAGGGCAACAAACATCTCTCTTGAGCTGCTGGCCACATTCTATCATAGAGCAGACTGGGATACTTTTGGCCGTCTTGGCCAACAGGGCAGTCTGCTGGCTGAAGGCCAACCCAGTGCCCACCAGAAACTTCGGGTCTTTCTCCTGGAGCTCAACTCTAGTCGATCATACCTTTAACCTGTAAATAAATGTTGTTATTCTCTGTACTATTCTGCCTTTAGTAACGTTTTGCTGATGTTATCGTAATAGATTTAATGTCAAGTCCAGTTCTGTAGGAAGGAAGTAATTTGGTTTCTGCACCACAGCAGATCTGGAAACTTCCTGTAAGGCACCGTGACAACTTTGTCTGCTGATTTTGCTCAGAATGGAAAGATGTATATTTTGCTGTGGTTTAAAAAAAAAAAAGAAAAAAAAGAAAAAAAAAAAAAAAAGGTGAGAAATACATTCCTTGAAGTTTTGAAGTTAGAATAGGAAGCAAATGAGTGTCCTAGATGGGATTAGCCTATTTATTTTCACATTTTAAGCCACTCAGGAATTATACTGCTAAGTTGTTAGATTAGCCAGTCAGAATGGTTCAAGAGGATGATAAATTTTAGTCATTAACACACTGGCAATGTGAAAAAGAGAAAGAAACACTTCTATTAGTGGGGCTGATACACCAGTCAAAGTAGCTTGAAACTTATTAGGCAATGTATTTCCATCAACAAGTACGTCTGTAGCACTTGAAAAACGTTTACGGATTCAGATGCTTGCTTTCAGTAAGGCATTTGTTTTTATGCTAGCTGTTGTGCTTAGAAACACTTCAAACACTATGGAGAACTACTCTGCAGTTTCTTGTTCCTTATATTATTTTGCAGCTATTTGATGTCTGCAAAAGGCAAAAGATTTTAATGTTATGGACAGAGAAAAGATGAGTGCAGTTTGTGGAATGGTTTGCCTGGTTTCATGTGTTCTGTCATACGTGAGATTGATGTGGCAAATATGTGTTAATACATGAAAATGTTATACACTCAATTCATCCTTTGAAAGCACAATTGTAATTGCATTCTGTTTGTTTGCAGCAGTGACTGCTGCCTGTCATCGGTGCTGAGTTATTTGCTGTCATATGTGAGCAAAAATTGGCTTTCACAGTACTTAATTCAGACTTTATAGCCTCTTGACTTCCTTCAGCTTGCTTGATCAATTTCTGTTCAAAGTAATTTGATGACACATTTTGTTTTTTTCTAGTAGGAAAACTTTTTGCCCAGCTGGCAAATGATGGCTTCTGAAAGATTTCTCTTCAGCAGAAACAAAGAAAAGCCGTAACAGTTGTAGTTGTTTGTTTCAAACAAACCAAAGAAAGCATACGGTTTCTTCATAAATTCCTAAAGTTCTTCACAGAACTCATAGAAAAAATTTTTAAGTGAGAGGTTTTCTGTGATTCCAGTAGCGTAAAACTGTAAGAAACTTTCATTCATTAATCAAATAAAAATAATTTAGTTCAATTGAAAAGGAATGAGTATACCTTCAGTTATCAGAGTTTTATTTGTTGTTCTTGCTTCTGTTGTGCTGTATTTTAGTTGTAAGTGTACTTATTACCAAGGGAATAATAATAAAAATCTCTGTTTAACTTTCTAAAATATATTCTAAGAGTATATTCTAAGAGCATTCTCTCATTACTGTTATTATTTAGAAAGGTCTCTTGCCAGTTAAACAAGTAAGTCAGATGAATAAAAGTCACTATGGAGTAGGAAATTTGCCAGCCGGTATTTGCTTTTAGACACTAGTTTGATTGGAGGGTTGGAAAAAGGCCATGGAATCCTTCTTGCACAGTCCCTTTCTGTGTACTTTTCATCTATTTAAGAAGTATGCTTATGATATTTCAAGACAAGGTTGGATGGGGTTTAAAACCATCTGATGTAGTGAATATGTGTCTATAGCAGAGAGAGGTTGGAACTAAATGATCTTTAAGATCCCTTCCAATTAAAACCATTCAAGGGTTCTAGGATTTTATGATTGTAATACCAGTTTTGGAATAGTTTGTGGCCTGCATGCCTATGCAGAACATTTGAGAGAATTTTTGCAAACAGTTAACTAACATGCAAATTGAATTTAATGTGATTATCAATTTAAGCAAGAATCCAATTCAACAACTTATATAGGAATGTGTATAAGTTTTGCTAAAAGGACAGTTATCTGTACATATATTACTTTTGTTTTTAAAGTGCTGGCTGCTTTTAGATGCATTGCAAGTGTTGAGAGTTGGTGAACTAGTTGAGAACCATGCAAATAAGTTAGGCTGAATTTAGCAATCATGTTTAAACAGGAAGTTAAATGCACTATGCATAAAAGCATACAGTATATGGAGATGATTGGTTTTCTATCAGCAAGGCTTCATTGTGATTTATTGAAATTGTTTTGTTTCTGCACAGGGATTCTGCACAGGGGTTGCTTCCAGGAGGGAAATGCTTTCTACGTGAGAGGCAGAAAAGTACGATACAGCTGTTTTATCATTTTGTGCCACATATACTGGTATATAGTAAAAACAAAAATAATTCCAGCAAGCTAAAATTCCTAGCATAGGAAAAACACTGGAAGAGAGAAAGTAATATGGAAGAGGAAAACAAGATAGACTGCTTTAAACTGCTTTTTTTTCAGAATTTTGCCATTCAGGATTGTTTATGAACTTCTGCCTGTCTAAAGTGATTATTCATGGGCTATGCGTTTTAGCAAGCAGTTGGTGTAAATGAAACTTCAGAGAGTTGGTGATGTTAACTTCTGCAGCTGTCACACTGGTAGCATGTCCTACAAATGTGACCATTTTCCAGAGGACAATCCAGCATTGCTTTTGAGAGCTTCCCAGAGACTTGAAACTGTCTGAAGTGTACAAGGTCACTTAAAACATATGTTGGATCTCACCAGCACTCCTAAGTGTGAGAACTGCAAGGCTCGGAGTGACCTTGTCATAGCATGTTTAATAGTTTGTGACTGGCACTTGTGGATTCCCCAGTGATAAGATTAGGTCCCTCTTTTTCTCTCTGGACTACTAATAACCTGTAATTTACAAGTGCAAACCAAATGGCAACAAATTCCTGAACTTCCAGTCTTGATCACCATCCTCTCAATGCTGCAGAAGGAAGTAGGTTTTTCCAGCCACAGGAGGTGTTCCTGCCTATTAGGGTGGTGGGGACACCTCTGGTCCAGCCATCACTGTTTGTTTTCCAGCTCAAGGGGTTAGCAAAACAAACTTGTATTTCCACCTGCTCTCAGTATCGCAAATGGCAACTCATGAGATTAAACATTTCAACTTGACCTGTTTGAAGACGTCAGCTTTTAGGGTTGCTGAGTTTGGGCCTCGTTCTAGACCTATTCAGTGGTGCATGTTTGAGCTTTGGCAAGGCTCAAGACCAGGGATGAATGCATAGTCAAAATTGTTTAACTTTCCTTAACTGTTTTATTGTGTTGAATGTTTCAAGCTGCTGTGCAGAGATGTAAAGTGCGATAAAAACTTAAATGTTTGTTTCCCTAAGCCTTCCTTCTCTTTATATAGAGTTTTGTTGTCCGCACTGGGACGCTATAAAAGTTGCTACTTGGAATTGTTTTTGAGAACGAAGAAGGACTAGTTACGTGATCAGTTGATAAGTAAGGAAATCAAACACTATTATAACATTTATTTGATGCTTTAGGATACTCTATAGATTAGGATGTATAAAGCATATCACTTTCTTAATGCAGTATTGATTTATACCAAACCAGAATAATGCATATTGATTCACATGTGCATTCTGTTGACATGTGAAAGTCCCTCCAACCTTTCTGGCTTGGTTGGATTTTCTTGTAATGATACTAAATATCCCACGGTCAATTCACTTTAACAAGTCTCCAAAGCTTGGCAGCGTTGCCCCAGGGCTTGACTATAGGGCAGTTTGCAAAACAAGAACATAATGATGTTTTACTCTGTTATGTTTTTCCCTATGAGTTGATGAGAGTCTGTAAGAGTAAGTATATACAATTGTAGATAACATTTCTAGTATTAGTATCATTGTACAATTAGAATTAGGAATTCTGAGAGATACTCCTGTAAACATGCAGTTTAATTGTTTCTGTTGAATAGGAATAGAATAGTCTCTCTTTGAACTTCAAAGTCAAGAATCATTATGTTGTGCAGGAATTATATCAGCTCTGCATTATGAATGTCGAATTCTTATGATTTCTGGCAGGTACTCAGTTGCTTTTCAAGCATCTTCTTGAAAATATGTCATCCATCTTTATTTTAGAGCTCTAAATTTTGCTTCAGTTAGAAGTGACTTTAATGTCTGTGAATATTATAATTGATAACATTGTCTTTTCTAAAGGTATTTTTATGAACTAAGCACCTTCTTTTAACTTATAGACTTTATATGCATTCTATCCTATTCTGTTCATCAAATTTGTTTGTGTTGATGTCTTTACCCATTCTCTCCTTGGAAATTACACACCTTTGAAATTTGAAAAACTGAAGATTTAAAGTTGCATGTACAACTGAGAAGAAATCTTAAATTCTGTTCTGCTTTCATATCCTACTTGCTGATACACACTGCTACTGAAAATCAGTTTATGTTTTCTTCCTCTTCTGCAACCATTGAGCTAAGTTGCTGCCCAGATGAAATCAGTTTGCCCTTGTTGAATTTGTTTAACTCACTTCTGGACAAATGCTAAGTGCCTGGCTTTCTAACACAGCAGAACACTGCTATCTCTCCTTTGTTACATTAGTGCTTCTACAGAGTCATTTCTTAATGAGATCAGGGACTGAGTAATTTATAATGCTACAGCTAAGGAAGTTACAGTTTATTACATTAATAGAACAAGTGTTTGCTGCTAAACCACTGAGATCTGCTTAATAAAATAGATGAAATTATGAAGGAAGAACCTTTTCCAGCTGTTTGGAAGAATATATTCAAAATTATGGTTGTGGGCAGAAGGCTACGAATAGTATACAATTCAAACATGTTTGTTTGAAGGAGTAGGTGAAGGAGAGCTTTTGGATATGAATTGAAATTAGATAGACTAATACCTTGAGAATAGAGTTGTCCAACCCCAACAAAACCTCATAAGTTGCCACAAGTTTTCTGAGCTTTTTACCCTTCCTTTTTTAACTGGATGGTGTGCAACATGCTAGTGCTAAACCTGGCATCATAAAACACTGAGAGGTGGGAGTTACACTGCACTGTGGAATGTTTTTTCCTGACTCTTCCTATATGGTCTCAGAGATTGGCTTGTTGCAACTTGCTCTAAACAGAAAAGGTGATGCATAGGGGAGCCCTGCAAGGTCCAGCCTTCTAGTTTCCCTATGGTTCCATTTCTAAGGTGAGTTGTAGAACTGTGTGCTTCAGCTCTCCTTTTTATGATGAGGCTAAATTGAACAGATTTTATGAGATCCCTACTGGCTAGAAAGTGTTAAACTCGCTACTGATGTAAGCTTCGTATTAGCAACAATTAAATTTTCAAATAAAGAAATGGGTGGATTGTCACACTCAGGGTTACGGTCAATGGCCCAGTGTCTAAGTGGAGACTAGTGATGAGTGGTGTTCCTCAGGGATCGCTGCTGGGATCAGTGCTATTCAACATCTTTGTAGGCAACATGGCCAGTAGGATCAAGTGCACCTTTATCAAGTTTGCAAATGACACCAATCTGAGTGGTGCAGTTGATAGGCTAGAAGGAAGGGATGCCATCCAGAGGGACCTGGATGGGCTTGGGAGTTGGGCCTGATGCCATCTTCATGATGTTCAACAAGGCTAAGTGCAAGGTCCTGCACCTGGATCAGGGAAATCCTAAGCAGATATGCAGTATGAGCAGAGAATGGTTTGAGAGCAGCCCTGAGGGGAAGGTGTGTTGGTTGATGAAAGATTCAGCATGACCTGGCAATGTGCACTTGCTGCTCAGAAGGCCAACTGAATCATGGGTTGCATCAAGAGAAGTGTGACCAGCAGTTTGTGCTCGCTCTGTTCTTGTGAGGCCCTGTTTGGAATACTGCGTCCAGTTCTGGGGCCCCCAACACAGGAAGGACATTGAGCTGTAGGAACGGGTCAAGAGGAGTGCTGTGAAGATGATTAGAGATCTGGAGCACCTCCTCCACAAGGACAGGCTGACAGAGCTGGGGCTGTTCAGCCTGAAGAAGAGAAGGCTCTGGGAAGACTTTATAGTGGCCTTCCAGTACCTGAAGGAAGTCTACAAGAAAGCTGGGGAGGGACTAGTTATAAGGATGTGCAGTGACAGGATCAGGGGAGTTAGCTTTATATTGGAAGAGGATAGATTTAGACTAGGAAAATAATTGGATTAGATTAGGAAAAAATTCTTTACTGTGAGGGTGGTGAGACACCATAACATGTTGTCCAGAGAAGTTGTGGATGCCCTTTCCCTGGAGGCACTCAAGGCGAGGCTGGATGGGGCTTTGAGCAACCAGAACGTATCCCTGCCTATGGCAGGAGGTTTGGAACTAGATGATCTTAAAGGTTCTTTCCAAACTAAACCATTCTATCATTCTATGAGATGAAGATGCGACTCATCCTCATTCTGTGCTCTGAAACAACTTAGGAAGGTGTATAATCTGCATGTTCCAAGTCTTTCTTAGTTTTAGTTCAATTTAGGTGAAGTTTAAGCTTTTGGGTAGCTTAATTTCAAGTATACCAATGAGGAATGTAGGAATTTTATGAAAGCTTTCAGACAGCTATACAAAAGGTAATCCAGTGATGAGCATGCTTTTTAGTATTGAAAGTACATGTTTTTTGTGTAACTGCAGAACTACCTTCTAATTTTAGGTTTAATACTAAAATAGTTTTTTTTTGGGTGGCCAAAGTAAGCCTTTGAGTACATCTTTGAGGTTATCTCCTATAGAATAAAAGTCAAGACAAAGTGTCAAGAGTAATGATTAAAGACAATTATTAGAAAGAATTTGGATCTAGCTTAAGTAAACACCCCTACAAATTGATAGTGTTCTAGACATTTGAGGAGGAGAATAACTGCACTGTTTTCATTAGTTATAAAGCCCTTCAGTAATAATCGATGTACACCTTTGTTCAGTAAGATTTTTATCTCTTCATTGAAAACGAGTTGGTGACTACTAATATTTCCAGGGGCTTCTGAAACTGTCACTGCCTTTAATTAGCTACTGTGATCTTAGTTGTTGTTATTTTTCTTCCAATAAAAATCTGTATGTACAATTTTATTTTTGTCTGCATTGTGTTGTATTTATGAGCGACTTCATGCCTTACGAAAGACTCCAGAATTACTGGGAAACAAAATTAACTTTTTGATATGCTTGTACTACATCATATTCAGAGTATCTTTAGGCTTCTTGTTTCAGAGAGCGTGACAATAGCACTTTAAACTCATGCTGGTTAGTTATTTACCTGTTTGGCTGCTATGTGTAACCTTACTCTGCAGCAGGAAGAATTGAATTTATCTGTATAAACTGCAGTCACGGATACTTAGGACATTAGAGATTTTTCTGCTAGAAACCTGGATTATGCACGGGCAGGATATCCAGGACTGTTATAAAGAGCATTTGGGGTTCTTCTGCCTGGTCTTTTTCTGACTCTAGTTGGGTGGGAATGTTTTAGGAAATGAGAGAATGCATCCTGGCTTTGGACTCAGCATAAGAGGTGGATGTACAGCAAAGCTTATGATGCTGGCTAAAAGGGAGTTGGGCTTGTTGTGGTTTGGAATAATCTTTGCATCTTTCTGTTCACCTGTCTTCTTTGTCAAAGTCTCTGTGAGGTAGTTGTACTATTTAGTAGAAAAAGAAGATTTATTGTTTTAATTTGAAAAAGAAAGTTCCTTTCTGCCTGTTTGTTTGAGGTGACTCTGGCTAGAAGTTAATCTCTGTGTAACACCCTTTTCTGATCATGACAGCATTATATAGCACATTAAGAATAGACCAGACAACATGGCTTAAGTATTTGGTTTATAGAGAGTATGACAGCTTATTTTTTTCTTTGCAGATTAGAAATCGGAGCAGTTTCCAGACAGTGCCACTAAATCAGATCAACTGTACATATTGGAGCTAGTATTAGTAGCGTTGTAGCACTATTAGTCTTTTCCGGGAATTCTACCGTGTTACTACTAAAGCTGATAAAGAATAAAGATAATTGCAACTTCTAAAACTCCTACAGAGTGAATACAAAATGAGACAACAGCTGG
The DNA here is from genome assembly GCF_951394365.1 of Tetrao urogallus. Classification (NCBI taxonomy): domain Eukaryota; kingdom Metazoa; phylum Chordata; class Aves; order Galliformes; family Phasianidae; genus Tetrao; species Tetrao urogallus. The sequence continues at coordinate 16,817,576 of NC_136817.1, forward strand.
ACGTAGGCAGTTACATCCAAGTAGTGTGGGATTATATTAGCAATGTGGATAGTCCCAGAAATGTTTCTATGAGGAGAGAGGAGAGAAATGGGTCCAGACCTTCTGGAAAAAAATAAAGTGTGTGTGTGTATATATATTACTAAATGAACATCAACGAAGCATCAGAACTGAGGTTTGTTGCTAGTATTAATCAGTTGGTAAGAAATAACTAGTAAATTGAAAAGATAACACACGATGTGCTGTTGTCTGATCTCAGAAAAAAGATTTTGTTTATTTTCTAATGAGTTGGCGGTCTTTTATAACCAGTAAATACCAAAAAATACCAAGTAAGCACTACTGATGAGGGAACAGTATGGGCGTTGTGTCTTTCTTCAGTCATTTAAATAGGTATAAGTATAATAAAGGCAGTGTTGTAGTGCATCTTGAGTTGACACTGATGTGATCTTAGACATTTACATGTGGAGGACTTTGTTCTTTGAGATCATTTGTTTTTCAAACAGTTTTATCAATTAAAATCTCATAAGTAATTTTAAGGCATATAGCAGTGCTCCCCAAATGAAACTGAAGCCTCAGAGTCCTCTCAAGTTCACTGCTATGGAAGGTTATTATAAAACAAGCTCTTTTGTCAGGTATGCCCACCCACCCAAATCCATCTTCTGCATATGCGTGTATTTACGTGTGCATGCATTTGCTTTCTTCAAGTAATCCTTATCCATAATGTCAACATTAAATAATAGAAAGGAGGGCTGTATTTTGGCAGAAAACAGGGATGCTGTGACTGGAAGAAGCATGTCCTTTGTAGTCAAATCATGGAAACATTACCTTCAAACTAATGTTCTCCTGGAAGAAGGCCAAGGAGAGTGCAGTGCTTTACAAGATAATATGACAAAGGAATAAAATAATGAAGAAAAAGGATTTTTTCTGTTTTAAGTTCCAAACCATTTTCCAGTGAAGAGCTGTGAAATAATTTTTGCTAGCAGGTTTTTTTTTTTGTTTTGGTTTGGTTTTTTTTTTTTGTGCTGTTTTTTAAATTTGAGTTTGATACATGTAGGTTGGCTGGTTTGACTGATTTTATTTATTTATTTATTTATTTTTTTAAGCAATTCTTCAGGCTTGGAGTCCCTGTTTGTTTGCTGCATCACTTTCTCAAAAAGAGGATGCTAATGCAGTCCGTGTCAGTAATCTTCCCTTCAGGGCAGCCACTGAGGTCAGATGAAACAATTATGACATGGAGAATGTGAGGATGGCTTCAGCAGCACATTATGATTTTCTTTGTAGAAAGAAGGGACAAATACAGGAATGTCAAATGGTGGATTATATTGGCATTAGTTCATCAATTCTTGTGGAGTCTGCCATTAGGCAGTAGTGAAGCATTCATTTGGTGTCTTCTCAAATAACAGATCTAGGAAGGCTCCTTTCCTGATTAGCTCACTCGATACCTGTGACAGAATGTTGTCTTAAACATATTTTAGGAATTTTCCAGACTTACTTCTCATAACCTGTCTGAGATCTCTCAGTCTTTCCAGGTTAGAAGCCAAGAAATGTTTCCCCCATTGAGACAGGTGAGTCCTATCAGGCATCAGCAGACCTCTTGCCTTAAGATGATAAAATGCAAAATTCTGTTAGAGGCACCAATCTCTGAGCCAATCACTGATGACATAGGTTAACACATTTTTTTTTTTCCTTGTCTCACTCCATTTCTGGGAATTTGAATACCTTTCACTTATTTGATGCCAGTGACATTTCTGCAGGCACCCAGTGCTTTGTTCTGCCAAAATTTCTACCATTTTTCACAGGCAAGTCTGCCTTGGCTCATACAGTCCCCTGAGGCTGATGAGCCATTCAGAGTTCCTCAGATGGAGGTCCAGGAGCCCTTAAAGCTGTGTCTTCAAACTTAATTCTTTTTAATGGTGTTTAGCACTATATTGGCTTGTCTTTATAACCATCTAGTACTCTAGCTCCACTCTACAGGGTAGACTGAAGAAGTTACTGGCTTTAAAGCACTTCTGAAGCCTGAAGAGGAAAAAAACTGCTTATGCATGTTTTCAAGATTTGGACTATTTTGTTCTGCCTACTTAGTTCAGTAGACTTGGAAGGTGGAAATTCAATTTCTTAGTTTGGATGCTTGCCAGGGACAACAGGTTGAAGGGTAAACTCATGCCTGAAAACTTGGAGCTTCTTCGATTAATTAGAATAGATCCTGCAAGAGTTATGTAGTATGCACTGCTAAATACGTACTCAAATGGCTGTGTGTGTGTGATCAGTTGTGTTTAGTATTTGAATACAAAAGGCAAAGATGAATATAGGATTGTGCAGAATAGAAGAAAACAAAACAAAAATTAAGTTTATTAGATGTGGCTGTTTCTTAGTGAGGAATGTATTAGTAAACTCCAACAAGTCTGTGATATACAAGAAAGGTCTGAGTTACTTGTTTTCATTTTTTTTCTTTCTTCTTTGTCTTTATTTTTTTTTTTTAATTAGAAGTACAGACCTTGATGTGTTGTGGAACCAATTTACTGCGAAGCTCTTATATACCAATTTTGTTTTTCTGTTCTTCAGTTATACTCAGCTGTTACCCTTTTTAAGCATATTGTAGGAAAGTTTTTTTTATAGATTTGCACTGTAAGTGCTGCAATTGGCTAACAAAACACTGACATAAAGATGTCACATGCTAAGAAAGTAGCACTTGAATAACTGTGAAAACAACTACATTTAAATCTTTTGAAAATTTTCTTATTCTCTTTAGTTAAAGACCTGTTGGCAGAAAAGGGGAGGGGGGAGGGGTGCAAGCTTCAGCCTGTTCCGAAATCTGAAAGAAATGAACACTAGAGATAAGTTCTGGAGATCTCTTTGATTTCCGTGGATCACCTCCTCCGAGTGCAAGATTGATCCCTTCCACTGGGCAGAAAATCAAACAGGAGCAGGAAGCCCCTGGGTTTTTTTTTTTATTCTTTTCCCCTTTCTCTCATTCTTTCTTTGCTTATTGCTTTTTTTTTTCTTTTTTCTTTTTTCTATTCTGTGTATAACTAAGTGTTTACAGCTTCAGTGCTGGAAAGAAGCAGTAAGGAGATTAGGTAGATAACCTCAGAAAGCTGCTTTGGTATTAGTAAACCACTATCTATGTGTATAATAACCAAAACTTCCTGAGAGATTATTTGAACAAGGTAAGGTCTGTAGGAACGAATTCAAGATTTGAAAGAGAAGCAAAAGAGAGAGGGAAATATAGGAAACTGAACAGGCTGATTTAGTGTGATGAAAAAGACAACAGGAAAACAGAGTTGCATAGGCAAGCATGGAAGCATGCAAACAGAATAAGTGCAGTCTGTACTGTAAAAATGACAGTGGAAGGGGCAGATAAGAGCCACAGTTGATGAGCACAATGAAGATGATACCTTTCAATGTAGGAGATTGTGTGGAGGAAAACAATTACTGTCTATGTAATCATTTGCTTCTTACTGGACAAATTTAACAAGACTTTCTAATGAGAGAATGTATAAAGTGTCTGATCTTTTTCTTAAATTTGCTTGCTGTTTTCTTAAACTCATACTGTGAACCCCTTTTCCTCGCATCAGTAGTTCTGCCTTTCTTGAAGGAGCAGCAGGATTTTAACCTCAATCTATCAAATGAAGGAAGATCCATTAGTCACTTATTTTGTGTAGTGACACACTGGTTGACCCAGTCTTACCTTTACATGCTCATACTGCAATTAAAACTGAGTCTGTTACCTGGAAGCAAAGTGAGACTGAATGCTACTGACAGGCTTTTTTTTTTTTTTTTTTTTAAATTAAGTCTTTTAAACTTTATCTCTTAATTTCTGCCTTTCTGAAGGCAGATTTGGAAATGGAAATTTGGAATGTTCTTCCTTTCAAAGGCTGCTATCCAGAACTATCCTGAAATTTCAGTTGAGGGGGGGAAAAAAAAAAAAGGAGTATACCTGTTGAAATGCTCTACAGTTCTGCCATAGAAGCAACTGAATTACTGTGCACCACACTTGACTTACTCATAACAAACTTAATTAGAATAGCCGTAGTACTGGGACATCTCTCTAAGGGCAACCTAATGATACGGAGATGCAATTACTACTGCTTGATCAGGGTAGAAATGGTCTATGTTCTGCTCAGTGGTGCAGCAGCTCCCTGGTGCTGTGCTACTAAGTGCTGTTTAACCAGGTGATAAATAAGTGTGAAATTCTGAATCCTGATACTTTTTAACATAGCAGATAAAATGGGAAGCATATAAATTATAGCAAATCTTGTTATTCTTGAATTTTAATTTTGTGTTGGCTTTATCTTGCTTTTCAGACGGTCTCCGTTTTCCACTGGCAACTCAAGTTTATTTGTTTTTTTTTATGTGACTAATATTTTTTCAGTCCATCTTACTCACTTTATGATTCGAGTAGTGGGCTTAAATTTAGCTTTTCAAGTGAGGAAAAATTATTTGTTTGGGTGTCTTTTTCTTCCATTTTGCATTTCCTATGGAAAATTTTCAAAATTCTATGGCACATGATTAACCATAACATGAGAGAATGCACTTTGTATTTCAGCTGTTCTTTCCACCTTTCAACAGCTGGGGTAAAGCTGTAGGTCAGATTCAAATGACGTGGTATTACTGTTCCAGTTTCCAAAGTATTGTTAGAATGGTGCCCCTTTTATCCATGCCATTCTCTCAATTTCCACGGACTAGAAGATTCTTATCTCTGATATAAGAAAGAAGAAAAAATAATGTAGAGAACTGAATCAACCTTCAAATCAAAAACATCTGACATATGTGATATATGTGTGTCAGATGTCAAGAAACTAATGGACAAAAGTATTGCTTACGGCTGCCAAGCCTGCTGATCCCTATGTATAGCTGTGTGTCCGTTTAAAAGTATGCATTTCTAGGTGACACTTCTGATAGGTGCCAAGGTTAGTGTATATTTCATGAAATTAGGCTTCAAATATTACTACGGATTTTGTCCATGTCAAGAGTCTCTGGGTGCTTCAGCAATGTTAATAGAGAATTAGAAAGCATAAGAGTAACTGGAATTTCAAAAAGGTTTCAGCTGGAATTTCTTTCATGCGCTTTCTCAACTTGCTCACCTATCTAGAGTGAAAATTAGAGTTTAGAACATTGCTCTGAAGCATGAGGCTCTTTCCGCCTTGATGCAGTATCTGAAGTTCTCCACATAAGCTTTTATATGGTTACAGTTGGAGGAGAATATGTGACTTAAAAATAGTAAGAAAGCACTTCTCTTGTGGATGTATGTTTGCCTATGTACTATACAAGCATTTATTGAAATTGCATTTGTTCAGTTTTATTAATTATGTCTGGAGTTCAAGTTGTTTTTCTAAGGTGTCTGCAATGTGTAACTAAAAAACTATTGTCATATACAAATAGCAAGGGACTTAATATTTTTACAGGAATATTTGATGCAAGCAGTCTTGTCAAACAGATTTTAAAAAAATAAAAATGATTCAATAATTTGAAAAACTAATAGGCCTTAACTGTGTCTTGAAAAAAATGCTGATCCTGATGATCTAAATTGTTCATGATTCAGTTGGATTAGCAGTGAATGATTCTGTGTTTCTTCGTGGCTTAATTCCAAATCAAATTCATGATTTTTTGAAATTGATAATTTGTCTTTTAAAAAATATGTATCTATTATATAAAGTTTACATGTTTATATATAAAAATTATTTATATATTTAAATGTGATGTATACTAAAATGTTATATTTATAAGCCAAATCCTTCATTTCAAAAATCCACACATTTCATATATAATACTATACATTTATGTGTGTGTGTATATATTCATTCCAACTTAATTTGTATTTGAGCAATCAGTGGGGATTCTTCCTCTTCTTGGAAGCGTTTGGGTTGGCCAACTCAGTGCATCAGTTTTTGGGGGAGAGTCTTTTGCCTTCTTATTTGAGCAGAATCGCTTAGTCTCTACTGGAAATGTTGACTTTAATCTTTTACTTATTTCTTAGGCCAGTGAAGTTTGTATTTAATGTGGAAAAAACTGTTACGTAAAAGTAATTGACACCAGTATTTGAAAAACAGCAAGGAAAAATGGAGTAACATATATAAAGAAAATAAATTTTACAATGTAGATGAAAATTTAACCGCAGTCCAGCAAACAAATATGGGAAAAACAATATGCATTTGAGTTGCCAAAGAAAGTGTGATGACTGCTCTTTTTGTTAGCCAACTTGAGAAAAATAGGAGTAATCGAGTACTATCAAGCAGAATAAAACCCCTCCAACACTGTTACAACTATCGCTTCAATATTTTAGGGTAATGTAATTATTGTTTACTTTATTTCTGTTATCACACATTAGGCTGTAATGGACCAATAAGTGCTATCCTTTTTCAAGATAGGTACAAATTTCAGAACAGTATTTTCAATTCCTACTTAAAGTGGAGAACTAATCACGGAATTGAAGTTATGTTGATGGAAATCATCACCAAACCACTCATTGACTTTACTGTGTATGACTCATAGTAATAAGTCTTCAAGGTAGGAACTGCATTCTAGATGTGGCTTGTGTAAGTAGATCATATCAGTTACTGATTTGAGATTAATTGGTGCTTGCATTTTTTTCTGTGCAAGTGAAGTATGTAGATAACACAAATAAAATACCAGCTAATGTAGGTTCAAAAGTCATGCATTTATTGCATTAGATGAATATTCTCCTTGCATTCTATTTTTTTTGCTTCGTACAACCTCTGTCTCACTCAGTGCATTGGATGGACTGAATGGATTCTCCCTTGGCGAACAATCTTGATAAGTTGCTTTTACCTTGTTCAGCGTGCAAGATATATCTTGATCTTTGCACTCTGTTTAAATTCTTTCTAGAGCCAGAATTATTTTCCTGTGAGCTTTTTCATGGCACTCACTGCTAGAGTATCTGAGTGTATCACAAACATTAATGAATTTGTTTTCACAACAGTGACTTCTGTAGACTTCAGTCACTATTGCAAATGTTCAGCACTTCCGTAAATCACACCCTGGAGTCTCCAGGCAGGCAACCAGAAAATAAGTGCATGCAATTGCTGACTATCTGTGAAAGCCCACTATATATAGGTTTTCTCAGAAGGGATTCATAGATGCTTGCTGACAGCAGACTGTTGATAAGACTGGGAATTCTTTGGTTGCATTCCAGGTTCTTGTGTTTAGCATACTCCACTTACTCCAATACGATCCCATGAGTTATTCCATTTTCTCCTTTCCTTGTTCTAAGCTCTGTTCCTTTGCATACTGAAACTGTGTTTTCACTCCTTGTGCTTGTTAGGTAGCCTTTCTTTTCCCTGTACCGTTGTATGAATCAGTCTTTTTCTTCCTTCTTTGCTACTATTTTTCTCCACTTCTCATGAGATTGCTGTCTCATGCTATCCTATTCTTTATCCAGATTCATTCCATCCTTTCTGTTACACTGTCCTATTTCACCACCAACCTGCTCCCTTCAGCCTCAACAGTTTAATTTTTTCCCCTTAGCCTGTCCTCATTTTCTTAATAAGCAAATCCAGACTCCCAGTCTCCAAGTCATCTACGTTTTCTCCTACCCCACTCTCCTATCTCACCACTATTAGAGATAATTTCCCTTAATTCTTGTCCAGTGTTATTTCATTCTCATTGTTTCTTTCATGACATCCCAGTTTATTCCTTAGTGACATTCTGAATGACTTTCACAAGCATCTTTTCCTTGACTTTGACACCATCACCATTTATATTCAGACTCCCACTACAGGTTTCTTTCTTTAGTAATTTATCGTACCTATCTAAGAGTGTAATTCATAACGTGATTTTCTGTCTTTCCTCTGTTCTTCTATAGCTCTCTGGGTGTTTATTGTCCCCTCTTTAGCATTCTTATTATCCTTCCAAAAATCTTGAAAACTGCTAGAGGAATGAGCTGCTTGTTCTCTGCTCTGCTTTCTGGGCCCAATTTGCCTGCAAATCTACTTAGAGCTGTAGCTTCACGGACAATTTCAGTCTGTGCAGTAAGTAGTGAATTCAGGCAGGAGGAGACCTTGTGAATTTGGACACGTCTGTATGCATTTGAACTCTTGATGTCAGAGGTCTATAGAATTTGCTGCAGAATACCTTTAGAAATGAGATCTAGGAGGACTGGAAAAAACTGGTGGAACAAGATAAGGAACATTATCCCACCTATGAAACTAATTTAACTGCTTTTCTTTTCAAAAAGGTAAATCAAATAGATACTGAGCAGTGGGGGGGGGGGGAGAAAAAAAAATAACAAACCCAAAACAACCACTCAGGTGGTAATAACAAAATTGTGCAGAATTTATAATTATCACATCAGAATGTACTTCTTTGACTAAAAATAGTGACAATTGTCTACAGATATTCCCTTCCTTAAAAAAAACAAACAAAAAACAAAAAACACAACAACAACAACAAAAAAGAACACAGCAGACAGAAATTGAAAAGCAAAGAAAAACAAAAGTAATCAAATGTAGAAGACATATTTTGAAATCAGTTAATTGTTAGATGCATACTACTGTGTCACTGCACCGTGACACAACTTGTGATGTTTATGCATCTACCTATAGTTCTAGGTATAGTTCTCTTCTGCGTGCAACAGAAGATTGCATTTCAGGGTCCACTCAAAAATAGAAACATTTCCTTTTCTCTCAGTAACTCAATAGAGAATAGAATAAGAAAGCCTGAAAAGTTATTTTTTCCCTTTTCTGTTGAATAGTCATCACAATTTCATTTTGGCTGCTTGGAGAGTTGAATTCTTTTATGTCTGTGTTCATCACAGAGAAATGTTTAGAAAAATAAGTTTAATTTGGATGTATTGTTACAGAGTATAGTGAAAAGTGGGAACTTAAAACTGGAACCAGCTTCAAGAGGTAATCCTCTTGCCCCAAGTTATTTTATGTATATCGTTGCTGGCAGGATATCTGTCATGTCTGTTATAATTACAGACTTCCTACATTCTGCCAGGCAATTTGTCACAGTCTGTTTCTCTTTTCACTATTTGGAAGTTTCCATTATGTTTAATATGCATTGTTCTTGATGCAAGTTGGATTCATTAATGAACATGGAAAGCAGTCTATTTCCATCCTCTTTGTAGAAGCCTTTATGTACCTGTGTGTTATCATCATCCTGCATCTCCTCTAGCTTATCTATAGCTTGTTCTCAATGCTGCTACACATTATTTTCCTAATCACTGACATCTCAGATGAGAGAATTTTATCTTAGCTTGCTGGAGCTTATCTGAAATTCTTAACAGGTTGATACTATATCCAGGCAAGCAGATGGATAGGTTTAAAAGCCTGAAAAAAAAATCTCCTTGTTTACCTGGAACGAAATATCTCTACTAAAATTCTTTCAGATCTCTGTGGATTATTTTTATATCCAGCTTGTTGTTACTAACAGACTTTTTAACACTGTATCTTTTTGGTTTTTTTAATGTGTATTGTTGGTTTTTGTGTGACTTTTTAACAGTCTGAATACAAGATGGGTAAAGTGCTCCAGCTTTTATAACTGCATAATAAGTGTAATACATTTTAGAAATACCTGGGAAGTAAGTTACATTAAAAACTTTTTACTTAAAACACTTTGACATCTTTATCTGAAACAAAACCAAAAAAAGATAACAAACAAGAAGTGCCACCAAAACAACAACAACAAAAAGCTTACAACCAAACAATAACAACAAAACGCTTTGAAATCAGTTGTTAAGAAAATGTCTGCTTAGATGCATGAAATTTATACAAAGTTGTTATGGTTTGGCAAACACAACACAGTGAATGTGAGCTTTTTATCTGCTTTACTTTTTTTTGAGCAATGTAAGGACATAGTTATATTTTAATATGTGGTTTTGCTAACCAAGCATAATTATCTATTCAGTCACTTTACCTTGTTGCGCTTGGTTTCAGTGCTCTCCAACCTGTTTTCTGGAAGCTGAATGAAACATTTTGTCATCCTATTTGCTTATTTCTTCCTCATCTCTATTGTCTCAGGTTCCTCATCTTGGTTTTCTTCAGTTGGCAGCCTTGGTTTTAATGAAGTTCTTAGGTATGCTGTAGGCTGATGTGCCCTTTCTCAAGTTCTTGGCTTTGTTTCTCAGTCAAGCCAGTACATTGACTTTCTTCGTGCTTTTGATATGAACTGCACTCTTTTAGGGGCTGCTTCATTGCAACATTGTTTTTGTGGTTTTTTTTTGTTGTTGTTGTTTGTTTTCCTTTGATTGTTAAGCTTTATCACTTTTCCTTGCAGCTGCTGAATCAATCGGGCATTTTGTAAACAGTGACTCAGAGCTCTCAGCTGCTTCATGTTATGTCCGTTATTCTTTTTGACACTGTTTCCAGACCTTTCTTGGTTGCAGGCTTGGGTTCTTGGTCACTGGCTTCCAGATGTATTTTTCCTTCACAGCAAAGGAAGGTGAGCAGAAGGAAGAAGAGATATGCTCAATTGAAGCTGAAACATGAAGTGCAGTAGACAATACAAACAAGAATCCGCACAGAAAAGAAACATTAGCTGGTATTTTCAGGAAAGAAGGGTAGAAGCAAGCTTGGAGACCATTGAGATAGCTCATGAGAGCCAGTTTGAACTCATTCTCTGTTGGCATGGAAGTTTTAGTGAGATCTGTTGGTAAGGTAGACATGTCATGTTCTTCTACAGAGTTATATACACAGAGGATCACAGTATATCTGTTAACAGTTCAAAAAGCTTATTCTATTAATCTAATTATACTATTTTGTGAATTTTTTAAAACCTATGCTATGTGAATGATGTAAAGTTGCATAGATTCTTTGTTTTCTTTATTTGATGCAAATTACATGAAAAAAACAGTGGAATAGAAAGAAAAATGGTCTGGAAGATTTAGCTTTACAGATACAGCCATTGCTGAATGTGCAGCAAGTTGCACGAACTTCAACTTTCATGCTTTTTTCCTTCTTACTCAAGTAAGGCTCCCTTACTTGAAGTAGGTGATATTTGACTTGGGTAAGTTCTGACTGGTCATAGTGTTAACCATATTACTAGGAATGTGCTACATAAAGATACATAATGTGTTCTAAGATACAGTTTTCCAATTAGCCAACTACAATTAATTGACTCAATTACTATTTTATGTCTAATTGCTGCCCTTCAGTTCCTTGTGGGTAATATAGTCCACCTTGTTTTACAGGAGAGCGGTGGAGATAGATTAATTATGTTTGTTTGAAAGAAGAGCGCACTATGATAATACAATAAGAGAACCAGAGAAAGCCCATGAGGAAGGTACTAATCTTGTATTCAGTGCAGAGTTTGGATGATGTCCAGTAAATACACTGTGGGATTAAATTCTGAGTAGTGAATGTGAAAAGAAATGATGAGTAACTACCAATTGAGTACTACCTATGCCCTGCCTTGAACAAAACAGATGTCCTGGAGGAAAATAATATTTGAATGTAAATGAAGAATATACCATGTGCATATAAAGGACATCAGGGTGATAAAGTTTATACAGACTTTGGCCAAGGTTTTGAATCTGTTGCCTCTGTATTCCCCAGATGTTTTTGTTGAGGAAATGTAAAATGTATAATACATAGGACAGGATTCCTAGCTTTAATTTGGTCTGTTGATTTGAACCCCGTATTAGGAATTTTATGAAAGAAAAATGAGCATTAGAATAATAGCAAGGAAAAATCTGAAAGATCTGATGAAGTGAAAAAGACTGCTATGTAGTAAATGAAATACAGCGTTATATCAGATAAACGCAGTAACTAAGCTAAGGAATAATTTACGAATCCCTGGTGGATTTCCAAGCCTAAATTTAGTGTAAGTCATAAGATTATATAGATAAAGGCTTTATCAGTGGAGACAAAGAATGTGGCATATCAAGAGGGATCAGAGAGACTTGTCCATAAACACGTGAGAAAGGTAGTATTTCATTTCATCATGATTACTGTCTCTTTATATCAGCTGGTTAGCTGTCAAGTGTTAGTGTGTTAGTGCAAGTCACTTGAGGCTAAACTTTTAGACACCATAAATGACTTTTCATTGAATAAGCTAACCAAGGAATCGATTGAGGGGCACTCTATTGGTAAAGTGTTATTACCGAGGTATGTTATAGAGCAACATTCATGAATTCAACATCCTTTAAAAAACAACAAAAATCAGAAAAATCAATATGGAAATTGTGCAAAATTTAGTTGGTTTTGTTTTTTTTTGTTTTTTTTTTTTGTTTTCTTTTTTAAAAGAGAAAGATGAAAAACAACATTTTCGCAGGTGACATGGATATTTTTTTTAAAACCAGGGTATTGGAGGCTAAAACCAAATGCAGTAGAGCATTTCAGGAAGACCAGATTAAAGAAACATTGTTAAGCACCAAGATTAGAGAGATTATTATGTATACACACTTTCTTCAAAAAGTTGAATTCCTTTTCAAGTAAGAAAAAATTATCGACTAGCGTAAATATGAAAATGTATTAAGACAGAGAAAACAAAGTTGAGGAAGAATTTCCATAGGCTTCAACTTACCAGCTATAAGATGTCTGTTAACTAGTTTGTGGACGATAAAAGTATAAGAACCTGAAGGACAGTGTGCACACCCACACAAACAGGATTTGTTGCAGAAGCAGTAACTGTGAAATAAATTAGCAGATTCCCGCATGGTCACATGATGAGTGGTTTTTTTGTTTTTTTTCTGCAGGAGTTGATTTGAGAATGTACAGTAGAAGAGGCAGCAGAGTAAACTGACAAAATAAATTGTAAATGTTGGTTAAACTGAGCTGTATTTACTGTGCCTCCTTTTGCCTGGCATTCTCTCAGTGCTAAAGGAAAAATTAACTTGATATTGAACTGTAAAATGATTTCTTGAGAGTATCCAGGGATCTTATTAACCAGAAAACTCGCGTTCAGCAAACAGATAGAACCTGTAACAAGGAGTAGTTGTTGGATGTATAGATACCTACATTATGCTGGGAAGGATTCAATATAGTTTATATAGTCATTCATCAGTATTAGAATTCACTTTGTTGGCTGGAGTGACTTCAGGACTGTTGATAGGATCGAGGTTTCCAGAAAGTATTTGATAGTTTCTCATCAAAAAGAATACCGGAAAAAAACCTAACTTACTCTGAGATAAAATGAAAGTTTTTTAACATTAGGTATGTAAAAGAAAAACTACAAGAACAAAACATGATAGGAATGGGTGTTCTTTCTTTTTGATTGAAAGAATATTGTAGGATTTTGCACTGGGATCTGAGCATTCTAGAGAAGTGGGTTAAAAATGAGTGATGATGAATTCTCTTGAGGATGCCAAGCTAGTCAGACTAATACAAGATGGTGCTGTGATGAGTAATTAATTTTAGGGAGACGTCCTCTCAGCAATCTACAGCAGACCAAAAAAGCTTACACACACGCACACACACACATATATATAATGTATAAAAAAATAATTATGTGTGTAGAACATTATATATATAAATTCACATTATGTCCGTGTATTTAAGACTTTTTCTTGAGCATGTGTTAGAGCTTACATGGCTAAAAAGAGGAATGGCAAAGGTTATTTAAGAACTGTTTTGTCCTAAGTAGCAAGTAGTAATCAAGGACTCTTCAGCTTAGAAAATAATATGACTAAAGAGAATACAAATGTAACTTGTAAAACATTGTTAGGCTGAGGGAAGATGAATAGAGAACTGTTATTTACTATTTCTTCCTTGACAAGAACAGTAGGGCATCAAATGAAGATAGCAGAAGTCAATCTCGGAGCAAGAAGAAATTATCTTCAGAAGACTTAATTAAGTTTTGCGAAGCTGTGCTGTTAGATGTTTGGAATGCTGAGTGGTTTTCATAGATCTGAAAAAGTAAATGGGAAAAGTGAAGGAGAAAAGATATTAGAGGACTTTTAAGTGCAAATGTACCAATGATTGAGAATGTTCCCAAGCATCAAATCATAAAAGGCAAGAAGCTTTAGATGACACAAGAATGAGAAAAGGGAGATAAAATGTAGGGTTATGATTAGAGAAAATTTAATAATTTTTAATAAATTCTTGAAGGTTTTTTCCAAATTAAATGGTTCTGTGATTCTGTCTGATGGACCTCTAGTGTTAAAAGAATGGTTGAACTTCATTATCTTGTAGGTCTTTTCCTACCTAAATTATTCTAAAATAGTGGAGAGGGACTGGAAGGCTGAGTATGGTGTATGAGAGAGCATAGAGACAGAGAGGTGGAGCAAATCTGATAGCAGCAAGAATGGGAAGTTGCACCTATGCAGAATGGCATCAGCATCGTTTAGAAAAGGAGTGACTTGAGAGCCACTACAGAACAGTGAAAGAATAGAGAAAAAAAAAAAAAAAACATATATTTTATGTGTATATCCATCTTCAAGTTACAAAGCCTGTTGATTCTTATCTAATAATACCATGTAGGTTTGTTGATTTTTTTAAGGTACAGCAACAATATTTGAGGCATTGGCTGTCTAGTCTGTTTAAAGAAAGTAACATAATTAATGTTATAGTATTAGAGCTGTGTTGAGATTTAACTTTTGAAGTACAGTGAAAGTTTCTGAAATATGTGTTTTTTCATGTATAGTAAAATTGGGATCATCAGGTAGCTTAGTAAAGCTGCAGAGTACATGCTCTAATGTAATTCCTGGTCTAGTCATAGTCCTTTCGTATATCAGTAGCGTATGTAGCATTTTTATTTTACTTTTTCTGTTTTCCTGTTGTTTTTTTTTTTGTTTTTGTTTTTTTTTTCCTCTTTTGTCAGGGCACCGTCAGTTTAATATAGTGAGGATCAACAGAAACATAAAAATCTTCCAGGTATCTATGTAAAAGCAAATAAAAATGAATCCCTGTGAACAGCAGAGCTGCGTGTTCTTTAAGAAAATTCCCCAGTGAATGAAATTATTATTATAAGCTTTCCAAAGAGTTTATTACAGAAAGGCTCAGGAAAGGCCACTGAGTATGAGGTAAGTGGCTGTTTTACATTAGGCTGAGACACAGAATTAGTCTGACAGAAACACTGCATTCAAAGACATGCAAAAGTTGAGCTCAAAGTCAAAGCTAATGAAAGGAGCAGGAGAGGAAACATTTTGCTTATGAAGTTGTATTTTTCGCCAAATCACTGGTTAACCCTTAGTATGATTATTTCCGGTGTTTAATTAATTCTGACATGGAAAGTACCTTGCAATGACATATTTTGTATAAAAGAGTGGAATGTTTTGTATAAGAAACAGTTTGAGAAACAATGTTAAATCATCTGAATGTCTTTCCGGCATTAACTAGTAGAAGGCAAAGGTTTTGTGCGATGCGGTCTTGCTGGATTTATTTGTCCCTTGTGGATTTGTAAGAGGATTATCTTCCATTTGAAAGATTATTCCTTCGATTACCAGTATGTATTATTTCCTAACTAATATTCTATGCAGAATGCATTGAATATGGCTCTCAAGTAGTTATTTCTTTGTCCCACTGCAGTTGGAGATGGTTCAGAATGAAAATCTTATATTAAGTGCTGGACATGTATTAAAGGCCAAGTGTGAAATCGCTGATACCACAAGCTTTACCTGTGGGTTGTTCTTTTAGTGCAGCCTCAACATTAAGAACTGCATTCTTACAAAAACTCAAGTAAGAGTGGAGCTTCAAAGTTTGAATGAGTCAGAGGCTTATGTCTTAGTTGCCATTCATAAAGACTGTGATCATATTTTTGGGCCATCAAGTTACCCAGTAGTTGTTTACCTGTGTAAATGATATCAGTTACTCTAGGGCTATTTGACCCCATTAGAATTATGAAGAGCTTTGGTCTTTGAGTGGTTTTTCTTACATTGCATTTACAAATGCATTCTGATTCAACATAGAATTCTGTTTTTCTACAGATAAAACCTTTTCTGTCTGTAATATTTATTCATATTCTTTGCATTTTCTGTGTAAATGAGAAGGCAATTACTTTACTCCTCATTGTATTTCGAGGTTTTTCACTGGGCTTTCAATGTTACTCCTGCTATCATTTGTTTCTAGCAATCTTTTTATTTGTAGCTTTATGAAATGCTCAAACTGCATTATCTGCATCAATTTTATCTGTCTGGCATAGTCTGTCTGTCTAGAAATACTTATCAGTAGTGAAAGAACATTGCTTGTCTAAGAGCAGTAATCAGTGATAAAAGGATTCTGCTGAAAAGAGAGACAAAGGGGTACTCTACACAGTGTTGTAGGGATATTCTAAAGTAGGTTTTGTATTTGTGATTCTGGGGGTCTGATGCAATTTTCTATTGAAATTAATTTCAAAGAGTGATTTCAGATGGATAGTATCTGGATTCAGGGTTAGTCAGGAAAGAGCAGACATGACTTGCATTTTAGATAAGAATCTTACAATTTATTAGAGCCTTATTTGCCATTTCTAGTACACACTGGACTGCCCTGTAAGAGTTGTCTTGCATCTGGGATGTTTAAGAATTTAAGCTTTTATTTTACCTTAAGCAATTAATCGTGGTGAACTGTCACTGGGTAGAGGCAACAGTATGTTTTGGGTCCTCTCACCTGTTTTGAAGAATCCATAGCATCTGTACACTGTTGCTGAGAATTGATTAATCTAGTATTTTATCGCTTTGGATCAGTGACAGGGAATGATGATACGCATGTTCATATGCTGTCATTCCTCATTTGATGAATACTGACATAACATAAAAACTGCTGATATATAATACAAGAGAGTACTTTATAGGCCTCTCAATTGATAGTTTCTTAATTTTTTCAGTAAATAATTCTGCAGGATATTCTTCCCTTCCCCAGCCCCACTGATTTCAAACGCACTTGAGTTGTCACGAGAAATCTTTGTTAAATCAGCAAAATCAAAATATTGGGAGGAAAGGTTATTTCACAACACACTTCAGATATATGTCAGGTAACCAAAATAACTGAATTAAACCCTTTACATGTGTTGTGAATGACAGCCTTGGCAATCTTTGTTACTAGTGAGATAGAGTAATGAAATAATGTACTTCAAGACTCATTAGGACAAATGGAAACCAGGTGAATGATACAAAATTACTGTACTGAAACAGGAAAGTGCTGCTCAAAGCCCTTCTACAAGACAAGCTACTTTAAATTGAGGGGGCCACAATGACAGCTGGGTATAACACTTCAGGTAGATTTTGCAATATACTCTTCAGTGTTTTTTTGTTTTGTTTTGTTTTGTTTGTTTGTTTGTTTTTGTCTTCTCTGACAAATCTTTATACATTCTTTTTCCTTCAGTTGTAAGGCTGACACTGAAATGTTTTCCTTTACATCAAACGACAGATCTCTTCAACTGCTTCTGGAATGTAGAGAGTTCTGTTTTCATTTTTTCCTTTTTCATACACAAAGGATATATATAAACACAGACATCAAAGAGGTTTATGTGTAACAAAGTTCTGATGTCAAGGGACAGTTTCATAAAGACTTTTGTGAATGCGTTAGTACTAAAGATAAGTTATTAAATGTATCCGGCCTCACACATTTCAAACATTGCACTAATCTAAATATAGATTTAAATATAGATAATTTTATTTACATAAGTGGTTTAAGTAGAGAACAGGATTATTTTTATTATGGGTTGTTAAAGTATGGCAAGTAACAATAAACACTTCACTGATATTTCCAGTGGAAATCTTAATTCCTTTAGAGAGCTGCAGATAACATGTTACAAGAGACTGATGAAATATAATTACAGTTGCTTCATAGTTAAACTTTCAGCTGTGCACTAAGTGATAGAAGTATTTTATTTTTTTTATTCATCATTCCTTCTCATTAAAGAGCTAAACTTGAAAGATTCATTAATGTTTTCTATAATTATATGTACTTTCAATAAGAATTTGTTTTTACTTGATATAATTACCATTTGCATGTTGTACTTGAAATAAATTTGCTTATGTAAATCAGAATACTTCTTAGCATATAAGCTACTTTTAATAGCCATGTAATTTTATGAAGTTCTTTAGTCCTTTAAACCAGATCTTGTTTTCTAATTTGCATATGCCTAATATATGCAAAATACTCAGATTGCCCATTTCTCACTAATGTTTTATTTAGTTTTAATTGCTAAACTTCTTTTCAAGTACTTTGAATGGGAGACTTAAACTGCCTTTTAGACTTCTGGCAAGTAAGATTTTATCTTACCAGCCTCTGCAGTAGTCTTCCACTGAGTTAAGGTTTGAAAAGCAGTTAACACAGCAAACCCTGTGCTGCTCCTTTAAAGAGAGTCCATGCGATAGCAGAGACAATGAATTTAGGCAAACGCCATACAGATTCTCACTCCAATGGTCCTTTTAATTACTCAAAGGAAATTTTTTTGAAGGAAAAAAAGTTCCTTCTTCAAAACTCGTGCAATCAACTACTGTTGTACTACTGTCTTTTTACTCAAAAGCATCTAGTGATGTTCATACAGTGACCCAGCACAGTAGTTTGTTGATGAAATTTGTTGCTTAGCCTGTAGGAAGTGAAATTGAAGGAGACCTTTGCCGAGGAGGATTTTTGAATATTTCATGATTATCAGTCCCTTGCTAATTCTTCCTTACTCAATTCTATTTTTTATGGTCTTGTTTGACGTTTTTGGCAGCTCTGTTAATTAAGCAGAAGTTATCCCTGATTAATGTACTGTAAGCTTCTTCTGAAGTGCTATAAATAATGTGGTGATTAATTGCTATATCCAAATGCAGTCATCCCTTAGCACAATTCACAGATGGATTGTTTTGGTGAAATGATGTCCCATTCTCATATGTATTACAGACATTGACTTCAGAAAAAAAATTATTGCTTCATTTTTTGTTTTGTTCCAAATAACTCATTTCTTTTGATCACTAATCTGCATAGAGAAGTTGATTTGATGATACCAGTGTAATATTCCTACAGATTCTTTGAGACCAAGCACTGCACTTGAAACAAATGAGGCATCAAATACTTCAGCTCTAGAATTTCCAATTTTTCAAGGCTTGCACTCTGTTCAGTTGTGAGTTTACTAACCATGTATAAAGCCAATACTCTTCTTGAATTTTAAGGAAAAGATTTTAGTATCAGTTACCAAAGCAACAGTAATTTCCAAACTTCTCTTGCCAACAAGGCATACAGTGCACAGAGAGAGATCTGATTTTTTTTTTTTTTTTTTTTTTTTTTTTTTTTTTGTTAAAGTTGGTAATATCCAACTGGTAATAACCAGTTTGCGTCAGAGAAAAAGAATGAGCAGAAAGCTCGTATTAGTATTTCTGAGTGAATCACATTTATTGTTTATTTGAGAATTTGATTTTAAACCTATTAACAGGAGGGAGACTAGTAGTGAAAAATCAGCAAGATTTCACTATTTGTTCCTTTTGAGAAAGAATTTCTCTCTAGCACAACAATGGAACACTTCTACTTGGATTTTAGATTTGAATAAGTATTTTGCTTCTAATAACATTGAAAGTCAATTATCTCATCCTGCACCTGCAAGTAGAATATTTTAAATCATATGTGTGTGCATTCATGCAGGAGGAAATACGTGATAAAAGGGATTGCACTTGGCAGTATAGAAAGACAGAACTCTGGCATGAAATCAAAGATTAAGGGGATATCTGAACATCCTGAGGAAATTAGCAGATATAGTCACCAAGCCACTCTCAGTGATAATTGAAAAGTTGTGGTAATAAGGTGAAGTTCCCCCACCCTGGTGACTGGAAAAAAGGCAACATCACACTCATTTTTAAAAGGGGTGAAAAGGATGACCCCAGGAACTACTGACCTGTCAGTGTCACTTCTGTGCCAGGGAATTTAATGGATCAGATCCTCCAGGAAGCTGTGCTAAGGCACATGGAGAACTGGAGGGTGATACGGGAAAACCAATATGGTTTCACCAAGGGCAAACCCTTCTTGACCAACCTAGAGGCCTTTTAAGATGGCGTCATTGTATCAATGGAGAAAGGAAGAGCAACAGATTTCATCTATCTGGATTTCACTAAGTCCGTTGATATGTTATGCCACAGCATCTTTCTCTGCAAATTGGAAAGATATGGGTTTGATACGTGAAGTGTTGGACAAATGGACAAATAACTGGCTGAAGGACTGAATCCAGAGAGTGGTGGTCAGTGACTCGATGTCTGTAGGAAGTGCTGGGGTGGATTCTCTTGAATATCTTTATCAATGACATGGACAATGGCACTAAGTGAACTCTCAGCAAGTTTGCTGATGACACCAAGCTGTGGCGTGCAGTTGACACGTCAGAGGGATGGGAGGCCACCCAGAGGGACCTAGACAAGCTTGAACAGTGGTCCCAGATGAACCTGATGAATTTAAACAAATCAAATGCAGGAGTTTGCACCTGGGTCGAGACAATCCCTGCTAGCAATACAAGCTGGAGGATGAAAAGGTTGAGTGCAGCCCTGCCAAAAAAGACCTGGGGGTACTGATGGATGGCAAGCTGGACATGAGGAAGGAATATGCTCTTGCAGCCCATAAAAGCAACTGTATCCTAGGCTTCATCAAAAGAAGTGTGAATAGCAGGTCAAGGGAGGTGATCCTACCCCTCTAGTCTGTGCTGGTGAGGCCTCACCTGGAGTACTTTAGTAAGGTTGTAGAGTCCTCAGTACAGGAGATATAGACCTATTGGAGCACATCCAGAGGAGTGTCACAAAAATGATCCAAGGGATGGGCAGGCTGAAAGAGCTGCAGGAAATGAGGAGACAGACTCTTTAACAGGGTTTGTTGTGATAGAACAAGGGGAAATGATATTAAGCTTAAAGAGGGTAGATATAATTTAGATATAAAGAAGACTTTGACAGTGAGAGTGGTGAGGCACTGGAACAGGTTGCTCAGAGGTGTGGTGGATGCCCTGTCATAAGGGACTTCCAAGGTGAGGCTGAGGCTGAGGTGGACCACAACCTAGGCAACCTGATTTATCAGCAGATGTCTCTATTCGTTGCAAGTGAATTGGACTAGATGACTTTTAGCAGTCTATTCCAACTCTAAGGACTCTATGATGCTATGATTTTCACACAGATTGCCATTTAGATTCAGCTGCTACAGTGACTTCTTTTCAAGGGTGGGTACTCTATTGGTCATGGTCCTGTATTGGCTGTGAAGGCCTGTCTCTTTGCTTCATAGTCTGAAAAGAACTCTGGCTGTGTTTCAAGGACTGCAGCAGTGAAACAATGTGGTTCAGAAATTTTGTACTGTTACTCTGTGAAATAGGGTGTTAGTCCAGATGGGATCTCACTGAAAGACAAGTCTATTGGATTTATTATAGAAGAGGGGGTAGGGAAGGCTGTTATCTATAGAAAATTTCTAGTCCTGAATGCTTTGAAAATCACCTTGCCTCACTTCCCACTTCTCAACTAGGTCTCAGAATCATGAGCAATTTCTACTAGTGTATCAGAAAAAATAAAACCTGTGATATGTCTTCTCAATGAATTTTTTTTTGTTTAGGATTGCCCAATAATTTTATAGAGCGGATTTTTGAAAATATTTATCTGCTAACATGTATTTCCTATCTCAGTTTCTCTAGAAACCTTGGTGTTAAATCTGAGTGCCATCTCGGTGAACAGCTGTGTTCAGTTAGCAAGAGATAATATCACCCCTCGTCCAGACTGTGGGATACTTATTTGTACACAATCTTAATTACAACAATGGGACTCTTTCCTCATATGAATGTCTGACAGTTTCAGCCCAATTGCCTTTAAGCGTGGTGTTTAAGAAATATGGCTGATTTTAGTCAGTTCATTAGTTCTCTTGATTCTAACATAAAAACAGTATTGAACTCTATCAACAGAACAATACTGGCCTCTTTTTAAGATTATTGCTATTGAGTCATAAAGACAATTGTGTCTGAATTTGGAGACTATCTTCATAGTTCAAATTCATAACATAATCTTTTTTTTCTACTTAAGATATGATGTATTTTTCTAATTGTTCTGAATAATTCAGAGAATAGAGAAAAATGAGCTATTGGTGTCCTTTTTTTTTTTTCCCCTTCCAAAGTGGCAATATTTCTTTTTTTTTAGTATTTTGGTATAATGTTTGTAATGATGTGCAAAATGCATAACTTAATAAGGAATATAAATCTTAAAGCATTTGAAACCCTAGGAGGGAATATAACATAAAGAGCTTAGTAACTGTCAGTTTAATTATCCATAGGAAATGTCAGTTGTTGCATCATTTGAAGTAGCCCCAAATATTAGATACTTCTGTCTGATCTGTTCTTATGTTTTTTTGTCTAATTATGCTGGCGTGCTTTTTGTTAGGCTGCCTGCTGAGGAATGAACTAATCCATATTGAAGACAGTAGGATGAGACCCCAATCCCATGAAGATTTACTTATGATGCTTGTGTTCATATATTTGTGAAGCTCTGTTATCTGCAGAGAAATCCGTACATATGTGTATCTCAACACGATGCACATATGTAAGTTTTTACAGAATGAGAGTAAGGACACTTGTATGTTCTTGGCAGAGTCAAGATATCTGTGTTCAGATATCAACTTTTTACTTCTTTCGGTATGTTTAGGAAAGTACACGAGTATTGCTCCAAAAGTCTTTTCTACCCATTTGAAGAGACTTCATAACATATCTTGTAGATTGATAATTATGTAGGGAAATAATGTAAAATATCATTGATATTGATAATACAGATTTACTCCTCTCTGTACATTTTAAAATTTGTTCTGTATTTAAAAGTGCTCTCATACAGTGTTTATTGTAGGTGTTTATAGTGTACTTCTGTTCATGAAGTATAAACAGATAATGCTGAGAGTACTGGGAGCAATATATTTATGAAAAATTACCTGTATACTAGGTCATGTTTACTTTATATAGTTTCTTAAGCCTCATGAATATCTTCCCATTCTTTTTTTACATGGACAGTTTAGATCAGTAATTTGTCAAAATATCAAGTGTAGCATACATTCAGACCACAAACACCTCTAATAACAAGGGCAGTATATTTGCAAACAGACATTGCTCTCAACCGAAAAACCTTTTTGTCTTCACATTTTCTAATAGGAGTTTAAAAACAAACAAAAAACAACACTGTAACTACCAACAAGAAACAGTTTAACAGAAGTTCAGATAACAACTACTTTTCACCAGTCTTCTATTACTTTTTACCATTTTTCCACTTAGTGCTCTCTTTGTGACCACAGGAGAAAATGCTGTTGCTTCATCAGCAACATAAGAAAGCAGAGAAAAATCTTAAATCCTATGGAAAGTGCTTCTCTTTGATTCCCAAGAGAGAAATATTGTCAGATACATCCTAGAAATGAATCATAGAAATTGAAGTCTAACATCGCTGCAGTCATTTCTCAAACTTTGGTTCTCACAAATAATGTCATTTACTACTAGAAGTTTGAGAGAACTGAGATGTGAAAAACTTACTGAGAAGATGGAAGATGACTTTTGACTGAGGACAAAACCATGAGAGCAATTACTGAGCTAAGGATAGAAAGTATCAGATTCAGTGGAGATAACAGGATAACTATGAATAATGACTTAGTGATTTGTAAGACAAGATCAAGGAGAAAAAGGTGTATAAGGACTTGAGTTGCATTATACGTTAGATAGATTGGTGGCCCTGCCTGTGGCATGGGGTTGGAGCTTGATGATCCTTGAGGTCCCTTCCAACCCAAGCTATTCTATGATGTGTAAGTTCTGTACTGAAACATACAAAAAGAGGCGATGTGAATGCAGCTGATACTTGCTAACAGTTGAATTACTTAGGCGTAATGCTAAATATCAAAGGAGAGAAGAACACTTCTGAGTGGAAGCCTGATGATGCCTGAAGAAAAGATGTTGAACTATTATGTGAGTAACGCTGAGAAATTAGCAATATTTCACCACCACGAGGCAGACTCTATTTAAAAAACAAACAAACAAAAAAAAACCTAGCACTTTGGTGAGCTACACCTTGGCAAGAGATATTGTTTCACTACACCTCATGTTGGTTATGATGCGGGTAGTAAAGGAGGTGACATTTTGAAGCTGTTCCTGTAGAGTCGCCAAAATACTGATCTCTGTCTGAAGTACTACAAGCTACAAAAAATACATGAAGCTGATTCTTTTAGCTCTTAAGGAAAAAAAATAAGCTAGTATTGGATGATCTACTCTATGTTGGTTTCCCCTTATGGGCTTCAATTCCTTGCAAGAACACAGTTAAAATCCTCATTTTGAATAGATTCTGTTCCTTCCTCTTATTGCCATAATTGTCTAAAATAATTAGTTTGTCATCTTGGGGAGTCAGAAATACGAGTCCATTGAGCTTTTTAATTAACTGTTAAAAAAAAATCACTGTTTTAAGTGAACTTAGATAGTACTTTCTAAACGATAGCATATGCTTTCCTAAAATCTAGAGTGCAATATATTTTTCTTTGCCAAGTGTCCTAATTTATGATCTAAAATGCAGTAGATATACTGTCAAATATCAGTATATTTTTATAAAATGAAAGGAATGTTATATATTCACCTTCTTGAAATATAAATTCAAGGTCAAATTAAATTTAAAATACAGTTTGGAATTAAAGTTTTATTGAAATAGCTTTTTTAAAGGTGACACCTTTTACAGTGGCCTTTTTAAATTGAAAGAATGTAAATTACACATTTCTGAGGGTGTAAAAGTTACGGCCAAACTGCATTTCCTGGAATAAGGACATGTTCTTTCTCTTGCAGATGGGAATTTATATGTTGAAACACATTGTCATGGAATCAGTAAAACTCAATTTCAAGTCATATTTAGCACTTCATTTTCCACAGCTTTTCTAACCTAATGGGCGGGTTAGTATACCCTATAGGAAATCTAAAAGCCAATGGCAATTGGTAAGGTATGGGTAGAATCATTCAATTGTGGTGGAAGACATTTTCTTTCTATAGTCAGCATTGAAAAATGGGCCTTAAACTGGAATGAAATGTGTACTTAAAAATACCTAGTTGAAGTTAAGTTCCACATCCTCTTACCTTTGGACAAACCACTGTCCTACTTCCTAAACATTCCCTGAACATTTCTGTAACAGCAAAGAAAAATCATTCACCTTACTTTAAATTTCAAGTAGCTAACTTGAGTCACTGAGTTTTCTTTTGAGGTAAGTAAAATGATGTGCTTAAAATAAATGAACGCATTTATATAGTTTGTAATGAAATGATCTTAATTTGAGGAAATGCTGAAGTTTTCTGACTTTGTAACAAAAGTTCATAGACCAAGTTCATTTCACCTATGCCTGTCACATACTTATGAAAAAATGTACCATAGATGTGCGACTGGGTAACATTTTCAAGTTGACACAAGAAAACTGTAATTTGATATTCACTTTGTAGGTGTATTGTGCTCACAGTGGGCAGCTTATGAAGAGAAAAGCCTGCAGGTCTGTGAGAGAGAAATGTTCTGACCCAAAGCATTTTAGTCAATTAATCTGTCTTTCCGCATCTGAAAGATATAGCCCGTATGTTACTAATCTGTGCTGGATTGACCTTGATTACCTGCTGGCTGCCCAACCCAGCCACTTGCTCACTGAACTCCTCAACATGTTCCTCTTTCCTGGGTTCAACTTCATTCCTTCATCCCCAACTTCTCTACAATTTCCTCCTCATAGATGGCACAGGGGGATGAGGAATAGGGGTTGGGGTCAGCCTATCACTTCTCCCAGTTTGGGCCCTTCCACAGGCTGTAGTCTTTCAGAATAAACCTGTTCCACCCTGGTCCTCAATGGATTGCAGGGTGATCTCTGTTCACTTTCTTCTGCTACCTGCTGACTGTTTATTGTCTCTCATAGGTTTTGTAGTGCAATTTTTCATGAAATGTTCCTGGTTTTAAGCATTCACGTACAGTGGGGAACACAATCCATCTTCTGTTTCTGGAGCGTGACTTAATAAAAGCAAAAGTTGATAAGGTGTACAAAATAGATGTACTAAGCATTTAGTTTATTTTGAAAAATCTTACAATGAAAAAGGAAAAGCATTTTTTGAAGTTGTTTTGGACTTTGGGAAGGCAGTCAGAATATTTTTGAGAGTAATAATTTGCATATAACTGAGACGACTATTAAGATTTCCATAAAACATGTTCAACAAAGGAAATACTGTTGTAAAGATATACAAACAGTAATGCAAAGTAATTTTGGAGACTTCCTCTGGATCTTCTTGCCTGCTTGGTGCTCTGCCCAGGAAGGACTGGAGCAATACAATTTGTTGATACTCATTTACAGAAAAATCAGGCCCATTGTGAATGAAACTGTCTGATTATGACAGCCTGATTAATAGGTGCATACAGTTTTTCTAGATAAAGTCAGTCCAATTTTGAAACTGACTGCTTAAATGCTGTAGACTGTTCTCCTTCTGGGACCATGCAGGGCTTCAGCAGCGCTGTAGCAGTGTTAGTTGTTTCTCCAGAAGAAAATTGTTCTTAATATGTTTAAGAAAAATAAAAAAACAACATTGTAATTTGCAAATTATAACTACTTGCAGTTATGAATGCATCATGTTTTTCTTTCCTAAACCAATCTAATTTTTAGGTAGTTGGCTGTAAATTGATTCTGCTCCCTCTTCTCCCTCCTAAGAGATAGCGTTGAGTGAAACATTACAACACATGACAAGATTCAAATTGAATCTTTTGAATTAATATATACACTTAATATAATATACACACTTAATATCATTATATTATACATTTCAACTTATAAATTGCGTATATAATTAGTTGTTGAGGGGAAAAAAATTAAGAGAAAAGAAAATTCTCAGGAAGATTGTTTGTTTGCTAGTTGTGATCAGTATGCATAATTAATGTGAAATGTTGACATGTCTCTTTTCTTTACTAGTGGTAAAATATCTTTTTTCTATTCTAGTTAAGATAGATTGAAACTTAGGATTCGTTTCTTTAATTAGATCATCTTCTCTTTCTTTTTTGAACTGGAAGTGAAAGTTCACAGCAGAGATGAAAAAGATAGGTGAAACTAAATAAAGCAACTTTTAGAAGGTGTTTCATCTGTTGAAATAAACTCTCAGGTAGAATGCACAGTATTTCTAGTACTTTTGCCACTACTGCCAAGTGGATGTGATTGATAAATACAAGGTCTACTTAAATGAATGGGCCTCTGAGATGACTACAGAGTCTGCCATATCAGCAAAAAATTTCAAAAGGTAAAATATTTCCGAAGGAGAATGTTCCATTTGCTGTCTTCTCCTGTGTCTTGTACTTTGCATTACTTATTACATATCACAGGGATACGGTATGTAATATCTCTGTTGCTCTATAGGATGGCCCAACTTATTTTAACTGTTTTGATACAGTTTTAAGAGAGAGAAGGAACTGCTTCTCTGTAACTTATTTTCAGTACCTTTCTTTCAATTAATTGGTTTATAGAAATAAATAGATTGCTCCAAAAGTACTGCCCTCCTATTTATTTATATGGTAACTATAACAGATACAAGGAGCACAAAACCACTATTTGACTAGAAAATCCTCAGCTACAAAATCCTATTTCTCAATTCAGCCAGTACCGTTAGCTATGCACTGTCATTGGTGATTGAGCAAGAGCCTGAATGCTGTGCTTATAAAAATCTGACCCAGCAGAAGCAATTTAATGTTTCGCAGGTGGTATGATGACACTGTTGCTAGGAAAATGTTGTCCATGCAGTCCATTTTTCATCAGCCTGACCAGGTGGAAGTTATGAGGTGCTACGTCCAGACTATATGTTGGATGTGATAGGTTGGTCCAGCCAAGATTTACAACGTGGTCTCTGGTCTTCAAGCAGCTATGGGTCCTGACGCTATCATGTTGCAAAGAGAAGGGCTGTTGTCTTCTCTGATCTATGTCTGAAAGTTCAAGCCTTCAGCTTAGTCAGCACTGTGATGTAACGGTTAAAGTTGGTAGTTTGTTCAAGTTCCAGGAAATCCAGAAGGATGACCTTTCTTTCCTGTCTCAAAAGACAGTGTGTATCACTTTACCCACTGAGAGCTGTGTCTTGAATTTTCTTGAATTTCATGGAGAATTCATGTCACCAATCTGTGAACTGCTGTTTTGAATCCAGCTCATAGCAGTGAAACCATGGCTTGTCACAAGTAATGATGCATTACAGGAAACCATCACCTTCAAACTTATGATTCACTAGGTCCTGACAAGCTTGCTTATGATTCCTTCTGTTACTGTACTGGCATTCATGGGACCCACCTGGCACAAACTTTGTGTTACTACAATGTGCCGTTATTGTTTCCAGTGCATTGAAGTCAGTATTCAGCTCTGTAAAACAGTTCCCTGATCATAATCCAGTGATTCACATGGATGAGCTGATTGAGGCGCTCTTTGTTTTGCAGCATGATAACTGTGTGTGGCCATCAGGAATGCGGCTTGTCTTTCACATCATTGCTTCTGCTGCTGAAATACACCACCCACTGCCTCACTATGTTCAAATCCACTATTTGGTCTCCATAAACATTCAGCAAGCATTGATGAATGTCGGTAGATGCCATTTTTTTACATATAGGAATTCACTGGCATACCCTTGCTTCCTCCACACTTCCGTGAGATACCATTTTCTCAGTCTGTCCCTCTACTGCAATCTGTCACAAAGCATAAAAATGTAAAGGAATGTTGGTGGGAAGGTTCAACCTCTACTGACATATGACTAACATCAACATATGATGTTGTAGGCTAATATAATAAAGTAGGAGGCATTACTTTCAGAATAGCCCGTGTTATTTGAAAAGGAGCATTATTAGCATAATGACATAAATATTATGCATTGGCAACAGAATAGTCTTTTAATCATTTTATTTTATTTTATTTTATCTTATTTTATTTTATTTATGTTTTCTTATCTTTAAGGAAAGTTGTGTTCACCTGGACCAAGATGTCCTCTCAATATCAGTTTCATACGTAATCATACGTAAAAATTGCTAAACACCCATTTAATGAACAAAGTTATTCCAATATTGTTAAAATATTTTAGTTCAGTAGACTGATCATTTGGTCAGACAAAAAAAAAAGAAGTTACTGTTTGGGAAGAGAAGAAGTTGATTAAAATGTAGAAATACTCGTAAATAATGTTTCTTTTATAATAGTTTTATATAAAAGACAACAGAGTGAAATTAGTGAGGGTCATGCATTAATAATGAAGAGTAAACAGATCTTCTCCAAAATGGAATTTATATGAAATATTGGATTTGTTTAGAGAAAGGCTAAATGGAGTCAGATCTTCATCTAATATGGATTGGTATAGCCCTATGGAGAACAGTAATATGGGTGTGTAAAACTAATTCTGTATTTATTGATGTACATTAATGGCAGAATATCAGTAGCGTTAGATGGCCAAAAATAACGTTATTAAATATGATGAGACATACTTCTAAACAAAAAGAAAATTGAAGTATTTATGCACATTTTTATTATTTGCTGTGCAGTTTTGTTGTTGTTTTGTTTTGTTTTTGTCATAGGTGGAAATTAGAGCAGGAGAGTTAATTCTGAATTCAAGTCCATTTGGTGATTTAAAGCAATTGTTTAGCATCTGGTACACACTTGTTTTCACTTATTCCTTTTTAGGTGTTTTCTTAACTATATCTAAAGCTGTGGTATAGCTAAAGCTAATGTGAACTCTAAATGTCAGGGTGAACAATCCATGCCTTTCTAGTAGTAAGAAACAACTCAGGAGTTCTTGGTTCGACCATATTTCAGGAAAGTTTGGATTAGTTAATGGCTTGTTTTGACTGAAAATTTGGTTTTGCTCCACTTTTACTGTTCTTATCCACAGTGCTGGAAATGTTTTCTTAATCTAAATACCTGTGCATCATCGCCACTGTTATCATCTTCTATCTGTAAGGGCTACTATTTATTAGCTGTTGCAAACAGACGTGATTCCTGTAACAAATGGATAAAGCCCTACAGCTACTTTTAACACATCTCAGTATAATAATCCTGGCTGCAGTACAAGATAAATTAGTGCTGATTGAAATCAATTATGGCTGTACAAGGCCCAATCTGCAAGGGCAGAATGATATGCAAAGAGCACAACAGTACCACTACTGTGGCTGTCTTTATGGGAATGTTTTATGTATGGTGCATGAAGTTGAAAGTATACTAAAATTAATGAAACCTGGCATGATTTAAAGTGCACTTTGACTTGTTATATTTTATGGGAAAGAGAAAATTTTGAGCAAAGTACACAAATAAGTCAAAACACCGCGCAAGTGTTTACCTGGTAGAATTCTACGGACCCAGAAAGTGATATTTTTGCTCTTTTCCCAGTCTTCAGCTGTATCAGATATAAATAGAAAATATATAGTGCATGCCTGTTTATAGTGTTCAGATCACTTTTTCTATATAAAGAATGAAAATAAATGCTTTTTCTTGGTAGACTGTGGTATATTCTGTGATTGGAAAGAGCGTGCATCTTATGAACTTTAAAAATAGGTATTTAATAACATAAATATTAATAAGACTTTGAAAGTAGCCTTCTTTAACTTGGGGTGACAGACAACATAATATATGTATTGGAGTGCGGCACATGTGCCTGTCCACTCATTACACACCCTTGAATTTAGAGTGGGGAATTAAAACATTATTCTCTGGTTAATAGCAAACACCTCAGGAGCAGAAGCACAACAGTAGCTCTCTGTGACTTTATTTTGAATTACAAATCCCTTAAAACACTGTTAAAGGTGTATTACTTCTTTATAGAGAGAGTAGTGAGGTGGTGGAACAGGCTGCCCAGAGAGGTTGTGGATGCCCCATCCCTGGAGGTGTTCAAGGCCAGATTGGGTGGGGCCCTGGGCAGCCTGGTCTAGCATTAAATGTGGTGGTTGGTGGCCCTGCATGTGGGAGTTAGAGATTCATAATCCTTGAGGTCCCTTCCAATGCTGGCCATTCTGCGATTCTGTGATATTACATGAGATGTATTTTCTCAAAATTCCCATAGTTGCTACTTTCAGTGCAAGTACAGACTTGTAAGTGGAGAAGAGTTAAATGAGACCTATGTCTGAGAGAGAGGGAAGAGTAAAGAAATAAGCCAGAAAGGCTAAATATGACAAAAAATCCTCCAATATGTCTGCGGTAGTCTTTGTCTGGAGATACTGGACTTATTCCATGTGCTTTTGGGAAGCTTTATGAGGCTAAACCAGCAAAAGTATATTGACTGCTTTCTGCAACTTAGGCAATGTATTTTATTTCCTCTACTGTGCACAAACCTGTATCTCGCACGTATATGTACCAAGTCTATTTTTATCTTGCTTCTCCGTCACCTGTTCTGTATCTTGCCTAAAGTGCATGGAGAGAATATAGCCTCAGAGTTTGTCCAATTTTCTTGGCAAAGCTGCTGTCTAACAGCTCTTGATTAAAAAGTAGCTGTCTCCATTTCTGCTGTTTGTGACTCATGTCCCTGTACATATATCATGAGCTACTAATTAGCACTCTGCTGATGAAGTGCACCATCACTCTGACATCCATGGTAGTGCTCCCTGTTCCTTTTGGCTGGTTGTACTCCCTGTTAGAAGACCCAGTTTAAGCATTCTCAGCTAATACACAGTGCTAAACTCTTTGGCTCCAATGTGTCTACACCCTCAGTAATATCAGCACTGAATAAACCAGACTGCCTTCATCTTCAAAATGCTATGAATTGCTCTATATTGCTAACAACTGTAATGTGCATCCAAATATCTGCTGAGTTCTTTGAGGGGACAGTAATTGGGTTACCAAATTTAGCTGTGATTAATTCATCATTGTAATCAGGTTACTAAACAGTTCATAATGGTCTTGATAACCTAACTTTGAGGGAGTGATAAATAGGTTTTATAAAGAGTAAGAATGGCTGACCTTGCTTTGAGCAGAATGTTGGACAAGATGACCTGCTTACCCTGAATTATTCTATGAAAAACTACTACTGTACATTTCCAAATGCCAGGGGCATGAATCAGAAGATTCCCTTCAGAAACAATAAGCCCAGGTCACTTTAGAAAACAGGAACCTTTATGTCTTTAACTACTTTTTCTTTTTTCAGTTAGCAAATTTTTATTGTCATATTCATCCTGATGAATATGCTTTCACCTCAGGTCAGAAGTTGTACTATAGCTATTATTTACACTGCAAGATTCTTTTGAGTATTATAAAGTACTGTAGATTTTGGTCACAAAATAATCAGTTGCACAGCTAGCAAAAAAAATCCAGGAGTCTTAAACCTTGGTTCCAAGTTAGAATAATTTAACTACACTTTCTCTACACCAATCATCATGCTGAATTGCTGTGCATCAAGATATGTACACTGTTTGCAGCATTCTGTGTGAATAACCATTTTTATTCCAAATTTCTATTAGATGCGTGTTGATTTAAAAAAAAAAAAAAACAAAAAAAAAAAAAAAAAAAAAAAACACAATTTCATTCTACAGGCACAGCAACTTTCCAAATATGAAAATTATATAACTCTGTCATGCACTGTGACATTCAATATAGTGCCTCATGTCACACAGCATTGGTGTATGTGAAAACTCTAGGGAGAAAATATGCAAAAGAAGGGCAAAAATATTCCTTACATTCTCCTAGTGCTAGTTTTATATTTTCTGTCTCAAAATTGTCATTGCAGGCATAGAAAAATCCTTTGATGTTTAAAACACAATGTGTCAGAAGAACAGCCTGAGGAAAGAAATGCAAAAGCAAAGGACGGAGGATCATTCTCTGTTTGCTCTTCGCATTCATCAGCATCTTTGTCTTGTTCCATCTACCAGCAAACATTATGGTTAAAATAACATCAAGATGAAACAAAGCTTTTGTGAATCCAGCTGTCACTCCAAACAAGTATCACCTCCTGCAAATTGCTATGAGTTTTGTATAACCCACGTATTGAAATATCTTGTTAGGAGCAACTGAGTGATTTAGACAGGTTATGTATTGCCTTATAACTACTCACATTTCACCCTAAATGTTTGCTTCTTTGAGTCTGAAAAAGTTAGAGTAAATAATTACTGTACGGAGTAGGGGTTTTTCTTGTCTTCTAGTACTACGTGAAGTGAACTTGCAGCTATTACTTTTGTCTTTGACTAATAGTGATAGTGCCTTTTGTCTTCATTAGTTCTACAGAAAAGTGAATAGCATGGAGGGTCGTCTTCTTATCCCTTTGTCATAAATGTTATTTCTGGTATTAGTTTTTTGGGGGGATAGGGCTGATATAGACTAACTGAAATAATGTGCAGTCTGCTAAAGATGTGTATTTATAGTAAGAGAACAAGAGCAGGTGTTACATGCTCCTGGATTTAGTATAGGGGTGCATGAAGAGTGTTTGAAGGCACAGAGCTCACTGGGAAAGTGTTGGAAAAATGTTCCAAGTGGAGAGGGGTCAAATGAGGTGTAATCTTGTCCATATTGCCTACAGGGAGTATTCTCCTGAGAAAAACTTGTCTCAACATGAGCTTGTAGGCTTGCTAGTAAAGACAGTTGGTAAGTGAGGAGCATTGGAGTACCAGGGCTTTAGAGCTCATTTCCATGATTACACAGTCATGATGGATAATGTGTTCTTGGTGGATGTAAATTGAAAAACCCAGTGAGTTTTTCCAAACTCTGTTGAACATTTCTTGAAAATGTAAATGTGTGAATGCTTAGAATGACAAAAGAAGATAACCTGTTCTACTCTGTGTGATGAGGCTCATGAAAAGTCAGACTTCTCTGGAGACACTAGAGAAGAGAGGAGTAGGAGCTTTTCTTAACTTCATTTGCCAACACGATAACATATGAAGCAGGAGAAGAATGTATGAAAGAGGAGGGAAAAAGTGACAATACTGTTTTCTTCTTATGTAAGACATGCAGAATATCTTTCTGTCATACTTTATTAAATAAAAAGTTAGAACTGACCCCTTTTTTTCACTTGTCCTAAAAAAAAAAAAGACTTGGCAAACAATGAGGTTTGCTTCTATTACGGGAAACTTAGCCATTAATAGCCCACTTAAAATATTCAGATAGCCAGTTGCTATTTAAAAGAAAATCCTGTATCACTAGTTTGCTAACAGCATGCATTGCCTTCTGTTTTTCTCACAGGTTCTCTAAAAATACTGCTGATAGAATGAGTTCCATTTCCACTAGCTTCTTGGAAGTATGTTGTTGTGTCTCATTACTTCAAAATAAAATATAGTTATAAAAACAACACAACAATGGGTTTTAAAGTTGAATCTTCATCTCTTGCTCACTAAAGATAAAAACCATGTGACAATATATAGTATACAATCCTTTTTAGTTGTTTTTCCATCTCTGTTCTATTATGCTTTTTAGTATTTTGAAAGATTCATTAGTGGTATTATAAATTAGTCTCTCTTTAGAGAAATAGGTTCTATATACAAATAATAATGACAGATTTATTATTATTATTTTTTAACTTCTAAATATAATTTTATACATCACATTGGCTGTTTTTAAAGTTTGGGAAAGTTAACTTCTACATTTACATCCACTGCTTAGACATTACTTTAACTCTTTCAGATTGTTTTATATTCTGTGAGTGGATGTGAAAGAGGATGCAGATGTTTCAAAAACATCATTCGCATCATTAGATGCAAATGCATAGAAGTACAATGCATTTTTTTAAGTGTAATTTATTTTTCCTTCCTAGGGAATTAATTACATTTGTTCCACTGAGAATGCTTGTCTATTAAAGCTCTTAAAGTTTTACAGTCAGGTAATTAACAAGGGACTTGAATGATGTCATTTATGTTAACAGTATTGTGATGAGTATTACTTAGTGTAAAATTACTTCGCGCTATTCCTGTTTGCATCACTGCTGCAGGAGTTTATTCACTTCACAATCAGAGTAAGCATGATTTACTCATTGTAGAACAGAACAGTATTCATAATAACATACAAATTTTCAATAATTGTTAAAATCACAGCAGCTGGGATTCATCTTCCACCTGGTGTGGTGGAAAGGTCTCTCTGAGGGCGTCTCTCTGCTAGAAGTTATATTCAGCTCTTGTCTAAAATTAAGAGCTTAGTTAAGAAGTGTCTGCTGTGCTGTGACTGGACAGTATGATAAAAACCCAACAAATGGTATGTACTGGTTTTTCACTGAACACTTGAATATGATTTCTGCTTTATGGAACAGTAAGGGAGGCTTTTTTGGAACAAGGCTTAGTGGTTTTTGTGGTGACTTCTCTGTAAGGACACAGCTTATGCAGGTGTAGAAGGGAGAAAGAAGTAATACGATTGCATCTCTGAGTCAGCTCATTTATATGGATATTGTCACAACTTATTTATGGTGAGCTTAATTCCCAGATGCTGTTGTGTTTGGGTTTTTTTTTGTTTCTTTTTTTTCCCGTCTGAGAGATAAGTACTTTGGAGAAGGCTGCAGAAGGAGGCAAGTCTGGAAGGAAAAAAAAAAATTAGGTTATCTCTGGGCCTCAGTTCTTTGTGTGAAACCCTTTTATTTTTATCCCGTGTAGAACTTCTGTTATCCATATCATATACATGTAAGTATAAATGGACATCAGCTCTACTGCCAACTATCATCTGTGAACAAAAATGCTTGATTTTGTTGTATGTATTTAAAGGTGTTCAGGACTGAATCCAAACTGCTTCATGAAGTGAACTAAGTGATATCTAGCTTACTGTTTGTTTGTTTGTTTGGCTGCTGATTATTAACTCAACTATTCAATAACTTTGCCTTTAGCTATACCATTATTTGTGAAGAAAAATTGAACCTTGGTGGGACAGTGGGTTTTGTCTTAATGCAAGAATGTACGAAACACTCCAGTCATCACTCTGTAATCTGAGTGCCTGAAATACTCTATTGATTGAATCTGTGTGTTTGTAAAAAGCACAACTAGTATTTAATTTAATAGGAATAGGGAGCTACTTTCACAAAAGATGTATTTGGTCTTGGCATGTTGAAGTGATATAAAAGCCAAGCTTAGTTGCTTTTTCCTGCTATAACTTCCTCTGCCTTCCTTGATTGTGGGAAATGTTGTTCAGATGCCAAATCTACCATTTGCACCCATTCTCTGTATAATTAACCTCACTACCTAGCTTACTACCTAGTTTACAGGTGAATTAAGTTCCTATAGGAGTTCAAATCGTTTACTTAAGGCTATTTTAGCTCTTTTTTTTTTTTTTTTTAAATTTCTTTTTTTTTTCTTTAAGTGTCATTAGAAAGGACTCCTGAGGATTTTGTCTAGATATTCAAATTGAGTGTATGTGTTGTAATTACTTTTTTTTTTCCCCTCCCTCCCAAGTTGGTTTGTTTGTTTCATCTGGGGGCAAGCATAACTTTTCTGTTATCGTTTGTGTGAGTCCATCTCAATCATTTGAGTCAGTTTGGTACTGCTTTCTTCCTTTGGGCCAATGTTGCAACCTGTGAGTTGTAGGCTTTTATCTGGATCTGATGTTATGTCTGCACAAAAGGATAGTGCAGTGCTAAGAACATGCTTTGGAATTCAAACCAGTATTCTTGCAGTCTAGCTCTCTTGATTCATCAGGTAGTGATTAATTTTTCTAAATATGTAGAAAACAAAGATTGTCCAAAGGTGTTTTTAAACAGTGTGATTTAAGGTTTCTTTTCATGTTGAAACCAAGTTGCTAGCATTTACTACTAAATACCTATTCTTTGAGCTGTTTTGTTTGTGTACTAATGTTTAATAAAGTCTTTTGGTTAGGTGAAATCCAATTATGCTCTGCTGAAATCTGTCCTCACAAAATACTTTGCTCAAACCTCCTCCTCAGTCTATCAGTTATGTATCAAAAAAATTACAATATAAGAAAATTTCTAGCGGAGTTCTAGATGGATTAAGAATAAACTACATTAAATGAGATTTTTATCTACCATCATTGTTGATCTTAATACTGTGAGGTTAGAGTTAGTTTTGCTTGCTCTGAAGAATGCACCTATGTTTGTAAACTCCTGCAATTCTTTGGAGATTGAAAAATGAGCCTATATCTGATGAGGACTTTCAGATGTGTCTTCCAGAACTAAATTGTAGTTTTGCCTAGATTAGCCATGCTCTAAACCCTTTATTTTTTTTTATCTCTTCTTTTTAACAGATCTCGTTTTTTCACTGCTTTGTACAGAATAAGTCACAATCATGAGTGTATCAGGCTATTATTAGAATGATTTTTCTGTTTAATCAATGCAATTATGTTCTTGGTTTTGGTGCTAAGTTTTTAATTGTCTTTTGATAAGGCTTACTGAAAAATCAGTTCTCTTCATTACTTGCCCAGCAGAAGTATGGATAATAAATACTGCATAGAAAAATGCGATTCTTGTAGTTTTTGCAAGAGATATCTGGGGAAGATTTTTTCCTGCGTAGCACCCCAGCCTAAGAAACAAATGTTATTTTGATCTACATAACCAAGTGTGTTACAAAAGTGAGACTTGTGTTGTTATTTTTACCTTTTGTTTAAGTCTACTGTAGCAATATTTAAGCAACTGTCTAATTTTAAATGTATGGGCAGCCCAATTGATTTCACGTGCTGATGTGCCAAGTTGAATGCAGACCTTTTACTCTTCCCAAGAAATGGAGCAAGTGATGTTTGAGGCAGCAGCTAAATCTCTTTACTTCCTTGTAATAAGAATGGTTACCAGAAAGTAGTTTTTAATGATAGAAATGGTAATACTAGTTTAGGAATTTCTTTTATATATATCTTTTCCCTACCGTCATAACACTTACCAGGCAAATGTGATATTTTTTTCATCTTTGAACTGTTCTCCAGTCTCTGTATAAGCCAAGTATCATATATCCTATATCAGGCAGGTAAATGTTGTCTTGATTTCTAGTGGGAATACTGTTCATCCAGTTGCAGGGAAGAGTTCTATCCCTCTGCCCAGAGATAACAAGATCCCTTTAAATTATTTCTTGGGAAAAGTGTGGGATATCTGGAAAAAGTAAGAATAAGGAAGATATTTTAAATCAATAGTCATTTATTTATACTTTTGTGGGTCTTATTGTTTTCCATGGTAAATTACTAGTTGCAGATAGTATCTATGTTTGTTTTTTTTTTCTGAACTTGTAATTGCATGACTCAATGTTTATCTCATATAATTAACCTTAAGATATCTGAAAAACACAATAAATTTGGTACATTTTAGATAGCACTGATGTGAACTATGCCTAATTATTACAGTTTGAGAACATCCTTGTTATTTTTGCATCTGAATAAGCTAGTGTATGTTATTTTGTTTTTAACATGCTCTGAGAAGTTCTGCAGGTGAGGCATTGGTCTGTGCAATGTTCTAAGCAGCTATAGGTTAAAAAATTCTAGCAGTTGGAGGTAGATATTAATAAGAGGTGACAATCACTTTTAGTTAAAATGAGCATTTCTAAGTTTACTTTCCATTCTCATCTGCCAGGCACCAAGCCTGCTGGGTTGCATATTTCTTTTGTGCTCTTCTGTGGAGCCAGGAATTGGACTCAGTGATCATTGTGGGTCCCTTCCAGCTCAAGATATTCTGTGATCTGATCCTTTCTGCATCCCTCAAGGCAAAATAAAAGTAATAATAATATTTCAGATGCAATGAGAGTATTGTTGAAAAGTATTTCTTATTTAGTTTATTTGCTGTTTTATTGGCCTTTTGGGGAAGGAGATGTATTTGTGTGTTAGATTATTTCCTGAGAGTTAACAGGCTACACAGCATGTGAGAGTTAGCAGTGAATTCAACCTGCTGATTGTTTTTACTGCTGGTTCAAATGTTTCTACTCTTCATACAACATTAATGATGCTTTTTGCTAAATTGCTTCTTCAAACAAAATAATACTAGAGGAATGAGCAACTTTCCAC
Organism: Tetrao urogallus; assembly: GCF_951394365.1. NCBI lineage: Eukaryota > Metazoa > Chordata > Aves > Galliformes > Phasianidae > Tetrao > Tetrao urogallus. The sequence goes on from NC_136817.1 coordinate 16,856,227, forward strand.
TACAGAAATAGGAGAATAAGGGTCACATTAGTTTGGGGATCAGTTGTTCAGACGTTTGAAAAGACAGCTTCATTAGCCGGACAGAGGTTTGATTAATAATTACACGCTAACGATTTTCTTGCTAAGCTTTCCAAGGAGCTTCTATGTATGTCTTTGGTTGCATCATGTAGAATCACCAAATTGCTCAGGTCAGAAGGGATCTCAGGAGATCTTTAAAACTAAGCTCCTACTCAAAGCAGGGTCAACGTTCAATTCAGACCGTTCTGTCCAAGGCCTGGAAAATCTTTGAGGACAGACCTTTTGTAACCTCTCTGGATAGTCTGTTCTGATGCTTCATTATGCTCAGAATGAAAGCCTTTTTTTTTTTTTTTATCCCTCTTTTATCCATTTGGAATTACCTCCATTTCAGCTTGTGGCTGTTGTCTCTCACTCTCTCACTGTACAACATCAGGAACAACGTGGATCGGTTTCTCAACAGCCTTGCTGTAGGTACTGAAGTACTACAATCTTCTCTCTTTAAGATTGAATGTGTCCTGTTTTCTCCAGCACCAAGACTATTATCTTGGTGATCTTCAGGTGAATTCATTCAAGTTTATCAGCCACTTTTTGTTATCACCCAGTAGACTATCAGCCTTCATTCATTCCAGGTCCATTGCTGACTTATCTTTAATAAAACATCCACAAGGATCCCTGGGTCCTTTTCAGCAGAACTCCTTCCAGGTTACAAGTGTGCACTGCTGGCTTGCGTCCGGCTTTCTGTCCACTAGAACTCATAAGTCATCTGCAACACTGCTCTCAATGAGTTCTTCTCCCAAATTGTATGCATATCTGGGATTGCTCTGACCCAAGGACATCTTGCACTTGACCTCACTCATCCTCATTAGGTTCGTGTGGGTCCACTTCTCAAGCTTATCTAGGTCCATTTAGATGGCAGCCTTTCCTTCTGATGAATCAGCAAACTTGCTGAGAGTACACTCAATCACATTATCCAGGTTGTTGATTAAGATGTTGAAAGGAGCTTGTCACAAAACAGGCCTGAGGGTCACCATTTGCTAGCCTCTGGTGGATGTAAAGCCATTAACTGCAACATGGACAAGTTGACCATAAATGTGAGTATTTGTTGGCACTGTGGGACACTGATTTGTAGGCAACATATTTCAAAAATATGTTTGTCACTGTGAGTAAGAACTTCATATTTGTTAGATCCCGTGTTTTTTGATCAGTCGTACTTGCTAACTGGGCTCTATAAATGATAGTTTTTCTGAAAATTCCACTTGAACTCAGAAGTCATTAGTATAACTAGTTGCTCTGTCTCAGTTTTTTTCTTCTGTTTCAAAAAATGCCAGAGATATTGTACCATCCCCTAGTGATTAATGTCTCCTCAACATTTTGATTTCTTGCAAGAAATATGTGACTATATTTAGGTAAAAGCAAGCTCAACATGACAATACTTGCACATGGAAGTCTTTGTGATACTGTGTGTAACTACTCCTATGTATCTTCCATCCCTTTTGTCAGTATTTCAGATAAAATAGACCTGGTATAGCATGCTCATGGCATCACTGATCTTCGCAAAACATTGTCAGTGACTCTTAGTTGAGCCACATCTTAGTTTACAGTGGTAGCAAAGGTTATAAGAATATGTCTTTCAGAGCGGTTAATTAACACAGAACTTAATTGGAGTGTTAGCCATGTCTTAACTCCAGGTATGATCTGTTCTGCCAGGAGTTAGTCTGATGAAGGAGAATGCATACCTGCTGTCCTTCAGAAGAAAGGGGAAGAAATGAGAGAGGGGGGTATAAGTGAGAAAAACTTAATTGAATGTGATGATGGTAGGCAGGAGGATATAAGTCTTCCAGAGCAGTGGACATATTAACCTGGAGGCACCAATGTTCATAGAAATGCTCTCTGCTAGCATGTAGAACTCCATGCAGATGAAAAAGTGCCAATTAGAAAATGAGTGCTAGTCTTTTTGAAAAAGAAAATCATGGCTGTAATGATTGTAATGTTTGTCTTTCTTATTATATCTTACCTTCTGATTTTTGTTCCTGCCTGATGTAAAGATGGGTGGTGGTGGTGGGTTGTTGTTGTTGTTTTTTTATTTGCTTTACAAGGCAATTTTAAACTCCCTTAGAGGGAGGGTGAGGTACTTTCGAAGGAGCGCACAGAGGATTATGCTTTAAACCATTTTAGAGATCACGAGTTAATTCAGAAGCCGTAGATGGAGCTGACAATAGCCATTCATCTGTAAGCCAGCATGTCCTAAATTGACTTTCTTTGGTTTACAGGGCAGTCTTGTTCTGAGAGCTTTATAATGTTGAGTAAATGAGGAGGATGTGTTACTCACTCTTTGTGCACTGTATTGACTCAGCAGTATTGACCTATTTATTCAGTAGGCAATTTTAGATCATTAGCCATAGTAAGCTTGTGTTCATGCTCTTCTTCCTAGTTTAGTATTTTAGTACATATTGGCATTCAAAAATGTCCATTTTGGGCAGATTGCAAAATGTGTAGCTAATTAGCTCTTTGTCCCTGACTCTTCTTGTCTGACTGTGGGAATTTGTTTGTTTGTTTTAAAGCACATACTACTTTTCGTTGCCTTGAAAAGCTAAGAAATAACATGCAGGAAGTGAGAAAGACCATCTCTTTATTCCATTCCAGTAGGTGGGAACTCCATTTCTAGAGGTGCAGAGCTTAAAATACCAATATTTTTTGTATTCTTGTGCCACTATGTACACACAAAAAAACAATACAAATCAACTCAAAACGACTACCATAAAGAAAATTAAAAAAAAAAAAAAAAAGTAAGAACAAACAACAGACAACAGTGTTTCCTATATTTTAGTTTGTGCACATAATCTCTTGCTTTTTCTCTGGATAGAACTGAGACAAATCTGTCTCCATCCTTTTATTTCCCTAATGTCAGGCGCTCGTGCACATCATAAAGATTTCACTGAGCTTTCTCTTACAGCCCACTGCTGAACTGACTATGCTCTGACAGTTTCTCCTGTAGAAAGCTTTCTCCTTTATCCTGGATGCAACTCACTAGCACACAGCCAAAGCCACCTCCCTTGACCATGCCTAATACTGCTTAGGAGACCATTTGTCTTCCTCGTGGCAAGGAGGCACTGCTGGCTTGTGTTCCTGTGTCCAGCAGGACTCTTAAATCTCTTTCCTTGGATTCTTAGACACTTAACATGTACATACCCTGTGTTCGTGCATACATTTATTTCTGAAGAAAATCTTTTTTTGTTGTTGTTGTTTTTAGTGTTTAAGGTATACAATAGTTACTTTTTATGGCATTAGAAGGATTAAAGGCAGATGCTATATTTTTATTTTTAAGGCAGACTTTAACAGAGAATTGACAATAGCAAAGATACTTGATTTTTTGAATAGCAATGACTTCAAAGCTTGAGTTGTTTCAGAAAAATGTATATAGCTGCTCAACTGTCCTTTTTAAATTATTATCTTAAATATGTAAGCATTTTCTGATTCTTGGAAGATGATCAGCTCTAAGTTAATTGAAGTTTTTAATTTTCTTTTTCTAAATCTTAAAAACATAGGGCAATTAATTCTACATGTGCATTTCACAAAGCATTGTACTAGTATTTGACATCAGTTTAGACAAAATGTAAATAGGACATTCATATACCCAATTTACTACTATTTCATGCTAAAGTGAAAATTTCTAATTTTGCTTGCATAGGTCTTCATTTATACATGTACTTGTGGACTCTACACAAAATAGCAAATATTATTCTTTGACATTCATTGTGAATTGAGAGGGCTTCAGAAGAAAGATTCTATGAAGAAATGGAAGTACTCTAGAACAAGAAAAATCAGTTTACATTGAAATGAAGAAATAATAGAACTTCCTGTTATAAAAGTCAGTATTTTTCACTGCTCATTATTTTACATGGAAGTGCTTTTATTTTCTTGATGATGTGTAATGTATGTGCTGTCCTTTATGGATAAGTATTACCAAATTGTGTGTAGAAAGCATAAGGAGAACAATTTATTCATTTGTTGTTATTAAACTGCTGGAATATGGTTACAACGCTAGAGAAAATTTATGTTTTCACTCAGTTTTATTTAATTGATTTACTCTTCATAAAACATTTTGGTATTTCATTGTTAAGTATTTTTTCACTTAACTCTTTTCGACACAATATGCATCTCTAATAGAGGTTCTACCTACGAAATACGTTTCTACGTATTTCTACCTACGAAAAACGTATACGTTTACTACTAAAAATAAACTCTAAATATACTAACCTGAGTATTTTGCAGGATGTACAACATGATGGTGAAACTTTCAAGTACCTTTAAAACCTTGGGGCAATTTCTACCTTGCAGAATCCGTGCTTTTCTCATTAGATCTTTGACAGGGTAATAAGCCTACATGACTTTGATGCTTTCCCGTTTTCTGAAACCATCTTATGTAGACATTGATCAAGAGATTAATGGGACTTGGGTATGCTTTATGTAACACAAAAATGCAGTAGTTTTCATTCTTGTGTAGTAAGTTATTTTGGAATCAAGTTGGATTTTTACTGGACTTTACTGAAGCACTTCACATCCTGACATAGTCCCTGACATGACTGCAATCACACAAGCTGTAGAGTTGTCTCCACTATTTCCTCGTGCAGAGGCTGTTAGGTTTTACATAAAAAGTTAAGTTGATCCTGATTTAACAAAATTTAATATTTTTAAAGTTCCAGCTCTATTTCACTTAGAAGTTTACCAATGTTTTATTTTTGGAATCCTGAGAATATCATGCTCAGTGTTGTCTTTCTTTTCTTTACTGTATTTGGACTAGGGAGTCGGCAAGATAATGGACTGCATTGTTCATTAGCTGTCAAGTCTCTTTTTCTCTAAATAAAACTTTGTCTCTTACTGAGTTAGTTTTATTTCCACTCAGCAGAACAAATTCAAGCATTTAACTGGTGTTTTCTCTGGGGTGCAGTCATTTGTTTCCTCTGCTTTTAGGATGCCTTCTCATAATGAAATATAGTTGTAAATTCTGGAAGGTGAAATTTTTTGAAGAATTGTGCAGCTAAAATGAATGTTCTGAAACCGAAATTTGACTAAAACTATACACACTGTGGTGTCTCACAGTTTATCAGTACCCTTTTATAACTGACAAGTGGAACGAGAAGTAAAAAAGTAGAAGTGTGCTCTGACTCACATGGCATTAATTGAAATTCAGGCATATGGTGTCAAAAAGGTAACATCTTGCTTTGAAAGTTCAGGTTACTTACTAGTGTAAATGAAAATACTAGTAGGAGCTGTAAAGGTGGAACTTCATAAATGATAGAATAGTTCAATGAGAAAGGGCCTTCAAATAGCCCCTGGTTGAACTGCCTGATCATTTTAATGCTAACAGAAAGTTAACACACGGTAATGGTGGCATTGTCCAAATGCTTTGAGCACTGAAAAACACAGGTTAGCAACTTTTGAGCAGGTTGTAAAGTGTCAGCTTATTTGCAAGAGAAAGCTGCAGGCCGTGGCCCTGGTGCTGAATTCTACTGACCATTAAGCCCTACATTTTGATGGGATTTATTCTTTAGAACAATCTCCTGGCTTTTCTGAAGCATCTTTGAGATCTTTTTAGTTCTGTGGGCCAGGAGTTTGCAGCAGGCCTCGCGAGCATGGTCTCAGTCTTCCAGTCAGAAGTGCAGTGGTGCCATGGCTGAGAAGGGGACCCTTTTCCCATGAGGATGGGGAGCTCCCACTGCAGTAGCTAGTACAACCTAATGGCTATGGCAGTGTGGCCAGGCCTGCCCTAGCCCAACCGGATGGGAGCCATGGACTCTCCACACACACAGACTTACTCACATTCTCAGGAAATGAGGAAATAATGTCTCTATTCCATGCAACTAGCCATGGAGTTGGAGCTTTTGTGGATGCTGGGTCTTGGTCATACCTATTGATGGGTGGTGCAAAGAAAATGGTTTCCCACTCTGCTCACTACCTTTTAGCAATCTTTTTAGATATACTGTGTGTGAAGAAAAAGCACAGATAAAAGATTGCTTTTAACATGATTTTTTTACAAGGCTATAATCAAGAGCTGGATGATATATTTAAATTGCTTTGATAAGTTACATTTCCATTAATGTAGTACTGATAACACTGGAAGTACATATTTGTCCAATCAAAATGAAAAAAAAACCAGTATTATTAAATGTGAATATTTAAAAATTACAGTGGAACTACTTATTGCGTATTTTATGGCTCATACTTGGCCAATTACTAGATTGCATTACTGCAATTGTAAATATAAAATGGTTGGAGAAGATTTTCTGTTTGCATAAATGTACAGTTTTGATTAGAGGAAGAAAGCTCTGCATTAGAAACAAAACTGTTATGGTTTCTAGGGTTGGCCTTACTTTTTCTGAAATACTTTGTATTTCCACTCACATTTTATTATTACCTGTACAGTTATATCTGGATATATTGCACACTGAGATTGCTCGATTTGATGGGGTTTTTTTGTTGTTTCCCATCTCACTCTACATGACTGTTCCTATTCTCAACATCCATTATGCTAGTTTGACAAACCGTGCTTCCCCCTAAGCAGCCAGTATATGGCTTTACCTTGGTCTATATATATGTGTGTGTATGTATATAAGTACGCACACGTATTGCCGTGCAAATTTTAGTCTTAAAGCTTTATAAAGCAAGATGACCAGTGCAGGATGCCTGCTTTATTATTCATAGAATCATAGAGTGGCCTGGGTTAAAAAGACCATCATGGTCATGCAGTTTCAACCCCCCTGCCATGTGCAGCCAGCCACTAGACCAGGCTGCCCAGGCCCACATCCAGACCGGCCTTGAATGCCTCCAAGGATGGGGCATCCATAAGCTCCTTGGGCAACCTGTTCCAATGCACCACCACCCTCTAAGTGAAAAACCTCTTCTTAATACCCAACCTAAACCTCCCCCGTCTCAGTTTGAAACCATTTTCCCTTGTATGTAATGTATTGTATGTTTGACACTATCAAAACACGCTACTTCTTACATGCAACCTATGTGTTCTTCCTGATTAATGGCTTTCCAAATAGTATTAATGGTTCACTCAGGAAAGGATGATCCTATCTTTTAGTATGCAAAAACTTCTAAATTAGAAGTGTCTGCATACATGGTCCAAAAAAAGAAAAAGAAAAAAGAAAAAAAGGAAAAAACCCACCACCAACAAAAAAGCCCCGGAACACAAAAACACAGTGAAGAGTTAAGCTACTGCTCTTCTGCAATGAAGTCATCTTCATTTAAGAAGAAATCTACAGATGGCAAATAATGGTAACTGTGAAACCAGTTTCCTCAGGGGCACATAGAAAACTTGTAGTTTTCATTTTTTGTCAGGGAAAGTGATGGTCAGTGTCAACAAAATGCAAATGGGTATTTCGTGCCTTTCTCTATGATTTCTTGCACTTCGGTCTTTCCTTGTTTTGTTAACTCGTATCTTATAATATTGATATATGTTCCTCAATAAAATAATGATCATCTTGCAACTAACTATGTTTTAAGGGAAAATGCCTTTGAAGTGGCTTACTGAGACTCATCAGAAGAGTAAAAAAAAAGAGCTAGAGTGAGAGAAAAGGAAGGAAATAATTTATATAATCATATTTATTTCCCAATAATTCCTTATTTTGATTTGAAAATCTACCTGTACAAAATGTGTTTGCCAAAATGAGAACTATTGTTTTCAGTATAGTAGCTAGGTAGCTCGTTTGTGTATAGGAATGTAGTGTTTATCTTGAAGGTTTATATAAAGGACATTAATATATGACTCACACTGTCTCTATAAATAATGACATAAGGCTTTTAAACTGGATCACTACTATTACCATGAATTGAGTCCCTGATTTACAGACCTGCTACTTTGGGCTAGGTTTTCCTACTTCTGTAGAGTGACAATTGGGGTGTGCACAAGCATCTATAGAAATTCATGGAAATTGCATAGGGCTTTTGAAGGGAGATGCTGATTGGTCTTAGATATATGCAGCCTCCTCCGTGCTTTAGAACACACAAGCAACTTTGTTATTTACTCTCTAACTTAACCATCTCTCTCCAATTGGAGCCCTTTTGAGAGCGTTATGCTACATAGCAGAAGTATTTGAATAATTATGACAAAATCAGACTGGTTTTTACGCTTGGTGAAGAATGACTTTCTCTCCTTGCAGGGACTGCATGTGGCAGGACAATCTTGTAGCATTCATGCAAGACATTTCTCTTGGGGTGGCAAAGGGATGTGAGGGAAGGAGTTATGAAATAATATTTTATGATAATTTGTGATCCTTTTTCTTAATTAGCATTTACAGTTGAAAGATTTTGAAACAGATTTTTTTTTTTTTTTTTTTTTTTTTTAAGTAACTTGCAGATTGTGTTTGAAAGTAGGATGCAGCAAGAAGTTGAGCAGGAGTGGGAAAACAAAGGTTGAGAACATCTATGCACAAATAGGTGCTTTTTTATCTTGAAGCTGACTGGTGATACAGCCCAAAGTCATTAGAGCTTTGTTGGAAATGCAGCTCTTAAATCAAGTCTTTGAGCTTGTCAAAGGCTTAACATGGAATATTTTGTTTGCAACAGAGATGCCTGAGATCTCTTCATCTCCTGTACTAAAGAATATTGAGAATATTCTCACTGAAAATAACATTAAGTATAATCTGAATTTAATTTTTCTATTTTTCTTGTATTGAATATTTTGTAGTGCGGATGAAATGAAATAACTGTGAAGGAATGAAATTAAATGAAGTCCACATAACAGAACTAGTGATTTAGAAAATTGTCTTCAGTGTTCATACACTCTTAACATAATGCTTACTTACAAGTATCTTGCCACATTTTTTTTTTTTTTTTTTTTTTTTTGTGCAACTCACAAGTAAAACAAACAAAATTCTGGAGAGAGGTTGCAAGTTATTACTCACTTAAAATCGTTGTCTTGGGTCCTATAATGTTGGGAATTATAACTGGGGGATTATTATGGATTTTTTGGATCAACAGTCTAAAATTGCAGCAAGTTCTCTAAATTTCACTTAAAATGGCTACTTATTAATGAAGTATACTTCAATTTTTTCTCTGGGAGTATGCTAACAGTCTGTAGCTTTTTCTTAAGTCTCTTCATGTTCACGTCATCATTTTAAAATGCCCACGGTTTTCAGACAGTGAGAAACTTGAGGTCAGGTGGCAAATGACTGAGAAGAAGAATCTTGCAGTTTTTTCTGTATGGGCTGTCAGAAGACAACGTGAATAATACATGACATTGGTTCCTCATGCAGTTACCAGTGTGGCCATAGAATCTAAATTAAAAATCTGACAACTTCATCCACCTAAGTTTTATGAGGCATTTTCCCTGGGTGAAATGAGATTTAAGATTTCTGAATAGATCATTAATAGTTATTACTGTTTACACATTTTGCATTGCAGTATAAATTCACAGAAGTTCTGGTCTGTAGTTTGAGTGAGACTGAAGTCTGGATAGGGAGGCAAAACCTCTCTGACTGAGAGGTACTTTAGACCAGCAGGTTTGATGCACTTTAATATTGCAGAGATGAGTAATTTGAACATTGCCACGAGTAAAAATTATTTGTTTGCACATATAAGTGACTTTTACAGTTGATTTGGAGTTTTCTAATCCGTTGTCTTTTCAAACATTGTATGTTAATACAGCTTATCAGCACGAAAGCCTTTCATTGTTTTGCCTATGCATAAAAGCAAGGCTTATTTTATATATATACATAAAATATAATTTGTATTTATATAAAATATATTTAATATATAAATTTTATATTATATATATATATATTTAAAGGCTATACAGGTATGTGCAAATGCATGCAGCACTTGAATACGTGTTAAAAGACATGCGGTGAGAAAGGGTAGCATTCAGAGGGACCCTGACAGGCTTTGAGAGATCAGCCCATGTGATTCTTGTGAAGCTGAACAAGGCCAAGTGTACAGTCTTCAACTTGAATTGGGGCAATTCCAAACATGAGGACAGCATGAGTGGAGAAAGAATTGAGAACTTCCCCAAGGAGAAGGACTCAGGTGTGCTGTTAATGAGAAGCTCAACATGAGCCATCAATGTACATCCAAAGCCCAGAAATCCAACTGCATTTTGAAACATGCCAGAAGAAGTGTGTCTGGCAGGACAAGGTTCTTAATTGTTCTCTTCTACTCCACTCTCATGAGACTCCACCTGCAGTGCTGCTTTCAGCTCTGAGGCCCCCAGAAGAAGAACAAAGATCTGTTAGACTGGGTCCAGAAAGTGCGTATGAATATCATCAGAGGGCTGGAGCACCTCTCCTCTCTTGCAAAGAGAGGCTGAGATAGCTTCATTTATTATGGTGCTTTTGTGGTATTTTTGTTTATATTGTGCCAGTAGCATTTTATTTTTTAATAATAATAATAATAATAATAAAGCAGTAATAAGATATCCTTAACAGATTCTTAGAATCCAACAGTGAGGATCCCTAAAGTTACCTTATGATCATAAGCACCTGTGGAACTTCTGAGATGCTGTTGTTGATGCCATGGTGGAAATTTCTCAGTTGTTTGTTGTTGTTTCTCTTGTTTTTCTATTAATTTTTTTTTAAAGCACTTTGGTCAGGCATGAATTATCTTTTATTATGTGGGTGTTGATGAGTGGATGCTTTTTCACATTCTGGAAGTAGAGAATCAAAGGAAGATAATGCATTCATTATTTAGCCTAGATTAGCTCAACATAGTTACTCTTCATAGAACAGAACACTGTATTATTGATATTTTTATAGGACTGCTATTTTACTGATAGTTGTATGTTTCTAGAAATAGTACCCTTGCAATCATTAGCAGTTTACTTCGCAAGTAGCAGGATGCTGTGGAGGAAACATGATTTGTGAATTCTGATGAACAGTTTCACAAAGGCGGGATGACTAATTGCAACTGAATGAGAATCTTGGTATTTTTTCACACTGCATATTCTTGGATAATTAATTTTATTTAAATAACAACAACTAGATATTAAAAAAAAAATCTAAATGAAAGGTAAAACAATCAGCACCATTTCTTTGTCTTCCTTTCAAAGAGCACTAAATAGAGATTTGACTGGTGGTCTGTGCTTTCAGTCTATTGGAATATTCTCTTTTCTTTTAGTTGGCTATTCTTATCCCTGTTTGTTTGTTTTGATTTGATATATCACCTCTACAGTGGAGAACTCTGAATTTTTCTGGGGATGAATCATTCCGAAATCACATTTTAAAACTTTGAAGTAATTTGACATTATTCTTCCTTTACAATATTTGAACTTTTGTAGCTCTGAAAAATAATAAAATTAATAAAACTTATCTATGAGACTGATTGAACTAAAAGGGAAGAAGACTCCTTTCACTTATTGTGTGTACAGACTGAAACAGGGGTTAAACCTTCAGTCTAACTTGCCAGTCACCTCTGCTTCTCTTCCAAGCCTTGTTATTTTGTATTTGAGAGTTACAAATCAGCGCATACTGTGTGGAGGCAAAGATATTGTATTGTTTAGGGATATTGTAACTTGAATGTGCCCTTTTTCATTTTATTATTCCAGCTTGCAACCCCAATATAATACCTCCTACTGTCAGAAAATAGAAATAGTTTTGAACAGGTTCATAGGCTTTTGAGTAAACTGTTTTCAATCACTGCCTAGAACAGAATTAAATACATCAAACACATTTTATGGGAACTGTTGAGTCATGGCCTGAACCACTGACTGAGAACCTGGGGAAAAGATCTAGTCAGTCTTGAGAGCACAGCTAAAGGCAGTTCACTTGTGCAACTGGAAGGGATGGAGCCTGGCTCCACCTGTCTTAGACTTCATTTGAAGGCTAACTGCCAGTGGGGAAGGTTTTCTTTCTGGAGATTCTTCCTTGTTGAAGCTTTCCCCTGCAAACCTGGAATCTTTGGATACGAGTGAGCAATCTTTTTCCCTTCCTTTACAGCATCTTTCTATCCTGCTGGTCCTTTAGTCGTTACACCTTTTTGTAACGTCTTTCCCATTGTATTGATCTGTCCAATTGCTGCACACATATTAAGTTTTTCCTATTTGCTGAACAAGTATTTAATAAACTTATCTAATAATTTAAGGAATCCTTAGATATACACAGTGTAGACTTTTCAATCATGTGTTTCCCTCTTCATTATTTTCGCTCTAGTTTGCTCTTGATCTGAACCTACGCATTTTTCAGATCATTTGTTTTCTTTTTCCAGTGGAGGCCATTTTCATGCTAGTAAATCTGCTGAGTGTTTCTGTTTTTCTAATCTTCATCACTGTGACTGTAGCATGACAGGGTAAAACTCCATGTTGTTGACAAAATAGGTGCTCAACACCTAGAACTGCTTCAGATTTTAAGTAGATGTATTTCTTAACAGTAATATATCGTTTTAAAAATTGCATTATTTGTGTGCCATCTTAACAGTTTTCAATAAAAAGAAATAAAAAGATAAATCCAGAGGAGTTGAAAAATTGGGTTGAGAGAAAAATCAGGACAGTGTTTTTGTATGATAACATCAGTAAATGAATTATATCAAGAGTAAAATAAAGATCATTAAATGAATCATAAAAAATACATGAGGAACAACAGTATTTCTACCATGTTCTCTGAATGGTATGGTTCAACATTACCAAGTTTAACTATTTCAACTGTCAGAAGTGTAAACACTTTCAAGAAAAGAATTTCACAGAAAATCTTTGTTGAGTTAAAAACAAGGGGGGGGGGGGGGGGGGGAGGAAACGCCGGGATTTTCTACAAAAGATTCCTTTCCAGCAAAGCTACTCATGGATTTTTGCTTTATCCTCTCCACTGGGGGGTAGGAGTTCCCCCTATTTACCTATTCCTAATATAGAAGTTTTGCAAGAGACTTTGTGGAAATATCTGCGATTTTTTGGATGTGCGTATGGCAGCAAAACTGCCACCTGATCTTGTGCCAGATGTGGAGTCTGAATGTGTTTTGTTTTTTTTTTTAATTTTTATTTTGATCTTTTAGTTATGATTTATGGTTCTCTCAAATATAAGTTGGTATGTGAATGAGCAACTTGGCTTCAATTAACTTCCACCTTATCCAAAAAGGAGTAATATTAAAAAGCCTCCAAATCTCAGGCTTAAAAAAATGAAAAACCATTGACAAGACCTGTAATTAGTAGTTACTGGCAAACTGAAAATACAATGGTGGGATTCAGCATCTGCCTGTAAGTATCCATTCACTCACAAACGCTATTAAAAAAAAGTTGAAGAATATTAATTCTTTTAGCAAATCCAGATATACAGTTTGTTCCTTTTTGAAATGATCTGAAATCAGAGGTTATGCCATTCAAGAAATATTTTTTGATGAATTTTTAGTGGCGTGACCTGTTTACCCATTCTTCCTTTGCATTTAGTCAAAATGGCATGACTCATTCACTTGAAAGAAAGAAAATGAAAAATGAATTTAGTTTCATTCTCTGTCCAATATCAACAATGTAAATTCATATCAAGTTTATTTAAAGAAAATGTAGGAAGGAAAATCCTACCACAATAACCTCTTATTGTTGTGCATTAGCAGAGTACTTTCTGATCCAATGCCAAATCAGTTTTAAAGTAACACGTCAAGGGTAAAGACTCATTAAAATAGAAGGATTAAACCATCAAAAGTTCTTGTAAATTATGTAAGTGTCTATGACACTGTGGCTATCTTGAGCAAATTCATGACAGAGGCCAGTTTTCTATTCTTAATTCTCTATATGTTACAGGGTTGTATTATGAAAATTAAGACCATGCCTTATGCCTAAATAACTGAAAGAATGAACTCAATGTGGGAAACTGTTCTTGCTATAGCTTTTATTTGTTCAAGGCATTGAACCTCTGGACTGAAAGCTGGGGCAGGGAAATGGAACAGGATCTAGATATAAAGAGTACATTTTTTAAAAGAAAGAAAAACCCAGGCCTACAAGTTAAAGAAAGAAAAATAAACTTCACTAAGGTTTGCTTATTATTTACTAGTTGCTCAATATTCTAATATTCTATGGCTATATTTTTTGAAACATCAGCGTTATGCTGTGCTTTGGCTGAGGCGAGTTCTTTATAAAATGTTGTTAAACTAAATGATGTATAAAGCTGGTTGATCATTACAGTGTTTATAAAAATCCCGAGGGCCATTCTTTCCTTTTAAAACTGGACTTCTCAACCTCTCAAGGGAAAGTACAGGCTTATTCTGCTTCTTATAAAAATCATTCTAATGCTATGAACACTTCTTAATGAATTACTGTACTGTTTTTGAAGTAGTTCTGATTATGAGAATGAGACAAACAAATCTCCACTTCTTTCTTTTGACAGTGAAATCCTTCATAGACTTTTTACAAAAGCATTTGTGATGTGAAAAGTACAAATCAATTTTATAACTAGTTAAGTAGAATATAGAATAATTTGTCTCACTTTTTTTTTTTCTGTGTGGGAAAACTTGAGTCACGGTAGGTAGTGCACAGTAATAGAATACTATATCAACGTGAAGAAAGCGCAGAATATTATGTCAACATGGAGAACAGTGTTGGTTTATCCAACCACTCTTAAAAATACTGCATATATTGAAAAAAAAAACCTGCAATGTTGTGAACTAGTGGGTAGAATTGAAGTGCCATGCGGAGCCTTGTGGTCTGTCTGCCTGTAGTTTCTACAACACTTCTGACAAGATAGTTTCAATACATTATTCCTCTACTCTGAAGTAGAACGTAGCCTGCTTCCCTAGTGTAGTCAGCAAAAAGTGCTGAATAGGCTTTTTCAATAATAAGCTATCAACATAACTAGGAATGCATGTAGCCCTATACATACGTTGACAAAATGTATAAAATGTTTTAGTAGTATTTTTCAGCTGTGATTACAGATACACTGGCTTGTTCAGATGCTTGGCTTTACATCTGAGGATAACCATGATATGACATTGCACTTGCAGCTTCTGTCTATATTTTTTAAATGGCTAAGGTCCCAAGATGTATGGTTCTCACAACTATGCTCAAGATACACTCCAGGAAAATAGTAAGGTTCAGTGACAAGTGCTAGTCCTTTTTCTGAGTGGAAATAAACAGGTTGGAGGACAACAATAACACGGTAGAAATCTGGTGGCTTGTCAATATGCCCAACCAAAATGAAAAAAGTGTTTTCAAAACTGAGTTAAAAGGAAACATCTAGGAAATTATATCTTTATATATATTTATGCATTACTTCAAAAGTAATGCTTCCTTTTTGTTTGCATGGAAACAATGGCAGATACAAAGAGGACTGTAGCATTAGTTAATAAAGCCAGTTCTCAGCTGCAAATCACTAATTTTCAACATGTTCACAACTGTTAGATATGCGTCTTCACCAGCAATGAACAAGAGCCTTTATGCTCAATATATTATATTTTTCCTTCCTTCCTTGTTCATGTTTTCACTTAGGTCAGTAATGCCTGCATAAATACATTACTTGGAATAGTTGCCAAAATTATTTTTGTTTGACCCTGCAGGTGAGCAGTTTTCCTTTGCATGCAAACCATGTTACTCCTCTTCATAAGCAGTTACTCAAAATGAATACCAATCAAACTTTGGGAACACTAACAGCAATTCCTCCCTGGAGGATGCAGTAGCTTTTTCTGCTTTTAAGTAGGGACTTAAATACAAACATTTGGTGACTTCTGTGCTTCTTCCATTGTTACTTCTGTATATTGTTTCTTGTCTCAAATGGAAATTTTAATCAGTGTTAGAAAGAAATACAACTGATGGGAAATGAAAATTACTTTTGAATTCAACTGTACATCTAAAAAAACATACGGGTTTATGGTAAATTGTTGTAGTAAGTGTTGCTAAAAAGATGAATAATGTGATAAGCAACTAGGTAGAGGATCAAAGTATAGGATGCTGTCCTGGCTTTGGCTGGAAAACGGTTTGCTTTCTTCCTATAGCTAGCATGGTGCTGTGTTTTGGATTCAGAATGAGAATAATGTTGATAGCACACTGATGTTCTAGTTTTTTTAGGGCAGTGATTAATAGGTTCAGGACTTTTCAGCTTCTCCTGCTGACTTGCCAGCTGGAAGCTAGGAGTATATCGGGATCTGGGAGAGTATGGAGTCAGAACAGCTGACCTAAACTGGCCAAAGGGTATTCTATACTATATGGTGTCATGCTGGACAATGAAGGAGAGGGCTAGTTGGCTGCAAGGACTACTGATGCTTGAGTGCTGGCTGGGCATCAGTTGGTGAGAGGTGAGCAACCAGACTGTGCATTACTTGTTTTGTGTACTCTTATTATTTTATTTTCTCTTCCTTTTCTGTCCTTTTGAACAGTCTTAACCTCAATGCACAAGTTGACCTTTCCTGATTCTTCCTTCCATCCCACAGGAGTTGAGCAAATGAGAAAACAGCTGTATGGTGCTCAGCTCCCTGCCAGGTTAAACTGTAACAGATAGCAAGAACCAACATTGAATCAACATGGTAATTTTAATAGAGTTAAGACAGAATTTGAAATTTGGAATGTGTGCTAGTAGTTGGCAATTTCGCAAAGACTGTGATGACTTAAAAGGGCAGATGAACTGGAATGAAATCAGAAGAAATACAAAGTGACCTTCTATGTTTAAAGGATTACAAAATTATTGGGTTTTGTCTTTGTAAGTAAAAAAAAAAAAAAAAAAAAAAGTTCACCTAGATACCAAGTGTCATTTCAAAAAGATACTTCTACGTCTAGTAGACTAAAGCTATTTTGTGGAGATAGTAGCTCTGATACCTCGAAGTAAAAAGTAAGTACCTGAAGGCATTTTTTCTGTCCGAAGTGTCAAGCGCCTGGTCAATCACGGTATCTATTTTCCCCTCCTAGAAGTAGTTGTATTGGGTTTAGATACTGAAAAATGCTTAAGTTAAGATATTGTGGAGAAAATCAATCTGAATGAAATATCAGATTCCAATTTTTTTTTTTTTTTAAATAGTATTTTTGGGATTGATTGTGAAATACACTATTTTAAAATAATTTTTGAGGCAATAGGAAATATTATTTTCCTCTGAAACCCCGAATTTTGGGTGAATCACAAAAATGATGTCCCAAAAGTAATAGATCTATGAAACGCGTTTATGTAGAAATGAGCAAATATTTTTTTCCATATGTGTACATATATTTTCTTCTATCCTTCCTTCTGAAAGATGCTGAGACCCTAAACTTACCTGGGTGAAATTCACATATAGATAACGCAAGTGTGCTTTAACACACACATACCTGAACGTACTTTGTACCTGGCAAGGCATCAGTTCTAAATATGTGAATTGGTATGTGAATTAGAATTTACCTAATATTCTGATACGCTCCATTCATTTGAGAGGGATTAATACGTTCATTTGAAATATAGAAGTTTCATTGGAAACTGCCTTCTTCTAAATCCTCTCCTTGCAGCTCTTTGAGAAGAGGTTGTGATGGGCTGAGAGGGCTTGCAAGTTCGTACAGTGCTGCATGGGGTATCTATTGCACCAGAACTAAATGCATCACAACTCTGCCCAAACCTCCTTACTCCATTATAGGATCTATTTATGTAATCCTGCCTATGAACTACTCATATAAAGTCGCTGGCTTATTAACTAAAACTGTATGTACAGTGGTTGATGATGTGTTGGTGTAAGATTGTTCTGAGCGTGCAAGACCGCAACATTCTGGGTAGCAATTATGAAAGTGAACTTAGCTGACAAGCTGATGGGGCAGTTTTTACCAACAGAGTTTTCTAAAGTAATGTTAAGCTGGCTTTTTTTTTTTTTCCTTTACAAAAGCTATCTGGAAAAAAAAAAAAAAAAAAAAAAAAATCATCTCCCAAAATGCATTGAGTATATCTCTTTATATTACATAGTAAATCCTAAAAGACATTGTCATGCCATCTGTCAAAAAACTCCTCACAACACTGTGCTGGAAGAATAAGCTTTTCCAGTAGGTAACAGAAATTCAGTTTGTCTAGACCTGGAAAGGTAACTGAACATAACCTGTAATACAACTGAAAAATTCTACTTGTAGTGTCAGATAACATTGCTATATAAATTGGATTTGTCATGATTTTATGGTATTACAGCTGTGAGAGAAAGCAAATAAATTTCTGGGATACCTGAAACAGCCCTAAGAATATAAACATTGCTTTCCTGTGACTAGACTGTGCCTTTAAGATGCTATTGTTTATTGGACAAAAATTCTCCTATCTCCTCCGATTACATGTTTCTAGCACAGAAGTGAGAATAAAGGGTCTTAGCCAGTGCAACCTAACACAGGGAGACTGCAACCACTCACAGGATTGCTTTCTACATCCATCATTAAAAAACAAAACAAAACAAAACAAAAAAAAAAAAGTCTGGTCACATTATCTGTGGATTGTTTCAGTGAAGAAAAAATGTTTATAAGAAGCAGATATCTCTGATATGATCCTAGTTAAGTAAAAAAGGGTATATGAAGTCCTACCTCTGTGAATTACTGAAATCAAGTAAGAGGGAGCTTTACTGACAATGATCAGCATTTTTTAGGAAGCATTTGGCCCAAAATATGCTGCCAGGATACTACCAGACTTTTTTTCTGGACTTTCCTCCCTTATTATGTTATTTGCCTTGTTTTCTGAGAATTCCCCTCCTAAAATATACTGTAGTGTCTTACAGAACTCTTCAAACAAAAAGTATTATTTGAGTTTAATGGAAACATCAGCATTCTAGTAGTAGTGCTAAATTCAAATCTGCATACATACCCAAAGGACGATAATCTATAGCAGGAAGAATTCAAATCTTAAAGGACTGACATTAAAAATAATAATAATAATAAAATAATAATAAAAATAATAATAATAATAAATTTTACTACAAGAATAGATGAGGTGGTCATAGCAAGACCTAGGAAAAAAGGACAGGTTTTGCTCTCTTACACTCAGAAGTACTCTGTGTTACATTATCAGAGATATGTTTTGATTTTTGATTTGGTTTTGGTTTGGTTGAGGGATGAAGTAGAGTGGTTATCATGACTAAAATTAAATGCTGTTGATAGAAATCCTTCTTGTGTAGGACAAATTTTTCGTAGCAAACTACACAAGCAGTCTGCCTCCCTCACCGGTTACCTGTATCACTTGTGATTCACTGATTCAAATCCTAATGAAGATGAAAAAGATGCAAGAAATTAATGCACAAAGCTTGAATATCAATGGATGATTTAATCTGTACAATGTACACTTAAATATGAGTTCAAATGCATCCCTCACAGGAATACATAACTGTCAATTAAATTGCTGTGCATGGCTATGCTTGCCTGTCTGCTTCCACTTAAATGATGGATTTCTGGAGCAATTTTTTTATTTTGATGACTACACATAGAAAGCAACTGTTGTCAGGTTTTTATTAAGCTGCTTTCAGTGAAGGCTAAGATAGTGCATTGGTTTGTCAGATACTTAAAAGAATGATGGTTTGTAGCTAGGTACATAGAGAAAGTATGTTAGCAGATAAAGCTGCAAAATGGATAGTCAAGAGTTTCACGTTTGTTCTTTCTATGTAACAGGTTAATTATAGTAGATAACATTAATTCAGGATTTCTTTCAGCTCCAGTACTTGCTGAGAAATAAATGAAGTAGCATGTGGATGATTTTGTTTTCTCACCTAGCTACTGCTATTCTGAGTTGGTTTTTCTCCAAAAAGGATGTTATCTATGACTCTGTTTATGCGTTTACATTTCAGAAAAGCCTGGCAGAGATCGCAATTTTGTTCATCCTACTTTTTGACTCTAATCTGTAGCAGAAACTGTTTTAAGTATGGTAGTACAGTTCACCCGTGATACTTAGTTGAAATGACACCAAAAAAAGTAAACGTTGAGTTGTCTGTCTTATTTTCCTGACACTGGCCATTACTCTTGCAAAACGATATTTTCCAATTGTCTTTTTTATACATATTCACTACAGCATTATTAGTTTATCCATTTAAGAATGTACATCTATCACTGTTTTTGTATGATAGTTACAAAACAACTCTGAAATACTGAAATTTTGTCTTTATTGTTTCAAAATAAACAGCAGTATGTGTACTGGATAGGATCTTAGAACGTATGATGATAGGCATTTTCATGACAAAGTAGAAATTACTCCACCATTCCTTTCTTTTTTACCTGTTATGGCATGCACAATGTGCTGATTAATTTTCTGTTGGAGGAGATGCATGCAAACAAAGCTCTGGTTCTGTGAGTACTTAATTCGTGGCTCTGTTATTGTCAGATACTGTAGGTAGGACAGTAAACTTAGCAACAGTGGCCAAGAAAGATAATAATAACATTTTCTACTTCATAAAAAAAAAATCAAGGTTAAACGGGAGCATGTTTGTTTTCTGTCAGGTAACTGACGTTTCCATCCAAAGCTGGTTAGAGCTATTTCATTGTTAATATTGTAATCATAGATGATCATTTCTGATGCCTGCTGGGATTCTGCTGCATGAAGTTTTTGGAAGAGTTTTTGTATCTGTCTTTCTGTGATATGGGCTTAAGATCAATTTGCTGTGATAAAGCCATTAACTACATTAGTGAATTATCCTATATTTTTGCTACTGAACTTGGTCTTACGGTACTATTTTGTAAAACATTTTTAGAGTTAAATTATTCTAAAAGTATTGTGCTATTACTGATGGATCCAAGCATCTTTATTGCTGATGTAAAAATAGAAAATAATGTTTTTTAAAATCTGTGACTTACGTAACTATTGTCTCCTAGGTATCTTTTATCAATGCACAAAGACCTGAAAGCATCTGTAAACTCAATGTAACTTTTGTGACAAACAGCCTCACACATTTTGTGTCACCCACTGGCAGACCCATGTCCAGAATGGAGTAAGGAACTTCTAGCATCCCATCTGCTCATAACTATTTTTAAAGAGTACAGACAGCAATTCAAGTTTACTGGGTCTATGTCCCTTTATTTATTTACCTAATGCTGCCAGGCTTTTCAGCAATAGAAGCTGTGTAGCATAAATGAAAATGTTGGTAAGAAGCTTAATTTTTGTTCCTGATTTCAAATTTATGGCAAGTATAATAAACAGAAATTATAGATCCGTACCATTTTATTTTGCTGTTTCCCTCCTCTTGTTCGATGCTGGAAATGTTGTGAGTAGAAAACTTCCTTTCTATATCACCCATCTCAGAGAGTAATATTCATTAGAAATATGGCTGGGCATGAGAGTTCTGGCAGACAATTGAAAGAGCAACTTGTATGTTTAAGCTTAGGGGAACTAAAATCTCAGTAAGTTGATGATCTAGAAGAAAAGCAGCAAAATAACTTGCTATCTTGGCATTGTAAGAACTTGATATGTTAATCAAGACTCTTCTACTGTAAGAAATAGTTTTAAGATTCTTAGGCATCGGTATTTTATTTGAATTAATACATCAGGATTTTTTAGTAGTAATTGGTGATGTCCATGTAAATAATGTAAATAATTCCTGGTGTGGGTGTCAGTAATTGTCTCATTGCTTAGAATCAGAAGGAGAAGAAATGTGCTTTTCCTTCAGTCTTAATACAGACTATTTATCGTGTGTCCAAAACTCTGGGTTCACTGACACATACATTGAAGCCATGTCCTAGAAGATTACTTTAAGTTAGCTCGAATTAACTTGTTCTGTCAGAGGCCTTCTACTGGAAGTCAATGAAGGAAGGTGTTGTAATTGCTTTCAATCCTCAGGACAATCTGTAAAGTTATGCTGGGACTTCAAATATAAGTTTTCTGTCTAATTGTGCAGATAAGTGGCACTCATTTCTTGGCTTACCCGTATAGATTCCTGAAGCAAAAGAGCAATAGAAATATGCATATCTAAAAGCTGTCTTCCAGCTTGGCACATGTTTGGAAGAGAGTTGCTTCTGACATTAAAGAGGCTGGCAGAAATGAGAAGGAAAGAAGAAAACTGAAGTGAGGGGAAGACTGATTAGCCATCAGTGGGCAAGCATCAGTACTGGAAAAGTGAATCTTCCTAAGCATCCTAACATTATCCAGACCTCCTAAAGCTATGAAAACTACCAGGAAAAGTGGTGAGGAATCCTCTTTATTACTGGTCCCGCACAGCTTGTTTCTCATGTTACCAGTGTGGGAAGTGTCAGCCTTAGGTAGCACGGCACTTGACATTATAAACAGTGTCATGCCTGGCAGTTTATTTCCAGTGAAAGAGATCATACCACTTGGGGACAGGATAAGTCAATGAGTTAAAGGCACTTGCCTTCCTATAGAAATTGGAAGTAAGTGACCACGTAGTTGCTACGTGTTAAATTAATATATGTTAATTCTATGCAGGGGATGTATGGGTAGTTCTGACTCATTGCACTGCCAGACTTCTCCTTAGTTTATCTGCTAAATTAATTCTGAAATTCTCTAAAAAGAATAGAAAGGGGAAAAAAAAAAAAACCCTAGAAAAAAAACTGACAATATTTTCAGAATGGATGCTTTGGTGCCAAGGCTTTTACACAAGTAGGCTCATTAGGGCTTTTTGTTACTGTTGCAGTTTGTTCTCCACTGCACACCCTCCTTCCCAACGTCCCTCCCCCACACTCCATTCCACCACACACACTCAGATGCAATATGTTACTATTAGTTTGTAGTGTCTGCAGCAAGCACAGTTTGTCTTCAACCTATTCTTTTTATTTTTAAAAAAGAACGTTAGATGGTAAATTGGTGGCAAATAACTCCCTGAATGAGTACTGAAGACCTGCCAACGTATGTAATGTAATTGAGTGTGTGAATCCAAATAAGCATAGGTACATTTCATTGCCAGTTTTTAGTAATGTGTATAGTGACAACCAAAAACCAGACACAGTATACTGGAATGTGTACATATGCTATGCTTGCTGCAATGAAGGTCTGCATTTTAGTAATACTTGCTGCATATTTTAAATTTCAGTTGTCTTAGAGATAACTCTAGCCATCCGCTTGCATCTAGATTTTTGTTCTTAACGCTTCTGCTCACAGGATGATTTCCTTTACTGTCAAAATACCTTGTGATATGAAAAGATTAGGCTAAGGATCAATGGAAACAGATGGATTTGCAAAATGCTTGGGTTAAATTTGACTTACTCCAATTATCTTTCTTTTTCATAATTTTCTTAATATCTGTGCCATTTGTGTGTTCCTTGCTAAATAAGTTCTAAAGCTTACTTCTCTAAGAACTTTTTTGCACAGAGGTTGTTTCTGTGCTTAGTTGCCTAAAAGCACAGTTGTTTATTGTCTTGGAGACTTCAGTTTGCTATGAAAGGTCAGTGTCTTATCAATGAAGAATTAAAATTCTTTTTTTTAGTTCTTTTTTTTAATTCTTTTTTGGTACGAATGAATTAAAAGCACAAAAAAAAATATCAAAAAAGAACCTCAAAACAAGCAAAGAGAAGACTTAAAAAAAAAAAAAAAAAAACTTTTTTTTTTTTTTTTTTTTTTTTTTTAACTTTCCTAGACACTAATTTGCTACTTCACAACAAAGAAAAGGTATGTGTAAGCAAGGATATGTAGGTATACATACCTATATATATAAAACATGAAATTGAGTAAAATGGATTTTTAACCACTTAGCACTACTGAAGTGATAGGTAAAAATGTAATATGAAACATGACGTACTATTCACAAGTGCTTGAGAGGGCCATTTACTCTGTAGGGTATACGTCTAGGAAATAACTCTTCTCTTATCTGTCCCATAATATATTTAATCTTTCAGTTCAGGAGAGAAGGTATTATCCTCTTCTGTTATTAAAAAAGCATCAGTCCATACGGATAATATCAAAGATCTAGGACCTTCTGAGCTTTGTATATTATGAACATTTCTGAATAGTTTTATAAAATACAATGTCATTGCCATTCTTCTCCCAGCATTTGGGTTCTCCCTTCTCTGTGCAGATCATTACTAAACTCTGAAGTATTAAAGTTATGTAAGCACAATGAAATGGCTCATTCCATCCCTGGAATTGCAAGGCATAGTCTCTGTGTGAAAGTCTGGCTGCTATGTAAGCCTCGCTGCCCAGTGAGAATTCTCCGTGTGAAGAAAGCAAGGTGCTGCAGAAAGTTCATGGACCATGGAAAAACAAGTGCTAAACCAGTTGCTTTGATTTTTTTTTTTTTTTTTTTGGGGGGGGGGGGGGGGGGACGACAAATATAATCATAAAACATTGTGCAACTTTAGGACCGGGTGTCACTATGTGAAAAGAGAACAAAAGAAGCAAAAATTTATATAACAAATAAGAAAAAACATTCAAACTTAAGATGATTGCTTTCTGCCTTCTAGATTGTTTATTGTTTGAGTGATTACTTTGTGCTGTGAATAGGAAATGATGTTTCCAAGAAACATGGTGTTGTGGTGGAGACAGACTAATTTAGGGGAGCAGAAGTGTTGTTCTGTTAGGGTTCTTGAGAGCAAGAAATAGTTTAGGAAGGAAATGGTTGGAAAATAGAAAGAAATATATCTTTTCAGATGACAGTGTGATGGCAGAGCTAAAAAATGAAATATATATCTCAAAGGCTTAACTAAAACTGTGAATGTTGGAGATCAGGAAGAAAAAGAAAGAACTTTACTAATATGGCCAACTGATCCTGGAAGAGTTGGGTTAAATTGTCTTTGAAAAAAAAAAAATCATCCAGAACAACTTTCTTACAGGGTGGCATTCTCAGTAATTCTTTATCCTAATTTAATTTTTTATTCCAAAAGAATCATAGCATGCCCTGAGTTTGAAAAGACCATCATGGTCATCTAGTTTCAACCTCCCTGCTATGTGCAGGGTTGCCAACTACTAGACCAGGCTGCTCAGAGTCGCATCCAGCCTGGTGTTGAATGCCTCTGGGAAAGGGGCATCCACAACCTCTTTCAGTGCATCACCACCCTCTGTGTGAAAAAATTCCTCCTAATATCTAACCTAAACCTCTTCTGTCTTAGTTTAAAGAAAGAAGGAGTTAACAGTGCCAGTCATCATCTTATTTTCTTGGATGGTCTTGACATTGTTTCACTCAGTACAACTCCAAATAACCAGTTTAACCTCCCTTTCATTATCAGTTAGGACAGAAACACCAGATTATACATCAGAGTCATAAAGTTAGAGGCAAAAGATGATGTTGGTCTATGACTGAATGAATGATTATGCCTGTCATCTTGGTCCAACTTTTGGTGGCTTTTGTTGGTCTTTGTTTAAAGCATGTTCTTTGTTATTCACTTGAGGCTCTTGCTATACACTAAAATTCTTATGTGGATTTTCAATTCTAACAACTTCTGTACTTAGTGTTACTTCTGCTTAATGCAGTAAGTGGTCATTACTGTAACAGCTTATCTTAAGAACTCTGTATCATCATTTAGCTTTCCTGCTGTGTCCCTGCAGCTTTAACTAGTTACCTTAATGTTGTGACCATTCCCTGAGCTCTATCTCTGATAGGCTACTGAATTTTTAAGAAGATAATTTATATTAATGTGTCAAGTGCTGAACACTCTCTAATTGACAGGTCTCATAGTATTAACAAAGAACAATAATAGAAATGGGAGAATTATTTCTACTTGAAGACAGAACATCACTGGTATTATTGTAGTTCCTAGGTGGTGACTAGATGGTTTTCCATTTTGTATTAAATAGGAAATTAAGATTCTGGGTAGAAATTTCTAATGAAACAAGTAGTCTTGTCTGCAAAGCAAATAAACTGCTTAAAATATCTTTCTATTTCTTGCAGAGGAGTGGATGTTATTCATTCCAAAAGTGGGGGGTTTTTGTTTGTTTGTTTATTTTTAGTGTCTTTGCAGTAGTACAAATCTCCTAACATTTTGGATACTGTCACATAATTAATTTACCTTTGAATTACAGCAACCATAAACTAAGTATCTGACCTGAAATTTATGAGAAAAGTATGTTGAGCTAATGATGCTTTAAGTCTACATTTTGTAGCTCAAAGGAAAGAAATCTCAGATCATAGATTGCATTCAGATGATTAAGAATTATCAAGAGGAGCAATGTATATGCTCTTGGAAGCAGAACTTTTTCATAGTGCAACTTTACAGTGTTGTTGACTCAGATAACTTCCTTGGCTGGCAAAAGACTGTTTGGCATCTGGGATTTATGAATCAACTATGATTCTGTTGAAAGCAATAGCAAAGCTTCAATTGTCTCAAATGGGACCTGTATGGTCTCTGCCATAGCAAATCTATTTATTTGTTTTTGCTTTTTTTTCCTGTAGTGTTTCCCTTCTCCCATGGCTGACTTAGGTTTTAAGTTTTTCAGCAAACTGTCTTTGGCACTTCAGTATATGTTTCAGCTGCCCTGGTGTTCTCCAAGAACAAAAACTTTTTTTTTTTTTTTTTTTTTTTTTTTTTTAAATCTATTTGATTTTATGTTCACTATCTGATTGAAGCATTATCACCTCAGCCTCCTCCAATAAACCGCTACTCTTTAACAATTCACTTTCATTCACTCAGTTAGAAAGGAAGGAGCATAAATGTTTTAATATGAAAGTGTTAAAAGCCAAATTGCAGTTTAAAAAAAAAAAAAAAAAAAAAAAATAAAAAATTGGAGTAAAATAGCTTTAAAGGGTGTGTTGGTCAGATTTTCCTGAATTGTTAGTTACAAAATATTGAACTGATGAATTAAGTCAAGCAGTTTAATGACTTCTAGAAAAGACAAACAGCCCTTACCAGAGGCTAATATACAGAAATACTGTTAGGTTTTTAAAATATTTCTGTGTGTTTGATGTGCAGACAAGATAGGAGTGCACAGATGCTTTGGAACCTGAGAATAAAATCAATTACTAAATTGATCATTTCTATCACTAATGAACTTTAAAAGGCAAACTAGAACATGGAACATCTGACTAATCTTGTTTTCTATTTTGTAATCATTTTAGGAATTCTTATTAATCTACATGTTGAATAATTTCTAGCCAAATAGAAGTGTCACGAGGGGAGCATAGATTGACCTGGAAATTGGACTTCAGGTTGGGGTCAAATACAAGTTTGTAACAATATGTAATCATATGCATGGGTTGGGCACTTTCCTCCCTTCCTCAAATTTCTTCAATTGCAGAGACTCTGATTTCCTCAGTGCTGGATTCATCCAGCCTTCCTCAGTGGTGAAATGTACACTGAGAGAGAGGAATGGGCAAATTCAGACTTCAGATGCATTTAGAAAAATCTCAATAGATGAATAAAATGTGATGTGTAGGTGCTATTGAAACATCAGAAGAGAGATTAAGGCATCCAGTTACTGGAAGGGAGATGACTAAGACTTTTCTGTAGTTTTGAAGACAGAAGAGGAAATTACAGAAGACCGTAGTTTGTAAAATAGATGGTGCTGATTGTTTTGATTAAAAGAGGAGCTGGAGAATACTCCATGAGCAACTCTTTAATACAGTTAAATAGGATTTATATTATTCAGAAATGATGGTGTTGCAGTTAAACCACAAGGGTATTTTCTGTAGTTCTTTTTTCATCATTGGTAATTAGAATATTTGACTGTCAATATGAGTCGTCTCCTCACTAATTAGACACTACTCCTGTGTGATTTGTTAACTGGAGCTCAAGTAGAACTGTACGTATGACACATCCTAAAATGTGACTCATCTCAGAAAGCAGGGAGACCTACAGCATAGTTTAATCTGTTAGCAGGATTAGGTTAACTCTAACAGAAAAAGATCTTAGTGTTTGATGCCAATAGTTCATACAAATGTATTGAAAGTCAAAGGTAAGGCTCTACTGCATTCAAAGACAGCTTTGAAAACTGATTTGAATGATTAGGTATCTCCAGGCATTAGTGTTTGTTTTCTTTGTATGTTTCTTTTTTTTCTTAACAACTTATAGACTGTTGCAATTACTTCTGAGCAGGAGTATACATGGATAGTGGCAACAACTTCTGAGCAGGAGTATCTATTTGAAGTGCCAGTTAGTTAATTTGCAGATTGATAAACATGGGTTATCATGGGTAGGAGAAAGGGGAGTGATATGTTTTCTCTTTTAGTTTGGAACATCCTTGAGATACAGAAATTTTGTAGTTGTATATTTTCAAGTCAGTTTTATGATAAACTTATATTACTTCTCCTAATGCAAGTCAATTTCAGCCCAGCTCTTTCTGTGTTTTGAATTTCTTTTATCATAAGCTTTCAGAGTGATGTGCAGTGTGTGGTGGTGGTGTTCGTTGCTTTTTTTGGTATTTTCCTCTTTGTCAAATGTGTTTTTGTTCTCTTTTATAGCTTTTCTTTTTCATTTTCAATTTTCTTCTTTTTGGAATGTTTCTTTTATCAGAGTCTTGGTGATGTACATTCAATACTACTATACTATATAAAGGGCTGAGAACTTAGACTCGGTGATGAATGATGGAGGAGGTGGAAGGGAACAATAGTAGAAAAAACAAACACTAAATATCATGCTTAAGCTATAAATGTTTCATTTGCTTAATTGTTGAGATCTAGTCTCTTACTCTTTGGGAATGTATACAACCTGATTTAGTACTTGATCTAGCAGCTGGCAAGTCTGTCTGCCATGGGGAGATTGGAACTTGATTATCCTTGAGGTCCCTTCCAAACCAAGCTGTTCTATGATTCTTCTACTTGTTATCTGCTTGTCACAAAATCTACTGGCTACTGATGCAGTGTCTGAGTGCACAGGAAAGCCAGTGGGAGCCAAGTGCCAGACTGGAAAGTGAACAAGAAAGCCAAGTTTTTCAGTTGGCTGGTTGTGAAAGTTCGTTTCTTTTCTGTCTCACACAATTATCCTTGACCATAAGACTGTGTTCTTGCTTTGATGGCAGACAAATATGATTTTAAAAATTGGAAGGAATCAGCATTTCAGAACGGAAACCTTCTTAGCAGTAACAACTATCCTACCTCTATGAAAAAACTAGTGAAGGGAGAGCAAAGGAGTCAGTGATGGTTGTGTGCTCATTTTGGCATTTATGCATGCCATTTTGTGTATGCATAACTTCAGATTTTGTTTCAGTCCTTTTGTTGTTGTTGTTGTTGTTGTTGTTGTTTTTTGAATGCTCCATCTATGGACAATTGTCTGAACACGAGCCAGCAGTGTTCCCAGAAGGCCAATGGATTTCTGGCTTGAATTAGAAATGGTGTTGTAAGCAGGACTAGGAAAGTAATCCTGCCCCTGTACTTGGCATTGGTGAGGCCTCACCTTGAGTACTGTGTTCAGTTTTGGGCACCTCAGTACAGAAAGGACATGAAGGTGCTGGAGCAGGCCCAAAGAAGGGCAACAAAGCTTGTAGAAGAGCTTGGAGAATATTCCCTATGAGGAGAGACTGAAAGAACTGGGGCTGTTTAGTCTGGGGAAGAGTATGGGAGTCCTCATTGCTTTCTTCAAATACCTGAAAGGTGCTTACAGTGAAAGCAGAATTGCCTCTTCTGGTTGTTGACAGGTGACAGGATGAGGGGAAATGGCTTCAAGTTGTGCCAGGGTAAGTTTAGGTTGGATATCAGGTAACAGTTCTTTACAGAAAGGGATGTGAAGCGTTGGAATAGGTTCCCCAGGGAGGTGGTTGAGTCACCATCCCTGGATGTGTTTAAAAACCGTTTGGATGTGGTGCTCAGGGACATGATTTAGCAGAGGGTTTTTAGAGTTAGAATAGTTTGGTTTAGGTTGTTGTTGGACTTGAAAACAGAAAACAATTTCTTTTAGGCTGTAAAAATTGTCATTTTTACTGCAGTAATGTGTTATGTCTTTTCCTCAAGTTCTCCAGTTTGCTGAAGATATGCTGATCAGTAAAGATGTTAATCTCTGTAGAAACTAAGTATCCTTTACTTGTAACCTGTTGAGTTCTGTTTTTTCCTCAAAATAACCAGGGGGAAGGGGACTGGTGATACCTGAAGCAATTGTACAAAGAGTATGAAATGGTATATTATATCAGTTACTAGTATAAACTACTTCCTTGTAACTCCCACTTTACACATACCTTTAGTTTCCCATAACATTTCCCCTCTAAAATAAAATTTATAAGGATTTTCCTTGAAATACTTTTCTTAAAGCTGAAAAAACTGCCGTTTAGTAATTAGCCAAACAAAATACAAACATGAGAAATTTTTTCTAGGTAGTGTGGTTTTTTAATAGAGATATGCAATGATTATTTTTTCTTTTGAACCAGGTGTACTACTGTGTGAACTAATTCGATTTTTACGATATAAATCCCAGATGTGGTAATTGTAGTCTTTGAACGATATGAAAATTAAAATCAGTTCTTTCCTCTCTTTGATAGCTTTTCATAGTATTGATACTATTGATACCATAGTATTGCAGATGTTTTTTTCTCTTTTAATCAGATCAAGTGTTAGTCTTAGATGTTTTAATGTAGCTCAAAATCTTTTGGGAGTGTTCTGTCAGTATTTGGATTGTGTGAATAAGTTCATCTCTGATGGGTTTTCCCTGAGTCTGCCTACAGTTGTGCGTTTCTCAAGTACAACGTGCTTGTTGTCAGTCTTAGGGTGCTGGGCTGTTCTGTCAGGGCACAGCGAAAGAATGTCTCTTGATCACTCTGGATTGTTCCTCCTGAATGGGGTTTAGTTTGTAAAAACATGACTGATGGGTTTGGTAAAGGACCTAAAGTGTTCAGGAGGCCAACCCTCCTGAATCATAATGCTTTTATGTGTTAGGTAAATAAAATGATTAACTAGTACGGAATTCTGTAGGAATTTTCTTAAAAAAAAAAAAAAAAAAAAATCAAAACCCTTGTTTTGTCTTCAGTAGTCAGAGAAGCCAGATTTCTCCCATGTCAATCTAAATTTCTGCAAGGCTAACACCATCTTTCATTCAGGCTTTCTCTGCACTTTTCTAGGTCTCATTTTCCGCACCTATATTTCCTGCTCTGTATCCCCACACCCTAAGGACCATTTCAAAATCCATTACTGGATGTTATTTCTTTTGAAGTAAATATATTAAGTGTGCACTTTTGCACCTTCCTTGAGAGGTACAGAGTGAAACCGCTGACTCATATCTTTCATAGGTTAAACACCAACTTGTACATC
Organism: Tetrao urogallus; assembly: GCF_951394365.1. NCBI lineage: Eukaryota > Metazoa > Chordata > Aves > Galliformes > Phasianidae > Tetrao > Tetrao urogallus. The sequence goes on from NC_136817.1 coordinate 16,887,166, forward strand.
ACAGTGTGACATTTGTCCTTCCTATTTAAAAAAAAAAAAAAAAAAAAAGAGCTTGTGATCCAATATAATATGCAAATGATCTGCTAAAACATTACTTAACTTCTCATTTTTCATCCTGTATTATAAGAAATATTCTGCACCCAATGGGGCAATAGTCTTCTAAGGATTCATATGTTCATCATTATACTGAGCAATTAAAAACTCATATGATGCTTCCACTTGAAAGATTAGAGGCTTGCTTTCATTGCTTTTCCTTCTTCAGTTATCATATTAAATTATGCAGTGTTTCTGTAGTGACTCACATTCCAGACATTTTAGAAGCATTAAATAGGAATGATTTTTTTCATAGAAATTCCATGTCCTCAGGGAAAATGTTTTCTTTGTTTTGAGTGGAAACATGTGAGAAAATTTCCTGCATGCAGTCTAGCATTAGTTGGTGATCTATAAAGTATAACATTGTTTTTATTCCCACTGAAGCTAACAAGATTAGGTATAGAGAACAGTATGTCCTATCTGCAAGGATCATACCTCTGTAAGAATTTTTGTAGCAGATAATGGAAATTGATAGAGGTGTGTGTTTTCTAATGATTGTGATTAACAATACTGAGAAATGTCTGATTGTTTTTTTCCAGAAACCTCCTTACGAATATTAACTCAGAAAATATGAATCTAACCAAATACAACCTCCTCAAGAAACAATTTTTCTTTAAATTAAGAGCCATGGAGGGTGTTCTGATAGTGATTGCTTGTTTGTTTTTCCATAGGATCTTTTAATACCAAAGCACGAAGGCCCACCATAATGTCAGAGCTGATGAGCAAAATATCTTGTACTGGCCATCATTTAGGGAAAATTGAACTGTTATTTTGTCAGAGATAAACATTCAATTTGTATTTATGCAAATTTCACCCTCTACCTTCAAATTAACAGAATGGCTTGAGTTGAATTGGACGGTAAAGACTATTTGCTATGAGCAGGGTCGCCACCCACTTAATTAGGTTGCCCAAAGCCTCACCCAACTTGCTTTGAATGCCTTCAGGGGCAGGGCATCCCCAATTAATAGTGCACCAGTTTTGCATCTAGTGTTTTTCTTCTGATTTTCTTTATGATTACGACTTTTAATGCATTGAATAGTACAAAATACAATAAATACTGAGCCTGCATTAAGTGTTACTTCTTTCTTGGCATTTTGCAGTACTTCTAATGAAACCAGAGACAAAAGACTAGATGCCGAGGAGGCCAAACTGTGGGTTCTTCAATAGTCAGTAGAGAACGCTGTACTTCATACTAGGAGTAAAATATTCTAGATGCAATTTTGGGAGTCATCACTACATTGCTTCAAATGCATTTTCTTATGAATATAGTATGACTTCACACAATGAAAAGAATGCTGAATTCAATTAGTAGATTAAATTTTAATAATACTTGACCCAGAATCCACCAGAGAGCTGTTTCTTGATCTATGAGGTATGTTACTTAGATCCTAGTCTTTTATCTGATTTGGAAATCTGTGGAACAGACATTGAAATACTGTAATTTAAACACTTGGAATGCAAATTCTGGTAATATAAATCTAGCAAAATGTAAGTGATAGAGAAAGAAGGCCTGATAAGATTGTATGTACTTGCTTCTAACCAAGTTCTCCCAAGGGATGTATTTTAACTTTCTCAGTTTTCTGTATGTAATGTTTAATTCATGCTTTAATATTTGCTAATGTCAGTTATTTAACTGTTACTATTCTATACCATAAAATCTGCATGTAGTCTGAGTCTTCACTACACTTGACCCCCTTCATGTAGCTAGGGTAGGTGTTGCTCTGTGCTATTCACAATTCAAACAAATTTGGAGGGGAAACATAGAAGTCTGGTGGAAAGAATACATTGTTCTCAGGTGATTCAGTCGTTATTCATTACTCTTCAGTTTCAAGGTCACTAAACTATTTTTTGCTCAAAGGCTGTCAGGCAGTGAAACACTTAAGTAGTAGTGAAAATACAGATATTACACATTTGAACTGTGACAGTATAGTATCACTTGCAGCTGATAATTCATAGATTAACTCTGAAGGATGCTTCATTGTCTACAACTTAATAGGAAGAAAATCAAATTTGTTTCTAGATAATTGGCCTTATCATATGCTGTGTACTTTGACAAAATTACTCAAACAAGAAGCCATTGTTAAATCTTGAAGACTCGGTATCAGCAATTTTCTTTTCTTGAGGGTTCTTTGGAAACTTAGCAAGAGAGTTTCCAAATTTTGAAAAGATGCTTCATCTTATTGACCCTGTATATAAGTCAACATTGAAACAAAATGTAACTGGTTGATTATCTTTGTACACTTGTTATTGTGGCTTTATATAGAGGTTTTCTTTCCCAGCAATATCATTTTTATATGTTAGTTGAAAAGTTCACATTTCTTCTTCAGGGATGATATATATTTAGAGGATCAAGTTAAAATTCCTGGTTGAAAACTGCTTTTTTTAAACATATTCTGAAAGACTTTTTTTTAATGCTAGACTTCCTAAAAATATGACCGTTTACTCTAAAATATAGAGAAGTTTGTGACTTTAAACAAAAAAAAAAAAAAAAAAAGCAAAAAGAAACCAACAACCAAACAAAAAAAACAAACAAACAACAACAACAACAACAAAAAAAAACAGAAATAACCTGAAAATCCAAGAAACATCAATCCGTGAAGGAAAAAGAGATCAGGAATTTACATATTAGTTAGACATAATGGTTATCTACATATGCACCATTCCAAATCAGTAAAAAAACCAGCAATTTCAGTAGTTGTATATGGTAACAGGCTAATGTTCGCTTTTTTGCATTCTAATTTCAGTCAGTGTATCACCTAACCTGTTACATGCACTTCTTTTTACCTCCTGTCCACTATTGAAAAATGCATTTTTTTTCTTTTATAGAATAGGCTTTTTGAGCTACTGTGATCACAGCTGCATGCATATTCATTATGTGGCTACACCAAGGATTATCTGAAAACAATTTACATAATCACCTCTTCCTGTCTTAAGAATTTATTGGGCTGATGTATCCAGAGAACTTTCCACAATGCTTTTTGCTGGGAGTTTTCACATAACATTTAGTCGAAAGTTATACAACTTTTCTCAAAATGTTTTTCCATTTTTACATTTTACTAAATGTATGGAATTTAATATGTCAGCTCACACCTGAAAGACAGGAGCAGAAAAAAAAAAAAGACTTAAATGTGCAAACATGTTTGTAGAAGCATTCTAAATAATTTTTGTGTGAAGGATCTTTCACTCTAAAGCTGAGCTTAATTGATTGATCTTAAAAATGAAGACACATTGAAACAAGTGCCAACTTATAACAGATTTTTATACCGGAGTGTAGTTTATGTGTACAGCTGAGAGCAAAATGCCAGATACCCTAAAAGAATTAGAATTTGCTAAAATACATTGAAATAAATTGTATTTTCTCCTTATGTCCAGCAAAGTTGACCTGCTAAGGTGGAGAAAATAATTGAGAGAACAACTACTTCGGATATGATTTTAACAAATAGCCAGGATAGAGCTGAGTCTAGAAGTAAGTCATTACGATGAAACCATTCAGAAACAGAATGCTTCAAAGAATGACTTAGGCCACTGGGTACCTTCTCTGACTAGAAAATGAGGGAATGATAACAGAAAATTAACAGCAATAAGTTTTGAAATGTAAAGTTTGACCAACTGATAAAATAATTAGGTGGAAGAAATCATTTAAGGGATAAAGGTCCAGGGGAAGGTTACTTAAAGAGGGGATATAAAAACTATCACGGAAAATGATTTTGACAGATAGGAGTACAGATAGGAAGTATATCAATAGGCAAAAATATAATATGATTCTTGCTCATTTAAAAAGTGATTAAAATGAAAGTGGTAATAGCACAGTTTTGCTAATAGCACTTAGATAAGTAGGGACAAACACATAGGGGTAAAATTACTAAGATGTAAGAAGTGACAATTACTAAAAGGCATTAAAAACGTTATATTTGCTATTTAATGAAACTAGAGAAAACAGTAAATCCATTATTTAATGGGGAGTATGATAAAGTAACGGATAGCATAGCACGCTTAAATGCTCCATATTCTTCTGTGTTTCAGGCCTTTTTAAAAAAAAAACAAATGAAGAAAACAAACAGCACTTATAATGATTTAATACAATTAAAATGAAATGAGAACAGAGGTTGCAATAGGAAAAGAATAAGTCCAAAAACGTTTATCCCAGCTCGCAGTATTTAAGTCAGCTAGGTCGGATGAGGTTTACCTGCAATCCCTAAGGAACTAACTGAATCAATGGCTCAGAAACCAGCACTGTTTATCATGGAGATCTCGTGGAGAATGGGTTGGCCCCAGAGGGCCAAAGGAGGGCAAACATAGCAATTAATCTTTCAAAAGCAAGCGTGACTGATCTAACATTATTTCTTTTCTGACTTCAGGAGTTGAAAAGAGGCTAAAGCAAATTAAAAGAGAACTGGGTTTTAGAAACCTAGAAAATGAAAATAAGTCAATATGATTTTACAAAGGGAAGATAACATCACACCAGTCTGATTTCCATTGATGTAGTAAAGTTTGCCTAGTATATATGATAGGGTATTCTTTGATAGTCTTGCACATTATTTTCTAAGAAGGAAATGGGAAATAATGCAAATGGGAGATGATTGTAAGATAATTACACATTATTGGTAGCCCTGTTTACAGAAATCATCAGTAGTCTCTGTCATTAGATTATGAAACAGGGTTCACAGTCTCCGAGGACACAATACTGTATTGTTTTACATTTCAGGAATGGTCTGAGATCAGTAAGGTGAAATTGAATAAAAGAAAATATGAAAGATTTATTTATATTCCTACTTAGGAATGAAAAAAATCAGATTCAAGACTGGGAAATAGGGAATAGCTGTGTAGAAAGTGGTATGATAGAAAATCATCTGGGATCCAGTGATAAAAATGGTAATAATGGGCCACAAACTGCATGATAAGTTAATAGGATAATGAGGAATGGAGGGTGGGGCAAGTTAAAGCGTATTATGTATGTAATTAAGGACTCTAAGGAATAAAGTCTGTAAATTATTATTACATTCTGTTCATCAGTAGTGGAATATCTCATGCAAAGTTCTTGATCGTAAGAGATAACAAATTAAAGAATGGTTAAAAAAAATTACTTTCACATTTCATCCCAAAAAATTACTAATATTCCTCTTTGGAGAAGTTTTCAAATTTTTATGTGTGAAATCAGCTGCTTTAGCCAAACAGAAAATTCAGCTAAAGCATTATAAGGGAAAAATTGTAATCTAGAGAAATTAAACGTGGTCTTCTTGGTGCACTAAGTATAGGCGAAACAGATACAGAATAGTCTGAGATTTTAGTGAGGGATGTAGATGAGGTTTCAAGGTACATGTCAAAAGTATCTTTCTTTGTTTCTCATTTCTCTGCCTAAGAGAACAAGTGAGAATACAATCTAGTAATACGTCATTATTAGAGTAATGCATTTTTCATTCTTAGTCACTGATAATGAAAGTTGATCCTTGAGCAGAGATTGTTGTATCAGGAATTTGCACAAAAGCATGAAGGTGCAGCTGGTGAGAACCTTTATTCTCCAGGTGGAATTTTTTTTTTTTTTTAAACAGCTTATGATCAGTATTCTCTATTTTAATAGGACCTGGCAATTCATATGGGCAGAGCTTACAGCGATCTCAGAGGCCTGTTCTCTTCCATAAAGGCATGTCCATAATTTTAAGCTGTGTTGTTTATTAGAAGGTTTGCACTCCATAGAAGACAATCATAAGCAGTCTGCTTTAAGTTCAGTTAAGCCATGGCTTTTGCATTAAAATAACCTCCTTTTATAATGTATTGCCCTCTCTCCACCAACCATGGAGACAGAATTTGAATACCTTGAGGATGAGAAACCTGCACTTTTGCAGTAATTCATGTAACTGCATATTTTTTCTAACTTGCACTTAATTGTAATGTTCTTTCCATTCTTATTTTGACTTTATAATTCAATTTTTCTCATCACAGAGGGGCAATGGGAAGTAGCAAGGATCTTTGACTACGAAGTTAGAAAGCAACCTTTTGCTGATGCCTGATGTCATGCAAAACCATACTTTCCCCTCGAAGATGCACACACTTGTTCTTAGATCCTGAGCAGGGAAGAAAGTAGACATACTAAATGTTTGTGGGAAAAGGAAAAAGAACAGGGGATCTGTAATAGAAAGAATTTATGACAGAACAGAAAAAACAAGGTCAAACCAAGACTGGAACCTAGATGGCTAGGCAGTCAGGTCCTCATCAGTATCACTCACTGACCAGTTTGTGCAGCCTTTTGGTTTTGATTATATCTAAGAATATAATAGCATTTATCTCACATCTCAGAAGGCATGTAAAGATTAGTAGGCTAAAGGAGGAATCACTGTGGTTAGCATGTTTCAGTAAACAGAGGTTTTGCTGGATAATGTGAGTCTGCAAGCACATCCTAAGCTGTTAAGTATGACTGATCTAAAGAGGAAAATTTGGAAGCAGAAAACATGGGAATTACTTAGATGTTTTTTTCCATACTACTTCAGAGATTTGCTTACTTCAGTTTTTTAATATATATGCATATACACATGCATATATATATGCACACACACACTTGTAAGAAGAGAGAGAAATACACATTAATGGTGGTTCAGCAGCAGTTAACTGCGGCTGAACAGTGCATACAATAAAGAACTTGATTGTAAAGGTAGAAAATGTTACACCAAATTCAAAAAATGTCAGAATGATTAAAAAGAAGTATCAGGAAGATGTTTCCTTTATTTATTTATTTACTTATTTTTAAAAATGGTAATAGAAGTATTTATGAGCTACAAAAGTAACATATCACAGAATCGTAGGGGTTGGAAGGGACCTCCAGAGATCATCGAGTCCAACCCCCCTGCCAAAGCAGGTTCCCTACACCAGGTCGCACAAGTAGGTGTCCAGGCGGCTCTTGAACATCTCCAGAGAAGGAGACTCCACCTCCCTGGGCAGCCTGTTCCAGTGCTCCGTCACTCTCACTGTAAAGAAGCTCTTGTGCACATTTGTGCTAAACTTCCTGTGATGCAGCTTACGTCCATTTCCCCTTGTCCTGTCTCCACACACTGCTGAAGAGTTTGGCCTTGCCACTCTGCCCCCTCACACCTTAGATATTTATAGACCTGGAGCAGGTCCCCTCTGAATCTTCTTTTCTCAAGGCTAAACAGACCCAGTTCACTCAGCCTTTCTTCATAGGGGAGATGCTCCAGGCCCTTCACCATCTTTGTGGCCCTACGCTGGACTCTTTCCAAGAGAAATGGGTAATGGTGTTTCCTGAACTCTTCACTCAGTGTTGGAGAATGGGAGGTCAGGAAGCAACTAACACAAATTAGAGCACAGTTTAGTCCTCCAAAATATGGTAGCACAGAATCATTGTGTTATTTTGAATAAATTTGAAGAAGATTTATTTCTGACTGAGCTTCCTAAGTAAGGACTGTTGTGGCTGAAATGCTTAAGGAATTATTCACAGTTTTGTTAATCTGCATGTCTGGCTCAGTAGTTAAACAAAAATAACTATTTGTATAAGGGCCAAGGAATGTAAATAGTATGATATTATTGAAAAAACACGCAGTCTTACCCAAACCATTTAAAGGAAAACCAAATTAATATTGTGGAAAAGTGGGAATCAAGTCCTTAAAACTTTGCCTGCCTTTTTCTAACTGACTTGTGACAAATAGAATTGGAAAATACATTGTTGCAAGGCATTAGGATAGCTTTAGGAGAACCTTAAAGAAGGGACAAAGCGCTCCTTTTATCTCATTTAAGGAATTTGTCCCTGCCTATGACAGTAGGACTGTAACTAGATGATCTTAAAGATTCCTTCCAACTCCACCCTCTCTATCCTTTTTGGTGTTTAAAAATGTCAGTTCAGTGGTTTGCAAGGCTTGACTTAATTTGCAGAGGTCAATCTGTTGGAAACTTTTTAGAAAAATCCTGATGATCAGCAAAGTTGTGTTGCATTCTGTTAACATTTAAGTGTGATATACACACACATGACATTTTGGTGAATTAATTTGTTTTATCTGGGCACTCATCCCAGTAATTGTTTTCTGAAACATGACAAATGCTTATTGTTTTTTAAGAACAACCTTCGTTTCACCTGGTTCCACCAAGCATTCCTCTTCTATTCTCTAGCAAGGACTTAGGTTTTGTCCTGCAGTGAATCTTCACCTTTTGAATTCTTCTATTTTTGTAAAAAATTTAAGTTGTGTTTAAGGCTGTACTACCATTTAGTGTTAGGCAGCCACAGTGTGCAATGTTGAACGGTTGTGACATCATTCGTGCAGTGGATGACTTTGTTATAATTCTTTCTCTGCTAACTTGTTTGTATTTAAATTGTTGCAGTACAGATAGCTGATTTTTATTTTGTACTTAAAGTTATCAGTATTTCAAGAGAAATATTTTCCACTTGGCAGAGCATTTCTAAAGCAATGCTATAGGTTTGACAGTTGCATGAAGATGGGTAGTGAGATTGGCAGTCACTGTGCAGACAGGCTGACCTCAGGAGGCTGAAAACCCTATAGCTATTTTAAAAGTTTTCAAAAGCTGTTTTTGCACTGAGGGAAGCCTGCCTGAGAGTTTGTTTAAATGGATTCTCCAGTAGGAATAAACCTTTAAAGCTTTTGAATGACTCTGAAGGTTTTCTCCTTTGGAAGACAGAATCCAAGATATCTTTTGCTGGGAAACTCATTTTGAAGATTAGGACTTTTTTTATTTGAAAAGTCAAAAGAAAGCTTTTAAACTTAAATGACCATAGGGAATTTCCTAAGATTTTCCTCTCAGTCAAGATAGGGCCCAGAAGAATTATTGTGCAAATGACTAGGAGATCTGGAGTATTAGTATCTCACATGTGAGAATGGAGATTTTTAAATTTTTATTATTTTTTTATTTGCTATTTATTTGTTGCTAGGTAACTGAACCAACAGAAAGAAAAAAAGAATTATAACAAATAAAAAAAAAACACACCAAAACAAAACCCATGGTATAGTCCTGCTGCTAGGTGCTCTTAGGCAGATATCACAGGGTTGTGATATACATGATGGAATATTCTTGAGATAGGGATGGAAATCACAACAAAAATGCATATTCTTGTTCCTATGGACAATAATTATAGCAGCAATAACTTTATCATGAGGATATTAGAAATAAAGATGTGATTTAACATCCTGATTCCATGGGCATCAGTGGGACAAACTTTTGATTGTGTAGGTGGAACAAATTATCATTTTCCTTCTAAAGCACAATAATGCTAGCCTTCGGGAAGATAGCACAGATGATAGGATAGACTGAACTTGAGCAGGTAAAATAAAATCATGGAATTGTAGAATGTCTTGAGTAGGAAGTGACCTTGAAGGTCATGTAATTACAACCCTCCTTCCATGGACAGAGATTCCAATCAAAAAATGCAGAATAGGGATCATGTCTGGGCACCAAATGAGTGTCTTTCAGATTCTGGGAATGTTGGACAATTTATTTTTTGAGCTGATCGGTGATATTTCTCTTACTTTTGCAGCTGCATGCAAAATTTTTATTTTAGTGAAAATTATGATCACAACTGTTCCTTGAGTCCTGTATATATTGAAGCAAGCATCTGAGTTTTCAATAATTTTCCCAGCCAAACTACTCACTTTTGTTGTGTTCTCTGTATATTTATTATTTTAATAAGGTTCATAGAGTGACTTAGAAACCATACTTCCATATAACCCTGTCTATGCATATCTTTTTTGCCAAGTCTTTTCTTTCCCCTTTCAATTCCACCATCAATGAACTTCATTGCTTCTTCAGGATCTGCTGTTCAGTATCTGCTGTTCAGTATCTAGTGCCCTGGAGATAACTTAAGCCTGTCCGTTGTCACCTTTGTTTACTGTTGAGCATTCTTCAATATTTTATGGGTTTGTATGTTCCAATGAGAGAATTAATAATAAATGTTCATCTGCCTTTTCATTGCAAAGGAAGATCGTAGATGTACAGGCAGATTACTTGTGATTCACGTTGATGGGTTGCGTTAGTCACAGAATAATATCTGAGTTTGGCACTTGTATATTATTTTATATTTTGAATTGCAGGTGATGACCTAGGATAGTCTGCAGTACTGTACTGTCTGATAAATCACCGTAAAAAGAAAGAAATCTAGAATTATTCCCCTGCTCCCCATTTTTAATTTTTGTAGAAAGTATCATAATATGCTCGATGTTTTAGAGCTTACAGTGAATTTTGCCAGGTCATTTCTGAGTACTAAGTGATTTTTCTAATTTACATCTCTTTTTCTTGCAAGTAATTGCACTATTATCTTCTGTTTTATATCACTGTAGCTTTTTAAAACAAAGAGATCTCCAGAAAGTAGAGAAATACAGAGATTCATAATTTATTTACAGAGCTTGACACTCTTACTGAGCTACCCTGAAGGGTTCAAAAATAGAAACTGATAACTTGAAAAAGACAAAAAAGGTATCAAGAGCAATAAAATATTAAAAGAACTAACACTGAAGTAAAGTAACTCTTGGCCTGAATTAGAACTATTTCTTTATTCTTTGTATCCTTTGGTTACCTTGACTTTTGAATTCCAAATGACAGTGATGCTGCCAGCTTGGTGCTTCTTGAGTTCCCTTCACTCTGTGGAAGAGGTGTCCCCATCTACAGTGTAAATTTAGCATGTTTCATTAAGGTAGAAGTTGCCAATCTTTACTTAATTTACTTTTGTTCTCCTTCAGAGAGTTCATCCTCTGCATTTTAAGTTTCCTTGATAATTGGATGTTTCCGGCTTAAAGCTGTATGGCACCTTTCCATATAATTTTGTGCCAGTGCAATTTTGCATTCTTAGCTGCTCAGTCAAGGCTGCAGCATCCTGATGTTTCTGTCACATAAATCTGTAATAGAAAACTTTATTCTTATGTCACTTAAATGCTCTAAGGAATAAACTGCAGGTAGTGATCATCAGACATTTTGGGTAATTTAAGCATAATTCTTCATTAGATTGCAGTACACTGATTTAGTTTTTTTTAGTTGAAAAAAGTGACTACATTTGTGTATGTGAATTGTTTAGATTAGAGAGAAACTGTGCTGGCTCTTGAATCAAATACCCAAATTATGTAATTTTTATGCCTCACTGACTCCCTTATGAGTATCTACCCAGAAGGTAGTGTTGACTCATGGTTTTAGGATGACATTGGAACCCCTTAGATCTATTCCTGACTGAGCTGCTTATGTGCTTTATGACTTTTGGAAAATTATAGTATATAATCAATTAATATTAAGATGTTATAATTACAAAATAAACAAGAGAGCTTGGCAAAACAGATAATGATAACAAAAAGAGAATAGACAGAAAGCTTATCCCTATCCTGGGCTCACTTACAAAACTCCAGCAGAGCAGATCTCTAGAAGAGATCCTTCCTCCCGGTAGCCAACTCTTAAATACGTCTAGGATTGCCTTCACCTGTGCTCCTCTGACTGACACATTGCTTGCCTCAGAGGTTCAGGCTGTGACTCAGCAGTTCCCATACATATAGTTTTTCCTCATTCCCGTTTTGTCTCTTGTGATGGAAAGAGAGAAGGCAGGGAGAGGAATGCCTAGGAAAGTGTGATGTTTTTTAACCACAGGATTGTGCCATCTGATTTTTTTCTCAAGTTAGAACCATGAGAAATCTTGTTTTCCAGTGACTTATTGAGTCACAGTGGCATAGTGTGCACATATAATTAGCAGATTTTAAATTTTAATCATGGACAGTGTTATGATGTTATACTTTGGTTTAAGTCTTTGTTGTATAGATATCGAACTAAGAAAGTCTGAGACAGACCAAAATGGAAAGGGGGAAAAGAAGTCAAATAATGAATGACTTCTAATCTATGGTCTGTCATCCAAATCTAATGGATATTTTTAGTCTCATGAATATATTCTTTGAAACTCTTAAACAGTACTAAATCAGTCATGAAGATTATAAATTGTGAAAATGAAATGCACTAATGCAATGTTCTAAATTTTCATACCAATTTGAGTACTTGTGTGACCTTTATATGGTAAAATAAGGTTTAGTATGCGCAGTTCAACATGTGTGTCGAATTTCAGGTTTAAAGAGAGGAGAATTAAGATTTTGTCAGCTTGTAGGATGTAGTTAACTGGTAACTTGGCATTTATGCACCCTTTGATATTTTCGGATATTGATACATGAACACTGTAGGTGCATAGTCATTTCTCCTTCTGAGATTCCAGTAGAACATTTTGTGGGTGTTTTTCCTCAGATAAAATATGTATTGCTTGGAGAAGAGTTCACAGGTGGAGGCCATTTTGATATTGTTATCATTTTTATACAGTTAAGAAGGAAATGTGGTTTTAAGGCAGGGGAACTAATCTATAAAAAAGGCACTTCAATTTTCACATGAATCACAAGATCTAGTAAGTAATCAATGTCTGTGGATCATCTGAGCATTAGATTTCTAAAGGCCCAAGCTCCTTGAGTTTTAGAAACTTTTAGATACAGATAAGTGATAGGTGTTCACTGGAACAGTTTATTAATTTGATAGATTCTACTAAATTAGTCATAGTACTTAGCCTTATGTACTGGGAGATGTTATTACTTATAAGGTATTTCATTTTGTCTTAGATGTGTTTTCTTATGAGCTGTCATACATCGGTCTATGTCTAAAATGTGCATAAATGAATAATGGCCAATTTTTTTATCTTTATGTGCAGTGGTGTGACAGTCAATAGCCCTTCCACTGACGTTTTTTGTCATGAGTTTAACTTCATGAGTTGGTATTCTCTCCCGGTTTATGTTCACCTGTATTAAAATATGTATGCATTTAAAAATAAAAACAGCTTCACAGTGTTTTAGCAAAAATATGGAGTTTGTATTTACATGCACAAATATATATTTCACCTCACTCAAAGTCACAAGTTTAGATATGGACCAGTGTAGATATCTAAATATAATAGGAAGTTACAATGGGATATTAATGAATCTGGCGTACTTTATGCTGAATTATTGAACTCCAGAGAGAATGGAGCACTACTTAAATATCTTTAATTGCCTAGACTTCTGGTTGATGAGAAGTTCCATGTGCTTTTAGAAGTAAATAGCTAAATATTTGCAATGTTGGATGACATTTTGTAAATGTCTCTTGTTGCTTGGGCACAGTACACTTTCTGCGTGTTAATCTTCTGTTTTTCAGTTTCATGTTTTTAGCGCTAGAAGAATTGGAGAATTAAAAATTGCATTTTGTTAAAATGATGTGTGATTGGAAACATTTTCATGACTTTCTGCATGGAATAACTGTCCTTTCCCAGCTCAGGTCTCTCTTTTAAACAGAGAAGTCAAAATTTTTGCTTGTTTTCTATTTATTTATTTTTATATATATATTTTCTTTTTAAGCTGGTGAAGTAGCTGGACTACAGAGCTTATCAGTTTCAATTAAAAATTTCTGGTCTTTTGTCTGCTGGCCCTGGAGTCCAAAGGAAAGTGAGTCTTCTGTTAAGTAAACAGTAAATTTTGCAGATTGTTCTTTTAACAAGCTTCAGAAAACTCTTAAGTGAACTATCTAATAGAGAAATCTGCCAGAATTAAGATTCAGCATTATAAAGAAGAATCTTGGCTGAAACCTGAGAGCTGTTTTCAATCCCCAGGCAAGTCGTCTTCCCTTCTTTTTCTTACTTTATTTTAGATTTTAATGGTACCCCTTGGGTTGCATTTCTAAGTAGAACGTTCTCCACATGAGAACTTGTTTTTTAAAACTAATGCAAATACAACTACAAAAAATAGGATGAGGCTCTTAAAAGTGACAACAATCACTAAGATGGATTAAGTATTCCTACCTTTATTGTTGTTGTGTATGTAAGCTTTCTTCAGATTTGTTTCTGAACATTTTCTAAGTGTTCCAAAGAGCCAAAGGGCCTGAGAATAATTCCATTTTGAATTGAAGTTTAAAAATGGTTTTAACTGTAGGAAAACTATACTAAATAGCTAGTATTGACAGAAGCCACTGTTAGAATATGAAAGTGAAGGAAATAAATACGAATATTTCAAAAGGTCATCTTGAGAGAGAAAACAGAAATAAGAAAGACCCGTTATGTTGTTTGCAAAATCTAATTTTTCACGATGCCTGTAGAATTTATAAGTTGTATGTGAAAGTAGGTGTCCTTGAGGAAAAACAGTCATTGAAATGTGTTATTAAATACTTTGAGTGTCTTGTTTACCCTTCAATGTAATCATGTCCTATGCTTGAGAAATTGTGGATAAGAGGCAAGTTCCATTTGTGTCTAGTGTAGCTTACAGTTAATGTTCTGCTTTCTTTTTCCTTTTCTTAAACTACAGAATTTAATGTATATATTTAAAATCTCTAGAGGAAATAATTGTAGCTGAGTTGATGATTAATATAGATGTGTGTTACTATACTGTTTATTATAGATGAATTCATTCAAATCAAATTTTGCTGGCAGTCTTCTCAAAGTTCTAAGAGTTATTTATGAATGTACTTATAACATTATAATATACATACTTCTTCCCTGAAAATTATAACTATCAGTGTAAATATAAGGAAGTATCAAGAAAACTGCTGTTTGAAGTAGCGTAGTGTCAGACCACAAATCTTTCTTGTTTCCTACGTAAAATTATATTCATTTATTCCCTCGCATTTATTTTTCTCTTCTACCTACCAAAATCTCCTGTCCTACTATTTCACTCATTATTGACCAGGCATTAGGGAAGGCTGCATTCTCATTTGCAGGATGGAAGGCTTGCTACTACTTCAAAACTACATCAAAAGTTTCTGTTGCATGTCTTGTTTCTCTATCTCCAGTCTTGTTAATGTAGTTTGTTCAGATTCCTTAAATATCCTTGAATTTATGTACAAAATGAAAGCGTATCAGTTTTTCACGTCGTGACCACCAGGAGCTCAAGCATCTCAGAGGGATTACATGTCATTACATAATTTGGTGCAAATTAGTTGACATCTGCTCAGTTTACTGTCATTTCCATTCATAGCTGCTTTGGCCTGAGTGTTCAGGCAACAGAGGGATGCCTGAAGTAAAAGTGCAAAAGAAGGTAGCCTTGCTTCAGAGCCTTCAATCATGTTCAGACCTGAAGGCAAGTGCTGTGTCTTTTTGATCCTGTGATTGACTATGTATATTGACTATATATATTGCATTATGTGCAAAACCTCTAAGTTAAGCTTAATGCATTCATTGAAAACTGTGATTGCTTGGCTATTTGCTTAGATTCTCACATAATTAACGTTGGTCTCTGCACTTTAAATAGGTCATTTCCTTGGCATTATGTCTATGGAAGCGGGTAGTCTTTCTAAGAAGTATTTACATAAAAAATAATATTAGTAATAATAACAGGAGAGCTCATCTAGAACATTGAGGCATTAGTCCAGTAAATAAAAAAATGAAAAAAGTAAAAAAAACCAAAAGGATGGGAGGAAGTGGCCTTAAGTTGCATCAGGGGAGATTCAGGTTGCATATTGGGAAAAATTTCTTCTCAGGAAGAGAGGTCTAGCATTGGAACAGACTGCTCAGGGAGAGTGGTGGAGTCACCATCCCTGGAAGTGTTCAAGAAATGTGGAGATGTGGGACTGAAGGACATAGTTTAGTGGGCTAGGTGGTGATGGGTTGACGACTGGACTAGATAGTCGTAGGGGACCTATTCAACCTTAATGATTCTGTGGTTCTATGAAGACAAGTAAGATGTTGCTTTTCTGCTTCCATCCTGTGCTATTATTTTTTCAGAAGCAGAATAATAGAGTCAAAGATGAGACTCTCAACATGGTACATGGAAGGGATCTCTGAAGTCTACCGAGGAAATAACACTGTCATGGTTGCTCCTAGCTGAAAGTAGCTGTTGCTCCAGGGTCTCTTCCTTCTAATTTAAATAGAAGAAAGACAGAATTACAGTGAGCAAATGTAGTAAGAAGCAAGAGATGAAGTTTTTTTTGAGAATGAAAAAAGCTCTCTCTGGAGAAACTAAGTTATAGACTGCGTTCATAATGTTCTTTCTTGACTATTAATGGATTTGAGGTTTTTATTTTGTTTTTAAAGATATCTTGTTTTCCCTCAAGAAACCAGATTGCAGAGTTGTCTGATAGTTTCACTGTTGCCTGTGATTATTCTGTATTAATGAGTAGTTTGAAATTTTGGAGATGAGATGAAAAGCTACCTCTTAAAAGTCTATAAAATCTAGAAATCAGCCCTCAAAATTTTACACATAGCTCTAAAAGATCACTTACATCTAAGAGAGTGATCAGTTAAAGGTAGTTCACTGCTGCTTTCTTATGGCTATTTATTGTAGATTGATTAATTTTTAGTAATATAAATAAGAGTTTAATTGAACAAGAGATAGCCATGGGGTTTTGCTGAGTATACTAGAAGTTGCTGCAGCATCCTCTTTGTGTTCTGAAATGCAGCTGGGTTGAAGAGTTCAGGTTCACATTTACATACAGTGCGTTTGACTGTTGACTCTGAATTAAATTTCTGACAGCCCTAAATGCCTTAATGGAATACAGACATAAGAGGAGAGAGACTACTTGCTTTTAACAGCTCATCCTATGAGGCACACAGCCCTTGAGTGATGCATGTAGAAAAACACTCTAATACTGAGCTAGTTTTGTTTCATGCCATTCATCTGTAGAGAAAGGGAAAGTGTATTACCATGTACTGCTGTGTCCTTAGGGCTACAGTGTTCTGCGTTGGCATTAAGTCTGATCTAAATCCAAACACTGGCAATAAAAATAGTTAAAACAAAACAAAAAAGTAGTAAAAGTATATAAGAATTGAAAATAGCTTTGAAATGAAAGGAGGGGAAAGTGAAGTTTATATACTATTTTCTTTGTTTCTACATCATTACAATGAAGCATATAATGTTTTTATTCTATTATGTTTTCAGTTTTGTATGTCCTTTGCTGGAGATCTTCCCAGGTCTTTTGAGGACTGATGACTCCCCAAGAAATCTTTGATTCAGAGCCATCCAAATTCCTTGCTACCTGTCTGAGTTAAATATGTTTGTGAAAACAGAAAACTTAGTGGAAACATGAAGTTTCCAAAGTGACCAAAAGTCACTTTATTGTGTATTCAGGAAAATGTCACTATGTTATGGTATATGAAGACATAGCTTTTACAAGATTTCCAATGGATATTCATGTTAGGGGAGAAAAAGTACCACAGACTTCTCTGTTGGAGGTATTTCTATGTCCTTTAGACAAGTCTCATTATTGACTCTCTTGTAAAAACAAATGAAGATACAAATCACTTACTACTGCCTACTTTTGCACGTCACTCAGATATCCATGAAAAGAAACAAGGAAATCTTTGCCAAAGGATTTTCTCATCTTGCAAGTCCCATCACAGTTAAACCAGCAGTAAGCAGAATTAGCCCTCAGAGTTCTTGACGATAAAGTGGATGAGAATCAGGCATTTTAATTTATGAAGGATTTTGTTATTTTAGTATGTCATTTCAGTCCATATTGAAGAAAATAATAAATGACAGGGAAAAACATCTTGAGGGAACCATTAGGGAATGACATATTGAATTGAGATGCAGAAGATTCAGTTCCAAGTCAGAACCATGACCCTAGTTTTGTTTTAACCTCAGTTTTCATGCTGGGCTTTGCAAGCATTCTTGACTGATCATTGTCCAAAGAAAGGTATTAATTTTGATGAACTGGTGCTGTATGAGGCAAGTATGTTCTTGAAAAACTTTGTGACACAGCAGGAGAGATTCAACTGAGCTAATCAAAGCAGATTATAGTATTTACGTGCCATTGCTTCCCAAGACTAGCATTAAATCCAGAGAATTGTTGCTTTCAGGTGCATTTAGAAGATTAAATCTGGTTAATGTTTCAAAGCATCTGTTCGGTGTCCAGATGAAAGTGCATCCTGGGTCATTGAAAAAGTGCTCAAAAAACATAGAGCACTTGTATCTTGGCTCACAGGCAGGCAGGATGCCCTGCTGTCAGACTCCAGATATTGTGCCAGCTTCCTGTTGTGAAAGAGAATGTCCTGGGTGTGGGGGTGAGCGCACTGCTGGCATCACGGTTTGCCAGGAGTCAAGCTGTCCTCAGTGATGTCTGTGGGATTGCTGGAGGAAGTGTTAGTGCAGGTTAGGTTTAGATCCAGATGGACTAAACTTGAGTCCTGTGTGTGCCAGCTGTACGTGTCAGCTACCCAGTCTGTTTGCGTTCAGCAGTGCTTGGCCATACAGAGGAGCTTCATGTCAGCCCTGGGAGTCTGATGCTCAAGAACTACCTGAACACCAACTTCGTAAAGTTTTCAAATCTGTCCTTCCAGAAAATTGTGCATTTCCTGTCCATTCTTCCAAGTGAATAGCAGATCATCTCCCAGCTGTCCTTGGAGAAGGAGGAAATGAGCTTTGAGCGTAGCTCTCTGAATACACTATTTTATGTATTCCATTGTAGTTTTTTGAAAGCTTCCAGAAACATTCTCACTGTTTTTCTCCACATAAAATTTAGCCATTTAGCCTGTCACTGTGGATGGGCTGAAAATGGATGGACAAACAACCAAGCCAAAACATAAGAGAACAAAAAGGCTTACTGTAGAAAGGCAATGAGCATCAGTATAGAAAACACAATATTTCTGTTTGCTTCACGTTGACACTTTGAACCACTCCTTGAAGAAGAGTTTAGCAACTGTCACTGCCATTTGAGTCACACAGTTGACATTTTGCTGGAGAAGCTAAGAAAGATGTTATATCTCTGTAATTTTTATTTCTTTCTGTTGTAGTAGAAGCAGTATCATTAGTGTCTCTGGTATTCAAGTTTTCCAGTCACCTCACCTATGAAGTCTGATGTGGTATATTTTATGGTTTTTGGTTTTGTGTGGTTATTTTCTGTTGTTGGGCTTTTTTTTTTTTTTTTTTTTTTTTTTTTTTTTTTTTTTTTTTGCTTGTTTGTTTGTTTTTTTGTTTTTTATAACAGTCTTTCTTATCCCCACAAAACACTATTGATATCAGAAAGCTAGGTAAATAGGAAACGTGTGCTTTTGGTTTTACAGTTCTAATCATCTTAGGGATTATTGTTGGACTGGGGAGAAAGTACAGGAGCCAATGCTCACTGTTGGACAGTACAGAAAGGCATTTTTCTATTCTCTTATAACTCTGTGGATGGCACCATGCTACACAGAGTCCAGCTAATCGTTGTTCCCTCCCCACCCCCCCCCTTTTTTTTTTTTTTTTGCACAATGTAATCCAATAGGAAACAGCCAGAGGGAAAGGTATTATAATATTAATGCAGAATTAATGCAGATCTATAGAGCAATTTCCTTTCAAGGGAGAGCTTGGTTTTATGTACACTTTTGGTGGTAGTTTTTAAAAATTATTGTTTATTTTGGGTCACTTATTTCTTTATTTCTTTAAAAGGTGATATTCAGCCATTGCAACCAAATTTTGCTCTGAATTCAGTTGTTTGTCTTGCTGCCTAAAACTGTAAGCTGTAGTTCTTAGCTTTGCAGATGATAATTCTTGCAGTAATATTTACCATGAGTTAATCATGATGAAAATGACACGTGCACACACAAATAATTTTAAATACAGTATGGTAGCTCTACTTTATGATGTGTAATCTTACACAAAATGAGTTTTCTTTGATCTTTATCAATACCTGTAATAAGATAGGACTTAA
This sequence comes from Tetrao urogallus, assembly GCF_951394365.1. Taxonomy (NCBI): domain Eukaryota; kingdom Metazoa; phylum Chordata; class Aves; order Galliformes; family Phasianidae; genus Tetrao; species Tetrao urogallus. The sequence goes on from NC_136817.1 coordinate 16,906,861, forward strand.
ATACATGCACACTACTATTTCTATAATGTTGTGTTTGTCTGATTGTATAGAATCCCATGTAATTGAAGATCCATGTTTTTTTTTCTTTTGCCTTCTCTTGTTTTATATGCATTTCAGGCTTCTCATACAAAACTTGGGCCAATTTCCTGCCCTAATTCATACACAGAAATCAGCCTTTCATCACATTTTCATGAGCTATCCCACCCCCCGATTATTAAACTTAACAGATGTCCAAAATTTTACCTATTGCAGTAAACAGCCATAATCTTGAATCACTTACTGGTGCTGATGATTAACCATTTTTGTTGAGGAAGAGAGAAAAGAGGGAAAATAGATCTGTCTGCTGTTTGCTAGGCTGACCTTTAAGACAATCTTTATACTTGGAATTTTCAACCTTTGAATTGTTTGTTCAGAGCGTATTACTTGGTACCAGTGATAGTGTTGTGAATTAATGACAAACTGGTGGAGCCAGCTGAAGATTTGAAGTGTCTGGTTTTCCTAAAATGAAATTTCTGTTCTCACTTGAAGGGAATTCTGAGATGGATATTGTTAACTTTAAGAAGGTATGTGCTGAATTACACTTATGTAACTGTCTACTTTGAGTGCCATATCTATTTTGTTAGTTGACAAACATTTAGAGAAGAAGAGACAGACGAAAAGAGAGATAGCAAAGGGTCAAACTGATTGCGGCTGTTACTAAATAATCAGCTCTATCTAATTCTTACCTGAAGCTATATATGCCCTAGACATAAGTACTTTTGTATTCAACACGATTATAAGGGCTTCCGGTTCTAACACCCTGTGGCCAGCAATTAGAAGAGAGAGCTGACAGCAGGACTGCTTGTTCATTCAACAAAATATCTCATTTTCTTCTAAAAAAGGTACTTCTGCCTTTCAGGCCCATCTCTAGAGGTCAATGTTGGCCATGTGCAAGGTCACAGTCTTGATTCTATACCTTATGGACAAATTGAGTGACAAAAGCATTTGAGAGAGAAAACAGAAGAAATGTTTTCTCAGATCATTAGCAGTCATGACAGTGCTCAGGCAAACTGAGTGCCCAGGTTATTTGTGTTTTATGAGTGACAGCTTTCTTTTTAATTTGACATAAACCAAATTTCTGACTTGAGTTTGCTGGTGAAGCAAAATTTGGAATATTTTAGTAGAAAGAGCTATTCATATTCAGAACAGCCCAACCATAACATTTCTTCAACTGTTTCTGTATGTTCAAGTGAGAATTTATACAGCTATCAAGGACATAGGATGTGAGAAAACCTACCCTATGATATTTGGAACTGAATTATAGAAACCTTTCATTATTAAGTTTTTCTGTAAGTCCTTTTTTATGAATATGTACCCTTTGAAGAGCTAATCATATCTGAATGAATCCTGCAGTTATCTCCTCCTAAGGTTTGTGCACAGTCTTTGGAGGGATATTAACTGAGTCCTATGGTGTTTGATTTTGGCAGGTAGCAGGTATTTGCTTTATTCTGGTGTGAATTGTATTTTAATGGGAGAGACACAAGCTGCACCAGCACAGTCAAATGGAAAATAAAAGTCGTCTTCCTTCATTAATAAAGTGTATAACAGAAGAGAGAAATTAAGTGCTATACATTTTCTCATGCTGTAATCTGTTGACAAACATACCTAAATCTCTTTATCATGGATGAGCTGATCTGAGAGTGCTGTAGGTTTGTTAATATCAGAATAAGAAATACAGGGCTTCTGGTTGCAGCACTCCTGAGACTTAAGTGCATCTTTTCCTACTTTTAGGGGTGATTTGTTGTTGTTGTTCTTTCAGGTAGATACTATGTGGCAAATCTTCTCTTGTCTAGGACATAAATTATATTGTTTGCTACTCTAACTGAATTGTCTGTATGGAATCATTTATCGTTTTTCTTAATTGGGACTGGTCAACGTTGAAAGTCTGATTACTTGTGCTGTTTTTTACTTAACTCTCTCTCTGTATCTTTTCATGACTTGGCTTACCTGGATGAGACTGAGCAATGTAGTCTAGTGGGAAGTGTCTCTGCCTCTAGTAAAGGGGTTGCAACTAGATGATCTTAAAGGTCCCTTCCAACTCTAGCCATTCTATGATCCTATGATTAATTTACAACCTGATTTATTTCTTTATACCTATATAATCAGTGTTAATAATTGGGAAAACTATACTACTTTATTGGGATGTGGACAATTCAAAATCTCGTCATTTTCAGAAAAATTGACTTCATGGTTGTTACAGAAACTGCATCTGATTCTGGCTCACCTTGCCAGAACCTTGTTGTGTTCTTATAAATGCGATTTCATGCAGTTTGTCTCCCTTGCTGTGTTGTTTAAAATAGTAACATAGCAATGAAAATGAAAGATGACTTCCTCTCTATAAAAATAGCTGCAAAATTTACTGTTTAAGGGGCTTTGTAGTTCATAAAGTCAATGTAAAGAATAGAAGAATGCCTGTTGTTTTTCTTTTCCATCAGTATTTTCAGATACAATTGGTTTACAGAGTATGTATAAACATTCCCAAATAAAATCTCTTCAGATGAATATCAACCTATCTTTTTAACTGAAGAAAAACCATTCAATACAGTGTGTGTGTGTGTGTAAATGAGTAACTGTGTCTAAAGGCTTATATATCTTTACACTGAAGTGATGATCTTTGGACTGTTTATCAGAAGATAAGACTGTAGGGTCATATTGTCTGGATCTACCAGTCTTCTTGAGCTAGAAGGCAACCCTAATGTTAGTTCTGAAACATAAAATGCAGTCTTTGGAGTTTGCTCAATAGCAGGTAGTATGCTTGTTTTCTTTAAAGCAGAATTCTTGCAAATACTCTTTTCTATCTTAATTCTTTTCATATGAAGGGAAGACATGATTTTCTGTAAAACTGGAAGATATTCCCAGCTCATAGTAATTCACATGGAAAACAGGACTTTGAGATACTTGAAGCTTTGTAAACTACAGACAGCATCAAGTTGGCTTCCACTTACAGTACAGGAAAAAAAGAGAAGAAACAACAGAGTTTGCATTTTCTACAGATTCCAGCCCATTGCAGGATGTTTCAGGTTGATAAGAAATGGGTTGTGATGAAAACAATATAGAAGCCAAGCAGGATTCCATCAGATTTCCTATTTGAAAGCTATTCATCAGAAACTTGCCTTCTTTCTTGCTGGTTCATTTTCTGCATGCTTGGAAGCTGGCCTTAATGACTGCAGTTTATTCTTTGCCACTATTCAAATCTACCCTGACCAATATCCTTCACGTACATGTTCTTCTTATATGTTATTACTTTTCTGGGCATGGTGCATATCTGCTTTTCATTATTCTTACCTATGATTTTTCTGTGGAGAAACTACGATTTTATTTATTTATTTATTTATTTGTCTCCTTGAAACCATCTGAGCTCTACTGAAGGAGAACAGAGATTTTGTGATCATTAAGCTCAATGATTTCTTAGGTAGGAATAAAGATCCCAAAGCTCTGTAGGCTTTATATTCACTGACACTTTTATACAAGGTCTTCCCACTACATCTTTCAGAATGTCTTGAAGAGGGAACTCAGAATCAGTAAGCTTTAAAGTAAGAGGTACATGAGGTATACTGTGATGCAAAAAGGAGAAAAATGAAGACATAGGCCTGTGGAAATATTTCTCAAAATCTATCTTTGACGACTGATGTAGGGGAATTAAAGCAGTAGTGAGCTACCTCTGTGCTGGAACAGAAATGCATCTCACGGTCAATTTGTCTTGGCTGGAAACAGTGTTAAAGGGAATCAAAAGGAAAATGAAAAATGAGCCTAACTCAGACATGTTAAATCCCCACCAAAGTGTCCACATCCTGAGGAAAAGTAATTTCTGTGACTCATTCTTTTGTAGGAAATATTCATGTAGAGGAAGAAAGCTTCTGAAATTTGTTTTCTGCAAGAAATTTTTCACACTAGAATTACTTTTGTTTCCCTTAGCTTTGAATGTGCTCACATAGAGGACTCTTTGACAAAGAAACAGTTCAGTGTGTAGTATCGATCTGATGGTTAAAGGTACTGAGTACCCAGAACCTCACACAGACCAGATGAACGGAGTACACTCTCAAGTGACTATTAAGAAACCTGCTTGCACACAAGCATATGCTTCCCTTCAGAAATCAAAGCAACACAACTCGTTTTACTGAGACCATTGCTTGAAGTATATGCTATCCTTTTCTTCTTAGAAAATAAGTTGAGTTAACATCTGTCAGATGTGGGGAAGAGCATAGAAGGTTTTTCAGGTTTCCCATATGAGGGATTTCAGGAAGCAGCAATATTGCTCCTTAAAAGCATTTTATAAGGAAAAAAACATTATCCACATAGCATGTGCAGTAATCAAGATGTTACTGGGTATCTGAATGAGTACCAGAAGACTTACATGTCCTTTAATATTTCATTTGAGATCATTAGGCTGGGTAAGTTATCCATGGATACTTTGTACAGAGCCTGACTGAGTTGCAGTTAATTTCCATCTGCATTGTTTTGTTACCAGTGGACCAGAAGACTCAAGGTTCTTGATTGCAAAAGCTAATATTGCTGGACTTTCAATCAACTTGTTAGCTAATAAGTTAGAGAGGAAGTCTTCAAAGGCAGGTCTGTGACTCTGAAGTTAATACAGGGGGTATGCCAAAAGTAATGTCTCATGTTTTATTAAGTTGGTCCACAATGCTAGAGGTGGCTGTTGATGGTATGGCAGTAGAGGTTGACCCTTCCCACTAATGGTCCCTTACATTTTGTTACTGTGTGACAGATGGCAGCAGAGGAGCTGTCTGACATCTGATGTGAAATCAGTGGCATCTGATGTGAAAATGCATATGAAGAAAAAGTGTGTCACTGAATTCCTGCATGTGGAAGAAATTACACCACTTGATATTCACTGACACTTGTTGAAAGTTATTGGAGACCAACCAGTGGATGTGAGCATGGTGAGGCGGTGAGAGGTATGTTTCAGCAGTGACAGCAGTGATGTGAAAAACAAGCCACGTTCCAGACAGCTGTGCATATTGTAGAGTGCAGCATTCAGGCTCTAGTTCATTGCTGGAGAAAATACATACCTAATGGTGATGACTATGTTGAAAATAGTGTTGTGTAGCTTAGAATTTTCTCTGTCAACTAGCGCTATTGTGCTCTTTTCTGTTAAATCTGTTACAGTTTTCATGGAAATAAACAGGAGGCATTACTTTTGGAGAAGCATACATATTCTCTTCTGTTTTTATACATTTGTTCTCATTCATTAGTGCAGATGAAGTTCATTCAATGTGGGGTGTCTGAGGTGATCATATAAATTCTGTGAGAGAAGCATGCCTCCAAGAGGAAAGAAAGACAGGAATTTTGAATTTCTTTTGTCTGCTGGAAGGGTATTGGAATTGGAAGTGGTAAGGGTCTACGCTGTTGTTACTTTGGTTTTGTAACCTTCAGAAAATGAAACTTTTCATAAACTTAGGCTGAAAATTCCCTGCATTTTTTAAGTAGTGCCAGAATGCTGCCTCTTGCTAACCAGAAATAACAGCAACCACTGTTAATGAATTAAGAAAAGTCACTGAGTTGCCTTCTATTGACATAAACAGAATATTTTGTCTGGAGTCTGAAAGCTTTTCAGGAGGTTATGAAATTGTGCCTGATGGGCAGGTTCAGTGGTAGCTGAGCACTTTAGGCAATTTTGTCATCAGCTGTTTGTTGTGTGCTGCTCTTTCCCACGTTAACTTCATTAATGTCTGACACATTGAGGAGAATTATGCTGGCCGATCTGCAGTAACAGCCTGATTCAATGCCCAGTGAAGCTAATGGATGTCTTTACACAGGGATAAGTTGATTTCTAGATTCCAGATGCTCTTTGTTGCGTATTGTAATTAGCACCATTCCTCCCAGAAGAAATGACATATCTGAAGCTGGAAACTGAATATCTACAAAATGATAGAGGTTTTTGCTGTTGTGGTAGGACTGATCACAGTGACATCCTTTATTACAGCAGAGCATCCCCTGATAAAAAAGCAATATGCAGTCATTAAAAGTTCATGTGTAATAGAAAGTATGGCCTAGTGTAATTCTGATGAAGGAAGATAGGTAACCATAGTAAAGCTTTTCTGTTGTTAGCTATTTGAGTGATAATAGCAAGCTTTTCCAAATGCTCCGGAGCTTTAAAGATTAACGAAGATTATCTGACTTTCTGAATTCTTCATTTGATAGATTAATTTACTTTGCATCAGAATATGGACTTCTACTGTTTTTTCTTTCGTTACTGAATCACTAGGGAAGACAAATTCTACCTTAGCTCTCTCCAGTTGTGATGAGTGATATTTAACTGAAAGCAGTCTAAGATCAAGGGATTGCACAATTTTCAGTATACTCTTCTTCATACCATTTCTGAAAAATTGGAAAGTGACTATTATCAGAAGTCTTTGGAAAAAATGTTATTTTTCCTTTCAGAAAATAGTGCCAAAATGTAAATGATGAAGTGTTCTGCTCTTATGTCTGTTTGAAAGCATCCAATTGTATTATAATTATGTTTTGAATCTAATGTAGTCTTCTGAATTGGTTTGTAAGTATATAGAGAGTTTTCTCTTAAGGCTTGTGCTCCTTCTCCATTTGCTTCTGCATATTTATATGTTTAGCATGCAAGAAAGCAAATTCAAAAGGAGCAAATCAATTAGGATATGCCTCAGGAAACAGATAAGCAACATGTTTCTGAGAAACATGACAATGAAATGCAAAATGTTAGTGGCTAAAGTTAGGAATGAATGAGGGATCATGTAGTAAATGGAGCAGAGCTAAAGAAAAAAAAATGGAACAAGCTAAGTGCTGAGAAAGTAAAGAGATGAGGTGAGAAGAGAGAGTGGAAAAGAGAAGAAAAGTGCTTGTGAATAGAAAACTGAAAACCAAGATTAAGGAAGAAATTGATGAGATTTTTTAAGAGGACCCATACTTGATTGTGTAGTAGCCTGAGATCTCATTAGGTTACGTCAGAGACATTTCCCAAAGGATGAAAATTGGATTATTTGGTAATCAATTCTGTTACCTATTTAGTAAGTTCAAGTTTTGAAGTGTGTATACTTAAAAAAAAATTACCAAGGGAGATTTGTTGTGTTTCCAGATTCTGAAGACAGTGCATCTCAGAAATTTTGACTACATTCAATAACACCCTAAAAAAGAGAGAGAACTGGGATTTCTAAGAATCATTCACAGTAGATCCTGATTGATGCAGAACACGTCATCTAGTATTTTAATACTTCTATACTACTAAAAATATTTGCCAAAGATCTCATCACTGGCAAGTCATTTAATTTTTTTTCTCTCCTTTTTCTACAAATTCGTGGAGTTGGAAGCAACATGGGACACTCAATGTTTCCTACTTGAGTGTTGTTATCAGAAGTAATATTAGTAGAAGTAAATTTTAAAAATCTCTCAGTGAGTAGCTTACTGATAAAGGGTGACCTTTAAGACCCTTAGAGAATGTCTTCCTCTTTCTAGTCTCTCCTTGAAGGAAATAGGCTTATTAAACTTCTAGCTATTGCTCTTAGGATATCTTGAAGGCAAATATACTCATTTTCTTTTGGATGACAAAAATTACTGACTCAGAGTGATAGATGTTTTTTTTTTCCCCAGCACCATTTGTTTCTTTTATTTTAATTTGATCATTTTGTGGCTTTTAGAGGCTAGCCTTTCCTCCTGAAACTTGATAGTTTAAAAGATTAGCATTGTGATTGATAAAGAATAGATATTGTTGTCTTACTTATTTTGTCTATCATGGTGACTTTATGCTATCGATCACTTTGACAGTCCTTCCTTGCAGGCTGTAAGTTCAGGCTTCCTTCAAATGCATGTTGTCCAGGACCTTGGCAACATATATTTTTTTTAATCATCTTCTGATTTCATTCATAGTGGCTGAAGTGTGTGTATATGTAAGTGTGTGTGTGTGTGTGTGTGTGTGTGTGTGTGTATATATATATATATATATATATATATATATAAAATCAAATCTACCTTCTAGTTTTTAAGGTCTTGTAAAGTGTCTTTGCTCCAGAAGTTCTGAGTGTGATTCTAACTCTCATAGCTATGTTTTTCACCCACATATTTATTTACAGACAAACCAGCCTGAGCAAGACCTCAACATCACAAGCTCTGGAGCTGCTGAAATCTTGGACTGCATTTGTTCAGGAAATGATTGTGTTAGTTTGTGACACAGTAGTTAAAATATATTTCTAGAAAATAACACATTTTTTTCTTGCTTATTCTCATCAATTATAATCACTTTACAAAACAGTTTCCATTAGCATTTACTAAGTTTCATTCCATTTTTTAACATTTAATTTAGACTTACTTCTATGTATGGATGTGAAAAGGTATGTATGGGGGGAGGGAAGGGCAACACAGTATTGCATTAAAAGTAGTAGAACAAGAATTATCTCAAATACTTGTGCATTCACTCTTCAGGAAAGGCTGATTGGTCAGCTATTGGAGCAATTGTTTGAAAATCTCCTGTTTGGTTTTGATGGACTCTTTGCTTTTGAGCCTATTTGTTCCAAATAAGAATATAATGGAAGCATACCTATGTGTGTATGCATGTGTGGGATTATATGCATGTATATATACTTATGTGTGTATTTCCATTCACTCGTGCATATGTTGGAGACATATCTTCCCCCAGTTATGTCCTGCTTTTGAGATTCTCTCTTTGTAGCGAGGAGATAACAGTGAATTTTCATCAAGATATCTGTTTGGTTTCAAAAGAGGAAAAACACATCCTGCTTCCCAAGAGGTTACTTCTGCAGCCTTTTTGGAAAAAAATTAAGTCCCCCTGTTCAGAAGAGAGTCCGTGTGTTTCTTTAAAACAGTGGCTCCGGCAGATGCAGCATGGTTTGCAGCATATTCTAACTGAATTCAACGGGATGAGTGTAAGTTGCCAACAACAGCAACAAAAGATGGTGATGGGGGAGGCAGGGGGAGAAATGGAAAATGTGTTGACAGTGTATCTGACCGACACAGTCTAAAACAATAGGATGCATGTTTAGCATGACTGGCTCTATTCATTCTCCTGTCAGCACTTGGCCTGCACGCCTCTCAAAGGCAGAAAAGCTGCAGGAAGTGTCTCTTCCTCACACAATATATAGAGAAATTTCCTTTAGGCTATGTTCTTCAGTCACAAATTGATAGTCCTGGTGGGTTTGAATTAGTGAACAGCTTTAAAAGATTTGCTGAGTTTATAATAATCATGATAAAGAATAATATGCATGCATGGGAAAAACCTGTTTTGTAATTCAGTCAGTGAATGTTAAATTGGCAAGATTTTCTGTTGTGCTGCGCAGTGTGAGTATTTAAGCCTGCAGAAAAGTGCAGGGAAAAAGGCTCTGTCTGCCCTCTATAAATGCTGGTTTTTTTGTTCAGGTCACTTCAACTATATTGAGGTGGCAGGGCAGTGTGTGATCAGTGCTTTTCAAGAATATGTTTACTTTGCATCTGACAAACAGCCATGTCAAGTTTTCCTTTAAATACAACAGCAAGCCACTATTTAATCACCTGCTAAGCCCTTACATTTATAAAAGATATCCTTGAGAATGATACGTAAAAAGTAGCCTCCAATTACTCTGTATTTGGAGTACACCAGTAAGTATTTCATTTGCAAAATAGCATTCAGATCTAAAACAACTGTGTCCCCTTCAGGTTGCCTGCATAATGCCTCCAACTCCACTGTAAATCAGACAAAAATAATGCCGAGGTAGAAACCATTTTAGTAACTTGCCATTTTTGCCTCTTCTTTTTCTCTTTTCTTTATCCTTTCCTTGAATCTCATTGGCAGCTTCCAGGGCTACACCGTCACTCTGACTCCCATTTGTAGGATTTGCAATAAAGCAGTAAATAGATTCAATACAATCTTTTATGGTGTAATTTAAACTGATGAGTATAGAAGGATTTCTGGGGAATGGTTTCAGTCTGTTAACTTCAGGTGATATATTGTTTTACTGAGTAGGAGATAAGTTCTTAGTTTCCCATGGTTGATATAAACCTGTCTCCTTTTCTTACCTGTTTTCAGTCTCCAGTGCTCAGTGAGAATATGGCTTTGAGTAGTTTTATTTTGGACATGATTTTATGTGCTTCAACCGTGATATGAGGAGCTGTAAGGCATCTCTCAGTGCTTTGAGTGTATTATGAACTATTAAAGAACGCGGACCAAGTGTGAAGCTCTTTCTGAAAACCGTGGATTTTTTCACATTTCTTGGAAAATGTCACTAATGACAATTCTGAAAATTAGTTCTGATTTTTCAAGCAAGTGCTTGATTATATTCCTACCGAGACTGTTTCAGCATGTGAACAATGTAAACAGGTGGAAGATGGGTTAGTCTCTATTCAGTGATTATCACAATTGCTTGCTTTCTTGTTTTATCAAAACACAACTGTTTTAAAAGCTATTTTATTAAAATTGCAATAAGTATTTTAAAATATGGATATTATTTCCAGTATATTAGGATAACGTGGCAGATGCTTTGCAGTAGAGCCACCACACGCTCATTGAAACCTTGCTTATTCACAACTTACAAGTTGACACCAGGACTTTGATAGGATTGTGTGGGGATGAAAATAGCATTAAACAGTAACAGAAATGTCAAAATACGCTGTGAATGTTTTCAAAAGCAGATTTATTTATTAAGCGAGAGTGAAAATTGAATTACTCTGCAAGATTTTAAGAATATTTCTCATTGTCTCTTCTTTGCTCTTGATTTTTAAAACAACACAAGACAGCTTGTAATGAACTTCATAACAGGACTGAATTGTGTCAAAACTGGAGTCAGCTTCTGTGAGATGATCAAGGGTTGTGTGTTAGTTGGCTGAAAACTTGCAGGGTCTGCAGAAATATCTAGACTGAAGTGTTGCCGCCAGGACAAGAAATGATGTTTGGGAGCCTGTGGAAAATCCTATAGACTCATTCAGTAATTGCACCAAATATAATTTTGTTTCTATGGGAAATCTTTTCACGTTGTAAGGAAATGTTGAACCAGAGAAGCAA